>NC_080539.1:266979040-267579040 GCF_028640845.1 Ahaetulla prasina | reverse complement strand
CTCCCGGATCAGACCGGATCACGTGATTCAGTAGCGATTGTGGCCGGTAGCGATGGTGGAGCAAAGCTCCGCCCACCCACCCGGATGTCATTACTTCCTGGTTTTAACCAGGAAATAATGTGTTTTTTAACCTTCTGCGCATGCACAGGTCTGTGCATACATGTGACACACCACGTGCGGTGCATGCGCTTCCAAACCAGTAAGGAAGGTAAGTAGATTTCACCCCTGGCTGGCACCAAAAAAACCTGTACATCACGTCCAAGAGGCATAGGTTTCAATTAAGCATGAGCTTCTCACTCTACTTTGAAACTAAGAGGACCATTAAGGAATAGTTCTATGTTAAGAAATGGGAGGACCTTCTTGTTGTGTCTTGCCCGCTCTCATCGCAGCCGGGGTCTTCTTATCTGCTTCCGAACGCTGAAGAATGTCCTAGTATGCCTCCCGGCCCCAGCCCTGGCTCCATGCCCAGACAGGCTGAAGAGGAAGAAATACCTCCAGCCCCCAGCTCTGGCTCCATGCCCAGGCAAACGGAGCAACTAGACCCCTCCCCCTCCTCCACAGCATGTGAGCCTGAGGAAGGTCTATTACCAACAGCTGCCGACTGGAGTGACCCTCGCGTCAGAAGACTTGATAGGCGGAGGCAACAGAAGGAAGGGAGGGGCAGGCCTGGATAAGTGCTGAGTCATGGAGCCACACCCCATGGCCTATATAAAGGATCTGCTTTCTGGCATTCTCTGAGTCAGGCAAAGTCTAAACATATCTTGCTGAAGTCACTTTCTGGTCTCCTGCCTGCCCTGAGGACTTTGCTAGGACTTTGGCAGAGCTGCAGAGGCACACCTGATTCGGATTTCCCTGACCCGGCCGTCAGCGGAGGAGTGGGACACAACACTTCTGCTCTGAGCAAGTGCAAGCAATTCTTGACCTACAACCATTATTTCAACAACTGTTCAAAATTGCAATGGCACTGAATAAAAGGACTTACGACTCATGCCCAAAGTCTTCAGGAGTCTTAGCCAGCCGCCACCAGGCCCTGACAAGGCTTAAGACTTTTGTTTCTATTGACGTGCTTCTCAAGGTGTACAAGGCTTGTGAAATGGTGCGATTCCCCTGAAACCCAGCATTCCCCATGATCTGCAGGGCACTGCCCACCTTCAGCTGTTTTCTCCAGCTGCTGAGAGATATATGCGGCCTATTCAAAGCACCATCAGGCCTTCTCTCCAAAAGCCACCTTGTAGATTCTCCAATGCTTACAAAGGGCTCTGGGGGTGGTGGCAGGTGGGCCTGAGGCTGCTGAAGGCCCCGGGCCTCTATTTCAGTGCTGCATGGCAGGCAAACATAAGCTTTGCATCACACTGGGGTACCCCCCCCTTAACTCACACATGGTCTCCCAGGGCCTCCCCCACTGTGGTAGATTGTACTGGTCATGATTCCCAGGAGAGAGGAAGTAGGTTCGAAGAACAAGAAACAGTTCAGTCCATATAGTTGGTGTGAGAGAAGGAAGGTGAAGACAGCCCCTCTCTAATAGTTCTCTGAGTATAGGCTTGTGTAGATAGAATAGTGCTTTCGTTTTGCAAGATTCTGTCAGGATGTGTGAAACAATAATGAAATATACTTGGAAGAATCACCATGAGTTTTGGTTTTGGGGGCCAGACAGCTCCCCCACTCCTTAGCTAGGACTCCATCTGCTTAATGACCATAGTTAGGAGATTGTGGTTGTTGAGCTGATAGGCTATCTTGCTTTGCTCAACAACCAATATTCCAGGCTCAATTGTGATTGTAAGTCAAGAACTACCTGTAGCATTTTGTAAGATGGCAAAAGAAAATCAATACACTATTATTTTTTAAACTGTATTTGCTTTTGCTTTTAACTGTATGATATCAAAACTAACTTATTTCTAATTACTTGTATATAGATATAAAACTAAAATGGTTATGTCAGAAAACTGGTCCTGCCTGGTGTACAACGCCCAATGAAAACACACACCCAAGTGGAGATTGCAAAATACTTTATTCTGCACAGGACACAGGGGGATCACTTCCACTAGGCCTGGGCAAAGGCCCCACCTTAAACAATATAGGTTTATAAATTTACTTGTTCTTATGCCCCATAAATCATACCCTAGGGCCACCCAAAAGACCAACCCACCTTCATTCTCTATATTCAGCAAATTGTGTATATGTTTTAGCATAATCATCATCATTTTCACAATTCTTAGCAATTGCTACCCCCAGCTTCCTTTTTTCTTTGGCATCACCTTCTTCCCAGACTATATTTGGGGTTTCATCAGAGCAACCATTCCTGAGGGTTTTATTGACCAAGATGTTTTCATTACCCCTTATATTCTAGCAACTAACTGCAAAATGTCTGCGAAGCTAAAATAAGGATTTCTTATAGACACAAATGTTTAGAAGAAGGGATTAAAGGGAACATATATACTAAAATACTAGAATTGTTTCTTGCAACATATATACTGATATCTTTGTATACCTGCATTTCCTTTCTCATGAAGAACATACTTACTACTGTAAAAGTACATCCTTCCTGCATTAACCTACATTAAGATCTAAAAACTTTCATAAAATGCCACTCTGTTTCCCACAAGATCTCAACTAGCAGAAGCAATCTACACACCTTTGTAGTGCTCACCTTTGTAGTGCTAATAGGGGACCAAGTGGCTAAAGACAAAAGAAGGAAAAGATAACACTACAGAGGAATGCAAATTCAGAGTTAAATTATATCACTGACCTTTACTATGGGATACACAAACCAGATTCCAGGATATACAGATGCCAGTTGATGGTTTATGACATCCCTAAAGATACTTCAAAGACCTCCTTTTGGTATAAGAGGACATGCTTTCTATCATGATTTTTTGTAGTTCCTTCCTTGCATGTATGCACATCTATATGTTTGGAACGACTATCCATTTGAACCTGATCAGGATTAAATGCTATTTTACTCAAGCCTCTGTTTAAGTCTCTTGATTGGCAGTTATGAGCTTAGACATATTAATAAATGAACCTTACAGGATTTTCTGCCCTTTACTTCAAAACAATTTTAAAAATGTCAGTTTTGTTACTGCTTTTGTCTGTGTCAAGATGACATCGAATATGTAAAAGTAAGGAAAGCATGACAATGATTTTCAAAAGGAAGGCAGAAAAAAAAGTTTTTTTAAGAATAACTAATAATAGCTTTTATAGAAAGAAAAATACTTAATGATACCCTTTTTCCTCTGTTCCTCTTCTTGCCTTTTGAGAAAGGCTTGCACAGCTGCTGACTGAACACCTTTAACTTTTGGATCCTTTTTGGGAGGGCCAACCGCCAAACTGTATCTCTTCTGCAATGAAACAAAAGTTTCACAAAGATGAGAAACAAATATGAACTCATTGTGCAACTGTTTTCAGCTATGTCCAAGAGGATTATTAGTATGTAAAAATTTCCTCATGCATTAGAATAAGAATTTATTAACTAAACAAAAACAAAACAAATGCAATGTATGACTTAAAGAAGAAAATTTAAATTCAGCACTGTATCTCATCTTCTTTATATGGAATCTAAGAGATTTTCAAAGATCAAGTACTGAGGTAAACCAAAAAGGCATGTAACATAAAATGATAAATAAATAAGGACATCATTTCTATTGGACTGTAATTAATACAAGTGACTGAATTCCTTTCTACAGGGTTGGGATCTTATCACGAAAAAGTTCCCTTAAAAGAATCAAATTCATTGAGAAAAGAATCACTACTCATAGCTCTTTCAAAGAGATTCTTCTAAACGTTCAAATAAAAAAATGAGATATTTGGGGATAAAATAGCAAATCAAATAAGAAACTTTTGCACAGATACAATTTCTGCTAGTGAAAGGCTATAAAATGTAAGGTTTTCTATGCGCCAGTTCAAAATATGACATTTTAGTTACCACCACCACCCAAATAAGGGGAGGGGGGAAAAACAACTGCTTCTGACTTAAAAAATACTGTGGTGCTAAATAATGTTTTACTAACATTAAAGTAGAACAATTAAAGATTATATAAAACATTAAAAGAATCATTTTAACAATAACTTTTCCAGATGTACTTAGCCCTACACTTTGAATATCTATTGTTTTAGAATAAAAACTTAGGTATATTGATCGATCAATTCACTTCCTAATATTGGGTAGATTAGGTTCAGATTAATTTGGCACTATGAGCAGTCATAACCCATAGGCTATGTAACCTTATCACCTTTTGCTCATATATATAAAGAAATGGGTGAAAAAATACCTTACTCTATTATATATTTTTTGGGTCATTTATCATTTTGAAAGAACTCAGAAAGCCATGGGTAGTTAAATTTGTACACAAACCAAGACCTGAAAACTGGTGGAAAGTGAGGTTTATGACTAAATGTTGCAGCAACATGCAAATTATATATTGCTTTTATTACAAAGTACCAACACAGAGATAAAATGAACAAAAATCTCGAACGCCTTTAGGAATGGTTTAAAAAGCTGAATGACACTACATGCCCTAAATGTAGGCTTAGAAATAATTTAACAATGTAAAAATTAGCATTAATTCCCTTTCTTATAAGCATAGGAGAAATATTTTAAAATCTCATCCTCCCTATACTAAGAGTGAAAATAGCACCTGGTTTCAGATCTATTATAAGTCATTCAACAATACAATGAAGAAAGCTCTCAATCTCAGCTGAGCAGACTTCATATTCAAAATAATCAGAACATATTAAGTACAATGAGTTTGTGCATGAATATAATATGCCCTTATTCCAGGATTTCTACCGATAATTCACTTAAACTGTGCATGATTACTATATAATAACAAGATGTAATTTTAAATATACTTAATACACGCAAGTATATTAAATCTTGAAATTTCTGCAGTAATAGCTGAACTATTATTATGATCTATCAGTCAAGCAGAACTAGCCTACTATTTCAGTTTAAAAACAGCTAATTAATTGTTAGACACTTTTCCCAAGGGAAATGAACTAATAGGCCAACAATTTTAGTGACACATGATGCAATACTATAATTGGTTTTGTTTATTATATAAATTGTCAAATACAAATGTCATCTAACACATCTTTCTTAGAAAGCTGGACCATTTCAAACTTTTTCTTACTTAACAGTGTTTCAAATTGGCCTGCAATACAACACATGCATTTTATAAAACTCTATTCATGATTATAAAATTAATGAGATGGTTCCCACAGCTATGAAAAGAATTGAAGCTGAAGAACCTGCCCAATGCTGTCTGGTATTTGGAAAGAAAATATCCACCAGCATTGCAAACCTGTAAGAAGAGTGCAACATCCAAAATCAACATTAAAGCTCACATTTTAATGAAAGCTTCACATTATATTTGATGTGGAGCCTTCTTTATGAGTAATTTTGGAATAGGATTTAATTACATTTTTATTGTATTTATTTTTCCCCATCAACCCATATTATTTTATTTAAACATATGCTGAAACTCCAAGACAGAAAGACAGTGTGCTCTATTTTAAACTTGCATGAGGGGCTAAATTCTCAATTCTTTTAAGGGCATTTTATTAATACAGAGTTACAAATGAATTGTTCAAAATGTAAAAAGGTATTACTTGATGGTATCTATGGGAACTTTCTCCTATATTATTCCATAGAAACTGATGATCACATACAATTAATAGTTTTGTTGGGTATATGGATAGTTCTGAGGTCATTTGAAAATTTGAATAAGATGAATGTATTAAAGTACATTGTATTTATGATGCTAAGATAGTAAAGGTAGGCAATCTGTGCTGGAACTTTTGCTGAAAAGTAGTACATAAATATTCTAACTACATATATTTGTTTCATCAACCTTTGGCCCAAATTGGCCAACAGCTAAATATGATAAGAGTCGTAAAAATTTGAAATGTACATTTGATTATTTTTATAATATTATAAATATGTAATTTAACACAATATTTACTATGTTAATTACAGTAAAGCCATTCACTGAATTTTGAGAAAATTAGTAACTTGTCAACAAAAACACAACATGAAAACAACTGATCAAACTGAGAAACTTTGTTGTAGAATTACAAGTAGAATATGGGGTACAGTTCTTATAATAGATTTTTATTCCCAATATATTTTACTCATAGAAAACAAATACACCTTAGGCAATTTCCTTCTTTCTCAAGACATGTAATGGAGCAAGCACCTAGACTATATAGTCAGGGAAGACCAATACAAAAGGACTTTACAAAAAGAAAGACTTCCAATTCCTTTTAACAGTCCAGCAAAATGATTTCACCTTGATATAGTATAAGAAAACGAGACAAATGAAATTCTTGGATTCCTGTCTGGCAGAGGAAAATAACTTTACGACCTTCACATGTTTTGAACTGTGTGATCAATGGCAGACAAAGAACTTCATACTTCAAATTATTTGAAAGACCACCAGGGTGTCTCCTGCTGTTTTACAGAATCCCTGTATGCATTGGATTAAGCCTAAAGTATCTCATTTGTTCTCCACAACAATAGCTTCAACAAAAACTTTTGAATGCTAGATCACATTTTAAAAAGCAGAAAATTCACAAATTTTCACAGTCTAGTATATGAAGTTCCTTTATGTTGCAATAATTTGCTCCAGTTTAGTATTCCAAGGTTAAAAAATAGTGTCTCCCCACCAGGGAAAAGATTTTGATTAATCCCTTGTATTATCAGGACACTTCTGCAGGAACACAATCCTTCTACTCCCCAACTGCTACAGCTATAAAATTAACAGACTGTCAGAAATCACACGGGAAGAAAAAAATCAGGATCCAAAGCCCTATAATATGCTCTCGACGTGTAAAATAATGGTATTTAGACTACCACTTCAGCTATTCTAAATGAATAGCTTTCTAACCTAGGTAGGAAAGGAAGGCAACAAACTTGTCTCCATCCTATTAGTTGGCTCATTGCCAGGATTATATTCCATTCTTCAAAACCTCCAACAGAAAATCTTCAAAAATGGTAAGAGGCTATTTAGGTTCTTCCTATAACTTAATTTTACTTCCTTAATCCCAAATAATTAGCGTTGAAAGGGGAAAAAGCATTGCAGCGAAATACAATACATATTTTAAATATAGGAATGGACAAGCGTATTTACAGCTATACCTTAATTTTCAACTGTAATTGAGCCAGGAATTACGGTTATATGTTATGGTGGTCATTAAGTGGATTATCACATAACTGCACCTGATTTTATGACTTTTGTTGTAAAGCAAACACTATGGTAATTAAGTGAACACATTCTTCACAACGGGCATTTTTTGCAGAAAACTGGAAGCAAACACCAGTTTCAGCAAAAAAAAAAAAAAAAAAAGCCATAAATTGTGATCATATCACCGTTGGACAACACAAATGCTTCAATGTTTGAAAACGCCAGTTGCCCAAATATGATTGTATGACCTGGAGGTGGGGGGGAATGGACCAATCTTCAAAACCAGATTGTATGAATCTTTTTTTTGGCGTCCAGAGTAACTTTAAACTTTACGACCTGTGCCCATAACACATTTTCTTACATTGAAACCATTTAAAACATTAGCTGATTATGCTGGCTTCTATGAAGAAATAATTTGACCAATTGCTGTATTCAAAGGCTTATTGGACTCATGCAGGCAATTGGAAAAGAGAGTCTCCCTAGATGACAGGAAGATGATATTCTTCAACAGAAAGATACCAGAGAGCAAGCTAGCTGCACAGAAGCCATGGGAGACAGGTGGTCCCTCAAGTATCCTGGCTCTATGCCACACAGGCCCAACTCCTTTTCTAATCTTGCTTCTACCCGTGTTTCTCCAAAAAGAAGGCCAGGTCTTATTTTCTTTTGACCCCCCAAAAAACAATTAGGCCTTCTTTTTGGTGGGTTCTAATTATTAACTCACCTCACGGTGATGGCACTGACAGCCCTGCCCAGCAGGAGCCCACTGCTGGCCCACTTCTTCTGCGGCCGCTTGCCGTCACTCCACACATCGCCCCGGCCACCATTTCGTTTTCAGATCAAACGGGAGTTCTGTTATCGGCTGCAAATGCCTTCCGAAAAGCCCTCTGCAGCCAATAATAGAGGTCCGGATCGATCCAGAGCTCTGTTATCGGCTGCAGATGCCTTCCGGCAAGCATCTGAAGGCAAAACGGAGACCAGGGCGATCTGTGCAAGTGGTGGCAAGCAGCCACAGAAGCGGCTCCAGAAGAAGGCAATGCAAGTGTCAGGGTGTGCAAGGTCTGGTAAGTAGGGCAGCTCCACCCCCTCATCCCCACCCTAGCTTATTTTTTACCTGTGTGCCTTGCCCCACCCCCTGCACCCTGGGGTGGGTGGGGTCTTTTTTTTTTTTTTTTCAAAAAGTTTTTATTGGTCAATAAAGGTTTATACAAATACATATCAGGTATGGTAAATTTTCATTTTTCTTATCCAAAATAAGAATTTTACTCAAATTTTTTAACACCTACAACAGCCATATGGCGAGCAGGTGACACGAAGTAGCTACGTTTACAAATCTTAAATACGTAATAAAGAAGGGTCAAGAATAAACAGAATATCGTACAAAAGAGAATAAGGAAAACCAACACAATCCCAAATATCTTTATCACTTCCTAGTTTTGGATCTCAGAACTCTGGGTTCAGCCTGACCCAACTCCAGGGCCGCAACAGCGGCAGCCGCCTCCGCCCCATGGTCTATAACCTCCCTTCTTCAATTCCTGGGTCATCTGATTCCAGGAGGGCTTTGTGTTCCTCCACGAGGCCGTAGCCTCCGCAATTGTACTAATTTTTTCGTAATGCCCTCCCGGAAAATCATCAATCCTCTGGCATCAGCCATCTGAAGCCCACTCCTTCTGGTACAATTTGCTTGACAAAAGTAATATTTCTTTCTCATTTCACGTACCTGTCTGGGAATCTGCCTCAGAATGGCTATCTCCTGCCCCTGTAAATCAGTGCCCCACTCCTATGTTTTCTAAGAATTTCATCTCGTCTCTCTTCTCACAAATTTGACATGAACCTCTCTGGGAACTGCATGCGTGCATATTGTGAATTAACTCTATAAACTCGATCCACATCCCAATTCATGAAATCAACACCTCTCCCAAGAAATTCTCCCAACAATTTAGTCACAACATCTCTCAAATCTTCTTGGTCCACTTCTTCCAAATTTTGAAACCTAAGGAAATAAGACATTTTATCCATCTGTAGTCCAAGCACAGCATTGCCTGTCTTCTCCTCTCTTTTCTGCACTGCCCGCATCTCACCCTCCAGACCTTCCACTTTCTGCTTGTTTTCTGCTGAGACTTGTTGAGTATCCTTTAAATCCTTTTGGATAGTCACAATTTCTACTCTTATTTCCGTTTGGCCTCTTTGCAAATCATCCAGTTTCTTGTCCATATTAGATAACTTTTCCAAAATTCTCTCCATCTCTCCAGCAGTTGGTCTCTGACCTTTTGCCATTGAAAAAAAAAATACAAAATCCTCAGGCAGGCACAGTATCCTTGTAATTTCCTCCGGATCCACCAGGGGGCACTCACAGGAGCAACGAGTCCAGAGTACAGTTAGTCAACCAGGAAGCCGAAGGGAAGTGATGTCATCAAGATTCTCATAGTGAAGGCGGAAGCTGGACTCCACCACTGTTCCCCAGAGGGAGGGGGGGCCTCAAACCCTCCCTCCTAAATTTCTCCATCACCTCTTCTCTCCAGAGCTCCACAAAACCGGTAATCTTCTTATTTTAAGTTCTCCTCTCTCCAGAATGACTCGTGCTCCTTCCAACCGCAGGGGGGAAAAAAACCCCCGCACTCCGGAGCACTCCACTCGCGTTTACCGATATCTCCTTCCCTTCTCCATTCCTCAATTCTTCTCCGTTCCCTGTTCACCACCAGGCTGCTGCAGTTATAAATCCAAAGCCCCGGTGTCACCGGGCACAGCGGCCCAGGCGACGACCAAAATAATGGCCGTGGCCCGTGGCCTCCAAACCCCGCCGAGCCTAGGACGCGCCAGCATCGGTCCCCACAGTCCTGTATGTCGGCTGGGAGACCCCTGGCGAGCCGTCCGTGCGGCAGGTGTCCTTTTCGGAACACCTGGCCCCTGAGGGCCTCGGCGGCGGCCGGATTCGGGCGCTGGAGGCAGGAGAAGCCTTCCAGACGACCGTTGCCGCTGGACACCGGAAGTCGTCTCCGGGTGGGTGGGGTCTTAATTAGGGCTAATTTTGTGGGTGGGGCTTAATTTGATTGCATGTGGTCAAAAACGTGATAGGGCTTCTTTTCAAGGTGAATCGTCTTTTTGGAGAAACACAGTACCAAAGGAGTTCTGATACTGGAAAGATAGGAATCTCAGATATTTACAAGGAGACTGGGGACAGGGCTTCTGCGGTAAATTCTGCTTCTCTGAACATGGACCTCTCCTTCTGCTGTTGGAGGATATTACAATATATTCTTCAAGATGCCCTATTATCAAGCCTCTTGGTGGTCCTAAGTATAGTAAGTTTAATAAGGCTTGATTCCAACAATATGCAAATTTATAATATGACTTGCTTGATTTATGGCTTAACAGGATACACACACTAGAAGAGCTATAAGCAATGCTTTAATAAAAAAGTGGGTTTTGGAAAATCAAAAGATTTTTTATTTTAGAATGAAGTACGTTCTTCACCTTATTCAATGCTTACCCATAAAACACTTTAATACAGGTAGTCCTCAATTTACAAGACTTTGTTTAGTGACCGTTCAAAGTTACAATGGCACTGAAAAAAATGACTTATTACCATTTTTCACACAATTGTTGCTGCATCCCCATGGTCACGTGATCAAAACTCAGACACTTGGCAACCAAGTCATATTTATGACGACTGCAGTGTCCCAGAGTCATGAAATCACTTTTTGCAACCTTCTAATAAGAACTATCAATGGGAGACCATATTCATTTAACAAGTGTATTACTGAGCTGTGGTGGCTCAGTGGTTAGATGCAGCATTGCGGGCTAATTCTGCTGATTGCCAGCAGTTTGAATCTCACCCACTCAGGGTTGACTCAGCCTTCCATCCTTCTGAAGTCAGTAAAATGGGGACCCAGATGTTGGGGGCAATATGCTGACTCTTTAAGCCACTTAGAGAGGGCTGTAAAGCACTGTGAAGCGGTACATAAGTCTAAGCGCTATTGCTATTAACAACTGTAGTGATTCACTAAATAATTGCAAACAAGGTCATAAAATGGGCCAAAGCGCATTTAACAAATGTCTCACTTAGCAACAGAAAATTGGGGCTGAATTGTGGTCAGTCGAGGACTACCTGTACATACAGCTGATTAACCTGAACTTAAAACAACAGAATTTTAGTCATAGAATAGGAAATCTCAACTGCACTCCAGGCACAAGCTTTCTCAGAACACCTCAACAAAACCACTAAAGATTTCTAGCTGAAGATGGATATGTTCTATCCATTTTATCCTGTTTTTTCAAGGAAAGAACTCATCATATTCTACTGCTGGTTTGTGTCCTGAATGCTATCAAATTCCACAGCATAACCATCTATCCCTAAGCCAAATAATAAAACAGCATTGCAACTTGAATACCATACGGTAGATTTTCTGAAATGTTAGGGCTGTTAGTCAGTTATGCGAAATACAGTACACGTGTACATGGATACAAAGGCAAGTAAAGTTTGGAAGAATGTGTCTGCCCGATTACTACTCATTACTTAACTCTGTTTAGTACAACTGCATACCGTATATTTAACTCAAAGAGTATGGAAAAACCTGCATTGAACACTCTTGGCTCAAACGCAACAAAGACAGAAAAATAAATGCAACTAACAGCTCCCTTGCGACTAAGGCTCGCTCTTTCTTTCTTTCTTTCTTTCTTTCTTTCTTTCTTTCTTTCTTTCTTTCTTTTTCTCTTCCTTCCTTCCTCTCTTTCCTTCCAGACGTATTTCTGAAGCCAATTCCCTCACCCCAAATATGTACATGTATTATGTACAATATGTACATAACCAGGAGGAAGTTCGTTTTCACTTCACTGACACCCTTGAACCACCTTTCCGGGGGTTGAAAACCGCCCTCGCTGGTTCTAGGTCTCTCTCTCTCTCTCTCTCTCAGGATTTCAAAATCCGAGGCCGGTGGGGGAGGCGGGGAGAGAAGATCTTCTGGCTATTATTTCTCTCCGACCTTTTGCTAAACAGGCTGCCGAGCTGAAAGGGCAGGAGGAGAGGACGGTCTGGTCTGCGACCCTGCCGCAAAGCCTGGGCGGATGCTTACACAGTGAGTGTGTGTGTGTGTGAGAGAGAGAGACGGAGTGGGAGGGATGGCGAATAATCTCTCGTTTCAAATACTCCGGATATAGGGCTAGCTTACTCGGGCGAAGCGTCCGGAAAGGAAGAGTTGGGCAACAGCTGGCATCCACGTCAATCCCAGCCCACCGCGTCCTTCCCCCCCCCCTTTCCTGTTCCCCCCCTCCCGTCTTTCCTTCTTACCGACATGGCGCTCGATCCCTGCTGTTCCGAGGCCTTCAAGAGGACTTGATGGAAATCCATGACGGGCTCTCCAACGGTTCTTTCTCCCCCCCCCTCCCCACCGCGAAGGCGCTCGGGCGGCGAGGAGCGCCCCTCCGGTTTCTTCTCGTGTCTCTCTAGCTCTCGCTCTCGCTCTCTTTCTTCAGACACGCTCCTCGCCCAGCTGACGAAAAAGTTGCTCGCGACGCCCCTCCCCTATCCTCACTTCCGGCCCGCGGGCCGCTCTTGCCGTCCCTTTTTAAATATCTCCTCGGAGTTTTCGACCGAGTTGGTGGTGGGTTTTTTTTTCGTTTTGTTTTTTTTTTGTTTAGACAAACGTCACTTCCGTCACTCGCAAGCGAGCACGCACGCACGCGCCCTCCCCTTCCCGAATTATAATTAATTTAAAAAAATAAAAAAAAAGATGTGCCTGTACGTCACATGATCGGGCTTTTTTCGGAAAGTCGGTCAGAGCGGAAGGTTCCACGTGTATTGTGGGTGGAGGCGCATCGAGGGTTCGAGTCGTTCCGTTCCTCTCTTACGGAATGATATGGAGGGCCGGGCTGTTGCTTATACGGGCGGGTGTTGGTTGCTTTTGCTGCGGTCTTCTCTGGAGTCGGAAGCTTAGCAGCGTCGGGCCAGGTTGGGGTTAGGGTTTACCGTACGCTACCTAGACTGAGCATCACGATCCACCGGCGAAGAAGGGAATATTTAGGAGCTATTCCCCTTCTCTTGCAATTGCCTGTAGTTGCATGGGTGTGTCCGGGTTGGTCGCTGGGAGTCGAAACTCGAGGATTTCACTTTTGTATGGCTTTTTGTTTTGAACTCCCTATGAATTAATTCACTTTTCATCACGCGTGTATGTTGCAGTAGAAATTTCTGTTATTATATTTTTATTCTGGCTTTGCTATAAATAACTAAAGGCTTTGAAAGTACCTGATGCAGGTAGTCCTCGATTTACGACCACAATGGAGCCCAACATTTCTGTGGTTAAGTGAAACGTTAAGTTTTTCCCCATCTTTTACAACCTTTCTTACCACAGTTGTTAAGTGAATCACTACAATTGATGAAGTTAGCAACCTGGTTGTTAAGTGAATCTGGTTTCCCCGTTGATTTTGCTTATCAAAAGGTTGCAAAAGGGGATCCTGTGACCTTCGGACACAGCGATGGTCATAAGTATGAACCAGTTGCTAAGCATCTGAATTTTGATCACGTGATCCTGGGGATTCTACAAAGGTGCTAACTATGAAAAATGATCATGTCACTTTTTTCAATGCCATTGTAACTTTCAACGGTCACTAAATGAACTGTTGTAAGTTGAGGACTGTTTGTATTTGCATGAGTGTGTCCAGGTAGTTGCTGGAGGTCTAAACTCGAGGGTTTCAATTTTGTCTGGCTTTTTATGTTTAAGTCACCATGAATTCTTTTTATCATGCATGTATGTTGAAGTAGACATTTCTGTTGTTATATTTTTATCCTGCCTTTGCTATAAATAACTGAAGGTGTAGAAAGTACCTAATACTCCTCTTATTTTCCCCTCAATCCTGTGAGTGGCTCTGGCTAAGAGAAAGTAACTGGCCCAGAGTCCCCAACCATCTTTCATGCCGCAAGTCTCCTGGTTTCTGGGTCAGCATCTTCACCGCCACACCAAACTGGAACTCTTCAAACATCTTGATAAGAGTGATTGGCCTTATTTTTATTTGTAACATGCTCCAAATTGTGGAATTAGTCCCCCGGGTTTACGCCAAATACCTGACCTTCGGACCTTTCGCCGCGAACTGAAGACGCATCTTTTTATTCGCGCGGGGCTGGCTTAAATTTTATGGATTGTATAGTTTTATTATTAATTTTAAACGGGGTTTTAATTTCTATATATTTTAAAATTTTAGGCAAAGTATAATAAGTTTTTTAATTTTGCATTTTATAGATTATTGTCTTGTCTGTTTTTATCTGCCTGTACACCGCCCTGAGTCCTTTGGGAGAAGGGCGGTATAAAAATCAAATAAATGAAATGAAATGAATGAAAAATTTTCACATTTTTGTTTCCATGTAAAGGTTTCTCTAATATAAGGTAAGGTAAAGGTTCCCCTCGCACATACATGCTAGTCGTTGCCGACTCTAGGGGCGGTGCTCATCTCCGTTTCAAAGCCGAAGAGCCAGCGCTGTCTGAAGACGTCTCCGTGGTCATGTGGCCGGCATGACTCAATGCCAAAGGCTCACGGAACACTGTTACCTTCCCACCAAGGTGGTCCCTATTTTTTCTACTTGCATTTTTATGTGCTTTCGAAACTGCTAGGTTGGCAGAAGCTGGGACAAGTAACGGGAGCTCACCCCGTTACACGGCAGCACTAGGGATTCGAACCGCTGAGCTGCCGACCTTTTGATCAACAAGCTCAACATCCTAGCCCCTGAGCCACCGCATCCCCTTTTCTCTAATGTATCAGTACCTAAATAGGAAGTAACAGATTTTCTGGCCTGCCTGGTTTGCACTTAACATATAACACTATATGTTGTAGTCTGACTTGTGGACTTTCTATTCTCCGATACAGTTATAAAGGAGAGATTGAAAACCTTTGTTTCTTTGTTTTGGTATCTTGGTAGGAATGGCTAACTAGTTCATTGCAACAAAATTTTGTATAATCTTCATTACGTTATTTTAATAAAACATAGTCTTAGTATGTTGTTCAGCCTTAGATATGAAAAGAAAATATGGTTCATTGAAAATAAAGGCGGAAATGTCTTATCTCCCCTTTATAAGTGCTTGGTGATGAGGACAGGGATGCAGGAACTAGATGTGTAGATTTAATAATAAACTTAGTTATAGTTTAATATTGTTGTAATCAATATGTAACTGCCTCAACTGGTGATAGCACCTGATTAGCCTTGTCTGGATAGAGCCAGGTCTGATTATCTTCAAAATTTTCAGTGAACACTAAGTCTATAAAATAGGCTAAGAATGAAGCATTCCAGAAGACAGCAGTGGCAAACTAATTTTGCATTGCTGCCAACTACATGGATGTGTCTGGGAGGGGGGGGGAAACAGTTCATCTTATTTGTTTGATTTATTAGAAGTTTAAAGTTTTACAACATTCACTCCTCATGCTTATCTTTCTGCAGTCCTGTGAGGTAGGTTGTGCTAAGAGTCATTGGATCAAAGTTATCCACTGAGTTTTGTGGCTGAAGGTGGACTGCAATCTGAGTTTCTTTGATGCCAGACCAACAAGTTAATACAATGCTATCCTAACTAGAAGGAGATTTCATTTTTATATAGCAATCATTGATATTATAAGGTTCAGGTATCATGGAATAAAATATCTCAAAAGTGTTTAAGGGTCAGTTGTAGCAGTAAGAAAGAGAGCCAGTTTACTCTAATGGTAAGGCACCATTCTAGAAACTAGGAGATTGTTAGTTCATGTTCTGCCTTAGACATGAAAGCTAGCTTGGTGACCTTGGGCCAGTCATTCTCAGCCATGATATTGGGCTCTAATAACAAGTCTGTTGATCAATTCCTTTCATAACCAATGAATTAATTCTTGCTTGAGACAAAAAAAAGTTGGCCTTACAGGAAAATTAGAGATGCCCACCTAATCAAAAATCAAGGTCCACCTTAGGATGTTTTTAATTTTAATGAGAAAGGAAGAGTTATAAAAATAATGGGATTGGAGTTGCCAATACTGTTATTAGTAACTTCTCAGCAGCTTAACCATCGGTATTTGAGTAAGTAGATGCTCCATTTTACTGACTGTGGTGTAACCTTTGTTGAAAAAGTTTTTGGTATCATGTAGGAATGGTATAGAATAAAAAAGATGCAAATCTGCTGAATGAGATCTAGATCATTTACAGATTTAAAATATTGCTATAGAAAAATTCCATGTACAATGGTACCCAGTGTGCTGCCTCCCTCCCCTCCATCACACACAGCAAGAGTTCTACAGGTGTTTATTCAACACCACCACCCCCAAACAGGTCCTCAGAAAGAACCCCTATTGCACAGGTCCAAATTCCAAGCTCAGTACAGCGACAGTCACTGGGTAACCAAGTCCAATAGGCACACACGAAGTCCAGGAAAGCAACCCAGAAATCCAACAGCCCAGGATCACGGCATGGGCACAGCACGTTGCTCCAACAACACTAAAGTCCTCAGGGCAGGGGCAGGGCAGCCCTTCATGAGAGGCAAGGTTGCCTCCTTGTGAGCAGTCTAGCTGATCAGCATTGTGCCTGCCTCCTCTTTGCTCTATGTGTGTCCTTAGATCCAGAGGAGGTATGGACTCTTTCTCCTCCTCATTGCTAAGGGAGGCAGCTGCTCCTGGTCCTAGGTTGGAGCTTCCTTCAGCCTCAGCCTCCCTCAGTCTAAGACTGTGGCTCCTCCTATTGACCCATCTGAGGCTACTCCAGAAGGCTAGCATTCTCTGAGCCCCAATCCTGATCAATACTTGGCTCCACACTTTCCTCTACAGACTCAAACTCACCCTTTTTCTCTGAACTCGCATCTGGAGAGGGTTCCAGGGGAAGATCCGTGACACCCTATGCCTGTGAAACAAATGCCAAGGAGATCTCCAAAGTCCTTTTCAGCCCCATGATTCTATATATCTTATTACGGTAGTTTAAAAAGCAAACAAGCCAAATGTTCAACTAAGTACATGGATGCTCTCTTTACTTCAAAACTTCCCTGGCGTGCTGCTATCTTTATTATAGATACAAATCAATAGATTTTGGATATGGGTTTTTAGTGGCAAGTAATTTTTCTCAATCATTTATCCTGATTTAAAATATGTTTTTGTTTATGGAGGTACAATATCAACTGACAGTTATTTTACTTTTATGAAAACCAAAAAATGACTGTAATAACTGGTGAATCAGTAGATGGCACTCTATCCTCTTAGTCCTGATCTGAGGCACTAAATGTCAGCAAACCGTATGAGTTCTTTGTGTTTTATCACATTGTGATAATTCTTTTTAGAAAAATAAATACTATGAAATCCTAGATCGTTGATGTCTTGCCAAATGTGAATCTAAATAAAACTAAGCTTAAAATTTGCCGTATCAAAATGCAGATACTCCTTTACAGTCATTCGATCATCTGAAGTTACAAAAGCATTGAAAAAAGTGACTTAGTCATAGCAGTCCCAGAGTCACCTGATCAAAATTAAAATGCTTGACAAGTCTGTACTGCAATAGTTCTTTCAATTCAGGATGAGGTATAAAGGTAGTCCTCAATTTACGATCACAATTGAGCCCAAATTTTATGTCACTAAGTGAAACATTTGTTAAGTCAGTTTTGCCTCATTTTATGACTTTTCTTTCCACTGTCTTTAAGTGAATCACTGCAGTTGGTAAAGTTAGTAACCCCGTTATTAAGTGAAACTGGTTTCCCCATTGACTTTGCTTGTCAGAAGGTCGCAAAAGTTGATGCACATGATTCCTGGACATGGCAAGTGTCATACATATGAGTCTTACCAAGCATCTGGAATTTGATCATGTGACCATGGGGATGCTGCAATGGTCGTAGGTGAAAAACGGTCATAAGTCACTTTTTTCAGTGATGTGATTTTGAACATTCACTAAATGAACTGTTGTAAATCGAGAATGGATCAATTTTCTTGTACCATTTAAAACTACAGTCCTTGAAAAAAGACATAACAGGCTTGGAAAAATTACTAAACAGTAGAGTCAAAGATTGGGGACTTGAACAGCTTTCTTGTGTGGAAGAAATTAGATTGTGATTCTTTTGCTTGAAGACAATTTAGGGGAGAAATGATTGAGGTGCATACAATCATGCATCGAATTAAGGAAGTGACAAAGAAATTTTTTCCCCCTATCTCCAAGCGCTAGGCCTGCCAATGAACCTGGCAGGAAGAAGATTCAAAACAGGCAAAATAATTTACTGCATACCCTGTTTTCCCCAAAAATAAGACATCAGGCTTTTGAACGCATGGCAATAAGGTCAACTGCTTATTTCAGGGTTCAAAAAAATATAAGACGGTCTTATCTTCAGGGAAACATGGGTAGCAAATAATGAACCTCTGGAATACATTACTGCAATATATAGTGATGGCTACTAACATGGATTACTTTGAAAGGGGGTTGGGCTCCTTTGTGAAAGTAAAATCTATCATGTCTGTTATCCTTAAACACTCAGTATTTCCATTGGCTAAGAGTAGCTTGTCTATAACTACTGTTGCAAAGGAACAATGGCAGGAGGGAAGTACTGTATATCTCCTGCCTGATTGGCCCTTAAAGAGGTCTGGGCATGATCCAATAAAGATATTGCTATATTCTTGTAGAAATATAGAAAATCTAGAAGTTTAAAAAATTGCTATTTTTTTCTTGTCGAGTCTTGAAATGTGACTTGATTGCATCCTCCGAATATTTTTTATACATTTACTTGTATCTCATCTTTATTATTTTTATGAATAACTCAAAGCGATGAACAGATCCAACATATCTTCCTCCTTCTATTTCCTCCCACAACAACAATCCTGTGAGGAGGGTTGGGCTGTTTATCTTACTGGCTGGTTATCAAATAATGTCAGGGGAGAAGATTTATTTTAATAATCCTGTAAATCCAAAACAAAATGCATATTTTTATATGGTTTGTTTGCTGCCCAAAGTTTCATCGGATAGATAGGCAACCTTGCAAATTTAACAAACAAATAAATAAATTGATAGGTCCATGTAAATCTGAGTTCAGCTCAAAGGCAGCTTTGTTCTCCTTGTATATTGCTACATGTATCTGCTCTGTATCCAAGCAATAAAACCTTTCAGGCCTGAGGGCACTTGTTTAGTATTTAACTTCCTTGATTGGAGATTTACAGTGTTTGGGCTTCTATTTATTCATATATTCTGGGTAAACATAAAATTTACAATTCATAGTATCAGCAGTCTAACAAATTTCTGCTTTTGCTCATTTCTTAGAAGAAAACTTCTTATAGAGCGAAGTCCTCTCTCCTTTCATGCACAGTTTTTATGTGAAAAAAAAAGATCTCTACCTATCTTTGACCTTTCTACGTTTCTTCTAAGACCACTAATATGCCTCATTTACCAGCTTTTGAAAATTAGATCCCTGCGGGGGAGGGGGGGGCTTCTCCCCATGGTTGAATCAAAGTGGTATCGGCAGTCCTTGTGCCACCAGTAAGCAATTGCTATAAAATTTGCTTCCCTCTTAAATTAGGACACAGCTATAACAATACCAGGAAATGTCTTTACGGGTAGTCCTCACTTAATGATTGGTCACTTAGCAACTATTCAAAGTTAGGATGAACTTCTCCCCCCCCCAAAAGTACTTATGACCCAGATTAAAAATTCTTATGGCTGCCCCACCCTACATTTCCTTGATTGCATTTTGGGTGCTCAGCAGTTGGCCTGAATTTATAGCTGTTGGCAGTGTCCCACAGTTATGTGAACCACAATTTACAATATATATTTTATTTATTTTTATTTTATTTATTTTTCACATTTATATACCGCCCTATGTCCCTAGGGACTCAGGGCGGTTCACAGGCAATTAAAAATACATATAAATACAAACTAAAATGACACGTAAAAAACTTATTCCATAGCCAAATTGTTAAAAACAGTATAAATAATAAAAACCCATTTAAAACCAGTAAATTTAAAATCTAATCCAGTCCTGCGCAGATGAATAAGTGTGTTTTAAGCTCGCGACGAAAGGTTCGGAGGTCCGGAAGTTGACGAAGTCCTGGAGGGAGTTCGTTCCAGAGGGTGGGAGCCCCCACAGAGAAGGCCCTTCCCTTGGGTGTCGCCAGACGGCACTGCCTAGCTGACGGCACTGCCTAGCTGACGGCACCCTGAGGAGTCCCTCTCTGTGAGAGCGCACGGGTCGGTGAGAGGTATTCGGTAGCAGTAGGCGGTCCCGTAAATAGCCCGGCCCTATGCCATGTATATATATCTTTTTGTCATGACACGCCGACAAAAAAATACTCATTGCAACCAGAAGGATCGCTTAATGACTGCCAGGTTTGCTTAATGACCACCACGTGCATGCGCATGCACGCACACACACACACAGAAAATCAGGTCACTCACAATATGACCCACTTAACTGGCACTATCTACAACCATAATTCTGGATTCAATTACAGCCATAAATCAAGGAGTACCTATATCTATAGCATATAGGGAATGTTAAAGAATTGGGAATTGCCCTCCCTTCCTAAAAAGTGTTTTTTTATGGGTTTTTGTACACTTGCTATTTTGTTATCAGTAAATGGGAGCAATAGCCTAGTTTTCAGCAATCTGACATGTCAAAAAAAATTACCTTGAACAAAGAGCAGGCTTTATAGTGTGTAGAAGTTACTGAAAAATTATGTTTAGGCTGTGTGTATTTGTGATTTATGTGTTAGAGACACTGGTTTTTAAATCCATGAAGCTATGGGATTCTCCCATTGCTGAATGAACTTTCAATGTGGATTGAAAGATATTTCAACTGGCCTATTTGTTAGGGAAGAAATGTATGAACACATCATCCTTGTGAAAATGCATGAAGGTGAGAAAAGTAGCTGCAGGCAAAATCCATAGTTTTAGAAGCTGGGAATACTATTGTTTTTTGTCACAGTAGATAATTATGTTACAGCTTCAGCCAATAATGTACTGGAAAATTACAGCTGAGCTGTTTTAAAGCATTCCAAAGGCGAGTCATTATGAGTCCTGTAGAGAAATTCTGGAACAGCTTTTGTTCTTCTATGCATTCATCCTGCGCTCCTAAATTGACTACAGTAGCTGGGCATTAGATGTATCAATTAAGAAGTTTCTTGTCGCTTTTAGTGATGCAAATGATGACTGTCATAGGGCTGGAAGGTGGAGGACTGTATATTCACTGCTGGAACTCTCACATATGATGATGCTGTGTACTAAAATAGGAGAAGTGCAGGATATGCTACAACTCAGTTTTTACTCGTGACTTTTCAGAGATGCTGAGCTGAACTGTACACAGACATAAACATTTCTAACTTCCCTCATCCCTGCAAGTCAGAAACATGTTATTATCAAGCATATGTGTGTTTTAATTCCTCTCCCATTTTACACTTTAATACAATAGTAGATGGTTTAGGCATACTATAATAGTGTAATTGTATGAGGTTGTTATGGTTTTTTAATATCATTTTATATTTTTTTTTAAATAGTAAGAAATAACCCAAGTTAATATAAAGTAAGGAAGAAGTAAAAAGAAATCAAAGTGAAGGCTAAAAGTTCAAAAAAGAAAGAAAAGGAAAAGAAAAATATAAAAGAAAGAGAAAAATAAAAAGATGAGGCTTTCAATTGTTTTTATAGCATTCCGTATGCCTTGGCATAGAGTTATACTGGCTGCATGAGCATGGAAATGTCTTTGGAAAACTCTGGCTCCTTTGGCTAAGAAACAGAGATGAGTACTACCCCATAGAGCAGTTATGGTTAACCTTTTTGGTGCCAAGTGCCCAAAGCACGCACATGCGATTGTACATGCGAATGCATGCACATGTGCCCGAACCCCCAAAATGCAATGCACCCTGCTCCTGCGCATGTGCATTCGTCCCCTAGGCATGCGACCCGCCTCCCGTTTTGGTTTCCGGATTGGTGCAGGAGGCTTTCCAGACCCCCGCGCCCCGTTTTAGGCTTGGAAAGTCTCCTGCATCAGCCTGCACCCCACTGCACATGTGCACACGCATCCCCACATGCGCCCGTCCCCCCATGCATGCGTGGCAGAAACTTGACCAGCCAGCCGGTGGGAGGCACGCGCGCATGCATGGTGGAGCTGGGCTGGGGCAATGGCTGGCATGCCCGCAGACAGGGCTGTGCATGCCACCTCTGGCACGTGTGCCTTTGGTTCACCATCACGGCCCTAGTGTAAGATACAACTGGACAGGGGAAACCTTTACCTTTTTACAGCAGTTATAAACTGCATTAAGTTGCTGAGTGTGGAAACATGGAACTTCTCAAATTCCAGAGCAGGCAAGGGAACATCTGCTTCAGTGATGAAAAAGTTTTTGAGGTGTGAATGTCTTCCTATCGTGCTATCTCAGCCAATGCTGAGTCACCTGAACTGCAACTATCTTTTGGTTCAGAGAAAGGAGAATGAAGAGAATGAATGGAGATGCTGTGGATCTTACTTCCTCCCCACCTACTACAAGCAAGGTATCCAGCTTTTTTTTTAAAAGATCCACTAATTAATGCTCTGTATCTAGAAATCCTAATGCATATCAGCTACATTTATTATTGAGCCAAATTAATAAATAAAGCAGCTATGGGAGTTGGCTCTGTAGTAACAAACCTACCAGGATTCTAATACCTGACAAGCTATAGACATTTGAAAACAACAAAATAATTTGTCATGCAATGAACCTATATTCCAAACCAGGAGGTTTGTTGCACCATCAGAGGAAATAGGTTATCATATCACATGATTCTGTTCACCGTTGGTGCCAATATCAGGTAGGTGAGTTAATTTACTTCCGATGGATCTGTGGTGCACAATGGACCAGAGGTTTTTTTTGGGGGGGGGTTGGTTGGTTTTTTTTTTGGAGATACTGCAGCTTAGGGACAGCTTCCCATTGGCAGGAATTCTTATCCTATGGTATTCTGCTTCTGGATGCTGATCTTAAGGGGAACATCACTAAAACCTATCAGTTTAGCATTTGTATATGTTGAATTATGAAATATTTTTATTCTGTATCCATAGATGTTCTCTGAGTGCTGAAAGGACAAAGATAAAAGCTGAAGAATGCACACTATAACATTCAAGTGGCACTATTTGGAATATATAAATAAATCAACACTTATCTTTCACAAACGCATAGCTAGTACTAATAGACAAGGCCATTTATTGCTTTTTTCCTTGAGAAGGAACTGAAAACTTCAAGGTCCTAATCTGTTAAAGGAGTCCTTCACTGTAGCAGCTCTGAAACTGCGTACAACATGTAAGAAAAACACCAAAGATAACGGTTGATAGGGGCAGGACTTTTGTGTTCCATTATTGTTTAGCCACGTAGTGTTCTCATGTACTAGTACAAGGATGACAATGGGAAAAACACTGGTAGGTCTGTTATAAATCATTTTGTAGACCTTGCTGGGTGAAAAGTTGGTGGTACAGAAGTTTCTTGGTAGAATATAACTATATAATTTTTCCCTCCTGAAGCAGAACATACCACATAATTTCCCTGCTAGTAGGAAAATCAGATGAAAATTCTTGTTTAAAATTCTTGTTTATCTTTGCCCAAGCTTTTAAGAGAACTGCATCTGCGATAGTCATGAAAACCTCATAATACAGATTGCAAGATGAAAGAGTTATGCTCATTTTGCAAAGTGTCCATTCCTGGTTATAGAAACGTTCTGTTCATAGCCGCAGTTTTGTAGAGCAGTTGTCTAACTAGCATCTTCTGCTTCCCCCACCCCCTGAACAGGAAAATAGTAAATTTTGAATCAGGAGCTAAAGATACTTTAAAAATCTGACGCCCACTTCCCCAGCAGCATTATATGTACCTGTATAAGGAGAAGTGGCTCTTCCCTCCAGCGATAACATACAGGTAGTCCTTGCTTAACAACCGCTTGACAGTTACGACAGTATTAACTGAATGGTACTTTTGTCCACTCCTCAAAGTTCCAGCCATCCCAGCACCCCATGATGATTTGAGTGCAATCTGGGTGCTTAGCAACCAGCTCCCATTTACAACAGTTGCAGCATCCCAAGGTCAGATTATCATGATTTGCAACCTTCCCTGCTTGCTTCCCACAAGCGAAGTCAATGGGGAAACTGGCAGAGAAGATTTGAAATTGCTTGGGTAAGTATCCCCAGCCCATGTAACCTCCCTGAGCCTCACTGCACTTGTTCTGTTGAAATGTTTTCAGTGGGTGCCCTGGCAATCTAATAAAGAATTGGTGGTAGAAAGATTACTTTTCTCATGGTAGTTGTAGCACCCTTAGCAAATAAATTGGGGGCAATTGTGGACTTCGTAAAAAGAAAGTTTGTCCTGACCTTGGTCTTCTAAGTAACTGTTGGTAGAACTGCACTGTCCATCTTCCAAGAGCATACATTTCTTTCATCTTCTTTCATGTGTAACTCTGCCAATAAGTTAAAGCAAGAACTAAAACACTGGGAGCAGAGAAGCATTGTATCCAATTTTTGTCCAGGCTACTTATCATAGCATGGCACAGTCACCTCAAACTGGGCGCAGTAAGAATCTTTGAAACCTCTATTCAGCTAAATGAGACGATCCATTCATTGCTTACAATGAAGCATTTGTCTCTTGCAGTTGAACTATCAATGGAAGTTTATGGGAGAGATTTAGTATAAACATTAGCTAAAGCAAAGACAATGTGAAATGGAAATTTGAATCAGCAATACATCCAAAATATCCATAGATACACAGATTTATAGACATCAGAGAGCAAAACTGACAAAGAAGTTTTGTGTAAGAGAAGAATTTATGCAACAAGTTCTTTTGAAAAGCTTTCTGTAGGCATGGCCTGAATCTGCTTTAAGTTGGCAAAAGGAAAAAGCATTACATTTCTATTGTAAAATGGAGAATTACAGGGAAGTAATATCAATTAAAATTATTCCACAAATACATCAATTTAAATGACAGATTCTCACACAAGATGCAGCCCAGAACTGTTTTGGCTTTTTTAGCAGCTGCTGCACACTGCTGGCTCATATCTAAATGGTTATCCACTAGGACTCCAAGATCCCTCTCACAGGTACTACTATTGAGCAAGGTACCACATATACGGTACCTGTGCATTTTGGGGTTTTTTTGCCTAAAAGTAGAACCTTACTTTTTTCACTGTTGAATTTCATTTTGTTAGATAGCGCCCAATGTTCAAGTCTGTCAAGATCTTTCTGTAACTTGAGCCTATCTTCTGGAGTGTTGGCTATTCCTGCCAGCTTGGTATCATCTGCAAATTTGATGAGTTCCCCATCTATCCCCTTGTCCAAGTCATTGATGAAGATGTTGAAGAGTACTGGGCCTAAAACAGAGCCTTGGGGTACTCCACTGCATACTTCCCTCCATGTGGATGTAGTTCCGTTGAGGACTACACGTTGAGTGCGGTTGGTCAGCCAGTTACGAATCCATCTGGTGGTGGTGCTGTCTAACCCACATTTTTCCTAGTCCGGGGGGGGAGGGTAAAGTGGTTAGAAACCTTTTTTCTTGCTCTATTCTATATGCTTCCACCCCTTCTAGATATGTATAATCTGTTCTTTGACTTCATTATTTCTTCCTTTTTTAAAGTTTAAGTTACCCAGAGTTGTCTGGAATTGGACAGCCTCTAAGTCATATAAGTAAAGTGCCTACATAAAGCCATTTGTAGATTTGGCTAAATTTTGCTTCTCATCCAAGAAGCTTCTTTAGCTCTGACTGGATGGTGGGGAATGGGGGATTCCATGCCCCACCATCCAGTCAGAGCTGAAAGTGGTTCTTGGATGAGAAGTGAAATGTCTTAAAAGAAAAAAACAAACTCCAGTTGCCTCCAGAAAAAGCACCTTTGGGACAACCATGACCTGGATGATTCAGAATCTCCATAGACTAGATCAGTGAGATTGTTATTATGAAGCATTTACAGTCAGAATCAGACTGTGGAAGAAGCAGATAAGAATAGGGTATAGAGAGATTTTTAGAAATTCAGTTTGCACTGAAAGTTTGGTAGAAAAGATGGAAATTAAAGAAGTAAGCCAGAAATCTCAAAAGAACTTAGATTTTCATAAAATACCATGATCTAGCAAATTATTTATTCTTCTTTCTCCTTGGCTGCTTCTATTTTTGGAATAATGTCAAGGTGGATTGCTTGGCTGACTGAAAGCAAGGCAGAATATTATGCTGATGGATCAGAGACTGCAAGTAATCCATAGGAAGATATGTGGAGAAAATCCCCTTTTGAGTGATCAACCTTAATCTTGAAGACTTGGAACTATTCAAAGATATTGTGATGTTGATGAACAAGGACAGAGGTCAATGATAGGAAGGCCTGGAGGCAAAATAAGTGGGTTGGCATTGGATAGGTTATCATTTGAGATAGTTGTGAATGTTCAGTATGAGTACAGCAAGCAAATGGAAGGTATGAGATCCAAAGAAAGAAAAATAAAATGGATGCCATTAGAATAAGGGTAGTGAGACTTACAGGATTTGAAGAGCTCACCCAAGAAAGTTGTGAAGATGCTGGGAACAGACCCTTGAGCAACAATAGAGAAAACGAACATTTATGAACGAGTTAATGGTTTTGGAAATACTAAGCCATGGCAGAATTCCAAAACAGGAGAGGATGATCAATTGTAAATAAGGGAAAACTTAAGAATAGAAATACTTGAATTTGGTGCTAAAAGCTATGTATTTATCATATAGATTTATAAAGGTGGCCCAACTCAGCACAGATTAGGTGGCATATAATTAAAACTGATATAATGCCTAAAAAGAAGCAAATAACAACACAGAGCAGAACATAGGTGGAACCAGGGGTGAAATGCTACCGGCTTGCCCCGGTTCAGGTGAATAAAAACTATTGGTTCGGGTGAACCGGTAGTAAAAAAAAAAAGTTACCAATTTGATTGAACCGGCAGTTTAAAAAGCTACCGGTTCAGGTGAACCAGTAGATAGCTACCAGTTCGGGAGAATCGGTAGTTTAAAAAAGCTACCAGTTCCTCCGAACCGGTATTTCTGATGATCAGCTTTGCTAGGAAATCCTGTTTTCAAGTGAAGTTAAATTATGCGCCACAGCTGATCTCCCCCCCCTCACCTCTACTTACCTTCCTAAGCCTCCTTTTGGTGTGCAATGCACATGCGTGGCCAGCGAATCAGTAGCAAACCAGTTTGGATTTTACCACTGGCTGGAACAAATATAACCAAGGCAAACTACATACTGATGGGCACAGCACCAATTTATCCTAAAGCTTGGAAAATATATCACACTTGTTTTAAAATGTCCAGAGTTCAGATGGTCCAATCTCTGGAGGGAAAATGTTATTCCAGAGTGCCAGGACAAAATACTTTGCCAGGGGAATTTCAGTGGACTATTAGAAAGCTGAAACCAGATTGTCAGATGCCCCTAAAAACAAGAGCAAAGAAATAACGCTTATTCACTTGCACATGGCATTGACTCCACTACCCAGTCCACCAAAGCAATTTTGAGGTTTATCTGCCCACCATCTTCATTTCTGCTGAATTTGAAAAACAGAGAAAAGAATGAGCCAATCAGCATTTCCACTCAAGTTGACAAATGGGAGTGTACAAAAAATGATCATTAAATCATTCCCTTGTTCACGCTACTGCTAATCCTGGAAAAAGAAAAAGTCCCTTCATCTCCACCCAAAGCAAACAGGAAATAATAATGTTAATGCTTGCTTCCCATCCACATTTTCAGTATATGGTGTGGGTGCTTGATAGTTTGCAAATAAGGATCTGAGCATCTGTACAGCAATAGGACGAAACTGCCAGGATCCCCACCCACATCTCCTCTATTAAAAATCTCACCAAGAGCTGTAGAGTTGATGTGATATTGTGTCATTGACTTTATAATCCTGTGCCTCTGGCTGCAGCAGCGGAGGCTAAAATGGGGGAGAGGAAAGTTCTCCACAAAATATATTATTTTTAGGATGCAGGAACTGGTCACATTTTCAGGTGGCTATGATTTACCTCAACCAGACTTCTCTACCTACACTTAATCCACATATATACACTATCCCAAAATGGAACTTAGGCACACAGAAGTAAATTTGGTTGCCTGCCCAACAAAGCTTATGTGGGATTGCCAACGTCCAAAGTGGCTTTTGAATTTTTATAGAATCTTCCAGTGGAAATGCCTTTTGTTAAAATATAAGGTTAGATCAAGGGGAGGATTTCTTTGTGTGGAGATGAATTGTATGCAAATATAACACATACTGAATTCACAACAGCTCACATTGTTTAGCACCTCTCTCTTGATGTTTTCAGGTTTAGGTAAGTAGGACAAAAATTAAGTTCAGATCCAGATATTTAATATTATAATCATGCATCCTATATTTTACTCAAGTTCATGGGTACCAGTGAAGAGGTAATGCTCCTAACACTACACTAGCAAATATGTTAATAGCAAAGGGATACTTCCTTTGCATGTCACTGTGTGGAAAATAATATGTAATCATTTTGCTACTCCCAGATAATTGCTTTACTGCATCTTCAGTTACTGCATCAGTAACATCAGAATTTTCTTCTGAACTGTGTTTCTAAACTAGGTTATGATTCTTTAATACCTCAACTCTTGTTTTTGAGATAGATGGATCTTGACTGTCTTCTTTACTGATTCCATGTGAATTATGATTTTAGGTTTTATGGTGGTCAGCTTATTCTTAGCTAAGCTTATCAGGATGTGGAACTGTTAGCCTTTTCCAAACAGGTGTCCTCCATGAATATTGAACTACAGTTTTTATAATTCCTAATCAGCAGAAGAGTGGGAAATTAGCTGTTCCCCACTCTACAATTCAGAATTTCTCTCCATGTGTTGACACAATGGAAGTAGCTAAACTGGCCAAGTCTACAGTATTAACATGCAGTGTGTTTGGAGCCAAGTTCTAGAATGGTGCCACAGTTCTTGGTTACTATGGAGACTAATCTGTGAAAAGACATGAATACAAAATAAAATGTTAAATTGGGACCCCAAGCATGAATTTCCTTACTCTTTTATCTCTCTCTTGCCCTTTGTGTGTAAAGTACCCATGGAGATAGAGGAATGTAACTGAGAAAAGTCTACCAAGACTCCATTATATATATATAAAAAAAACTTGATGAAAATTCTTTGCTCCTACTACAGCCAAACAATCAGCAATAGCTTTTGATAGCAATGAAGACAAATTTGTCATAAAACCCATTAAGGTAACGTCCATTCAATAGTGTCCACCTTTCAGAGACTACTGGACAAGCCCCTGCAGTTTTCTTGGCAAGGTTTTTCAGAAGTGGTTTGGCATTGCCTTTTTCCTAGGGCTGAGAGAAAGTGACTAGCCCAAGATCACCCAGCTAGTTTGTACCTAAGGCAGGACTAGAATTCAGAATTTCCCCAGTTTCTAGCCTGATGCCTAAACCACTACGCCGAACTGGCTCTCAAGGATTATATGGCTGTTGCTAAATCTAGTTAATAATAATGCTCTTTGTTCTTGCATCAGTTACTGTCAGGCAAAAAGAACCTTGTAATCCTAGCATTTATAGGAGGTTTCTAGGGCGTTCCTGGGCTAAAGTGGTTGCATTCCCAAAACATGCTTAATATGTCTACTAACTTAATCCATTTTATGGGTTTGTGCAATAAACTAATCCAATCAGTTGCATTTGTGCAAGACATTAAACTTTCAAAAGGAACCAAGTTTAACCTTATATATAAATTACAAATATAATTGCTAGGATTTTACTGAATGTTTACACGACTGAATTGTGTGACATGAACATAGCCACCGTGATAAAAGGAAGACCAAATGAACTGGAATATCAATAGCTCACTCTGCAGAATTGCTGATGATGCTACAAATGAAGGCCAACGGCAAGCCCAAACGTTTGGAGTGAATTAGATTTAGTTTTAAAAGTAATCATCATTGAATTATAACTGGAAGGTTTTTCATGTACACTGAGTGGATATAAAAACACCAGTTCATATATAGACAAATTTGAGATACTTGAAAGACTCATTTGTTTTTGATTCTATGAGACATGGTGGCACAGTGGTTAGAGTACAGTACTGCAGTACTGTATTTCTGCTGACTGCTGGCTGACTACAATTTGGCAGTCTCACCAGGCTCAAGGTTGACTCAGCCTTCGATCCTTCCGAGGTAGGTAAAAGGAAGACCCAGACTGTTGGGTCTGACTCTGCTGCGGACAATCTGCTGACTCTGTAAACTGCTTAGAAAGGGCTGTAAAGCACTTTAAAGCAGTATATATGGGTAAGTCTAAATGCTATTGCTATAGATAGGAATGATCCCTATTGAAACCTCCCTCCTTCTCTCCCTCCCTTCCTGATGGAAAGATTAGTATACCCTTGCAACGAGTAGAGTTTTTTCAAGCATTATGTAGGTCATACTCCAGTCATCTCTTGCAACCCAAAACTCCATTCCCATTCACTGCTGGGGCTTGCTGGCTGAGCTTTATATTCATGTCATGCAATGGAAGGACTGAAGTAGGTTAAACCCTTATGACCCCCAAAAGCTCCCCTGATATCAACTCTTGAAAATTTGTGCCATCTGGAGATAGGACATACATTCAAAATGGTGGGGTAACCTTAAAGCACCCCCCCCAAACTCAATAATGACAAGAAAATCTTAGGTGTGCCCATGATTATGATGTGGCATCACTCACTTTGCTTCATTACCTTGCTCACATCAGCTTTTTTCTGCCACAAACAAGGTAAACTTCATCTTTCATCTTTCAAAAGATTCCCACTCTGATTAAGTCTGCCACTGAGCAAGATGGGAGTTGTAGTCTAACACACCTCACCCGCTTCCTGTTTCCATCCACAATAAGAATAAAGGTCAAACTAGTTTTCTATTGCTATATTGGCAATGCTGCCAGCTTTAATAGAAGGGGGGCTATTTTGCCCAAGGGGATCAGGACCCTTTGTCTACTTCTATGAATTAAGAGTAAAGCCACTACTGAAGCTTGCATATATTTGAATAAATGGAGATGTAAACATACAGGGAGAACCTATTATTTTTTTGGAATGCCGCTGAGCTTATAATAGAATTTCCTTTGCTAGTGACTGGTTGTCTTTGCATAAGAGGCCCCATTTTAGCAGCATCTCTCTGGGATGTCTCAATCATACATAATTAATAGGGAGGTTAACACACCCATTAAATATTTAGATAATATGGCTGATAGAAATAGTGACTTTATCTCCAAATGAGCTCAAGTGTTGTTTGGGGCCAGGGTTAACTCCCTTAGGGTTAATTGTCTGGAGTAGCTAGATTATGGAGTTCATACCTTCCCAATTACACAGTTCAGACTTGGGCAAACAGAATCAATAAAGCAGATGAGCTCCCATACATCGGCATTTACAGTTTGGTCTTATAAATCAGAGGGGTGCAAACTAGTGGTGCTTGTGAGCAATCTGAAGGGGCAAATGTGGCCTTAGAGATTTTCAAATTCAACTCCCAACTTCAGATGCCACAGGGCTGTACAAACGCTCCACCTGTCGGTCTCAAATTTAGTTGTGGTTTTCCATCTATTATCTTCAATAGCACTTCCTGCTTCTCTGTCCCATTTCCCATCCCATAAGCTATACCCATATCCTTTCTTTCTGTTCCAGCCACGGCCTTTATCATGCCTGACCTTCAGATTACACCCCCCCTATTTTTGCTTCTTCCTTGACTTGATCTGACTTGTATCTCCCCCCCCCCATTTGTATGTGAGTGTTCTAGCTTGTTTCAATTTCTTTGAAAATGTTTCTTTGGGGTGTTGGTGGTCAGGGAATGGTGTGTGTGTGTGTGTGTGTGTGTGTGAGAGAGAGAGAGAGAGAGAGAGAGAAAAGCAACGGGGAGATTCAGTTCACCCTCTAGTCCTTTTTCCTGTTGGATAGGAGAAATTACTTCATTTTTTTTTATTGGTTGATTGGATTGCAAAGTGGATCCTGTTTGTAGCAGATTTGTGACTTTTTCAGTGGCGGACTAGCTGACTAATAAAGAATGGATAGACTAATAAATAGTAGTAAAGTAATGAAATATTTGACTATGCCAGTAGCAGCCTGCTAGCTTTCTCAGTACCTGGAGTTTGCAGCTTCATGATCATTGGGGGTGGGGGGAGTGCTAGAAATCACTGGTTGAAGGGTGGACTAGAGTTGCCTTTCCTTCTTTAAGACCTCCTTCAAATGTAAACTCCATGTGGTTTCCATGTGTGTGATGGAAAAAGACAGGAAAAAAAAAGAATGCTATTTCCATGCTTTTCCTAAGAAAACTATAAATTTATATCCATGCAAATAATGCAAAGGCATCCTTACTTTCAATGTTTACCATTTAGTTATGTTAAATTTCAGTTAACATTAGTATAATTTTTTGCTGTGGTCCTGCTCACACTGGGAAACTAGCCCAGGTGCATTATTCAATAGTGTGTCTCTCAGCCTGCCTAAACCTACACAGCCCTGCTGTAGATAAAATGATAGATAGAATTTTTATTGGCCAAGTGTGTTTGGACACACAAGGAATTTCTCTTGGTGCATATGCTCTCAGTGTACATAAAAGGAAAGATACCTTCATCAAGGTACAACACTTACAACACTTAATGATAGTCATAGGGTACAAATAAGCAATCAGGAAACAATATCAATATAAATAGTAAGGATACAAGCAACAAAGTTACAGTCATACAATCATAAGTGGAAGGAGATGAGTGGTGGGAACGATCAGATTAATAGTAGTGCAGATTTAGTAAATAGTTTGACAGTGTTGAGGGAATTATTTGTTTAGCAGAGTGACGGCGTTTGGGAAGAAACTCTTCTTGTTTCTAGTTGTTCTGGTGTGCAGTGCTCTGTAATGTCGTTTTGAGGGTAGGAGTTGAGATAGTTTATGTCCAGGATGTGAGGGGTCTGTAAATATTTTCACAGCCCTTTTTTTGACTGGTGCAGTATACAGGTCTTATTTACAAGTATGCCTTGCCTTGGCGTCTTGCAGTGGGATTACTTAGAGATAAAGAGGCATTGGACTGAAACCTTGGTAGCTACTTTGTGTCTGCACAGTCTCCACTGAGTACAGTATTGTACAACTTCCAGTATGTATTCAAGTGTAAAAAAGCTGCAGCCTGCGTACTCTCTCTCTCTTTTTGTTTTGGTTCTTCTGTTGCCTCCGATAAAGACAGCCGTAGTTTTATGTTTTGTTTCTAGTGAGCCACAGCGACAGCTAACCTTGTTCTTAAATCGGCAAAAGCGATCAAGGAAAGGATTTAGATGAAAAAGATTTAGAACCGGGGAAAAAATAATAATAATAGAAATTGGCGATCGACGCAATTATATATGCTTGCTGAGAAGAGTTCAACATCTTTTTAGGGGAACGCAGTTCTTAACATTCGGACAACTCCCTGCTCCCCTTATAATACGCATTGGGACGGGTCAACTCACCAGCGAGTGCAGCCCTTCATAGGAGGAGAGCGGGGCGGAGACGTATTTGCTGCAGGACCGCCCCCGCCCCCCTGCTCTCTTCCCTCGCTGCACATTCGCTCTGAGCATTATGACGTCACGGCGTTCTTTAAAAAGCCCAGAGAAAACAATCGGCATTGAGAAAAATAGATGCCCTCCGATCTCATTAAAAGCGGTAGCTGTCTGACCCGCAGTTAAGAGCGAGCTATATAAGCAAACGCGAAGAACTACCTATAGAAGTCGCCTCGGCAAACATGGTGTCCCCGGTGACCGTGGTGAGTTCAGTCAGTTGTTTTTGTTTTCTTTTGGCCGGAGTAAAAAAAAAAAAAAAAGACAGGACAAGATATTCAGATAGTATCCTCTGATGGAAAGGAGGTGCGGTATCTGCAAGGCGACTTTATGATCCCCGCAGGAGTCTTTTGATAGATAACAATAGATAATAAAGAGTCGCTATGCGGCAAGTAAAGACTGCCTCCAGCATGTTTGCTGTTTAATTAGACTCCGGGGTTTCTCCTCCTAGTGCGCACTCGCTCTTGTTTCCAGACCTTTTCTTTCTTTCTTCCCCCACCCGGCTTTGTTAGAAAGAAAATGTGGCATGCCAAGTGTTGCTTTTCTTAGCGCTTCCCCCCCACCCCCGCTCCCCACCAAAAGCATCTGAAAGCTCGATTGGATGAAAACATTAAACATGTGACAAGAAAGCGTGACTTTGTTGATTTCATTCCTTGGATCCGGTCGGTTGGGGGGTAGGCAACAGGGAAGATGTTTTAAGGAGGAGGGCGGAACGGAGGAAGAAAGAAAGACGGTCCAGGGTTAATCTCCCTTTAAATGTCTGGCTTCGGAAGAGAATTCGGTGCACTGATGTTTGGCGCTTTTGCTTGCCAACGCTTGGGTCTGACTCTGCCCCGAGGCTGGCCTATAGTAAGTAGAACGTGAGCCGTCTACATGTAGATTCTCGATCACGAGTTGATGCTGCCTTTGCGGAAGGAAGATCGGGGAATTCCTGTGAGAGAAAATCGGTATCAGCATAAGTTCTGTTTCTGTCTTTCCTTTGTCCCCTCTCCTCCCAAACACCAACCATCAGATTGGCAATAATGAAACAAAAACAGAAACGAGAGAGCGACAGAAGTCAACAATTGCTCTTATGTGGGCAGAATAATGGAAATGAAGTAGATTTAAATTTAGAATTTAAATTTAGGATGAGCCAGTTTAGCCTACTGATTAAGGTACTACTAGCTCAGGAACCAGGAGGCTGTAAATTCTAGGCATGAAAGCCAGCAAGGTGACTTTGGACCAGTCTCTCTCTCTTTCTGTGTCCAACCAATAGTGGGTTTCAAACCCCATCGCTACAGGTTTGGTTCGCTTGTGGATGAACCTGTAGCAATCCACCACTGGGTCCAACCCACCTCACTTGGTTGTTGTGGGGAAAATAGGAGGAGGAAGGAGTGTTAGGTATGTTCACGGTCTTGAGTTGCTTATAAAGTAATAAAGGGAAGATACAACAATCTAATAAATAAACGTTCCCTCCCCCCAATAGATGCATGTACTGAAGGAAAACACTGGCCAGCGGGTATAAGTAATGTGAAATTAGAAAGTCAGGAGATTTCAGACTTGTGACAGTTTTACAGTTTGGGAAGGTGAATTGAATTTGGTTCTCTGGTCAACTGTGAAGCATCTTGGAATTCTATTTTGCAGAACTAATTAGAAGGATAATGTAAGCTTTCCTTAGGAAATCTTTTCCAGACTTCCTGCAGGAGCAGAATAAATGCATGCCATTTTCTGTTAATTTGAATATGTGATACACAGTTTGTTCATTTTTATCATCGAATAGGGTGGAGAATTCTTAATGACATTGCAACTGTACAGGTCATGAACTATCAGCAATAATAGGATAATTTGTGATTGATGCCTTTTAGAAAGTTCCCTGTATCATGCTCTGATTTGGATTACTGTAATTTATTTATGGGTATATCTTGTTTTTGTGCTCTAGGAATTGTTCATATTAGCTAACGGAACTGAAAAAAAAAGACTTGGAATCTAAAAAGTTAAAAACTTAATTAATTAATATTAATTTAACAAAATTAATATTGTAATTAATACTGATGCCATTTAATAATTAAAATATTGGTGAAAGAAAAGTGTTCTTATCTAAATTAATTTATCTATCACAGAATGTAGGGATGTGGTGGCTCAGTGGCTAAGATGCTGAGCTTGTCAATCGAAAGGCCGGCAGGTCAGTGGTTTGAATCCCTAGTGCTACCGTGTAACGGGGTGAGCTCCCGTTACTTGTCCCAGCTTCTGCTAACCTAGCAGTTTGAAAGCACGTAAAAAATGCAAGTAAAAAAATAGGACTACCTTTTGTGGGAAGGTAACAGCATTCTGTGCGCCTTTGGTGTTGAGTCATGCCAGCCACATGACCATGGAGATGTCTTCGGACAGCGCTGGCTCTTTGGCTTTGAAACGGAGATGAGCACCGCCCCCTAGAGTCGGGAACAACTAACACAGATGTGCAAGGGGAACCTTTACCTTGTCACAGAATGCTGAGATACGGGAACTAAAAGCCAAAAAATCCCCCATTCCATAGTTTGGAAGCAACAAATGAGAAGCCTTCATGCCAGAAAAACAGACTTGTGGTAGCAGAGGTATCTTCAGAAGAGATATTTCTGCAGATTCATCAGTTGAACAGGGCTGGTAACAGGAGATAAATTCTTAGTCTCTAAGTGATTTAGGACATTAAAGTTTAATATCAGCAAATAAAATATGCCTGGTATAAAATTGACAGCGAGAACAGATTTTTCAGTATTGTAAAGGCGCCATTGCGCCTGTTAGCAACCAGGCTGCGTCGTATTGCATCAACTGTAGTTTCTGGCTGCTTTTCATGTGCAATCCCCGGTACCACATATTGTAAATTATGCAACAGTAGAGATACTGCCTGGGAATTCAGTGACGAATTACTTCCCAAAACTGAGAACCTGCTTTTTCAAGGAGAGTATAACTTAATCTAAAACAAGCTGAAGCTCAATTCCTACATTCATATTTCTAATTATAACAGTTAATTGCAGTTGAGACTAGAAAATAGAAAGAAAAATGTCTTTTCAGCACATTACTTTATAAGTTTAAAAGTTGATCTTTGGGGTGACATGTAGGCTGATGAACGTGCTTGGAGCTATCCTGAAAATTATGTTATTATTTTGCCTTCCATAAAGAAACAAACTTCTGGCTATTTGTTTTTTTAGTCCTGATAAGAACTGCAAAAGAACAAAAGCTAATTTTCTCTTATGGAGAATTTCTTCCTGAGGACTGCATTATTGCAATCTGAATGTACAACATTGCTGTACATTTTGCTTTTATTATTTCTCAGGAAAAGGGTTCCATTGTGTAAAATAGGAATCATATTATTATTTCTTGATTTATCTGATTGATTATTGTCTACACTGACTGGCAGCAGATTTTTCCAGGGATTCCATCCAAAATCTTTTTCAGACTTACCTAGAGAATGAAACCTAGAAATGTTGACATCAAAGCAAATCTCTGTTGATTTACATCCCTCTACTTCAGAGATGTCAAACTCAAGGCCCGGGGCCCAGATCTGGGGGCCATCCTGGAAACAGTGAAGGATCGGCCTGCGTGCCTCTGCCAGCGAAAACGGAGCACGCGGCCCTTCTGAGCTCCATTTTCATTGGCAGAGGGTTGAAGGAGGCAGTCACAGACAAAAACAGAACTCACGAGGGCTGCCTGCAGCCCTCTCTAGCTCCATTTTCCATCAACACTGTCAAACTATTTACTGAATCTGCACTACTATTAATTTTCTCATAGTTCCCATCACCAATTTCTTTCCACTTATGACTGTATGACTGTAACTTGTTGCTGGCAATCCTTATGATTTATATTGATATATTGACCATCAATTGTGTTGTAAATGTTGTACTTTGATGAATGTATCTTTTCTTTTATGTACACTGAGAGCATATGCACCAAGACAAATTCCTTGTGTGTCCAATCACACTTGGCCAATAAAAAATTCTATTCTATTCTATTCTATTCTATTCTATTCTATTCTATTCTATTCTATTCTATTCTATTCTATTCTATTCTATTTTCACTAGCAGAGGGTTCCAGGAGGCCGTCGCAATCGAAAATGGAGCTCGGGAGCCCATTTTTGCTGGCAGAGCGTTTGGGCCACCACAGGCACCCCCTACCTGAGTGACATCAAGCTGACAATCCCCCCCGGCCACACACACACACCCCGAGGTCAAACACGTCCCTGATGTGGCCCTCAATGAAATTGAGTTTGACACCTCTGCTCTACCTCATCTGGGAAATATATATGGATATTTTGGGATATATTGGAAATTGGGGAAATAAATGTATGCAGCAAGGATTTCGTGCACTGTTTTAATTTCACAGTGCTGATTGATCTCTTTTTCACCAGTCAATGTAATATAATGTCTGTATTATTTACAACTAAGAGCATCATTTTACTACTGTTCCTGGATCTGGGGCCTCTGGCTCAGACTGCTAATGCAGTCTGTTATTAACAGCAGCTGCCTGCAATTACTGCAGGTTCTAGTCCCACCAGGCCCAAGGTTGACTCAGCCTTCCATCCTTTATAAGGTAGGTAAAATGAGGACCCAGATTGTTGGGGGGGCAATAAGTTGACTTTGTAAAATATACAAATAGAATGAGACTATTGCCTTACACACTGTAAGCTGCCCTGAGTCTTCGGAGAAGGGCAGGATATAAATGCAAATAATAAAAAAAAAATCTATAGGTATTTGTTCCTGAACTGCAAATATTATATCTGGTTACACATTTAATTTTTTTTCAATACTTGATAGTGTCAGAATTTTACCACTTTTAGAGTTTTCGTAACCTATCAGATTAGGAAATGGGTTCATCGTTTGATCTTGAGCTGCTTAGATAGTAAGATTAACCCTGTATTTTCCAGTGGGTAAACTAAATAGAATAGAATAGAATAGAATTTATTGGCCAAGTGTGTTTGGACACACAAGGAATTTGATTTGGTGCATATGCTATATTAAATCTTTATGCCTTGGTTAAAAGCCCAAAGGAAATTGTTAAACAGTGTGTGCCTTCAAGTCAGTTTTTGACACCTGGTGAGTGCCTGGACTAGTCCCTGCTGTTTTCTTGGCAAGGTTTTTCAGAAGTGATTTGCCATTGCTCACTTCTTACAGAGAGAGAGGGAGAGACTGACTTAAAGTTATCAAGCTGGCTTTCTGACAGAGGTGGGACTAGAACTCACTGTTTCTAGTCTGGTACCTTAGCCACTTTTCCAAACTTGTTCTCCTAATAAAATTAAAGAACTAAAGAAGGAAAAGTAAATGTATGCTTAATCCCGATTAGACAGATGTATTCTATTTACTCATGAGGTAGACTGAGAATTTAATGGAAAGGAGAGAGCACTAAATCTATGTGAAGCAGAATCAGTTGTTTGCTTTCAGTTATCAGCTAGTCAGCATCCTATCTCTTAGTCTACAAAGGTCTCTGCCACATCAAATAATCAAATACTTTCCTTGGCTTCCTTCAATTATGTAATGCAGCTTGTAACCCACCTCTAAGCTCTGTTCTCTAGGTAACAGAGTCACAGCAAAATTCTTTAAATATTTGGACACTAATTCTGAGTAGTTACCTGCCAAGTTGTCTTATTACCAATGGCTGCTCTAGGAAAGAAGATTTCCATTCAAAAGGTAAAAGAAAGGAATACCTGGAGTCTTGCTTAACACTATGTTTTTATCACACTATGTTTTTATCTAGGGCATTTCATCAAATCCTTAATGGCAGCAGTACTACAGTAAATCTTCCATACAGTACATTTAGGTTTTTTTATTAAAAAGGGCAACATGTGAAGAAACTACATAAGACACACTGACCTGCTTTGCATCCTCTTCTCCTTGTTCAAATGAACATACTACTATTATTTTTGCAAGGTGGGAAAACATTTAGAGTCTCCCCATCACCATCCTACTTTTTGCAACAAGTACATTAACCACTAGTTTGGTCTAGTGGTTAATGTGCAGGCATAGGAGTCTAGTCTAGTCCCGCCTTAGGCAGAGAAATCAACAAGATGAAAAGTGATCTCTCACTTGTAGGAAGAATGTAATAATAACAAGCCACGTTTCAAAAACGTTGCCAAGAAAATTTCGTGGAAGTCCATGTCCTGTCCATGTAATCACGAGATGCCAGGTTTGACATGACACACAGGCACATAATTATGATAACATTACTATAACATGTCATTTTTTAAAAAAATGTTTAGAAACTCAGAAAAATCATATTTCAAACAAATCTGTTAGAAATATTGCAAATACCACTCTTTATTCATATGAAAAGAGGTTAATGAGGAATCATCCTTTGTAGGCACAGCTAGAATATCTGAAGTTGGCAATGTGAAGGCAACGTATTGCTTACCAATCTCCTTGCTCCACTTAATTATAACAATAAAATCCAAAGTAATTAACTTTAGCAATAACATTAAAATGAATTGTTTTAATTAGAAATACACCATAAGAAGCTTACATAGTCCAAACACAATACAAACTCCCCATGCTAATTGATTTTCAGGAATGGAAAGGTTCTTAAAAATAGCAGTTGGGGGTTGCAGCCTTCGTCTTTGTCTGGAAGTGTGCTCACCTATTCAGCTTTGGAACAGAAAGTAAACAGGAAACCTAGATTTGAGGTGGTTGACAACATCCTGGAGTTGAGGGTTAGATGAGATGTTGGGCAGTAATTTCATCAGTTTGCCTTACTGATAATTGAATTACTGGCTATGCGCCACTTTAAATCAGTCGCTTTATATCAAGGTGTTTCCATCTCTCTTAATCATTATTTTGCCCCACCCTCAATCAATCAATCTTAAGTGAGTAATCCCCTCCTGCCTTATTTATTTATTTATTTATTTATTTATTTATTTATTTATTTATTTATTTATTTATTTATTTTGTCACAACATCATACAAAAAGATTATATAGCATATAAACATATATATGAATAAATATTAGGAGGTATGAGTATATATATATATAGGAAGAAGAAAAGAAAAACAATAGGACAGGAACGGTAGGCACGTTTGTGCGCTTATGCACGCCCCTTATGGTCCTCTTAGGAATGGGGTGAGGTCAATAGTAGAAAGTTTTTGGTTAAAGCTTTTAGGATTATGGGAAGAGACCACAGAGTCAGGTAAAGTATTCCAAGCACTGATGATTCTGTTACAGAAGTCATATTTTCTGCAATCTAGATTAAAGCGGTTAACATTAAGTTTAAATCTATTGGTTGCCCTTGTATTATTGCAATTAAAGCTGAAGTAGTCTTTGACAGGAAGGACATTACAATAGATGATTCTGTGAGTTAAACTTAGGTCTTGTCGAAGGCGACGGAGTTCCAAGTTTTCTAAGCCTAGGATTTCAAGTCTGGTGGGATAAGGTATTTTGTTGTTTTCAGAGGAATGGAGAACTCTTCTTGTAAAATATTTCTGGACACGTTCAATTGTATTGATGTCAGAGATGTGGTGAGGGTTCCAAACAGGTGAGCTGTATTCTAGAATTGGTCTAGCAAATGTTTTATATGCTCTGGTTAGTAGTGTGGTGTTTTGGAAAAGAAGCTACATAAAATTAGGTTTACAACTCTTAGAGCTTTTTTTGCTATGTAGTTGCAGTGGGCTTTGGCACTTAGATCATTTGACATGAAAACTCCAAGGCCTTTAACGGGATGGGGGTCGTCTGTAAGGTAATGTCCATCTAGTATGTACTTAGTTTTTGGGTTCTTTTTTCCTATATGTAAGACTGAGCATTTGCTGGTTGAAATTTGGAGCTGCCAATTTTTAGACCAAGCGGATAGATGATCAAGGTCGTTTTGAATGATAGAAGTATTGTCTGTGGTGTTAAATAGTTTGACATCATCAGCAAAGAGAACACAATTACTTGAGATGTGGTCACAAAGATCATTAATGTATAGTATAAAGAGTGTTGGTCCAAGGACGCTGCCTTGAGGAAGGCCACTCTTGACAGGAACAGGATTTTATTTATGGTAGAAAAGACTGAGCTAAGGGTCTGAACTGCTGCATAGGAATAAAAGATCATATTTACCTCGTAAAGAGTCAACCCCTCATTTCAGGGCTAGGATTTTTTTTAGAACCACCCAAAAAAAAAAAAAAAGATGAAATATTTATCTTGGTCACAGAAATGTGGCAATCCCGGAAATTGTATGTGGGGTTGTAAATATATTTTCATTGGTGCTACAGAAGAAGAATAATGATTAAGTTCATTGTTCTAACCTTCTTGGTTTTGGCTTTATTCCCCCTTTTATTATTATTTATTATTATTTATTATTTATTGAATTTTTATACCGCCCTTCTCCCGAAGGACTCAGGGCGGTGTACAGCCGGAGATAAAATACAAAATATGTACAATTAAAACAAATTAAAACATATCAAAATTACAAAAACGGCTAATAATTAAAATTAAATTTAAAATATTTAAGAATATTAATAAAACCCCAATTTAAAATCAAACTATTATGCCAGTCCCGCTTGAATAAATAAGTATGTTTTTAGCTCACGACGGAAGGTCCGAAGATCAGGCACTTGACGTAGGCCAGGGGGGAGTTCATTCCAGAGCGTCGATGCTCCCACAGAGAAGGCCCTACCCCTGGGGGCCGCCAGCCGACACTGTTTGGCGGACGGCACCCTGAGGAGACCCTCTCTATGAGAGCGTACGGGTCGGTGGGAGGCATAGGGTAACAGCAGGCGGTCTCGTAAGTACCCGGGTCCTAAGCCATGGAGCGCTTTAAAGGTGGTAACCAAAATCTTGAAGCGCACCCGAAAGACCACAGGAAGCCAGTGCAGACTACGGAGCAGTGGTGTTACGTGGGAGCCACGAGCGGCTCCCATTACTACTCGCGCAGCCGCATTCTGGACTAACTGCAGCCTCCGGGTGCACCTCAAGGGCAGCCCCATGTAGAGAGCATTGCAGTAATCCAACCGAGACGTAACCAGAGCGTGAGTGACTGTGCATAAGGCATCCCGGTCAAGGAAGGGACGCAACTGGCGGACCAAGCGGACTTGGTAAAAGGCCCTCCTGGAGACGGCCGCCAGATGTTCATCAAAGGACAGCCGTCCATCCAGGAGGACGCCCAAGTTGCGAACCACCTCCTTTGGGGCCACTAACTGCTTCAACAGTCAGCTGCGGATGTAGCTGACTGTACCGGGGTGCCGGCATCCACAGCCACTCCGTCTTGGAGGGATTGAGCTTGAGTCTGTTTCTCCCCATCCAGACCCGTACTGCTTCCAGGCACCAGGACAGCACTTCGACCGCTTCGTTGGGGTGGTCCGGGGTGGAAAAGTACAGCTGAGTATCATCAGCGTACAGATGATAACTCACCCCGAAACCACTGATGACCTCACCCAGCGGCTTCATATAGATGTTGAACAGGGTAGGCGAGAGAATCGACCCCTGAGGCACCCCACAAGTGAGGCGCCTCGCGGACGACCTCTGCCCCCCTGTCAACACCGTCTGCGTCCGGTCGGAGAGATAGGAGGAGAACCACCGATAAACGGTGCCTCCCACTCCCAATCCCTCCAACCGGCGCAGCAAGATACCATGGTCGATGGTATCAAAAGCCGCTGAGAGATCTAATAGGACCAAGGCAGAGGAACAACCCCTGTCCCTGGCCCTCCAGAGGTCATCCACCAACGCGACCAAAGCCGTCTCCGTGCTGTAACCGGGTCGGAAGCCGGACTGGAACGGGTCTAGATAGACAGCTTCCTCCAGGTGCCGGGGGAGCTGCCACGCAACCACACTCTCTACAACCTTCGCCACAAAGCGAAGGTTGGAGACTGACGGTAGTTTCCCAAAATAGCTGGGTCCAGGGAAGGCTTCTTCAGGAGAGGTCTCACCACCGCCTCTTTCAAGGCGGCGGGGAAAACCCCTTCAACCAAAGAAGCATTTATAATCCCCTGGAGCCAGCCTCGTGTCACTTCCTGAGCAGCCAGCACTAGCCAGGAAGGACACGGGTCCAGTAAACATGTAGTTGCATGCAACCTCCCCAGCAACCTGTCCACGTCCTCGAGAGCCACAGAATCAAACTCATCCCAAATAACCTCAACAAGACGTGTCTCCGCCATCTCGGTTGGATCATCGCAATCTTGGTCCAAGCTATCCCGAAGCTGAACGATTTTATCGTATAGATAACCGTTAAACTCCTCAGCCCGTCCCCGTGGGGGGTCATCCCGTCCCTCGAGATGAAGGAGGGAACGGGTCACCCGAAACAGGGCGGCCGGGCGGTTATCTGCCGATGCAATGAGGGTGGAAACGTAGGAACGTTTCGCCTCCTCATTGCCACTAGCTAGGTCTTAGTAAAAGACCTCACTAGTGTCCGATCAGCCTCGGAACGGCTGGACCTCCAGGTACTCTCTAGGCGTCTTCTCCGGCGTTTCATCTCTCTTAGCTCCTCGGAAAACCAGGGAGCCAATTGAGATCTACGCCGGGTCAGAGGCCGCAAAGGCACGACACGGTCCAAAGCCCCAGCCGCGGCCTGTTCCCAAGCCGCAACCAGTTCTTCAGTCGTGCCGTGGGCAAGATCCTCAGGGAACGGCCCAAGCTCCATCAGGAACCTCTCCGGGTCCATCAGGCGCCTGGGACGGAACCAACGTGTTGGCTCCGTCTCCCTGCGGTGGTGAGCGGCGGTCCGAAAGTCTAGGCGAAGAAGAAAATGATCTGACCATGACACCGGTTCTTTCACTACATCTCCTAAATCCAGATCATTAACCCACTGACCAGAGATAAAAATCAAGTCTAGCACGCCTCCCCAATGTGTGTAGGGCCATCAGTTACTTGAATCAGGTCCAAGGCCGTCATGGAGGCCTGGAACTCCTGAACCACCGTTGATGACAAGCCGGCCGATGGCAAGTTGAAATCCCCCAAGACTAAAAGTCTGGGAATCTCAACCGCCACGCCAGCAAGCACCTCTAGTAGCTCAGGTAGGGCTGTAGTCACGCAGCAAGGAGCCAGGTACGTGATCAACAGCCCCATCTGATTCCGATGGCCCCACTTCACAAGGAGGGATTCACAGCCAGCTATCTGAGGAACAGTGGACTCCCTCGGCTCCAGACTTTCTTTGATCACAACCGCCACCCCCCCACCCCTACCTTGGGCCCTCGGCTGATGGAATGCACGGAAACCCGGAGGGCACAGTTCAACCAGGGGTACACCCCCTTCTGCGCCCAACCAGGTCTCCGTAATGCCCATAAAGTCCGCGGACTCCCTCTGAATAAGGTCACAAATCAGGGGAGCCTTGTTGACCACGGACCGGGCATTGCAGAGCATCAGCCAAAGACCCAAGCTCTGAGGGTCTTGACCATCCAGGGAACGAGTGAGGATTGGGGGGCCGGAGCACGCGATCGCTTTTAAACATCGACCACGTGCTCCCAAAGGACGATACGGCCCCCTGCCTCCGCCATATCTGCCCCTCCCACTTACCGTACAGATGGAATAACACTCTCTGCTCTGTACAAACCCCTCCCCCCTGTCTTCGGACCAACTGAAATAGTGTCGTGAGCACACCCTGGGACTGGACATACCCTCCCCGACGGGTTTCCCCCAACACCCACCCTCCCTCCCTCCCCCCCAACCCACGCCCGTCAATTTCCACCCTCCCGTAAAATTCCCATTAAAACTCCCTTAAAAACGGTTAAAACAATTAATTAAAATCCCTAAGTCTCCTATTCTTGGCATGCCATCTCGGGTTCCAAAACCCGTCCTCAAGATGGGCCCTCGATAACGAGGGCCAAACCCACGAGAGAGGGAATCTCGAGGGCAAGAAGGTCAGCCGCTGAAAATGTCCACATGATGAAAAAACACGGCAAGCAGACCCATCCTGGACGGTCAGGATATCTCCGGGTGGGAAAAGTCGATGGAAATCCATCTCAGTCTCAGTCTCAGTCTCAGTCTCGGGCGGTAGATGAAATAGTCACCGCCTTATACAATCACTCAGCACCGCAACGGATCACCCCCGTCCCCATCGAGTCTCGAAAATTGCAGCCTAATTTGGCTGCCGATGGCAACAAACTGAGGCTCGATGATGTTCTATGGACAATCCAAGGGTGGTGGTGGGGGGAGGAAAGGGCGAGTCCTCCAATTTCACGGACTCCATGGGCTCCATCTCGGCTCCACCTGGGGGAAACTCCGCTGCCAACGTCCGAGCGTCATCTTCATCAACGACCGATGTCAGGGCCGCCAACGCCAGCGCCACCTAACCAAACCAGGGCACCGCCGGAAGAGAAACGCTCTAGTTGGCCCTCCCGATGAGGCCGTCCAGAGCCCTCCTTACTCTCCAGGTTGGGGGGGCGCTCTCACCCAAGGTGGGGAGGGGACCCAAGATCTCCACAGGGTCCCCTCCACCGGCTCAAGCTGCCAACGCCAACGCCGGCCACCGAACCAGGCCAGGCCACTGCCAGGCCAGGCCAGGCCACTGCCAGGCCAGGCCAGGCCACTGCCAGGCCAGGCCAGGCCACTGCCAGGCCAGGCCAGGCCACTGCCAGGCCAGGCCAGGCCAGGCCACTGCCAGGCCAGGCCACTGCCAGGCCAGGCCAGGCCAGGCCACTGCCAGGCCAGGCCGCCAGGCCAGGCCACTGCCAGGCCAGGCCACTGCCAGGCCAGGCCACTGCCAGGCCAGGCCAGGCCAGGCCAGGCCAGGCCACTGCCAGGCCAGGCCAGGCCACTGCCAGGCCAGGCCACTGCCAGGCCAGGCCACTGCCAGGCCAGGCCAGGCCAGGCCAGGCCAGGCCACTGCCAGGCCAGGCCAGGCCAGGCCACTGCCAGGCCAGGCCAGGCCAGGCCAGGCCACTGCCAGGCCAGGCCAGGCCAGGCCACTGCCAGGCCAGGCCAGGCCACTGCCAGGCCAGGCCAGGCCACTGCCAGGCCAGGCCACTGCCAGGCCAGGCCACTGCCAGGCCAGGCCAGGCCGGGACGGACCAGGCCGCATCAGGCCGACCAGGCCGGACAAGGCTGCATCAGGCCGCCGCCGCCGGAAATGGAATGCCGCCGCCGCTGCCGCTGTGGGAGATCGCCCTGGGCCGCCCCGGGCCGCCCAAAACCCACCTCAACATCCCCGGGCTGAGGAGACGTTCATCCACCCGGGCGGGGGGACCCAAGGTCTCAAAAGGTCCCCCCACATCCAAAAACGTCCAGGAAGGCTCGCTGCCGCATTTCTCAATCAGCGGCGCGACGCCATCTTGGACATGCGCCAGATGATGATGAATAGTACAGTGCATACAATAATATACAATATATGATAACTATTGTATGTTATTTTGTCACTATATTGTTTAAATACAAAACATTGATGAGCAATTCTGCTTTACTTTAATTTCCAAATAAAATTTCAGAACTTCTCCTACTACAAGTTAAAAAGCTTGCTTGGAAACAAAATTCCTAAATAGGGATTTACCTTACCCTATCTGTAGACTTGACATTCTCTTTACTGTATATGCTTAGCTGTGTAGAATATACAAATTCAGCATCCATTAACATTGTTTTTAAAAACTCTAACCACATTGTATCCTAACTGTGAGAGAATGCTTTGAAAAGTGAGCATGGACATATTCTACCATTTTCATCATTCTGTCTCTAGATGTTTCCATTTATTTCTATTTTTTCCTGCTCTTTGAACCTGCAAATGAAGTAGCCTGTTTTATTCGGTTTCACAAAGTTGACTGTACTGCACCAACAGAATAATGGGGATTCCGTGTAGGCTAAATGCAGTAGGTATATATTTGAATGATGCTAATACGAGATTTCTGCAGATTTCAGTTTCTGCTATTAGAACTACTACAAGCTCTCAGAAATGTTTGGGTAACGCATTTGTGTTCTTTATTGATTCTAGCCCCAGTCTCATATGAAAGAGAAGTGTTAAATTCCATTAATTTCCATGGAAAATATTTAAAACCTTCAGTAGCAGTTATTAATAAAGCTAGGCTAGGAAGGATTTTGCTGTGTAATATCTAATACATACTATATTGTGTGCTTTTAAAGGGTTGTATTATGCTAGCTAGTGTGATTGGGGTGAGCCATAAACTTTGTGGATAAGAGAATTTCCCAGAAAAAAATGACAATAGTCTATTCACAGCCACTTCTAGCCTAAAACCCAGTAGAAAGGCTGCTGGGAAGATTTCTAATATCAGTTACAAGAAAACCCTGTGTTCTTAAGCCCAGTATCATATATATAGATGATATTGTTCTCTATTAAATAGTTATGTGCTGTCAAGTCATTGTCCATTCTTAGTGATCACCTCATAGATTTTCTTCATGATGATCAATCCCTGACCTGGTCCTTCATGGTGCATTTATGGTCTCTACAACTGGATCCATCCACTTTGCTGCTGATCATCCTTTTCTTCTCTTTCTTTCTACTTTTCCCAGCATTAGAACCTTCTCTGGAGAGCAGGTCTTTGTATAATGTGATTGAAATAGGGATTTGTACCTCAGTGTGAGAAATTTGGGTTGATTTATATCTGCTTATATGAAGCTTAAGGGTAGAAACTCTTAGAGAAAAATTAAAACTATCCACAGAGCAAGAATAGATTAAAACGATGTAATCTCAGGCCTGTTGTTGTTAAAAACCGTTGCCGTTTGGATTAATTGTATAAGAAGCTTCATCTCTGATGAAATCGTGTAAGAAGCTTCCTTTCTGACGAAATGGTCTAGAGAGCCAATCTGATACTGTCTTTTTGGTGATTCTGAGTTTACATTATAAGAGGACTCGCTAATTCTGACTAGATGGGTTAATGTAAGAAAAAGGCTAACAAAAGGATACCTACGGGGAATAATTTTTTCACCAATGTGATAAATACTCTGGGAGCATTTGTAGATCTCTGCCAAGAGTCTGTCATAATTAATGGAAGCAACAAACATATTTCACATTTTAAATGTTAACCAGAAGAAAGTAGTTTAAAAATCTTAAGAGTACTATGTTGCCAGTAGGAGAATCCCAAGTGAATCAATACTTTTGTCTGCTTCTTGTGCCAAGCTTCACTATTGATCATTGGTGGTAAATGGCTGATAGTGCTTTTGGAGGTGAAATAATATTGGCTTTGTTTATATGCTACATTATGTTATCAATCATGATTTACAAATGGCAGTGTCTGGGATCACATGTCAAGCCAAAACCAAACCACCTTTGGATCAGTATGATGTATGAACCAGGGGTGGTATTCACTTATCTTCACTACCAGTTGGCAAATGTGAGAGTGCGTGCCTCCTCCATGCATGCACAGAGTCTTCTGTGCATGCACAGAAGGTCAAAAATGGGATGTGTTGACATTCGGGCAGGTGGGCAGAGCCTCCCGCCAGTGGCACTACCAGATCACGTGATCCAGATAGAACCGGCTGAATTTCACCATTGCTATGAACCAAGTCAATAGTAGATGGGAGAAGTTGAGAGGGCTGTCATTGCATATAGATTGAAATGTTATATTGATAACTTTTAAGTTCCATTTTTAAGTTCCAATTCCCTACTGCAATTGTTTTCTTGGGTTAAGCATCAAGTGCCAATTATCCTCAGAAAATGTCTGAGGATTTTGAAAATGTCTTGGAAATCTTTAATGGGAACATCCTTATTAGATCATAGGAAAAGAGGTCACTTTTCATTTTAAATGTTCTGCTTGTTCTTGTTGACTTCGTTAAAGATGCAGAACAGAAAAAAAATGGACTAAAAAACCTGCCTAGTAAGGAGCAATTAACAAGGATATTCTGTCCTGTTCTGAGAAATACTATCCGGTGTAGCACAGTGTTTTTCCTTTTCATTCAGCCTTCCATATGGCCAAGTGTCAGGAAACAAAATTTTCTTGGAAAAATATTACCAAGCAGCCTAATGAAATGCCCTTGTTTACTTCCTTGTGAATAAAAAAGGAAAAACAATCCCTCTTGTTTAGTCTTACAAGACAGCTGTGTGTTCCATTTCCCTCTTAGTGGTGCTTTGTCTACAAAGGCTGCAAAAAGTGTTCCTTCTACTTTCCTGGACAAGTTTATCAAATCCCCAGTGTCTTAATTCCTCTTCTTAAAAAGGCAAAAAAAAAAAAAGACTATTGGGGGACATTATCAAATGTAAATTCCCATCATCCCTAACTGCCTGCTGCTTAGGAATAATAGAATTATTATATAATAGGAATCATAGCTCAATGTACTGTATGTAGAAAGTATTCAGGAGAGAGGACTCAATGTCTTGACTAGCCGTATTGGGTTGTATAAGCTCTGGGAAGAGAGTATGTTTGGTTGTTTTGAATGGAAATGCTGGATATTGTAGCCTCTGTTGTGTTTCGGCTGGAGAACACATGACCAGTAACCAGCAGTTGATTGGTTAACCGCCAATGCTATAGCCGGCGGGAGAATTAAGGAGCTGCTATTGGCTGAGCTGTTTACAGCTCCAATATAAAAGGGCTGTCAGTTTAGAGCTTGCTTGCTTGCTCACCTCAGTTAATTGTTTGTAGTTAATAAAAGAACTGTTAATGGTTCTCCTGCGTTGCCTCACTTCTTGCTGTTGTTTTGCGAATACAACAGCCTCCATATTGAATCGGAATAGAGCTGGAAGAGACCTTGAAACTCTTCAAGTCCAACCTCCTGCTCAAGCAGGAGACCCTATACCATTTCAGACCATTCCAGACTCTTCTTTAAAAAACCCCAGTGATGAAGCACCCACAACTTCTGAAGGCAAACTGTCCCGCTGGTTAATTGTTCTCACTGTTAGGAAGTTTCTCCTTAATTCCAGGTTGCTTCTCTCCCTGATTAGTTTCCATCCCTTGTTTCTTGTCCTGCCCTCTGGTGCTTTAGAAAATAAGTTGACCCCCCTCTTCTTTGTGGCAGCCCCTCAAATACTGGGATACTGCTATCATGTCATCCCCTAGCCCTTCTTTTCTCTAGACTAGCCATACCCAATTCCTGCAACTGTTCATATCCGGGGGATATGACCAGAACTTTACTGATACCATTTTAAAGTTGTCCAAGTTATTATTAATTGTCAGGTCTTGGAAATGATTAAAATTTTAATTATCCTCCCCAATCCATTATTGAGTTAAATTCTTTATTTTTAGTTACAATTCAATATACGCCTGGACTACGCCTCCTTGGGCTTCTGGTTTCCAGCTTGTTGGATCATCTCTCCCACTGAGGGTGGGGGCAAGTGATGGACATGATGACCATGTTGAGGCGTGGGGCAGGAAGGTGTATTCTCCAGCTGACACTGTGGCTACCCTTTACCCCCACCCCCGGACCTCCTTCCTGGACTGCTGGAACATCTCTCCCGCAGACGGCATACTCCGGTCCAGCGGAACATCTACCTGGTGGATGGGTTGAGACGGTTTACGATCTTTTGTCTGCTAATCCATCAGGATATAATGGATTTTACATCTCTTTAGGACGGACTGCCTGTCTCTTTTTTCCATCTCTTTTTTCCATCCGTTACCGGACTCCAGAATGACATCCCAGTATAACATCTCGGCTGCCAAATGGGACATAGTCAGCTGATGGTTGATTCTATGCGTTATTCGCCACAGGAACTCTTGCGCCTGCGAGGTGCCCCCGCCTCGCAGGAATGGCCCACCACATTATCGAGGGCCGGCCTCTATGACGGGTCTTGGGACCCACAGAGGTGGCATGCTAAAAAGAAGGGTTTATGGGGTTTTTTAGAAAGGGAATTTTTAAGGGTGGGAGGTAAGGGCGGTAATGGGGTAACCCGTCGGGTAGGGGGCCAGTTCCTGCACATGCTCGCGGCGGTTTTTCTTTATTAGGTCCAGAGGTTATGGGGGGAGAGCGTGTTCCTATTTGTGAGGGTGGTTCTATTGACACGGTAAGTGGGAGAGGCAGGTATGGCGGGCGAGGGTCATACCAAGTTTCGGGAGCGCGTGCTCGATGTTTGAAAGCGATCACGCTCCGACCCTGGACTTCACCCGTTCCCGGATGGTCAGGATCCTCAGAGCTTGGGCCTCCGGCTGATGTTGTGCAATGCCGGTCCGTGGTGAACAAAGCCCCTCGTTTGTGACCTTATACAGGGGGTTCCATGGACCTTATGGGCATTACGGAGACCTGGTTGGGCACTGAAGGGGCGTGCCCTGGTTGAGTTGTGCCCGCCGGGTTTCCGTGCATTCCATCAGCCGAGGCCCAGGGTAGGGGTGGGGGTGGCGGTTGTGATTAGAGAGAGTCTAGAGCCGAGGAGACCACTGTACCTCAGATTGCGGGTGCGAATCCCTCTTTGTGAGATGGGGTCATAGGTGTCAGATGGGTATGCTGATCACGTACCTGGCTCCTTGCTGCGTGACAGCTGCCCTGCCCGAGCTCCTGGAGGTGCTGGCTGGGGTGGCAGTTGAGACCCCCAGACTTTTAGTCATGGGGGACTTTAACTTGCCATCGTCCGGCTCGTCATCGACGGCAGCTCGGGAGTTCATGGCTTCCATGACGGCCTTGGACATGACCCAAGTAGGTGATGGCCCTACTCACATTGGGGGTGGCACCCTGGACCTGATTTTCTCTCTGGTCAGTGGTTGAGAGATCTGGACTTAAAGGAATTAGTCATTGAACCTTTGTCATGGTCAGATCACTCTTCTTCGCCTGGACTTTCTGACCGCTATTCACCACCGCAGGAAAGCGAAGCCGACACGTTGGTTCCGTCCCAGGCGCCTGATGGACCCGGATGGGTTCCGGACGGAGCTTGGGCCATTTCCTGAGGGTCTGGCTCACGGCTCGACTGAGGAACTTGTTGCGGCCTGGGAACAGGCCGCGGGGCCTTGGACCGTGTCGTGCCTTTGCGGCCTCTGACCCGGCGCAGGTCCCAACCGGCTCCTTGGTTCTCCGAGGAGCTGAGAGGATGAAGCGCCGGAGAAGACGCCTGGAGAGTCTCTGGAGGTCTAGCCGCTCGAAGCTGATCGGACACTAGTGAAGTCCTATACTAGGACTTACCTAGTGGCATTGAGGAAGCGAGGCGTAGCTACGCCTCCCTCATTGCATCGGCAGATAACCGCCCAGCCGCCCTGTTTGGGTGACTCGCTCCCTCCTACACCAGGGGAGCGGATGACCCGTTGCAGGGGCGTGCTGAGGAGTTTAACGGTTATCTATACGATAAAATCGCTCAGCTCGGGATGGTCTGGACCAAGATTGCAGTGATACGGGCGAGATGCACGAGGGTGGTCTTGGTGACATTGTGTGGGATGAGTTTGACCCTGTGGCTCCCGAGGACATGGACAGGTTGTTGGGTAGGTTGAATGCCACCACGTGTTTACTGGGCCCGTGCCCTCTTGGCTGGTGCTGGCCACTCGAGAGGTGACACGAGGCTGGCTCCAGGCGATTACGACTGCTTCTTTGGTGGAGGGTGTCTTCCGGCCGCCTTGAAAGAGGCGGTGGTGAGGCCCTCCTCAAGAAGCCGCCCTGACCCGCTGTTTTAGGTAATTATCGTCCGGTCTCCAACCCGCTCATGGCGAAGGTTGTAGAGAGTATGGTGGCATATCAATTTCCCTTGCACCTGGATGAAACTGTCTATCTAGACCTGCTCCAGTCCGGTTTCGGCCCGGTTACAGCACGGAGACGGCTTTGGTCGCGTTGGTGGATGATCTCTGGAGGGCCAGGGACAGGGGTTGCTCCTCTGCCCTGGTCCTATTAGACCTCTCAGCGGCTTTCGATACCATCGACCATGGTATCCTGCTGCGCGGTTGGAGGGATTGGGAGTGGGAGGCACCGTTTATCGGTGGTTCTCCTCCTATCTCTCCGACCGGTCGCAGTCGGTGTTGACGGGGGCAGAGGTCGGCCCCGAGGCGCCTCACTTGTGGGTGCCGCAGGGTCGATCCTCTCGCCTTCTGTTTAACATCTACATGAAGCCGCTGGGTGAGATCATCAGTGGTTTCGTGTGAAGTACCAGCTGTATGCGGATGACACCCAGCTGTACTTTTCTACACCGGACCACCCCAACGGTTATCAAGTGCTGTCCCGGTGCCTGGAGGCCGACGGGTCTGGATGGGGAGAAATAGGCTCAAGCTCAATCCTCCAAGACAGAGTGGCTGTGGATGCCGCATCCCGATACAGTCAGCTAACCGCGGCTGACCATCGGTGGCGAGTCATTGGCCCCGATGGAAAGGGTCCGCAACTTAGGCGCCCTCCTGGATGAACGGCTGTCTCTAGAAGACCATTTGACGGCCGCTCCAGGAGAGCGTTCTACCAGGTTCGCCTGGTACGCCAGTTGCGCCTTTCTGGACCGGGATGCCCTATGCACGGTCACTCACGCACTCGTGACGCCTCGCCTGGATTACTGCAATGCTCTCTACATGGGGCTCCCTTGAAGGGCATCCGAGGCTGCAGTTAGTCCAGAATGCGGCTGCGCTGGTGATAGATGGAGCCCTCGTGGCTCCCGTGATAACACCCATCCTGCGAGGCTGCACTGGCTACCTGTGGCTTTCGGTGCGCTTCAAGGTTTTGGTGACCACCTTTAAAGCGCCCATGGCATTGGGCCGGGTTACTTACGGGACCGCCTACTGCTACCGAATATCTCTCACCGACCCGCGCCTCACAGAGAGGGTCTCCTCAGGGTGCCGCCGGCGCGGCAATGTCGTCTGGCGACACCCAGGGAAGGGCCTTCTCTGTGGGGCCCCACCCTCTGGAATGAACTACCCCGGACTTCGCCAGCTCGGACCTCCGGACCTTCCGCTGGCTTAAAACGATTTATTTAATTGTGCAGGGCTGAGCTAGATTTTAATTTATTGGTTTTAAATTGGGTTTTACTTGATATTTTAATTCTAAATTTACGGGCTTCTTAGAATCAGTTTTTTAATTGTTTTATATTGTATTTATATGTTTTTTAAATGCCTGTACACCGCCCTGAGTCCTTCGGGAGATAGGGCGGTATATAAATTTGAATAAATAAATAAATAAATAAAATAAATAAATATAATAATTATTTTAACATTTTATAATGAATATGATAGAATAGATAAATTAACTATTTTAATTTCCATAAGTATTTTTTTACTGTTTATGAATCAAGTGCTCGTTTAATTTTAGATAATCTTGAATAGCTTTGAATATTCTGAGAGGAACAGAGAACATTTTATTTCCCTTTTTTCTCATCCCTGAAGATTACAGTCTTAAATATACTTACTATCAAGTTCACCTGTTTAATTATGTATGAGCGAAATATCCATAGGATTATATTATACATGTTGATTCTATTCCCATTTAAGTGGTTGTTCGTTAGGTTTTGTAAACTATCCTAAATATTTTAGAACTTCCTCACTAGGAAGTCTAGTTTTTTATTGCATCTTTTTATATGTAAGTTTTTTTAATAGTTGAATAAACAAACATTAGTAACCGTGTTTCCCCGAAAATACGACCTACCCCAAAAGTAAATCCTAGCTTGATTTTTACACATGAGCCCAACATAAGCCCTACCCCCAAAATAAGCCCTAATTAAGAGCCTACCCACTCCAGGGTGCATGAGTAAAAATTAAGTTAGGGTGGTGATCAGGGTGGGTAGGGGCTGGAGCTTCTGTACTACTTACCTTCAGACAGTTGCAGCCAGGCCTTGCACACGCCAACACCTGCCTTGCCAGCCCATTTCTTCTGCACCTGGCAAGGCTTTCCTGAAGGCCTCTGCAGCCGATAACAGAGCTCTGTTAAGACCGCAGAAAAAGTTCCTGAAGGCCTCTGACAGCGAAAAGGAGGCTGGGGTCGACGCACACAAGTGAGATGACTCAGTGGATGACATCTCCCCTCCCCTGGAAAATAAGACCTGGTGCCTTTTTTGTGGCAAAAAAGTATAAGACGGTCTTATTTTCAGGAAAAACACAGATATTTACAAATATCTTGGAATTTTGTTATCTCTTTCCCAGTAACATTTGCCGTTCCTATAGTTGCTATGTGCTTTCAGTGAGTGTTCTACTTATCACCTTAAGATTCCCCTTTCTGATTAGCCATTACCAGTCTTGAATCTTATGCTGTTAAGGTATTGAAGATTGCTGTTTCAGAGCAGAACAGAAAAACTGCGTATAGAAGCTGCTTGTTAAAGCTTTTGGGTTGATAGGAAATAAAAATATAATTAATATATTTGGGTGGATATACAGTATTAAGCCATATTCTATATTTGCACAACATGAATTGTTAAGTACAGTTTATAAATATGAGTACTGTGGCAAACTTACTATTTCAGTTTATATGTCACCTATAATACAAACATATATTTTGTTCTTTATTTATTTTTGCCTTTGATCTCACCACTTACACTTGATGAAATTACATTTTAAAAATGTAGCATCTCTTCCTCCTCCCAAAACATCTGGAATCAGTCCTCGGATATGTAGATTAATTGTGGAGCTTCCAGACTGAAAGGCATCTAGTTGGGCTGTGCCTTGTGTAGCAATTAGGAGCTTAGCTTGCTTTTGAATTAAAAGCAAGCACCCTTTTCCAGTGCAATTGCTCCTGAAAGAAACCATCCTTTTTCTGCACTGTATTTCCCATGGGACTATTTTGCAAATGCTATCATCCCCAAAAGCATCTCCTCTTTTTTACAGCATTCTTAGAAGTGAATAGATGGATTGGAATCTTAATGTGCTCATTCATTCATTATGATAATTTTGCTGTTAAGGAGTAATCACTTTGCTATTCCTGTTTTATGGAGTGGAAGCCATCCTCAGCATGTGATCTGAATGATGATGTGTTGGAAGAAATATCCATCTGGGTTCAGTTCCAAGTGGGGACAAAGACACTGGAAACATGGAGGCTGCTTGGAAAGATGGTTTAATGGTGGCCAGGATCACATGGCTTGAGATCCTGAACAGAAAAAAGGCCGAGATCCTGTGTGCTCCCTGGCTTTATGCTTTTTCTGAGCTTTGAACTTTCTGGGGCACAGGAAGAGTATCCTGATTGGTTGATTGACTCCCAGGTGGTCTAGGGGTCTTACCTAACATTGTAGATTGTCCCTCAAGCTTGCCTGAGCCTTGCCATGTGGTGAGTTTCTGTTGCTAGATGGGTCCTATTATGTTGCAGGTGATGATGGCCCATTGACAAAGGTGGGGAGAATGAGTTTCTACCTCTGACCCATTTGACAAAGGTGGGGGGAAATGAGTGAGCTTGGCTGAGGCTTTAATGGCCCATTGACAAAGGTGGGGGGGAGTCAGGAAGCTGCTTTGTCTTTAAAACATGTTTCTCCATTTCTCATCCAGGGAAATATATTCTGCCTTTTTAAATATTTTCTAAAATATTTCATTCTTCTAGGAGGGGGGTGGTTGCTAACTTCCTACAGATGGATACTCACTGCAAATCTGAGTTTAGGAAAGGAATAACCGTTGTGCCTCCCTGTGTGGCAAAGAGGAACTGAGCACGTCCTATATGCAGTTTCCACCAATCCCATGAACAATGAATAATTTATTTATTTTATTTATTTATTTTTATTTGTCACAACAATATACATAAGCATCACACAAAAGATTATATAGTATATAAACATATATATGAGGAAATATAAGGAGGTATAAGCATATCTATATCTATATCTATATCTATATCTATATCTATATCTATATCTATATATATATATATATATATATATATATATATATATATATATATATATATATATATATATATATATATATATATATATATATATATATATATATATATATATATATATATATATATATATATATATATATATATATATATTTGTTTTCTGAGGTTTTCACGGTGTTTGTATATAGGTCTTTGGTTGTTCGGGTTTTCTCCCGTAAAATTGGAAGTGTCTTGGCGACGCTTTCGACGAAGTCTCATTCGTCATCTTCAGGCTTCAGCTTGTCTTCTGGGAGCAATATATATATATGAGGAAATATATTCTGCCTTTTAAATATTTTCTAAAATATTTCATTCTTCTAGGAGGGGTGGTTGCTAACTTCCTACAGATGGATACTCACTGCAAATCTGAGTTTAGGAAAGGAATAACCGTTGTGCCTCCTGTGTGGCAAAGAGGAACTGAGCACGTCCTATATGCAGTTTCCACCAATCCCATGAACAATGAATAATTTATTTATTTATTTATTTATTTATTTATTTATTTATTTATTTATTTATTTATTTATTTATTTATTTATTTATTTATTATTTATTTTATTTGTCACAACAATATACACAAGCATCACACAAAAGATTATATAGTATATAAACATATATATGAGGAAATATATTCTGCCTTTTAAATATTTTCTAAAATATTTCATTCTTCTAGGAGGGGTGGTTGCTAACTTCCTACAGATGGATACTCACTGCAAATCTGAGTTTAGGAAAGGAATAACCGTTGTGCCTCCTGTGTGGCAAAGAGGAACTGAGCACGTCCTATATGCAGTTTCCACCAATCCCATGAACAATGAATAATTTATTTATTTATTTATTTTATTTGTCACAACAATATACATAAGCATCACACAAAGATTATATAGTATATAAACATATATATGAGGAAATATAAGGAGGTATAAGCATATATATATATGAAGAAAAAAGAGAAACAATAGGACAGGAACGGTAATAATAAGAAAGGTTCTTTATACTGTAGGACAGGAAGGGTAATGTTTGAGGGATCAGGGTCTGCAATTCAATTTTTGATCTTTTACTGTGCTGCAGGAAGGTGCCTAGTGACACTGTGACATTACCAGAAGAGACAACTTGAATGAATTGGAAGCAAAGAATTTAGAATCTAGTGTCACAAACAATGAAAAGACCACCCCTATTATTTACTGTTTGTATATCCACATTGAAATGCCCTTACTAGAACTTTTCATGGTAAGGTTCCATTGACATCAGTAGATAAAAAAGTTGTGACGGATCATATTCTTTTACATGGAACACTCATGTTTAATTTAAAAAAAACAACCTCCCAGTGGTGATAGTATGACTTGCCTCCAAGGTGCTTCTGAATAGATGACTCTAAGTCCTGTCAATCTAAATATATTATAGAACTCTCCTTCCTTCTCCCCTAAATGGATTTTGTGTAGGAAATAAACTTGGGAAAATACAGGACAGTTTTAAATCCAGGTAATTTGAAATCTCCTTTAAAAACCTTCTGTAAATAAGAAAGCTTAAATGCCTTCATTTGATGCTTTTATTGTGTAAAGATAAACAGGCATAAAAGTACATCCACAGCGATTACCAAATTTATTGCAATGGGAACCTTACATTCATTTGTTGCCTAAAATGTTTTTTTTCTTTCTCTTGCTAATTATAGTTCCCCAACTAAATATTCTTATGCTATTTTATTTCAGTATTTGTCTTGATTGATTCATTCATTCTAAATCAATAATTCTAACTGTTCCAAGCTTTGGATTTTCCTTCTATTTCTGGTTTCTCAGTTGAGACCTTTTTAACTTTGCACCCTCAATGTGGAATTTTATCATGTTACAGTGGTAATTAGTATTCCTTGTTTAGTCCCGCCCCAAACTTCAGCCATATTATCTTTGTACCTGTTCAAATCATATAAATAATTTTCATCAACCAGTGGGAGCTATTAAAACAAAGGGAACTTTTCTTAAATAGTTTACAGCTAGTCTTTGGCCAACCCAATTTTATGACCTTTTTTGCAGGGGTTGTTAAATGGATGCTACAGTTGTACAGGGGCCATTGTTAAGCAAATCAATGGTTAGTTATATGCGTGTTTTTGCTGAAAAACAGAGATAAATGTGGGTTTTCAGCAAAACCATTATAAAACCTGACAGCAGCAAATGGCTGTAAATGCAGTCTGGTTGCTGAGTGCCTACAGTCCAATCATGGTGACCGTTAGAACTTTTGAATCCAGGTAATAAGTAGCCCCAGGTAGGTCTGTTGTAACTTTAAACGATTGCTAAGTAACTGGTCATATGTCAAAGACTCTCTGTACCCTCAAGAGGTTCAGTGGTTCATCCATGGGTAAACTAAATCCATTCACTTAAATCATAATTGTGGGTGATTGATTCTTGGAACCTGTCACCTTCAAATTGTATTCTCTTGGATACATGGATTCAAATCCTCCTCCACTTTTTTATTGTAAATCTGTGGGCAAGACTTTTTTTTAAAAAAAAACTTACTATGCAACATGTATTGCCTGATATGCTTTGTAAATAAATCCCCCTTTGCTGTTTAAAATGCAGAGTCAGAGTCAAATCTATTGTAAAATCAAAGCAAAGAGAAAAACCAATTAAGAGGTTGTTTACTCAATTTAAGAACCCTATCCTATCCTTAACATTGCTTTATTTCATTCAACTTTCCAGTAATCTTGCAATGCAGCTCAGGCTTATCATTCAAAAGGCAGTGCTATAATGTCTTTGTTAGAAGCTGAGGGTTGAACATTTCATGGTCTGTGGTCAGGAAAGCATATTTCATTTATTGATTTATTTATATCCTAACCCTGCCTTGATTATGTTTATAAATAACTCAAGGTGGCAAACATTCCTAATATCCTCCTGCCTTTTCCATAAAAACAAACCTGTGAGGTGAGTTGGGCTGAGAGAATGACTGGTCCAAAGTTACCCAACTGGTGTTCATGCCTCAGGCAGGCTTAAGAATCACTGTCTCCTAATTTCTAGGTCAGCTCCTTCACCACGTCATTAATCTTCCTTTTGTTTGTGACTGGCCTTGTGAAGTGTTCCCATCTCCCTTCAGGTTCACAGAAAACCCAAGATCTGCTCAAAATGTTGATATTTTTCCCCTCCACTTTGTGCCTCTTTCGGTTTTAGAATCGCTTCCTCTAATTCATATAATTGCAGCAGGTTTGGAATTAAATGGATGGATGGGTTGCCATCAGGTTGAGTACATCAATAGCAGCAACTGCAGTGTCCTCTCGTTATATAACTTGTAACCCATTAGCCTCACCCACCAATGGGAGAAAAGCAAAAGGGATTGTTAAACTTTCTTATCTCCAAACCCTGTGTTTTGTCCACCAAAAGATGCTGGCTGAAAGGCAATGTTTTGGTAATAAAGTGAGGCATGTAAGGCATTTCTGTATCTTTCTAATCCCTCAAAAAGGGACACGGTGGCTCAGGGGCTAGGACGTTGAGCTTGTCGATCGAAAGGTCGGCAGCTCAGCGGTTCAAATCCCTAGTGCTGCTGTGTAACGGGGTGAGCTCCCGTTACTTGTCCCAGCTTCTGCCAACCTAGCAATTTCGAAAGCACCTAAAAATGCAAGTAGAAAAAATAGTGACCACCTTTGGTGGGAAGGTAACAGCGTTCCGTGCGCCTTTGGCGTTGAGTCATGCCGGCCACATGACCTTCAGACAGCGCTGGCTCTTCGGCTTTGAAACAGAGATGAGCACCGCCCCCTAGAGTCAGCAACGACTAGCATGTATGTGCGAGGGGAACCTTTACCTTAATCCCTCAAAAGTTGATCTACGTTCATTTATAGAGAGGTGTCCATGGGTTATGGTAAAAAAAAGTGCAAGCCGGCAGCCATATCATTTTATGGGAGAATGGCAGGGAACGATAGCTTTGGTATATTCTTAGGAGAAAGTAATCTGTAAATAGGGGGAGCTTCAATTGCACCATTACAGCTGCCATCTTGTCTTTCTAGATCATGAAAACACCCCTGCACTTAACACCTTTGCAGTTTGTGCAAAGAAATTGGGCTCATTAGTGCCACAAATAGGCTTGGAGGAATAAATCACTGCTCTCCCCTTTCCAACAAAGAGGGAAAAAGAAGGGGTGGGGGAATAAGACCCACCTTTCGCTAGCTTAGTTTCCGTTGCTTTTGGTGCTTGTGGGCTAGCTTTCTCCTATAAAATACTGAGAAATAAAGAGCAGGCAGCAGTCGCCCAACAGTCGTGATTCATGTGGAGATAACAAAATAAGAGAGTTGGAAGGGGCCTAGGAGGTCTTCTAGTCCATACCCGTGATGGCGAACCCATGGCACAAATGCCACAGGTGGCACACGTAGCCATATTGGTGGGCATGAGAGCTCAGCTCCGGCGCACATGAGTACGCTGGCCAGCTGATTTTCAGGCCTTCTAGGCCCACCAGCAGTAGTACTGGAAGTGTTTCCTACTTGCCAGAGGGCAGGGGGTGGGTGGGGAAGGCCTGTTTTTTGCTCTTTCCAGGCTCCAGAGCCTTTCTAGGAGCCTCAGGGGGGCCTTCCCCATCCCACCAGAAAATGGCCTTCCCCATCCCACCAGAGGCCCCCGTTTGCCGACTTCCAGTGGGACTGGAAGGCCCATTTTTTGCTCTCCCCAGGCTCCAGAGCCTTTCTAGGAGCCTGGGGAGGACCAAAAGGGCCTTCCCCACCAGCCCCGGAGGCCCTCCGGAGGCCGAAAGTGGCCTGTTTGCTAACTTCCAGACTGGAGGTTAGTAGACGGGCCGTTTCCGGCCTCTGAAGGGCCTCCGGGGAGGGGGAAGGCTGTTTTGCCCCCCCAGCAAAAAGTAGGCCTACCGGGCCCACCAGGCTAAAAGCGGGGGCTGTTGCGGGGGTGGGGTGCATAGAATTATGGGTGTGGGCACGTGCATGCACACACACCCCGCACTCCTCCCGCTTTTGCACGTGATGGCAAAAAGATTCGCCATCACTGCCCTACACCATTTCAGACAAATGGTTGTCCTCTTCTTAAAAACCTCCGATGTTAAAGCACCCACAACTTCTGGAGGCAACTTGTTCCAATGTTCTTCTAACTGTCAGGAAATTTCTCACTTAGTTCTAGGTTGATTCTCTCCTTGATTAGTTTCCATCCATTGCTTCTTGTTCTGCCTTCAGGTGCTTTGGAGAATAGGTTGACCCCTTTTTCTTTGGGCAGTTCCTAAGAGATTGAAGCTATCCCTAAGCTATTCAGTGTAATATTAGGAGTAAGTTTTCCTGTGATCCACGAGAAGGAAACAATACTGGATTCTGTACTCCACAAGGAATTTAGATTGAAGATTGTATTGCATAGTCTAAAGCAGTAGCCACCAACCAGGGGTCTGTGGACCACTGGTGGACCGCGAGAAAATTTTGGTGGTCTGCAGAAAAGTTATTTGCATTTTTTATATTGCACTAAATACTAATCATCTTTTTAAAAAATTAATATTAGTGGTCCTCGGGATTTAAAATTATGAATTTAGTGGTCCCTGAGGTCCGAAAGGTTGGTGACCCCTGGTCTAAAGTCAGTATAAGAGATGCAATCCCCATCCACCATCCTGCACTCTGGCCCAACTCTCCTCCCCACTACAAAATTTATGCAATGTATAGGTTGTGTTATTTCCAACTAATAATACAAAAGTCTTCTCGGAACCTAGTTGCCTTTTAATTATTTTTTCTTTCATTATGCTGCCTGTTTTGCCTATCTTTTTTGTAAATTCTTCTTTTTCGGGACATTATTCACTCTGCCCACCCCTTCAATTCTCCAGTCATATTCTTCCTCTAACTTCCTGGTGCTTTGACAGGGCATGATTACATTCAACTCTGACCAACAGAGCCAGCAACTAATATTGTCTCATACCAGCTCAAGTTCCTGCTCGCCTCTCTCTTCTTTCCTCGGTGAAATAAGAGAAGACAAATGTCTAACACCCATCCGTCCGTTTGCTTTGTATGCATGGCATGCTTCTGTGCCCATCAAGGCGAGTGATATCCTGTGAGGAATAGTGCATTTGGGTTGTTTTGCTCAAGCCTATAAGAAGGCAGTCAAACTGTGGCTGTCCTCCAAAGGAGGTAAAAAGGATGTAATATCTTGTAATTTGGGCAGTCACGCTCACGGTAAACGAAACGACTGTTCCTGAGAAACAGAAGCACAAAAGATGATCAGAATTCCTCCTCCTTACAAGCTTCCAGTTGTGGCAGCATCTGATTGGTGATGGTGGAGATTGTGGCGCTGGTGTCTCATTGCAGTTCCTTTTAACAGTTGTATCGATGAAGTATAACAATCAAAATGATGCATCAGCAATTATCCAGTAAGAAATGTATACATTACAGCTAGTTCCGTCGCTGACTGTGGGGGGCGAGTCACTGGCCCCCAGGGAGTTGGTTCGCAGCTTAGGCATTCTCCTGCATGCATGGCTGTCGTTAGAAGAATACTTGACGGCCGTCGCCAGGGGAGCTTTTTATCAGGTTCGCCTGATCCGCCAGCTGCATCCCTTCCTAGACCGGGATTCGTTATGCACGGTCACTAATGCCCTCGTTACCTCCCACCTGGATTACTGCAATGCTCTCTACATGGGGCTCCCCTTGAAGAGCACCAGGAGACTTCAACTGGTACAGAATGCAGCTGCGCGGGGGATAGAGGGAGCGTCTCGGAGCTTCCATATAACACCTCTCCTGCGCAAGCTGCACTGGTTGCCGGTGGTCTTCCAGGTGCAATTCAAGGTGTTGGTGATCACCTTTAAAGCGCTCCATGGCATGGGACCAGGTTACTTACGGGACCGCCTACTGCCGCCAATAGCCTCCCATCGACCTGTGCACTCCCACAGGGAGGGTCTCCTCAGGGTGCCGTCAGCTAAACAATGTCAGCTGGCGGCCCACAGGGGAAGAGCCTTCTCTGTGGGGGCACCTACCCTATGGAACGAACTGCCTCTGGGGCTACGCCTTCTTCCCGACCTCCGAGCCTTTAAGCGCGAGCTCAAGACTTTTTTGTTTTACCGAGCAGGGTTGGCCTAAGGGTAATTTTTAATGGGTGGTTTTATTACTTGTTATTTTAATATTCGGCCTATGGATTCAGATTTTTAAATTCAAATATTGTGTTTTAATTTTTGTATATGTCTTTTTAACTTGGCTGTAAACCGCCCTGAGTCTTCGGAGAAGGGCGGTATAGAAATGTAAATAATAAATAAATAAATAAATTACAGCAATTAAAATAAACTAAATGTCTTGGGCAGAAAACAGAATCTAGGCAAATAAAGAAAACAAAAATTACATATTTATTTATTTTTATTTATTTATTTATTAAATTTTTATACCGCCCTTCTCCCGAAGGACTCAGGGCGGTGTACAGCCAGAAATAAAATACAAGATATGTACAGATTAAAAACGAATTAAAACATAGCAAAATTACGAAAATGGCTGATAATTAAAATTTAAATTTAAAATATTTAAAATATTAATAAAACCCCAGTTTAAAATCCAACTATTATGCCAGTCCATATGATGCAATATAAAATTAACTCTGCCTTTAAACATATTGTTAAGCCAAACCATATAGAATATTGCACCGTCTTCTCATTTTTAATGAGAAATACAAAAGCATTTTGAAAATGGATAACAATATGTTGAATCCATCCCATAACATTGGGAGGTTATACATTTCTTTCTATCTGTATCTCACAATCCATAATCTGATCAGCCTCCCATCTGGAAATCCCCATATTATTATGCATTTCATGGGTTGCTCAGGAGAGGACAATGTAAACTCTACTGCATCTATCAGACTTTGGCAGATTCTTCCTTGCTCCAGCTGCTTCCTGCACCCAGATAAGAAAAGGGAGAGTAACGAGTAATTTGGCCTTGCTGCCAACTGGCCTAAAGATTAGAGGAGCCAACTATTCCAAATGATTTGTTTTGAATGTGGTTGAATTCATTTCAAAGGAAAACACTATCACTTCGTCCATGACAATGGTATCACATCCTTACTACATTTTACATGCAGATATTTTTTAAAGCTTGATTTTTAAAAAAATATCTAGAAGTGGCTTTTAGTTTAAAAAATAAATAGGGGAAGGGCAGAATCTTGGGGAAGACTTTTGGTCATATCATATGCCATGATTATGACAGTCAGATCCATTGATATGTAAACTGCTGGATTTCCTCTGCTAACTTTAGCTTACATGTCTGGACATTGTTTTAACTTTGGGCCACAATTTAAGCTAAATGTAGGGCCTTAATGATTTTCAGCTCAGTTGCATTACAAGGTCAGGTCAATATTTTGTAATCTGGTTCAGGAAGAAATTACTATGAATGGCATTGATTGTCTAGAAACTTGCTGCTATTTTCTGTTTGTCCTTGAGATGTTCCTTTCACTTAAACTAGACAAATCATAATCATAACATGCTTCTGGGATGCTTGGAACATTTGTTTTAGAAATGAAAGCGGTAATCTGCCTGAAATATAGCCAAGATCCAACATTTAATCTTAATAGAAATGTCCTTACTATGCCTATTTTTTCTTTTTGTTAATGCTTTAAAAACCAACAATTTTCATCTCGGGGAACTAACTGCATAAATGGTATGAGTCAGTCTAATGCATCTCTTAAAATTGTATTATAGAATTTCTGAAGAGAATTCAAAGAAATAAGAGTCTTTTATCCTCTCTACGGGAAAGGGAGCTTGCTGCAATCTTAAATAAACCATAATTTCCCATTAAGAGTATAACACAGTTACTCTTTTTAAATCGTTACTGTGCTCTGAATATTTTACCTGCCAGAAAATGTCAGCTAGCAGAAGAAGATAGAAAAATAGACCGGCAAAAACAGCTGGGTGATTCCCCTGGATCCTTATGTTAAGCCATTAGTTCTTGAATCAATCAATACAAATTAATAATGTATTACATTGTAAAATGTAGGTCATATATTTTACTACAGGTATAATGTAAATTTTATTCCATCCATGTTGAATTTTAGTATCTTTCAAGTATAAGTCAAGTTTTGTTTCTCTCAGCTTTAATTTCTTTTATACCATTTCTATCCCAACAGTTTAGGACAAGTTTCTTCCAATCAATAAAAACTGTAGTAAAGTTTGAGCTTTTTTTAAAAAAATACGTTGTTTTGCATTCTTAAACAAGTTCAGAGGACAAAGCAGCAACAACATCTACCACCCGAGCCACAAATATTTTCCACCATTTCTCATTCCCATTTTCCACAGCTACATTTTTCAGTTATAATGTTTTCTATCCAGGGCTTGGACCTATACATTTTTACCCCAGGATAAGTTCGAAAGAGCTAAAATATGCTAGGTTTTTCTAATGCTTAAGAGCAAACCAAATGAATTAATTTCTGGGCTAGTGAAATCAATTTCTGTAATGTAGGGTGAGGGTATTGTTGTCAAGATCAACATAGTTTTATTAAGGATCATACCTATTTTTCACCACACACCCTGATGTGGACGTTGTAGGTAGCGACTTTCTTAAGCTCCAGTGTACCAAGGTTGTTCCTGTACTCTGAAAATCCACATTCACGGAGGCAGAAGTAAAGGTCTAAACTACCATTTTTAGTACAAGAGAAGAATAGTCTTTCCCCACTATAATTTCTTTGCCCAGATATTGAGTGTGGAAGTCTGTGTGGAATTAGATGAGGAAAATAAGGGGCAGGGCAATGGTGGGATTCAGCCGGTTGAAGCGAACTGGTAGTTAAATTGCTGGCTGGCTTCACCCTGCCCCTTCCAGGAGTCCCCACGCGCCCCATTTTGGCTCCCAGGTAAGTGCAGGGAGGCCTCCTAGGCCCAAAACAGGGCACGGGGGCTGCGTGCCCCCCACAGCCTGTTTTCATTCCCAGGAGCCTGCAGGGAAGCTTTTGAGACCCAAATGGGCTGTGGGGGGTGGCACCCCTCCCCCACGGCCCGTTTTTGCTCCGAGGAGGCTGCAGGTAGGCCTATTAGTCCCAAAATGAGGCACGGGGGGGCATCCTCCTGCAGCCCGTTTTTGCTCCCAGTAGGCTGCAGGAGGCCAAGTGCTGCCTGTCACACCCCCTGGCCATGACCACCATAGCCCCGCCCATCCAGCTGGTCATTAGAGCAGAGAACCGGTTGTTAAATTATTTGAATCCCACCACTGGAGCAGGGGGCTTTGGAGGCCATCTACTCCATTTATTTATTTATTTATTTTTCAAATTTATATACCGCCCTATCTCCCTAAGGACTCAGGGCGGTTCACAGGCAGTTAAAATACATATAAATACAGATTAAAAAACAATTAAAAAACTTATTCTATTGCCCCAAATTTAAAATAGTATAAATAATAAAAACCCCTTAAAACCCATAACTTTAAAATCTAATCCAGTCCCGCGCAGATAAATAAGTGTGTTTTAAGCTCGCGACGAAAGGTTCGGAGGTCCGGAAGTTGGCGAAGTCCTGGAGGGAGTTCGTTCCAGAGGTGGGAGCCCCACAGAAGGCCCTTCCCTGGGTGTCGCCAGGCAGCACTGCCTAGCTGGCGGCACCCTGAGGAGTCCCTCTCTGTGAGGCGCCGGTCGGTGAGAGGTATTTGGTAGCAGTAGGCGGTCCCGTAAATAGCCCGGCCCTATGCCATGGGCGCTTTAAAGATTGTCACCAGCACCTTGAAGCGCACCCGGAAGGCCACAGGTAGCCAGTGCAGTCTGCGCAGGATAGGTGTAACACGGGAGCCACGAGGGGCTCCCTCTATCACCCGCGCAGCTGCATTCTGAACTAACTGGAGCCTCCGGATGCCCCTCAAGGGGAGCCCCATGTAGAGAGCATTGCAATAATCCAGGCGAGGCGTCACGAGGGCGTGAGTGACCGTGCATAAGGCATCCCGGTCTAGAAAGGGGCGCAACTGGCACACCAGGCGAACCTGGTGGAAAGCTCTCCTGGAGACGGCCGTCAAATGATCTTCAAAAGACAGCCGTTCATCCAGGAGAACGCCCAGATTGCGCACCCTCTCCATCGGGGCCAGTGACTCGCCCCCAACAGTCAGCCGAGGACTCAGCTGACTGTACCGGGATGCCGGCATCCACAGCCACTCTGTCTTGGAAGGATTGAGCTTGAGCCTGTTTCTCCCCATCCAGACCCGTACGGCTTCCAAACACCGGGACACCATGGATCCACTACTATAGTATCCTCGACAAATAGCCATCCAATCTCCATTTAGACCCCTCTACCGCTTCCCCAGGATGTTTGTTGTTGAGCAGCTCCTTTCAGATATCCAACTGAAAACTATTTCCTTGTTGTTGTTGTTCTTAGTTGCGAAGTTGTGTCCGACCCATCGCGACCCCATGGACAACATTCCTCCAGGCCTTCCTGTCCTCTACCATCCTTTGGAGTCCATTTAAACTCATGCCTACTGCTTCAGTGACTCCATCCAGCCACCTCGTTCTCTGTCGTCCCCTTCTTCTTTTGCCCTCAATCTTTCCCAGCATTAGGCTCTTCTCCAGTGAGTCCTTTCTTCTCATTAGGTGGCCAAAGTATTTCAGTTTCATCTTCAGGATCTGGCCTTCTAAAGAGCATTCAGGGTTGATCTCCTCTAGGACTGACTTGTTTGTTCGCCTTGCAGTCCAAGAAACTCACAGGAGTCTTCTCCAGCACCAGAGTTCAAAGGCCTCAATTCTTTGGCGCTCAGCCTTTCTTATGGTCCAGCCTTCACCGCCATACATTGCAACTGGGAAAACCATAGCTTTGACTATACACACTTTTGTTGGCAGGGTGATGTCTCTGCTTTTTAATACGCTGTCTAGATTTGCCATAGCTTTCCTCCCCAGGAGCAAGCGTCTTTTAATTTCTTGGCTGCAGTCCCCATCTGCGGTGATCTTGGAGCTCAGGAAAATAAAATCTGTCACTACCTCCATTTCTTCACCATCTATCTGCCAGGAATGGAGAGGGCCGGATGCCATGATTTTAGTTTTCTTAATGTTGAGTTTCAAGCCAACTTTTGCACTCTCCTCCTTCACCCGCATCAAGAGACTCTTTAGTTCCTCTTCGCTTTCTGCCATTAGAGTGGTATCATCTGCATATCTGAGGTTGTTAATATTTCTTCCGGCAATCTTAATTCCAATTTTTGATTCATCTAGCCCCGCCTTTCTCATGATGTGTTCTGCATATAAGTTAAATAGGCAGGGTGATAGTATACAGCCTTGCCGGACTCCTTTCCCAATTTTGAACCAATCAGTGGTTCCGTGTCCAGTTCTCACTGTTGCTTCTTGACCCGCATACAGGTTTCTCAAGAGACAAATAAGATGGTCTGGTACTCCCATCTCTTTAAGAACTTGCCACAATTTGTTGTGATCCACACAATCAAAGGCTTTAGCATAGTCAATGAAGCAGAAGTAGATGTTTTTCTGGAACTCCCTAGCTTTCTCCATGATCCAGCATATGTTGGCAATTTGATCTCTAATTCCTCTGCCTCTACGAAATCCTGCCTGTACTTCTGGTAGTTCTCGATCCACATACTGCTGGAGCCTAGCTTGTAGGATTTTAAGCATAACCTTACTAGCATGTGAAATGAGTGCAATGGTGCGATAGTTTGAACATTCTTTGGCATTGCCTTTCTTTGGAATTGGAATGTAAACTGACCTTTTCCAATCCTGTGGCCATTGTTGAGTTTTCCAAATTTGCTGGCAAATTGGGTGTAGCACTTTTACTGCGTCGTCTTTTAAGATTTTGAATAGCTCAGCTGGAATACTGTCTCCTCCACTGGCTTTGTTGTTGCTCAGATTTCCTAAGGCCCATTTGACTTCACATTCTAGGATGTCTGGCTCAAGGTTAGTGACCACCCCATCGTGGTTATCAGGGATGTTAAGCTCATTCTTGTATAGTACTTCTGTGTAATTTTGCCACCTCTTCTTAATCTCTTCTGCCTCTGTTAGGTCCCTGCCATTTTGGTCCTTTATCATGCCCATCTTTGCATGAAACGTTCCCTTCATATCTCCAATTTTCTTGAATAGATCTCTGGTCCTCCCTATTCTATTGTTTTCTTCTATTTCTTTGCACTGTTCATTTAAGAATGCATTCTTATCTCTTCTAGCTGTTCTCTGGAATTCTGCATTCAACTGGGTGTATCTTTCTCTTTCTCCCTTGCCTTTCGCTTCCCTTCTTTCCTCAGCTATTTGCAAAGCTTCCTCAGACAGCCATTTTGCTTTCTTGCATTTCTTTTTCTTTGGAATGGCTTTAGTTGCTATCTCTTGTACAATGTTGCGAACCTCCATCCATAGTTCTTCAGGCACTCGTGTGTCTATCAGATTTAATTCCTTAAATCTATTTGTCGTCTCTGCTGTATATTCATCAGGGATATGATTTAGTTCATACCTGAGTGGTCTGGTGCTATTCCCTACTTTCTTCAGTTTAAGCCTAAATTTTGCAAGAAGAAGCTTATGATCTGAGCCACAGTCAGCTCCTGGTCTTGTTTTTACTGACTGTATAGAGCTTCTCCATCTTTGGCTGCAGAGCACATAGTCAATCTGATTTCTGTGTTGACCATTTCCTTGTACAAGTAGTCCTTTTACATTTTTTTTTACATTTTTTTTTACATTTCCTTGTACAAGTAGTCCTTACTTAACAATGCTATTGAGATCAGCAACTCCAGTGGTAAGTGAAGTGGTCATTAAGTGAGTCATCATGTGACTGCTCCATTTAGCAACAGCAGTCCTGGTTTAAGTTGTTAAATGAATCACCCATTCATTTAACAACTTAATCTAAGATTTCTGATATTTTATTTTGGAACCATTCTGCCCTCATGACAGTCTTTTACCCTTTTGAAGAAGGATACCCTGTCTCCCCGCAGTCTTCTCTTCTCCAAGCTAAACAAATCCAACATTTCCAATATTTTTTAACATTTTATCTTCCAGGTGCCTTATCACCTTGGTTGCTCTCTTCAGGACATGCTCCAGTCTGTCAGTGTCTTTGCTGAAATACAATGCCATAACTGGCCCCATTATTCTAGTTTCAGTCTGACCAATAGAAAGAAATGATAACTTTGATATGAATATTAGTATCTTAGCAAGTAAGTAAATTGTAGGCTTAAAGATTTCTTGCCATACGGTTCAACAAAAATGAATATTGTTGCATGTTTGCATAACTTGCTTTCCTAGTTTTGAAATTGATAAATGGGTAATTCTGCTGCAGGTAAACGTAATTTCAGATGTGTTTCTGTGCAAAAGAAGTAATTGCAGGAAGAACAGGCAACATTTGTTTTTTGTTTTTAGTTTCCTTGTCTCTTATATAGTTTTTTTAAAAAATTGTTACAATGTGGAGGGAATGGTTGGAAAAGGACATAAAATCACAAGAGCCAACTGGACTTTCTTCACCAGAAACTCCAGTTGCCTCTTGAAAAAGCACCTTTGGGATAACCATGACCTAAATGACTGAGAATCTCCATAGACATAAAATCACAATATTGTAATACATAAATCAATTTCTTCTCTAGGACAGCACATGATTCCCAGAATGATCGATGCAGCTTTTGTAATCCCCCACAAATTGCTACTAAACTGAATTTTTTTAATGGATGGAAGAACTTTAGTAAATATAGGAGAAACACCAATTAGTAGTGTTTAATTTAAGAATTAATTAAAAGCCACTTTGATCCCATCCTTTCCTTCTTTTTCACTCATTTGCAAATGAAAGGACAGCTGTTACCCACATCTAGATATAGACCAGCCACCGTGGAAGCATCAGAATTGGTTGCTGCTGAAGCATGCTGGCTGGGGAATTCTGGGAGTTAAAGTTCACATACCTTAAAGTGGACAAGGTTGAGAAGAACTGCACTAGAAAAGAGGGTTGCACTAGTAGGATGGACATATCTTTGTCATTGGTTTCCTAAAAGGATTGGTAATATTCAACAGCTTTTCCCAGCCTAGAAATTTTGGATACATTAGGAGATAAAAATCTGCATTTCTAAGTGTGTTGCTGTACAATAATCAGCATCATTTAATTAGAAACCCCAGGATTCAAAATCTGCTTAGAAATACTGGCAGTTGTATTCCCTTCATATTACTAGAAACTAGGTTGGCAATAGCTGATAAGTTGAAAGGATAATCACACAGAGACAGTACATTCTGATATCAAAATGATAAGTTTTGCAACTCAGTTTCCCAGACTTACAATGCAAAATGTTCCTGAATTGTTAGGAGGCAGAAGTTCAGAGGGAGACTACACTTGGGGAAATGTTGTACTGCATGCAGCTATAATGGATCAGGTCAAAACATTTTTACTTCTGTACCAAAAAAGAAATCCATATTCATTTCATAATGAAGTATTGGACCTAACCTCAGCTTAAGGATACCTGCAACAAAAACACATACTTTTAAGTTCATTTGTACTTTACTGTTATATTTTAGAGGTGGGACTTTAACTAGTTTACTCTAAATCTTAGAGTTCTTTGCATGTACCATGTTAACTCTAGTTTCGCTAAAGTAAGATCTTTCCTACAAATTTCCATTGAATTTTGCCCCAGGTGATATTTAATTCCGACTTTGATTTTCTCAGGTCAGTATGTCAGAATATTCATGACTGGGAAGACATGGTAACAAGGTCAGCCAATGAACAGGCATAGCAACTAAGTCAGCCAGTTGGGAGCTGAGACAGAGTGGAGCCAGGATGTGTCTTAGTCTGCAGCTTCTGATTCTGTGCAGAAAAGAGAAACTGAAACCATTGTGTGCATGCTTGTCTGCCCTGCTGAAATGAAGCTAACTGTTCTCTCCTGCCTTGTGTTGTAACTGCTACTACGTTGAAGAAGAATCTATATTGGTATTTTAAATACTTCATCTGTTATTATGTATATAAAGAAGTTAATAAATCCAGCTGAATCAGTTTATTTGTGTGTGCTTCTGGATTTGATTTTTGTAAGAAACTCTGACACCGTATTTGCTGTTGGGTAGTTTTGTGGAAACCACAAATTGATTACTGTATGCACATTATGGGTAATCTGTAAAGGTGCACACATCACCCTTGCCCTTCATCTGCTGCTCCCTCCATCACATAATTCAATCATCAATAAAGCTGTCACATAGAAGCTCTCATCTCAGTATCTCATTACCAATTCTTTCATCTTGCTAATTTTTCTCCGGCAAAAATACAAATGCTATGAAATGTGACATTATACCTTGGCTGGTATAATGGACAATCCATATTCTTTCCATAGAAGATTGTAGAATAAATGATTAAGTGGCCTCTAGAGAAGCTATGATTTGAAGCATAGAAAGACCCAGAGCCTTTTCATTGTAGATGTTTTGGGCCATCTTTGTTTGACTAACTATGTCAGAGCTATGCCGTGATGGAGCGAAAGGGGGAGGATGGTGTTAAAAATGAAGATGGTGACCACAAGAGTAATCAGGGCTGCCACCAATAACATTTTTCATGCTCTTGCAGATGCTTTGGTGCCCGAGGTAGAAAATCCAAATACTGTAAAAATATAGATAATAAAATAAATATCGGTGGTAAGACCATTTTTTTTATTTTTAACTACCGTATGTCCTGTTACTAGAAATAAGCTGGATCTGAAAGTCAGTGATAATAGAATAGAAAAGAACATATTGTAATTAATTTTGTGCCTTCAAGTTGTTGTTGACTCCTAGTGACCATTCCATGGCAATATGTATGCGTGTAAGAATGGAGGAAGGTAGGTAGATACACATTACTCACATACTGTATATACTGTAGTTGATTTCCATTATTATCAAAGTATGTTCATAAAGCCATCTCATGCATAGAATTTCCTGTTAAGGGTCTTTTTCTAAAACACAGCTTTTTCTCCATTTCTACCTTCCCTAGCCCTGAAACCAATAAGAAGCAGATCTTTAATTGTCTTCACTTCTGCTAGGAGAGATGGGCAGCATATTAATCGAATGAATGAATGAATGAATGATAAAATGATGGCAAGGGACAGGAGAAACCAGGATCCAATCCCTTCCCCTCCACTTAACAGATGAAAGGGTTCAAAAATGAAACCCAACTGGGGTCCTGCCTTTTGAGCATCACAACACCTTCTCACCCTTGCTCCTTAGAAAACAAGATTAAAATATATTGGTAGCCATCCCCTTAGCACTGCAGGAAGGAACCATGTTTTCTGTTAAAAAGATGTCTATCTGCCCTACAATAATGGAAGGGCAGGATGGCAGCAGTCTGCTGCAGGCACTCTTCACAATGGCTTTAACTATGGTGGTAGATGGTAATTCAGAGCCTCTGCTTTTCTGTGGCCTCCTTGATCTCTGGAAGGAACAGAGACCAGCCCTATGCAGTGTGAAACTGCTCAAATCCAGCTAGTTAGTAGAGGAATTGAGATCAAAATTTCTGATACAGGTTGCTTATGTAGGCAGGAAAAATCAAGTGCTGATTGTGCAGGGCTTATGAAACATCATTTTTTATTTTATTTATTTATTTATTTGTCATATATAAGATAACAGGTAAAAGTATAAACATAATTTGGATACATGAAAAGAGTAAGTAAAAAAGGAATATTAGGACAGGGACGGTAGGCACACGGGTGCACTTATGCACGCCCCTTACAGACCTCTTAGGAATGGGGTAAGGTCAACAGTAGACAGTTTAAGCTTAAAGTTTTGGGGGTTTGGGGAAGAAACTACAGAGTCAGGTAGTGCATTCCAAGCATTGACCACTCTGTTACTGAAGACATATTTTTTGCAGTCAAGTTTGGAGTGGCTTACCTTGAGTTTGTACCTATTATTTGCTGTGTATTGTTGTGGTTGAAGCTGAAGTAGTCATTGACAGGCAGGACATTTTGGTAGATAATTTTAAGTACTATGCTTAGGTCAGACTGAAGTCTGCGTAGTTCTAAGTTGTCTAAGCCCAAAATTTGGAGTTTGGTGGCATAAGGTATTTTATTGCGAGCAGAGGAGTGGAGGACTCGTCTTGTGAAATATCTCTGGACTGTATTTATGTCCAATATGCAGTGCGGGTTCCAGACAGATGAGCTGTATTCAAGGATGGGTCTAATTTCTAATTAATAATCTAATTAATTGGTCTAATCGTGAATGTGGAGGCTTGCCTAAATTCCTTTCTTTTCGCAGTTAAATTTCAGGGCTACTGAATTTGCTTGCATCCATGAACTTGGTGGCATGGTGTAGTAGTAGAAGCAAAGGCAGTAGAAAGATCAGAGCATCCATAAACCCGATGATGATGATGAAGAAGGAGGAGGAGGAGGCCATATTTTCTCCAGTTTTAGATAAATTGCCAGCCAGCCAGGCTGCCTCAGCCCTTAAAACGAATCAGCTTCCTGGGTCAGTAGGACTCTAGCTAATCTGGGAACAACACAAAGTGTGATTGTGCCAAGAAGTGCCCTCACTTATTCTCCCCTCACTGTGGAAATCAATGAGTGGTATGCTTCTTAGGCAAAACCAGCATTTCTTTGCGTGACGTGTTCTCATTTTTCATTCAAGGGTAGCAGAGCTTTAATAAGGGGGCATGAGTATTAGGTCAGGAAATGACTGGTTTCTTTAAAAAAACTGCTGATGCTATTGAATGAAGAACTTTGGGGTTAGGGGGAAGGGTCCACAATCAGAAGGAATGTTCTTTGGACTTAACACGTTTATTCAGATAATTCTGAACTTGGTTATTTTTTTTGAAGATGTTTCATTATCCAAATTAGGTAACTAGATGTTGCCTAGTTCAGGTAATGAAATGTCTGCAAACAAACAACCAAGCTCGGAGAGCACCAAGGACCCCTCATTTCAACCCTGAGCTACAAATAGTCTCCTTTATTCAAATAAACTGGGCTTTATTCACTTCACTGAAACTTGCTCTGAGGTTACTGTTGATAAGACTGCAGGTTTAGGGGGGCATTTAGGCTCTCTCCCCCCCCCCCCAGCAATGTCCTTCTCAATCCTGGGTTGCCAGGTCACTGGTCATAAGTGTATTAATTTGGAAAGAGAAATGGGAACTACTTGTTAGTTTGTACTTCATTCTGATTAATTTGACCCACTTACAATGGAAGTTGAGGTGAATTTCTTAGATCTACGGTGGTTTCCTGAATGAGCATTTTTAGCCTTGACTACCTACTAAATTCCAGGGAGCAGGCTCATGGTATTGCTGGTTACTCCTCCTCAATTGTTTAAATCAGAATTCCTATTGCCTGTATCTACTTCAGAGATCTAGCATTTGTGATGGGTGTGCGCATATTTATTTTATTTATTTATTTATTTACTTACTTACTTACTTACTTATTTAATTTATTTATTTATTTATTTGTCACAACAGTATATATAAGCATAAGCATGAAATAACTATACGATATATAAGCATAAATATAATCATAAGCATGTAATAACTATATGAAATTGGATACAATCAAAGGGAACATTAGGACAGGAACGGTAGACACGTTGGTGCTCTTATGCACGCCCCTTACAGACCTCTTAGGAATGGAGTAGTATAGTAGATAGTTTTTGCTTAAAGCTTTGGGGATTTTGGGAAGAGACAACAGAGTCTGGTAGTGCATTCCAGGCATTAACAATTCTGTTACTGAAGTCATATTTTCTGCAATCAAGATTGGAGCGGTTCACATTAAGCTTAAATCTATTGTGTGCTCCTGTATTGTTATGATTGAAGCATATCACTATATTCTGCTTACAAGGAAGTAGGGAAAAGTTGAATGGCCATGTTGACTGTATCCTTTTCCTGATCTCTACCCTACTGCCAATGACTTCCTGTCAGCATTATTTTACACACAATTTGTGCTTAATCTGCGTTTAAAATTTTTTTTAAGGAATAGTGCCTGCAGCACATAGCATATGGAATATTTCTTCCAAGTCAACTCTGGTGCAGTGAAGCTATAAATTCTTTTTTTTTTTGTCTGGGTGATTTCTTAGGTAAGAAATTTGCCTACTTTTTTTCTTTCCTGGCTTTCTTTCAAATTTTGCTTCTGGATAGTTCTGACCACTTTCATAATCCTCCTTGAGCTGACCATAGGGGAATCCTTGTTTTCATTATTTCTCATTTAGGGTACTTATTTTACTTGCAAGAAGCTGCCTTGAATTTTTTTCTGAAATTTCAACATGCCAAACACAATATGCCTCATCAATCAGAAGGCTGGGTTGCTGGGTCATTATGTTGGCTCTGGAACATCTTCAGAGTTGGCTGGTCCCTGTATGCATTGGAATTATGCAGTAAAATAAGTGGACTTCTTGAAGCAGTAGAGGTCTGAAAAATGTCAGGCTAATTTAATGAACAGCAGATTGATACTCTGCTTGCATAAGATCCAAAGTAGTTACACCCCCCCCCCCAATCAAAGGGTACACAGCCCTAATAAGTTACAATTTGTATGTCTAAACTATGCATACATTTGGGAGGGAGGGTCAAGAGTTTATATGTACTATTAATAGCAGGATTTATTTTACCCCAGTAGCATATCTGGGCTGCAAAACTCCAGATATTTAAATAATATAATTCTTTGAATAGATGTCTCAAGTTTCTGGGGATAAAGGCACATGCTAATATATAACTCTAAGGAATTTATACCTCCTTTGGTAGTCCGATTCTTTTTTAATGCTGACTTGATTAATTTTCATTGACTCATTCATTCTCTGCACCTTTATTATTGTGCCAGGATTCTTGTTTTTTAATGCCAAATTAAATCAGTGACAGGTTCAGTATGAAAGGTTTTAAGGGCCAGTTGCCAAGTGTTTAATTATATTTTTCTGGCAAATGTTCTCTGTTTGCTGTTTCAAAAACTCAGACTTTGCTGGATATCAACTCTGCAATTTCCCTCAGCTGAGGAGAGATGCTCTGTCTGAGGTGATGCAAGAGGCTCCTTTTGGTGAAAATTGGCAGTCAGAAATGTCAGCTGTGAGACAAACCTAGACATATATTTGATTTAAGAAAACCTCATGGCCTTATTACCAGGAAATTTTATAAAATAGCAATTTACATGGGATCCAGTGTCCTCAGATAATTTTGATTTATGTGAAGAAATTGCAGCAGTTCCTCATTACAGTTACCAGATATAGACTGCATAATCTGAGGTTAACATATACTGTATGGCAATACAATGTTAAGAGTTTTCAGTATCTGTGCTGCATTCTATTAGCTAACTAGATTTTTGTAGCCCAGATTTTGTAATGCACCATTTTAATGAATTTCTTAACAAATATAAAAATAAAGCAAAAAAGCTGAACCTGCAAATGTCATTTAACCAGTTCAAAGTAAAGTCTCCCTTTCTCTCAAACTCTGAATATTACAAACTACAAGAGAACATAGATTCAAAAGTGCAAATAGAGGGAATAAGATTAAAAAGAAAGACATAAACAATGACATTTATCTAATTTTCTACAATACATTAGGCCACACAGAATCATATTTTCTTATTTTTCCCTTGTTGCTATAGAGCCAATTCAAAAGCTGAGAGTTGGCAAACTTTATTAAATTACCCTTAGACTCTGGGGAGTCTAAGGGTCTGGGGAACAAATATCCTTGAAGTAATACATAATCACATTTTTTTTGCAGGAGCATTGTTCAAGTGCAAAATAACCAATGCTTCTCATACATAGATACATTTCAAAGTTCTGAATATAATTTACCAATATTTATTTATTTATTTTGTCAAATACATATTAAATAATATATATAAGCATGAATTGAATACATAAAATGAATACAACTAAAGGGAACATTAGGACAGGGACAGTAGGCACTCTGGTGCTCTTATGCACGCCCCTTACAGACCTCTTAGGAATGGGGTGAGGTCAACAGTATAGACAGTATATATATCAAATATATATCAATATATATCAAATGGTTTTATTTCATCCCAAACACCTGCTCCACCAAAGTGGTAATGTCAAATTAAATCAAATCAAAGGGCCTCTGGTGGCTCAGCAGACTAAGTCTGTCTGTTATTAACACAGCTGCTTGCAATTAGTGCAGGTTCAAGTCCCACCAGGCCCAAGGTTGACTCAGCCTTCCATTCTTTATAAGGTAGGTAAAATGAGGACCCAGATTGTTGGGGGCAATAAAGTTGACTTTGTATATAATATACAAATGGATGAAGACTATTGCTTAACACAGTGTAAGCCGCCCTGAGTCTTCGGAGAAGGGCGGGATATAAATTCAAATTTTAAAAAAAAATCAGAAAGGAGCATGGCCAAATCATGTATATTAAAGTGCCTTCAAATTTATTACAGTTCCAATGTAAGAAGGATGGTGGCTAAACCTACCCCCTCTTCCCAATTTTTATTGAATTGGTTTAGCCTTTAACTCATAAGGAATATTTGGTATTCATGAAAAATGGGACCATTGATTTTGTAAGGCAGGACACTCCAATTTGTGTCCTGACACTTGTGTCTTGTATGCTATCCAATTTTTTAAAAATTTTTTAGCTCAGATCTAATAGCCTTATTGTAATGCTGTACTGAGAAAAGAGTTAGAAGTGAAGAGGTAAATCCCAGAGTCTGGATTAAAGCTTGCTCTGTAATGAAGGCGGTGGCCAACCAATGGGGCAGAAATTAAACTGAGAAGAGTAAGAAACAAATGAAGAGTAGTATGCTTGGGAAAAGATCCCAGATTTAGAAAGATACAAAAAATTATTTTAAAAACACTCAGAAAGATAAAATCCACTCAACACAGCCCAGTTATTACCACTCATGCTTTGAAATGTAGATTAAGCATTGGAAAACTAAAATGTAGATTAAGCATTGGAAAACTAAAATGAAATACCAGATAGTCCTTGACTTACAACAGTTTGTTTAATGACCGTTCGAAGTTACAGCAGCACTGGAAAAAGAGACTTAATGACCCTTTTTCTTTCAGAATGGTCACTATGACCATTGCAGCATCCCTGAGATCATGGGGATTTGCATTTGGATGCTTGACAACTGACTCGCATTTATGACAGTTGCAGTGTCCCGGGGTCATGTGATCACCTTCTACGACTTTCCTACAAGTAAAGTCAATGGGAAAGTCAGATTCACTTAACAACGATGTTACTAATTTAACAGCTGCAGTGATTCACTTAACAAATGTGGCAAGGGAAGTTGTAAAATGGGGCAACATTCACTTAACAAATTTCTCACTTAGCAGCATAAAACTTTGGGCTCCATTGTGATCCTAAGTTGAGGACTACCTGTATAGGAAGAATGGAATGACCTGTTGGGCAGGATGGGCTCCTCTTTTAACCTAAAAGAGGAGCATTCCATTTGGTTGAAGGAAAGATGGCAAGTCAATCCTGTGTCTTCCATCTGTATGTCTCTATTCCTAAGCTGTTTCTCTATGTCAATATTATTAGAATAAATCACTCTCTGTCACAGGCCCCCATCAGTGGTGGGATTCAGCCGGTTCGCACCACTTCAGGAGAACCGGTTGTTAACTTTCTGAGCAATTTGGCAAACTGGTTGTTCGAAGAAATCATTAGGGCAGAGAACTGGTTGTTAAATTACTTTGAATCCCACCACTGGCCCCCATCCATAGAAAATACCCATTTTCAGTGAAAATACCATCATTTCCAGGTTGTAGAATTTCTTCTGAGTAACTTGCATTTAAAAAGTGTTCTCATGCCTCTCTTTTAAACAAGTTGGTCAATGCGTTATTTAAAAATATTGATTTGAATGTTTTCCAGAACTTTTATAAATGGGAATAGTATTTATTGTCACTGAATTAGAATCTGTGGTGATGGACAATGTCAGTTTAAATCCGTGAATCATGTTTTAGATAAAATACTCAAAGATTTCTCAGTTCAGCAATACATTTTTTTTGGGGGGGGGGAGACCAAGCAATACTAAAACAACTGCTTAGTAAACTTTTTTCTAGTAGGCTATCCTATCCTACAGCAATTGTAGCAGATGTTATTGCTCTTGTAGAGATCAGTGTGAAATGATACATTTTTAAGGGCCAATAAAAGTGAATTGATTTGGAAAAGCCTTTTGAAGGAACACCTTGTGCTATTTCTAAATATTTACACATTTATCCAGCTCATGTTAAAAAAAAAAAAGGTTCTTTCATGCAGACTTATTAAGGCCGATCTTTTGTGCACTTATTGAAAAACAAATTCTAACCCATATGCCTATAATTTCAGTGTTCGAGTACAAATTTAAAATTGTCCTAAGGATGGTATCTAACAAATAAAATATGATGAGGTAATGCAAAATGCTTTGTTATTCATCGAAAATGTAGAAGGTTTGGGACATAATTTGCCAAACAAATCATAGTGATGGGTTTGCGTAGAATCAGCTCAGAAATGGGCTTGACCTGTCATGGAATCATGGATGTATTATAGCCAAAATTAAGACCAATGTTTATTTGGGTCACTCTGAATTTAAATTCCTAATCGTTTGCAGTCTTAATCTTGCAAATTGATGAAAAATGAGGTTGAATCACAAATTAACATTAGCTGTCATGTATCAGCAAAATGCTAGGACTATCCATATTTCTAAAGCAATTAAAAAGAAATTGTAGGGAAGGTAAATTCGCACAATTAAGGGAATGCACATAATTCACACTGTCAGGAAATTTGATTCTACCTAGTATGTTGAGAAATATTTATTGAATGACAGTGGATGAATGGTTATAACTGTATGAGAATCCTGAGGATGGTAAGGACATGTCGAAGCCTTTTGTAAACTTCTTAGGGAAGGCTGGGCAATCCATGTGTGAAATTCTATGCTGCTTCCTACCCATTTTGTACCATAACATTTGGCTGCAAAATGACTGACCATTGCTAGTTTGTCCCCCTATTTTCAAGCAAACTTAAGTGGAGAAATACACTTCATCTCCATGCATTTGATGGCATTACCACATCACTGCACATACAGTCTTGCTCATCTTGGAAGCCAAAGTAATTTAAAAAGTCATTCTGATCTTGACTAAAAATCATTGACTGCTCTTGATTTAGCCTAATATTCCCTAATCCAGTGCCCTTCATGCTGACCAGAGAATTTAAAAGGGTAAAGGCCCACACATCTGGAAGGACTCCTTACATCTTAAGACTTTCCAAGATTCTGTCTTCCTGTATACGCATATAAATAAATGAATGCTGCCGGGAACCAGCTATAAAGCAACATTATTCCCTGCTGATTATATTATTCTATGACTGACTATAATTATATTTGTTTGAGCATATATAGTATATGCAGAGTAGAATATACATGTGTTATGTATGAGTGCATGTTTGTGTGAGAGAAAACTAAACTTTGAAACTGATTTAGAACACATTTCACTCCTGTATACAAACACATGTATACAGTACATATAAAAACCCTAATCATAATCAGACAGATGGATTTCCAAGATGCTGATACTTTGCAGGAAGTAAACTTCTGTTCTTGGCATGGAAAAGTTCTGAGGCTAAACAGCTGATGACATATGGAGAGAGCGAAAGTATGGTAAAGTTCAAGTTACTTTTGTTTTCGAAAACACAAGATCAGCAAGATTTTTGAACAACAGGGGAAGTAGGCTGTCTTTATTTATTTTATTTTATTTATTTATTATTTAAATTTCTAGACCGCCCTTCTCCCGAAGGACTCAGGGCGGTTTACAGCCGTATAAAAAAACAGTATACAAAACATTAAAATAATTTAAAACGAAATATTTAAATTTAGGCTACTCCTTAAAACCCGTTTAAAATTCCCAATTAAAACTATCAGGCCAGTCCTGCGCGATGAAACAACCATGTTTTCAGCTCATTTCAGAAAGTCCGGAGATCGGGGAGTTGGCGAATACCAGGTGGTAATTCGTTCCAGAGGGCTGGAGCCCCCACAGAGAAGGCCCTCCCCCCGGGGGTTGCCAGCCGACATTGTCTAGCCGACGGTACCCCAAGGAGGCCCACCCTGTGGGAGCGCACTGGTCACTGGGAGGCCGTCGGTCGCAGTAGGCAGTCCCATAAATAACCAGGTCCCATGCCATGAAGCATTTTAAAGGTGGTAACCTTTTAAAGGTCTAGTCTCTGAGGAAGGATTTGGCCCTGTTGTTTACCGCTGCTCTTTGGGACTCAATGGCTATTGAATAGACCTTAACAACCACTTCTTGTTTCTTCTAGGTGAAGAGTGAAGGTCCTAAACTCGTGCCCTTTTTCAAAGCCACCTGCGTCTACTTTGTCCTCTGGTTGCCAACCTCCAGCCCTTCCTGGTTCAGTGCCCTGATCAAGTGTTTGCCAATCTTCTGCTTATGGGTCTTCCTGTTGGCACATGGGATCAATTTCCTGACAGCCCATCACAATGCCTGTAGGATCTTTGCTGGTTTGATATTCTCTGCCTTGGGAGATGCTTTCCTCATCTGGCAAGAGCAGGGCTATTTTATTCACGGTTAGTGGGTTTGTCTGCTTTGAAGGGAACATAGAACCTTTTGGGGAAAATTCCAAGTTGCTTGCAAGGGTAAATGAGTGGAATCGACACCCAGTTTTGGTACTAGAACTGGTCTGTTTCTGGGTGAAGCATTAGTATACTGTATAACTAGAGATGTGGAGAGCAGTAACAAGAGGCTGGGATGAGAAAATGTCATGTGCTACATGGAGGGATGTCACTGCCTGCCCTAACCTCTTTACCTTCAGTCCAATTGCCCTGATTTGAGTTGCAGAATGTGGAGAAAGTAGATTAAGCCTGGGTACCATATGGCTCATACAGGAATAGATCTATTGGATAGTAAGGGATCTTTCCCCTGAAATCTTTTCTGTTGTCTGTTCCTTTTATTTTTGGGTCCCAGGATGCATAAATGACAAACTAAAAGTACTACAGATCTCTGGCACCTATTGTGATTATGAATTTGTTTCTTGGTTTATTAATTCAACATCTGAGCAGGAGTGATTTAGAAAAATGAGTTCAGGGTACAAAAGGATGACAAAGACTATAATGAAACTATGAATTTCATCCTGGGACCAAAAAAATAAAAGGGACAGACAACAGAAAAGTAACTTTATTGTCACAGTTTTTTGTGAGGTAAATGGTGGCACTTGTAGAAATGAATTGGACACAGCATACACGATTTTTCACTTGTAATTTTTGCTGAGCATTGTTTCAAAATTATCATTGTGACTTATGCGAAGTACTTTGTTCTCTACTAATTCAGAGCATTTGTTCTCCTTCCCCAGGCTTGTTGATGTTCGGTATTACACACATACTGTATTCCTCAGCATTTGGAATTAAACCTTGGGACCTGAAAGTTGGCTTTGGGATTGGCTTGGTGTCCAGTTTCTTCTACACCTTCCTGTATTCCTACCTGTCAGGCCCATTTACCTATTTGGTAGCTGTCTACATTGCCTTAATTGGCTTTATGGGCTGGCGGGCTATGGCTGGTGTGCAGCTCTGCAACGACCTGTGGACTTGGACCAAGCTTTCTGCTTGCATCGGTTCTGTGCTTTTCATGGTATCTGACCTGACTATTGCGGTCAACAAATTCTGCTTTCCTGTCCCCTACTCAAGGGTCATCATCATGGCCACTTACTACGCGGCTCAAATGCTCATTGCACTTTCTGCGGTGGAGAGCAAGGATGAAGAAGTTTTCAAAAAGAGAAAATAAGAGACTGATGCCTACACACCCATCAGCTCTGTTGGGGATGCTACAGCTGCATTCATCCTGGAGGATGTTTCAGAATCTGTGACTGCAAATCTTGCTTCTTTGAAGCTTCTCTTTATACTATTTGGGTGGTCTTGTCTAGTCCTGATGATTGGAGTATGGAACTCACAGTGGAGGTTTAGATGGTTTTGGAGTATTTACTTCCTGACCCTTGGAAACCTCTCTTAACACATTGGTATATTTGTATAATACAGAAACTGGTGCTGAACATTCCAGACAAAGCTCATTTCAGGACAATATTACTATTAAATAGGGTAGGCAATACACTGGAATTTAAGAGCTTTGCCTTCAACATGGAATGTGCAAAAATCACACAAAAAAAGAGTCTCCATGCTGCCTAAGCCCCTGTTTTGCATACATTGCATTAGAACTGTAAGCCATTGTGAGTCTACACAGAAAAATCTTTGGGACCTGAAAAATAATCACAGGATGTAGGAGCACTCATGTCAATCACTATGCGTAATGTAACTTATGTTGTCCTTGGGAGAAATCAGTTTAAATTCCAGATTCGTGAAATTATGTATTTATAGGCCATGCATAGCCTTTATTTTTATTTTTATTTTGGTGAATGTGAATCCTGCAGAGCATCTATTTTTCTGCAGATTTTAAAAGCAACAACAAAATGCAATGAACATTCTCAGGCTGGTAGAGGTTGGAGGCAGGGAAAAATGTGGGAAAAAAGAGGTTTAACCATAAAACAAGTCATGCTGTTTAGTGAATCGGCGCTTCCAAGCGAAAATGTTCAATATTATTAGTACTGAAACACTAAGAAGGACATTTGGGCATTTTTAAGATACCAGCTGCTTTGTAGACATAATCGATTGGTCAAAAAAATCACCTTCTTGTACAAGATTCTTAGCCTCTTTTCCTCTCCACAATCAGTGCCAGAGTGTCTTGGAAGAGAATGCACACGCAAGCATCTGAGCGTGATGTCATGAAGAACGACTGTGAAATGGATTTCTAAGGTACATTTGCAATTCACTCTTCACCTGTGGACTATTTAAAGCAAAGCCAGTGGCTTCCAGGCATTTGCTGTCTTCTTTCTGTAGATGTGCACATCAATATTTCCCCATCACGTCCAGCCAGAGCTGTAGACTTTGCCTTCATGCCTGCAGCTGCAGCATGGATCATGCTGATGTGCACAGCCAATCACCAAAGTGCTGAGAAATTATCGCTTCACCATGCTCCAGAGCCACTCATTTGCTCATTTTCCTCTGGCAACAATGAACTACCGCCGGTCAATCTGGGTGGGAAGTCCAATTGCATGCTGGCACTTTTCCTTGTTTTGTGGCATCCAGCATACAAAACAGGTTTTGTTGACTTGCACTGCAACAATCAGTGTGAAATCCCTTGGGTCCACCCCCTTCTGGTTTTCCTCAGTGGCATTTGGGGGGGACATCATTTCCCCCACTTATTTTTCTTACTACATTTTTTCTTCTTCACAATCCGTTATATATGATCATGTCAGTGTCTGTTTCTTAACATTTTGGTTGTTTGATGCCATTCGGATTTGCTAGAACTTCTGCCACACTCAGAATTCTTTGTCAGCATTAACAGCGGTAGGACCATTGGAGCTGTAACACTCCCTGGAAGACACCAGGTTGGGGAAGACTGATGCAGAATGTAGAGCAGGGGGCCCCAACCCTCAGGCTGCAGCCCATTCAGAACCAGGCTGTGCAAGCGGCGGGCGAGCGTGTCCACGTGCACACCTCCACTTGCACGAGTGGCAGGTGTGTTCACTCGTGCATGGAGCTCTATTTGCATGGAACCATCCCCTCCCCCGCCCCCGCTGCTGCCAGTCCACAAAGCTGGAAAGGATGGGGACCGCTGATGTAGAGCATCTCATTAGATTTCCCCCATCATATTATTTCATGATGATTCTCTTTCTGCTTGCAAAAGTAATTGTGTAGAAATGTAGTCACCGGAGTTATATTTTTTATAACTTCTATGCAAAGTATTCATTGTGAATATTGTTGGGAATTCTAAGCAATCGACATCTGAAGGCTGGTTCTCATTCAACAATCACTTGTTCAGCAAGTATTTGAACTTAGGATGGTGCTGAATGAGTGGTGTGTATGTGTGCATGTGTATATATATATATATATATATATATATATATATATAGGTCTTTGGTTGTTCAGGTTTTCTCCCATGTAAAATTGGAAGTGTCTTGGCGACGTTTCGACGAAGTCTCATTCGTCATCTTCAGGCTTCAGCTTCGTGCTTCTGGGAGCAATGTGTGATCGCAGCTGTTTCTTCCTTTTGCGATCACACATTGCTCCCAGAAGCACGAAGCTGAAGCCTGAAGATGACGAATGAGACTTCGTCGAAACGTCGCCAAGACACTTCCAATTTTACACGGGAGAAAACCCGAACAACCAAAGACCTATATACAAACACCTGTGAAAACCTCAGAAAACATATATATATATATATATATGTGCAGGTTTTGGTATGTTTGGGTCTTTTCCCGTGTAAGATTGAAAATACACAGGAAAAGACCTGAACATACCAAAACCTGAATACATATACCCATGAAAACCTACAAAAACATATATATATATATATATATGATATATATATCACAAATGGCAGCCACATAAGATCACTATTTGACATCACGGCATTATGAGATTTGCTTAATAGTAACAAGTGCCAGAACTGCTGTCAGAAAGCAACACAGTTATGTGACATTGCTCTTTACAGCTGCTTCACTTAGCAATGGGAATGCCAGTCCAAATAGTTGTTGTTAACCGAGAACTATCAGTATTGAAAATATTTCAGCTTGCTCGTATCATCCATCCCCCTTTACATAGCTGTGTCCTATTAATCAAAAGTAATCCCAGACATCCATTCCATAATCTCAGTGATCCCATGTTTCCCAGAGATGCAACTATACTCCAGATTTTAACCATGAAAATGAAAGAATGCATTTTAAGACTTTCCCTAATTATTTCAGCAATACATTACTGTCAGTTCAGGAAACTGGGAATTTTTGCCATGGTATAAATTGATGTCTTTACTGCTGTTTCATTATAGCAGCATTTTTTGCAGATAGCTGCTAGAATAGGTTTAATTCATGGAAGGAATTATTTAAGGAATAATTCAAAGTCAAACCATTCTGAAATCATTTTGTTCCTTTATCCCGTATTCAAAGATGAGGGAACAAAAAGTAAAAGTGACATATACCGGTAGTTTACACTTTAGGTAAGACTTGAATGAACCACTCAGATTTTCAATGGGCATTGCTTGCTGATAGCTCTCTGAGGAAAAAACCCTCTCTGATTTTACATTGGGGTAGAAATCTGGGAAGATTTTAAATCAATATAGCAATAAGGGACATGGTGATATCCAAATTTTCTAACTGCTTCTTTAAAAGTACAGAGCTCCCATTGCAGAGCTGTTCAGTGAACCAGCCACAGGGGAACAAAGCTGCTTCTCATGTATTTGTATTTCATGACTGATTTGTTTTTTGTTTTTTCCTTGAAAGAATTCCCTGATTGTATGACATTTTTTTACGTACCTGTGCAGTTTGGCTGATTATGATCTCTTCTGAATTAAGACATTTGACCTGGGACTGCTTAGGCAGCTGCTCATAAAACAAACTGATTCACATGTGACTTTGCCTTTGAATCTCTTTGATACAATTTAGATACATTCTTGTTAATGTGAAAAAGAAGAGGAGGAGGGAGAAGAAGAAGAGAAGAAGGAAAGATGTGAGTGAATATGGATATAGATGAGCCAAACATGGATATACATTTTCTAGCGGAAGCATTTTACATTGTGTTCATCTATAGGTGATCTTGTAATATGCCCTTCCATAGTCTTTTCCATATGTGCTCTCTTAAGTCTAACACTGTGTTTAGTTAAGCTGTTACTCTATTTATTTTGATCTATAGAATTCCAGAATTTTAAGAGAAACTAATGGGTGTAACAGTAAATGCATTCCAGGATTGGTAGGGACCTAAAGTCTCATTTGCCACTGAAGCCTTGATAAATGGTTAACTGGTTTCAACATTTACACTTAATAATAATAATAATAATAATAATAATAATAATAATAATAATAATAATAATAATAATAATAATAATAATAATAATAATAATATAAATAGAAAAAGAACTATTGTGGCAAAAGAAAGCAACGATAATAGTGTCGAGTGCCTTGGATGCAATCCCAAAGAAAAATCTGGAGCACCACCAGTTAATTGCAAAAGGCAGCTTTACTTGAAGTTGCTCACATCCTGTGACAATACTTTTAATACGATTAAACAACAATATCTGCATAGCCCAGGGTTTTGGGAAGGACTCAATAGAAGGACAAAAATGCCATACCCAGTCTAAATATCTGAATGACTGTGACCAACCATGATAATAGTAAGCACCTCTTTTGGAGATAAGTCTTTTATATTGTCAAACACCCCATGCTATCAGAATGTTCTTCCTAATACTGAGTTAAAGTCACCATCCCCTGTAATTTAAGCATAGTATTTTGCCCCTGAACAACAGAGAACATGTTTGTTGCATCAACCCTATGACAATCTTTTGAATGTTTAAAGATAGCTATCATGTTCACTCTTCAATCTCTCTTTGCCAGGTTTGGCTACCAGCCTTTAACTATCTTTGTCATCCTTCTCTGGACATGATCCAGTTTGTTGATTGCTATCATACAACCCAGACTTAATTAGTAGTGTTCAAGACATGGATTGGTTTCAGAACTGCATTGAAGTTGCAGAGTAAAAAGAAGGTACTTCTGTTTAAATAAAGGTTAAAATATTTAGGGTTTTTTTAAAAAAAACAAAACAAAACGAGGTGAATTAAAATTTCTCAGCTTAATCTCATGCAGTTGAGAACTTTTCAGTTCATCTACCGGTGTAGTAAACAACAAAAACATTTTTGGTTGTCCCTAGCTTCCTTACCCAGATGTTATTTTTTCCAAGCCATCATTGCCAGGCAAATTTTTTAGAGTTTTTGGAGTTGCTAGAGACCTTAACTGATTTTAGTAAGTACCATTTTTTTTAGAGAAAGCTACTTCCTCAATGACCATATGAGATTTTTTAAAAATTTCAATCTACAACACTTTTTCTTCTGAAAATATTTATGTAATACAGTGCTTGTAATACATTTTAAATGCTTTATACTTTACCAGCAGTATTTCCCAAGACATATCCTATAAAATATGGTATGTATGTGTAAATATGAGTGAGAGGGATTTTTTTTTTAACATTGGACATGTTGACTTAACATGTTCTCTAAGATTGTTCTGCTGTTCTTCAAAGATGCATCATAAAGGAATTGTTGGCTCAAAATGGAAATTATAGGTAGTTGTTAGGGTCTTCTGCTTTAAAGTATAATATATAAAATTCAACTGTGATACCGAAAAGTTGTCCTTGGGAAAATCTGCCAGAAATCTGAACAGGCATAATAGCAGTAGCAATAGCACTTAAACTTATATACCGCTTTACAGCCCTCTCTAAGCAGTTTACAGTCAGTATCTTGCCTCCAACAATCTGGGTCCTCATTTTACCAACCTCAGAAGGATGGAAGCTGAGTTAACCTTGAGCCTGATGAGATTCGATCTGCCAAACTGCTGGCATATGTAGTATGTAATTTTATTATATTTTTAAAAGAAATCCCACATTTTTATATTTAAAAACTATTAAATATATTTAACAATCAGTTAAGTAATAGCGTTGGGTTGAGAAAAAATAGATTTATTTTTTCATGATAACTTTTAAATTTTTCTATTAGTTTGGTTGGCTGCTTTCTAAGAACAGCTACGAGAACTGGGATGGAAAAAATCCACATGTCCACAAGAGGTTAATCAAACTCTGGATTTTTAAATTCCAGTACAGTCCACAAGAAAAAGTTGTGAAGGATGCCATTTCCTAGAAATTAGGGCAGGCTGATAGGCTTAAATGAAAGGCCTGATTTGAATGTCAGAGCATGGATAATGTATAATGTTGTTGGATAGTATAGTCAACATTTCATTCCTGATGGAAATTGTGACTCATCTGGGTGGAAGTGCAATAAGAGGATTTAGCAAACTGTTGTCTCAACTCATCCACTCGCAGTATGAACTCTGTTCTGATCATCACAGAAATATGAAGTTTCTCCAAATTATTCCAATTCTGCAAAATACGTTTAACATAAACAATCCTATCTTTTTTTTATTGAAAAAGTTTTACAAAAAAAAAGCTTTCCCCCCCCCCTCGACTTCCCGGAACAAACACAAGGTATAGTTAAAGATAAAACAAACATAGTTGATGGGCCCTACTCACATTGGGGGAGGCACACTGGATCTGATTTTTATCTCTGGACAGTGGTTAAATGATCTGGATTTAGGAGATTTAGTTACCGAGCCATTGTCATGGTCAGATCATTTTCTCCTTCGTCTAGACTTTCGGACCGCCACTCAACACCGCAGGGAGACGGGACCAACACGTTGGTTCCATCCCAGTGCCTGATGGACCCGGAGAGGTTCCTGAAGGAGCTTGGGCCACTTCCTGAGGATCTGGCCCACGGCACGGCTGAGGAGCTAGTTGCGGCCTGGGAATGGGCCGCGACTGGCGCTTTAGACCGTGTCGTGCCTTTGCAGCCTCTGACCCGGCGCAGATCTCAACCAGCTCCTTGGTTTTCCGAGGGTCTGAGGGAGATGAAACGCCGGAGAAGACGCCTAGAGAGTGCCTGGACATCCAGCTGTTCCGAGGCTGACCGGACACTAGTTAGGTCCTACAGTAGGACTTACCTAGTGGCACTGAGGGAAGCGAAGCGTTCTTACGTTTCCTCCCTCATTGCGTCGGCAGATAACTGCCCGGCCGCCCTGTTTCGGGTGACCCGCTCCCTCCTTCATCAGGAGGTGTGGGATGACCCCTTACAGGGCCGTGCCGAGGAGTTTAGTGGTTATCTATACGATAAAATCGTTCAGCTTCGGAACGGATTGGATCAACATTGGGTAGATCCAGGTGAGAGGCTGGAGACATGTCTTGTTGAGACTATTTGGGATGGATTTGACCCTGTGACTCCCGAGGACATGGACAGGTTGTTGGGGTGGTTGAATGCCACCACATGTTTATTGGACCCGTGCCCCTCCTGGCTGGTGCTGGCCACACAGGAGGTGACATGAGGCTGGCTCCAGGGGATTATCAATGCTTCTTTGATGGAGGGGGTTTTCCCCGCCGCATTGAAAGAGGCGGTGGTGAGGCCCCTCCTCAAGAAGCCCTCCCTGGACCCGGCTGTTTTAGGAAATTATCGTCCGGTCTCCAACCTTCGCTTTGTGGCGAAGGTTGTTGAGAGTGTGGTGGCACGTCAATTACCCCAATACCTGGATGAATCTGTCTATCTAGACCCGTTCCAGTCTGGCTTCCGGCCCGGGTACAGTACGGAGACGGCTTTGGTCGCGTTGGTTGATGATCTCTGGAGGGCCAGGGACAGGGGTTACTCCTCTGCCCTGGTCCTATTAGACCTCTCAGCGGCTTTTGATACCATCGACCATGGTATCCTGCTGCACTGGTTAGGGAGTTTGGGAGTGGGAGGCACCATTTATCGGTGGTTCTCCTCCTATCTCTCTGACCGGTCGCAGACGGTGTTGGCAGGGGGCAGAGATCGACCGCGAGGCCCCTCACATGTGGGGTGCCGCAGGGGTCGATTCTCTCACTTCTCCTGTTCAACATCTATATGAAGCCGCTGGGTGAGATCATCAATGGCTTTGGGGTGAGGTACCAACTGTACGCTGACGATACGCAGCTGTACTTTTCCACCCCAGGCCATCCCAACGAAGCTATCGATGTCTGGAAGCTGTACGGGTCTGGATGGGGAGAAACAGGCTCAAACTCAATCCCTCCAAGACGGAGTGGCTGTGGATGCCGGCACCCCGGTACAGTCAGCTGCAGCCGCGGCTGACTGTTGGGGGCGAATCACTGGCCCCAGTGGAAAGGGAGCGCAACTTGGGCGTCCTCCTGGATGGGCGGTTGTCTTTCAAAGATCATCTGATGACCGTCGCCAGGAGGGCTTTTTACCAGGTTCGCCTGCTTCGCCAGTTGCGCCCCTTCCTTGACCGGGATGCCTTATGCACGGTCACTCATGCTCTGGTTACCTCTCGCTTGGATTTCTGCAATGCTCTCTACATGGGGCTCCCCTTGAAGAGCACCCGGAGGCTCCAGTTGGTTCAGAATGCAGCTGCGTGGGTGATAGTGGGAGCCACACGTGGCTCCCATGTAACACCACTCCTGTGCAGTCTGCACTGGCTACCTGTGGTCTTTCGGGTGCACTTCAAGGTTTTGGTGACTACCTTTAAAGCGCTTCATGGCTTAGGGCCAGGGTACTTACGGGACTGCCTGCTGTTACCGAATGCCTCCCACCAACCTGTACGCTCGCACAGAGAGGGACTCCTTAGGGTGCCGTCCACCAAGCAATGTCGGCTGGCGGCCCCCAGGGGGAGGGCCTTCTCTGTGGGGGGCTCCTACCCTTTGGAACGAACTTCCCCCTGGACTTCATCAACTGCCGGACCTTCGGACTTTCCGCCGCGAGCTGAAGACCTATTTGTTTGTTCGCGCAGGACTGGCATAGGATTTTAATTAGTTTTAATGTTTTAATATTTTATAATTTATGGGGTTTTATTTTAATGTTTTAATTCGGCCATTTGTGTAATAAGTTTTTTAACTCATGGTTTTATGTGTATATTGCTGTCGTTTTTATCTTGGCTGTAAACTGCCCTGAGTCCCTCGGGAGAAGGGCGGTATAAAAATTTAATAAATAATAATAATAATAATAATATGCTAAAAAAATTTCCCTCCTAACTCAGTTATACTCCTACAGTTCTCATCAATTCCTAACCTCCCCCAAAACAATCAGAAATAATACATCCTAATCATTCAAAGGCAGTCTGATAACTCTTAGTCTGATATCTGTTTTGGATATAGTCAATCCATTTTTTCCATTCATTTAAGTATCTTTCTTGCGTATTGTCTTTCAAAAAGGCTGAGATTTTTGCCATCTCAGCCAAATTAGCAACCTTCAATATCCATTCTTCTATTGTAGGTACTTCTTTTTTCTTCCAATACTGTCCTATCAGTAATCTTGCCACTGTTATTAGATTTAAAATCAGTTTAGTCTCAATTACTTTACAGTCCGTGATAATTTCCAGAGACAATCCTATCTTTTGGTTGATGTTTCTTCTGGGGATGAAAACCTGAAGGAATGGAATGGGACTATTTCAGAAAGGGGGATGTGGAATGTTTTTTCACAGTTAACTCATATTTTCTATGCTCTAGGACTCAGAAAGCAGGTAATGATTACACAGGTAGTCCTCAACTTATGATCACAATGGAGCCCAAGGTTTATGTTGCTAAGCGAGAGATTTGTTAAGTGAGATTTGCCCTATTTTATGACCTTTCTTGCCACAGTTGTGAAGTGTATCATTGCAGTTAGTGACATGATTGTTAAATTAATCTGGCTTGCCCATTTGGATTTTGCTTGTCAGAAGGTCACCAAAAGTGATCACATGATCCCAGGGACTCTGCAACTGTCATAAATATGAAACAATTGCCAAGAAACGTGACCATGGGTATGCTACAACGGTCATAAGTGCGAAAAATGGTCATAAGTCACTTTATTCAGTGCTGTTGTAACTTTGAACGGTCACTAAAGGAACTGTTGTAAGTTGAAGACTACCTGAATAGTTCCTGAGTTCCTTTCCAAGTTATTGGAAAGATGCTTCTCTTCTTGGAATATATGCACAGGTCTGAGAAAGAAAGTGACTGAATGAGAGAAAAAGGGCTATCAATCTAATATAGGAAAAATTCACTGCATTCATATAAATGTCTTTTATTTTGCTACTGAATCAACCAATTTTCTGGGCTCTATTACATTAAATCATAAAGAGGGTGGGTTCTCACGACATATTAGTCCACAAAAAGCCTGACTTAAAATTCATGCTAAGATTAGTGTTTTATGCAAATGAACTATGAATTCTTTGCCACATCTTGCTAAGTATCTTCTGTAGCCACCAGCATCCCTCTTTCTTTCTCATTAAGTTATCATAACTATCTTAAAATGTGCCTGCTCAGTGAGAAATAGACTTGCTTCTGGATACATGGCGATCTAAAAGGGGATCTTTTAAAGTTTTGAAAGATTTAAGAAAAGTGAATAAAATCAATGAGAGGAGCACATCTGATGGTAGATAAAGAAATCGTATGTTTAAAAGATTTTTTTGGGGGGGGGGGAACCTCCATTATTTCTTCTGAACCAAAAGGAAAAAAAAAAGCAGATCACAAACACATTACTATGATAAACCCCGACAAGGGAGAGAAAAACCTGGAGTTTTAAATATCAGATACAAGGTTCCAGGACATATGATCTTTCAGTTTGGAATGTGCAAATCCTTCCCTCCTTGCAGGAACACTTTAGATCAGTTTGTGGAAAATGCAATATACATCATTGAATCCAGTTCCTTCAAAGAGGCTGGTTCATTGCAAAAGAGAAGATAGCAATGTTGATAAGTTGTAGTGGCATTTGCAGCACAGATTAAAATAATTCTTGTCAAACTGGCTTTAATAAAGAGTTCCTGGACTGCAGTTGTATGGATCCTTTATCACTTCGTCAAGCTTCATCACTTGAGACTTTCAAGAAAAGATTGGACTGCCGTTTGTCAGAAATGGTGTAGGGTCTCCTGCTTGAGCAGGGGGTTGGACTAGATGACCTATAAGGTCCCTTCAAGCTCTGTTAATCAGTTAAATCCTAAAGGTCCACAGGATGTGTTAGATTTGTCCTTCCAAAAGACCTGAACTGAGAAAGGAAATTCTCACATCTCTTTTCTATTCTCCTATCCCTTCTTTCAGCTTTCTTCATGGCATCAGAGGTCAGAGATTAGACAGGAAAGATTGAGACAGATCAGGTTGCTTGTAGGAGCAGATGAGTGAACACAACCCATTCAGGGGAACCATACCCTTTCCATCTTGCAACATGCCTCAACAAAGAGTACCGTATATACTCGAATATAAGCCGATCCGAGTATAAGCCGAGGTCCCCAATTTTACCCCAAAAACTGGGGTAAACTGGGGACTCGAGTATAAGCCGAGGGTGGGAAATGAGGCACCTACCGGTTGGGGAAACCCTCCCTCCCTCAGCTGAGAAGGCTGGCGGCTCCCCCGCCCCGCCCTCTCACTGCACCGGCAGGGCTTCCGTCCGGTAAAATGTGAAAAAAAGAAAAAAAAAACTCGAGTATAAGCCGTATATACTCGAGTATAAGCCGAGGGGCTTAAAAAAAAAAAAACTCGAGTATAAGCCGTATAGACCCGAGTATAAGCCGAGGGGACGTTTTTCAGCACAAAAAACGTGCTGAAAAACTCGGCTTATACTCGAGTATATATGGTAATAAGTAAACCAACTCTGGAAATCACCAAAATGTTTTTCCTCCTTTTGTTTGCATTCTTTTCAAAAGGAAGAAGTTCTTCATCTCTTTTTGCACATCTGTTCTCCCTGGATGGGACCATTAAGGTGCAGGGACTGTCAGAGCCTCTAATGTCAGAGACTGCCAAACTTTGCCACACTTCCGGAGTTTTCTTTTCTTTTTCTTTTCTTTTCATTTAGAGGAGCTGGTCTCCCTGCAATAACATCTTTGCCTTTCTGAATGCTTGCCTATCTACCTCGCAGGGGTAATATATGAAATGTGTGGTGGCTTTTCTTCAAAAATGGAAGTCATGTGTGTGTAAGCACATGCATTTTCATATATAAAGCATTCAGTTCATGTTCTGGAGTTTGCATAACTGTTTTAAAGAATGCCATGTGTTTTCAAGCAACATTTTAGAAAAAAATGTGAATGCAGTGGCCAGCATTTTTAAAGTATTGTTTATCTGTACTGAAAGTAACAGAGTGAAGGGAAGAAAGACACTTGGGTTTTAATTTGAGATCATTCAAATAATTATCCCAAATTATTTGCAAATGTTGGCAAATGTTGCTATATAATTCATGTACCGTATATACTCGAGTATAAGCCGATCCGAATATAAGCCGAGGTACCTAATTTTACCACAAAAACTGGGAAAAACTATTGACTCGAGTATAAGCCGAGGGTGGGAAATGAGGCAGCTACTGGTCAATGTAAAAATAAAGATAGAGCCAAGTAAAATAACATGAATATTTATTTGAGCGAAAAACAATAAAAGTGCAAAGGGGTCCCCAAAAGAATATGGTATCAAAAATACAGTATCTTTAAAAGTAACAGCAACCAAGCTAACGAGCTAAAATCCCTCAAAACTGGAGTTCTCCTCCTCATCATCTGTTTGTCCAAACAGAGCTTCAGCTACTTCAGCTTCTGTGATGTTATCCGCATATCGTTGTCGTCATCACTGAGTTCACAGTCGTCATCATCACTGCTGTCACTCTCATACAATGCGCTGTCTTCACTGCCATCCATAGCATTACTAATGCCACATTTCTTGAAGGCACGTTGCACCATGTCCTCTGGAATATCTTCCCATGCATCACGAACCCACTGTGCTATTAGTTCTATGTCTGGCTTTCTCAGATTTCCAACTTTTGTCAGACGAGCTTGACCAGATGTCATCCATTCATGCCACATCCTTCGCACATGGTCCTTGAAAGGTTTATTTAAACTGACATCTAGGGGCTGCAATACAGATGTAAGCCCACCTGGAATAACGGCCAAAGTGACTTGAGATGACTTTGCCAATTTTTTTATGTCATCAGATGTGTGGGCTCTGAACATATCCCAAACTAACAGTGATCTTCTAGTCCAGTCCCCACTCCTCAAGCAAGAGATCCTATACTGTTTCAGACAAAGGATTGTCCAGTCTGTTCTTTAAAAACCCTCCAGGAATGAAGTGTCCAATAAGGTTCAAATTGCAAGTACCGGTAGTCCTCAATTTAAGACTGCAATTGAGCCCAAAACATTGTTTTGTTATTTTCCCTAACTGTATGTATCCCCTGCCCCCATTTCGTCAGGCTGCCATCAAAGCGACGCACGGCTGAATATTATTATTATTATTATTATTATTATTATTATTATTATTATTATTATTATTATTATTATCATTATCATCATCATCATCATCATCATTATTATTATTATTATTATTATTATCATTATCATTATTATCATTATTATCATCATCATTATTATTATTATTATTATCATTATCATTATTATCATTATCATTATCATTATCATTATTATCATTATCATCATCATTATTATTATTATTATTATCATTATTATTATTATTATTATATGATGATGATGATTTTTTTGCATTGGACAGAGCGAGCTTCAGTTTACCAAACTTTGTATCTTTTAATGAAACGTGTTAGTCTGGAAGGGACTGTTTGAACTCACAAAACACTTGCAACTTTTAGTTCCGTGCTGAGGATTTTTGGAAAGCAGCCCAGCAATATTTATTTATTGCTCGGACTGCTCTTATTTTCACTCCCCCTTTTCTTTTCTTTTCCTTCCCTCCCTCCCTCCTTCTCTGCCTCTCTTTCGTCCCCCACCTCCCGGGATCCTTGCGGGTCGAAGGTTCTGCCCTGCCTTACACCAGCCGCCCACCTATGCCAAGGTCTCCCTGGCTCTTTCGCTCTCTGTAAGCAGCGGCTTCTCGGCAGCGTCGCCCCCCTCCCCTCCATGGATCGGCTCCTTCCCCAGCACTGAAGGCATCCTTAGGAATACACCTCCACCTCCAGGAAAATAAAAAGAGGCAGAGAAGGTAAATCGCCCGCCCCGTTCGGAAAGGAAGGGGAGAGGACTCCAATGGAAGAAGGAGAATTACCAATAACAAACACAAAGCGCTGGGTTAGAGGTGCCTTGTCATGTACAAGGAGATCAGAGAGGGCAACCACCATGAAACAATAATCAGACTCAAAGCAGGCTGCTTATTTGCCATTTGCTCTGGGTAGAACGGGTTTTTTAAAAAATTGGTTTGGAGAAGGAAAGCTAATTTGCTGATCTCTGCGAGGTCGGTTTCTTTTGCCTCCTTCTTCTTCCTCCTCCTCCTCCTCAGCTGAGAAGGCTGGCGGCTCCCCCGCCCCGCCCTCTCACTGCACCGACAGGGCTTCCCCGCGCCGTCTGGTAAAATGTGAAAAAAAGAAAAAAAAACAAAACTCGAGTATAAGCCGTATATACTCGAGTATAAGCCGAGGGGCTTAACAAAAAAAAAAAAACTCGAGTATAAGCCGTATAGACCCGGGTATAAGACGAGGTGCCCAATTTTACCACAAAAACTGGGGAAAACTGGGGACTCGAGTATAAGCCGTATATACTCGAGTATATATGGTAATAAGTAAACCAACTCTGGAAATCACCAAAATGTTTTTCCTCCTTTTGTTTGCATTCTTTTCAAAGGGAAGAAGTTCTTCATCTCTTTTTGCACATCTGTTCTCCCTGGATGGGACCATTAAGGTGCAGGGACTGTCAGAGCCTCTAATGTCAGAGACTGCCAAACTTTGCCACACTTCCGGAGTTTTCTTTTCTTTTTCTTTTCTTTTCATTTAGAGGAGCTGGTCTCCCTGCAATAACATCTTTGCCTTTCTGAACTATAATGCTTGCCTATCTACCTCGCAGGGGTAATATATGAAATGTGTGGTGGCTTTTCTTCAAAAATGGAAGTCATGTGTGTGTAAGCACATGCGTTTTCATATATAAAGCATTCAGTTCATGTTCTGGAGTTTGCATAACTGTTTTAAAGAATGCCATGTTGTTTTCAAGCAACATTTTAGAAAAAAATGTGAATGCAGTGGCCAGCATTTTTAAAGTATTGTTTATCTGTACTGAAAGTAACAGAGTGAAGGGAAGAAAGGCACTTGGGTTTTAATTTGAGATCATTCAAATAATTATCCCAAATTATTTGCAAATGTTGGCAAATGTTGCTATATAATTCATGTACCGTATATACTCGAGTATAAGCCGATCCGAATATAAGCCGAGGTACCTAATTTTACCACAAAAACTGGGAAAAACTATTGACTCGAGTATAAGCCGAGGGTGGGAAATGAGGCAGCTACTGGTCAATGTAAAAAATAAAGATAGAGCCAAGTAAAATAACATGAATATTTATTTGAACGAAAAACAATAAAAGTGCAAAAGGGGGTCCCCAAAAAGAATATGGTATCAAAAATACAGTATCTTTAAAAGTAACAGCAACCAAGCTAACGAGAGCTAAAATCCCTCAAAACTGGAGTTCTCCTCCTCATCATCTGTTTGTCCAAACAGAGCTTCAGCTACTTCAGCTTCTGTGATGTTATCCGCATATCGTTGTCGTCATCACTGAGTTCACAGTCGTCATCATCACTGCTGTCACTCTCATACAATGCGCTGTCTTCACTGCCATCCATAGCATTACTAATGCCACATTTCTTGAAGGCACGTTGCACCATGTCCTCTGGAATATCTTCCCATGCATCACGAACCCACTGTGCTATTAGTTCTATGTCTGGCTTTCTCAGATTTCCAACTTTTGTCAGACGAGCTTGACCAGATGTCATCCATTCATGCCACATCCTTCGCACATGGTCCTTGAAAGGTTTATTTAAACTGACATCTAGGGGCTGCAATACAGATGTAAGCCCACCTGGAATAACGGCCAAAGTGACTTGAGATGACTTTGCCAATTTTTTTATGTCATCAGATGTGTGGGCTCTGAACATATCCCAAACTAACAGTGATCTTCTAGTCCAGTCCCCACTCCTCAAGCAAGAGATCCTATACTGTTTCAGACAAAGGATTGTCCAGTCTGTTCTTTAAAAACCCTCCAGGAATGAAGTGTCCAATAAGGTTCAAATTGCAAGTACCGGTAGTCCTCAATTTAAGACTGCAATTGAGCCCAAAACATTGTTTTGTTATTTTTCCCTAACCGTGTATGTATCCCCCTGCCCCCCATTTTACGTCAGGCTGCCATCAAAGCGAAGCACGGCTGAATATTATTATTATTATTATTATTATTATTATTATTATTATTATTATTATTATTATTATTATTATTATCATTATCATTATCATCATCATCATCATCATTATTATTATTATTATTATTATTATTATTATCATTATCATTATTATCATTATTATCATCATTATTATTATTATTATTATTATTATCATTATCATTATTATCATTATCATTATCATTATCATTATTATCATTATCATCATTATTATTATTATTATTATTATCATTATTATTATTATTATTATATGATGATGATGATTTTTTTGCATTGGACAGAGCGAGCTTCAGTTTACCAAACTTTGTATCTTTTAATGAAACGTGTTAGTCTGGAAGGGACTGTTTGAACTCACAAAACACTTGCAACTTTTAGTTCCGTGCTGAGGATTTTTGGAAAGCAGCCCAGCAATATTTATTTATTGCTCGGACTGCTCTTATTTTCACTCCCCCTTTTCTTTTCTTTTCCTTCCCTCCCTCCCTCCTTCTCTGCCTCTCTTTCGTCCCCCACCTCCCGGGATCCTTGCGGGTCGAAGGTTCTGCCCTGCCTTACACCAGCCGCCCACCTATGCCAAGGTCTCCCTGGCTCTTTCGCTCTCTGTAAGCAGCGGCTTCTCGGCAGCGGCGTCCCCCTCCATGGATCGGCTCCTTCCCCAGCACTGAAGGCATCCTTAGGAATACACCTCCACCTCCAGGAAAATAAAAAGAGGCAGAGAAGGTAAATCGCCCGCCCCGTTCGGAAAGGAAGGGGAGAGGACTCCAATGGAAGAAGGGAGAGGAGAATTACCAATAACAAACACAAAGCGCTGGGTTAGAGGTGCCTTGTCATGTACAAGGAGATCAGAGAGGGCAACCACCGCGAAACAATAATCAGACTCAAAACGGGCTGCTTATTTGCCATTTGCTCTGGGTAGAACGGTTTTGTTTTTTTTTAAAAAATTGGTTTGGAGAAGGAAAGCTAATTTGCTGATCTGCGCGAGGGTCGGTTTCTTTTGCCTCCCTTCTTCTTCCTCCTCCTTCTTCCCACCCTAGCTTGCAATGCCCCCATCTCTCCTCCTCCTCCTCCTCCTGCCCCCCTCTCGGGGGGAGAAATTGTTTGTTCTTGCCGTATTTCTCCGCTTTCCAAGAGGCTTTTCTTTTTCACCTCTTTCTCCCCACCTCCCCAATTTCCATAGGGAAAAAAACCCTAGGAAAACTTGGCAAAAATAAAATAAAATAAAAAGTACTGAGTGCAAATGTTTTTTTATACTGTAGTTGGAGTTTTCCACGTTTCTTTTCACATTCAAGGCAGCATTCTCCCCATCCTCGCTGCTTTTCCAAAACATGCTTTGAAACCTTTGCATTTTATTGGGATGTATTCGTGACAACGCCCCTCCGCCCCTCCGAGGCGAGAGGAGGACAGTAAGAGGAGGCGAGTGACAAACAAATAAAGAGAGTTCTTCGCCTTGGCGTTTGACACACTCGCCGTCCTCTCCGGCCGAAATTGAGTGCGGCGGCAGTGGGGTGGGTGGGTGGGTGGGGAGGCCGCCGTGAAGTGCCGGCTGGGGAGCCGGGATTGAAGTGCCGGCATGCTTTGCCAGCTCGGCCGGCTCGTTTTGGGCGGCGGCTGGCCTCGGCGTTTTCTTCCGCCGCTTTTGATGGCGGCGGTGGTCGGCGGAGGCGGAGGGGCGTTCGACATTTCGCCTCTCACTCGTCCTCCTCTTGCCCGCGGTGGGCGGAGGCGTTGTCACCTCGCCTCCTCTCGAAAGCCGAAATTGAGTGCGGCGGCGGAGGCCGCGTGAGTGCCGGCTGGGGAGCCCAGGAGCCAATCCCGGCTCCCCAGCCGGCACTTCACGGCGGCCTCCCCACCCCCACTGCCGCCGCACTCAATTTCGGCTTTCGGAGAGGAGGGCGAGTGACAAACGCCAAGCGAGAAGAACTCTATTTGTTTGTCACTCTCGCCTCCTCTCGAAATTGAGTGCGAGCGGCGGAGGCCGCGTGAAGTGCCGGCTGGGGGAGCCCAGGAGCCAATCCCGGGCTCCCCCAGCCGGCACTTCACGGCGGCCTCCCCCCACCCCCACTGCCGCTTCGCACTCAATTTCGGCTTTTCGGAGAGGAGGGCGAGAGTGACAAACGCCAAGGGGCGAGAAGAACTCTATTTGTTTGTCACTCTCGCCCTCCTCTCAGCCGAAATTGAGTGCGAGCGGCGGAGGCCGCGTGAGTGCCGGCTGGGGAGCCCAGGAGCCAATCCGGGCTCCCCAGCCGGCACTTCACGGCGGCCTCCCCACCCCACCGCCGCCGCCGCCGCACTCAATTTCGGCTGGAGAGGAGGGCGAGAGTGACAACGCCCCTCCGCCCCCACCGCCGCCGCACTCAATTTCGCCGGAGAGGAGGGCGAGAGTGACAAACGCCAAGCGAGAAGAACTCTGTTGTTTGTCACTCTCGCCTCCTCTCCAGCGAAATTGAGTGCGAGCGGCGGAGGCCGCCGTGAAGTGCCGGCTGGGGAGCCCAGGAGCCAATCCCGGCCCCCAGCCGGCACTTCACGGCGGCCTCCCCACCCCACCGCCGCCGCCGCACTCAATTTCGGCTGGAGAGGAGGCGAGTGACAAACGCCAAGGGGCGAGAAGAACTCTATTTGTTTGTCACTCTCGCCTCCTCTCCAGCCGAAATTGAGTGCGGCGGCGGAGGCCGCGTGAAGTGCCGGCTGGGGGCCAGGAGCCAATCCCGGGCTCCCCCAGCCGGCACTTCACGGCGGCCTCCCCCCACCCCCACTGCCGCTTCGCACTCAATTTCGGCTTTTCGGAGAGGAGGGCGAGGGTGACAAACGCCCCCTCCGCCCCCACCGCGGGCAAGAGGAGGACGAGTGAGAGGGGGGCGAAAATGTCGAACGCCCCCTCCGCCCCCCGCCCCCTCCGCCGACCACCGCCGCCGCCATCAAAAAGCGGCGGAAGAAAACGCCGGAGGCCAGCCGCCGCCCCAAAACGAGCCGGCCGAGCTGGCAAAGCATGCCGGCAGCATTTGGGCTCGTCCTGCCGGCCCAGCTGTTCCCGAGGGCAAAAAACCCTCTCCCTGGGTCGGCTCTGCAAGGGTAGACTCGAGTATAAGCCGAGGGGGCGTTTTTCAGCACAAAAAACGTGCCGAAAAACTCGGCTTATACTCGAGTATATACGGTAATTATCTTATGCTGTAAAAATGACATTTTGGTTTGTAAATGAGATGATTTCATTTTTGTCAAACTTGCATAAAGTGTATATATATATACAATAATAGCCATCATGTGCTTCTTTAAAACTTGGTCTCCCCATTTTGTTGCAGTCAATAGAATAGAATAGAACAGAACAGAACAGAATAGAATCACAATCTTGCTAAATCCCTTTATAAATCAAATTAACACTTAACTGAATTGTCCAGTTTTCCCTGCATTGCCATCATAATGGAAGAACACAATCAGGTGAAAACCTTTATTCACTTCCCCTAAGGCATCTTTTGATTGTATTAACAACAGTAATAAGGCCATTCCCAAGGCAGATGAAAAACAAATCCTATTTTTGTGCCAGTCTTTGCAGAAGATGCAATTCAGGGCAACAGTGGTACTACTAAAGACTTTGCTTTCAAAGGTGCTATAAACTATTTTCAATAAATATGGTGATGTAGATCTAAGCATGGCCTGTTTGAAATGTTACGTAACAACAGAGTTATTGTCAAAGGTATATCCAATACCTTTCAATCCCCTTTCTGTGATTTGTGGATCTGTTTGAATAGATAAATTTGCCAGCATGTGCTTTTTCTATTCACATCTTACGCTTTTAGGTGTACATTTAGAACATCTTTCATGTGCCTCATGAAAAAGCAAAGCAGTGAAGTATTAACAATCAAATACATTTATTATAGCATCTGCTACTATAGACAGGCTCACTTTCTCAGATGCGAAAATTTTCTTTTGAGAAAATGGATATTCTCAAATAGAATTGATTCGATGAAATGACTGTCAAAGGCCTTCATGCCTCTAAGACAGGGGTGTCAAACTCACGGTGTCACGTCACGCAACATATTGCAACTTTCTTCCACTTCGCTAAACTGGGGTGGCTGTGGCCAGCACGTGACACATCCGGCCCATAGGCTGCGAGTTTGACACCCCTGCTCTAACACATACAGCTACTTCTCTGAGTTGGGTCCAAAGATGATACATGCAGGACTGAGAACAATTCACCAGCCAACATTTCGTGGCCAAAGACAAAAATCCATCTGGGATTTCTATTCCTGTTGTGTATTAGCTGCTGCAACACTTCCATCTACATTTCCCACTATGTTTCTGAAAGACTATACATTAGGAGCTGGTTTATACTGTAGAACAGTGTAGAAAAAACTAGACACAGTTGAATTTAATTCCTCAAATCAAGTTCTGAGAAGGGACAATGATTTGTATTCCTCCATTGTAAAGAGGAGGAATTTTGGGATGAATTATGCTTACGTTAGTAATTTGCCAGTTATTGGCAATCCCCTACTCCCGGAATGGCAAACCTATGGCATGCATGCCAGAGGTGGCACACACAGCCTTCTCTGTGGGCAAGTGTGCCATCGCCAGCTGCTCTTCTGGTTTCCAGCATGCTGGCTATCTGGTCTTTGCGAATATAAAGCTGTTTTCCAGCCGTTTTCCAGGCTGTTTTCCAGGCAGTTTCCAGACCATTTTTCAGGCCAAAAACAGCTCAAAAAATGGCCCGTAAAATGGCCTAAAATGGCCAAAACCAGGCATGCACACGCTGGCCAGCTGGTCTTCAGGGTTCATTGCATGTGTTTGCACGTGTGTTCCGGTTTGGGCACTCTGTGCCAACAAGGTTCACCATGACTGGCCCTACTACATCCCATTCAATTCCCTGAGATGAAAGACATCAAAAAAAAAAAAAAAAGAATAGAGCAATTTTGGAAAACCGATGATGCTGAAAATGCAATTTCCCTTACTGTATAGTTAATGCTGCAGCTATCAGAATGGCATTATTACTATGATCGTGAAAAAAAGGGAAGAGATGTGAGGGTCTTCCTAACGTAATCCCTCCTTTTCCTGCTGGTTTCAGACATGAAATGTTAAGGCACTATTGAATTTGAACTGAAAGATGTTTATGAACCCATTAGTGAACCATAGATTCAGGAGTTAGACTCCTGAAGAGATGATTGCTGATGCACAAGAAAGCATGAAGTGTAAGAGAATTCGAAGTTTTGGGAAATTCTGTCTGGAGATATCATGCAGAACCCTCAATAATGATTCTTTTCTTTTAGACGTTTCAATGGTTTGTGGATATGGGGGGAACTCTGTTACAATGCAAAAGCAGTCCTGGAGTAAAATGAAATAATGAGGGACAACTTAGTAAATAATTAAGAGATTTGCATAAAAAAACTAATACCATTTTTTTCCCTTTAGTATTTATTGGAGGTTATTATATGGTGTTTAATAGTCAGCAACTCTCCAAATTGAATGCTGGTTTCCATTTAATATTGTGTGATATGAGTCGGATTCAGAAAACATCTACTGTATTACAAATTATTCTTTTTCTCCCTAATCAACAATGATTTCACCACTATACAAAACCAGGATAAATCCTGTTAGATTCCTAGCAATTCTTTCTTTAAAAATCCATGTAAATGGATATCTGTGGATAATAACTGTATAGATACTTACGTTAGGATCAACTCAGAAGCAAATGCAATGCAAAATTTTCTTTTGTCCTTAGTTTAATTTCTTTTAATTTTCAGTTTCAAGAATGCTCGGTTGTGGGTACATTTGTGCATGTACAATGTATATGTGGTTGTATATATATGTATATATATGTATATATATAAATTTTCAGTATAAAATACTGTATATAACATAAATAAAGTAAAAACTAGGCAAAAGGAGCATGTGTGGTGCATTATTTGGTAATTCTTGATAAAACAAAGCAGGGGAAGTCCATCTTTCATGCAGACATATATTTTAAGGAAGTGTGGAAAGCTACTGTAACTATACTTATCCTGGTGAGGAGTAGATTAAGGAATGACAGCATAATTTATTAGGATGCCAGGCAGAAAATGTATTTACATTTTATATTCTGTTGGTTCAGAGAGATATATGGAATGAATAGATAAACAAAGGGAAGCATAAGGTGTCCTAACACTGAGACTGGTTTGGAAGGTCCTATTCTAATAAACTAGTGAGTTGGAGTTTTGGGAACATCACATTAGTGTCTCATTATTTTAAGATGTAATTAATGCAACAGTTGGTTTGTTTATTGGGCATGCTATAGGATATGTTATCTAGGGACACAGTGGCTCAGTGGCTACAACGCTGAGCTTGTCGATCAGAAGGTCAGCAGTTCAGCGGTTTGGATCCCTAGTGCTGGGTAACGGGGTGAGCTCCCATTACTTGTCCCAGCTTCTGCCAACCTAGCAGTTTGAAAGCACGTAAAAATGCAAGTAGAAAAATAGGGACCCCCTTTGGTGGGAAGGTAACAGCGTTCCATGCACCTTTGGCATTTAGTCATGTTAGCCACATGACCACGGAGGCATCTTCAGACAGCGCTGGCTCTTTGGCTTTGAAATGGAGATGAGCACCGCCCCCTAGAGTCAGGAACGACTAGCACATATGTGCGAGGGAAGCCTTTACCTTTTCCATAGGATATGTGCAAGGTTTAAGTTGAAAGTGTAATGTTTTGGAGTGGACACTAAGCCAAGTATTTTCTCTATGTCCTATGGTGGCATCATTTGATTCATTCTTAAGATTGGTAAAAGAAATAAGGGTTAAAGAATGTGATATCGAATTATATTCTAAGAACATTGAACCTATCAAAAAACAAAGAGCTTGATTTACTGTGCATGAGCTATAGCTAAAAATATTGTTTTATTCTGGAGAAAACTATTACACATGATTTAAAACCCTAGAGAGAAGACATGTGTTCAGTTTCTAGGTATGAACGGGCCTTTACTGACAAAATGGAATGTCTAGTCACATTATTCTCTGCTGCCAAGGTTTACTTTAAGATTTGAACTTTTAGTTCTGTTTTGAGAGGGATTTTCTGTCTTTTCATTTTTGTTTCTGCCTTTGCATTTTTCTTGTCATTCCTATGCGCGCGCACACGCACACACTCTAATTGATGGATTTTTTAAAGTTATAATTTTATTGAATAAGCTATAATTGGGTGGGGGGCATACTTTTGGTTATGCCCTTAATGGTGGCTTACAAACCACAATGACTACATTCCTATATTATATCTCTCACCAAAACCAACCTTTTCACAGCCCTTTTGAAATAACACAATTTGTGAACCTATTTCTGAGAAATTCATAACAGTAGGAATGGACTCTGGGACGGGATAGTCTGCCCTGGAATATTTTAAGCAGAAATCAGATTTTTCTGTGAAGCTTTAGCATGTTGAAATTGTCTTAACTGTAATTTATTTATGCTTTGCTATTGTTGTTAGTTGCGAAGTTGTGTCCGACCCATCATGACCCCATGGACAATGTTCCTCCAGGCCTTCCTGTCCTCTACCATCCTCTGGAGTCCATTTAAACTCATGCCTACTGCTTCAGTGACTCCATCCAGCCACCTCGTTCTCTGCTGTCACCTTCTTCTTGTGCCCTCAATCTTTCCCAGCATTAGGCTCTTCTCCAGTGAGTCCTTCCTTCTCATTAGGTGGCCAAAGTATTTGTTATTTATGCTACAATTTGTTTATAGTTCGCTTGGATGCCCAAAAATAAAAAAGAACCATAAGGAGATTCCTGCCAATCAAAATGTTTATTTTCCTGTATGAGATTAAAAATTGGTTTTACTCACTGTTGAGAACAGGAAATTATTAGAAAGGCTGCAATTATAAACTCTCTGCTGGATACAAAAGGTCTAATGCCTGACTCACAAGTTCTAGGTTTGGCTGTTACATTTCCCCAGTTATGTAGAGGCAGTGGTGGGATTCAGCCAGTTCACACCTATACGGGAGAACTGGTTGTTAACTTTCTAGGCAGTTCAGAGAACCTGTTGTTGGAAGAAATCTTATTTTGGTTTTCTCCACTTTACAGGGCTAATCCTATAAGGAAGGCAGGAAGGAAATATTCTGGTGTTGTTTCTAGCCTAATTTTTACTCATGGTAGCAAGTTTCCATTAATTGAACTTTTCTGCAGTCCTGAAGTTGAAATGTTTTATTATTATGTTAGCTTTCTGGTTGACTGCTGCCACATTTTTATACTATTGTTGTAATAATGGCAATAAAGGATTCAATATTGGTCACATTTAAGATATTGGGTTTATAGATTAAATATACATTATGTCACTTGCTTAAATAAATATAGCACCTTTCCATAATAAGAAAAGACCCATAACAAAAGCATGTTGGCAGTTGATACTTTGAGGATAATTCCAAAAGGCACTTCAACCTAAATGTCCTACTTCCAACTGGATAAGCTCTTAAGCATTTTTTGCTATGTGTGCTTTACCAATTTTACACTGAAATTCTGATTAGGTACAGTTGAAATGATCATTCTTCTATTCCAGCGGTGACAAACTCAAGACCCAGGGGCCAGATACATCCCCCGCGGTACTTAGATCTGGCCCGTGGGGCTGCCCTGGAAACAGCAAAGGACTGGCCTGCGGTGCGTCTGCCAGCGAAAATGGGCTCCCGAGCTCCGTTTCCAGCTGCAATCCTCTACCATGTGATGCCCTCCTGAGCTCCGTTTTCACTGGCAGAGGGTTTGCAGGAGGCCTTGGCAGCCGGAAACGGAGCTCGGAGGCCCATTTTCACTGGCAGAGTACTTGGGCTACCATAGGTGCCCCCCGACAGGAATGATGTTGAACTGGCCACACACACCCTGCCCCCCCCCACCCCACCCCCCGAGGTCAAACACAACCCTGATGCAGACCCTCAATGAAATCAAGTTTGACAGCCCTGTTCTATTCCATTAGATAATTGCAAAATATTGTTAGCAAAGTGATAGATTTTTGGTTTGTGTGTTTGTGTACAGTAGCATTATCTAAGAAGATGATGCAAGCTTCCAGCAGGGAAATGAATGGCAGGTTCCAGGATTTAGGTAAATGAGAAAAGAAATAGAATGAAGGCACAAAAGTATATTTGTCTCATTTTAAATTTTTCTGCTAAATAAATACTAAATAAAAGCCAGGTATTATTAAATTACATAATAAATTCCAGGTGTAGGATCTCCTGCTTGAGCAGGGGAGTGGACTAGAAGACCTCCAAGATCCCTTCAGAATCAGCTCTATTCTGATTCTGATTCTAATTACAACTAGAATAATCTACATCTTCTTAATCTTCTGATGGGAAATCCATTGTCCCAATGACAGCTTGACTACAGCATCTTATTTGCATTACAAGACTACTAATAATTATACAGTTCCAAAGAGCTCAAGCCATGCACAACCCAAAACAGTCTGAATGATGCTGAACCATACTTGAAATATATGTTTGGTACAGTATCTGGTTCACATGAGATGCTTTGATTTCTGCAGGCTGCCAATAACTGTATCCAAAATGCTTCTATCATCTTTTTCTAAAAGAGAAAGGAAAATAAATATTAACCGATGCCGCATTATTGAATGTTGCCACCTAGAATTACTTTTGTGATATGGGCAGCTGTACCAAATTCAATAAATAAAGAGAAGTTTATTACTGAACTACAGGAAAATTCTGTTCATAGTCAAATTCGCAGGGCAGCATTCTTAAGGTCAGAACTTGATAATGGGGTGGGGGTGGAGGAAATTTTTAAAAAAATTAATTGCATGTAATAACTACTTCCTGGCTTGCAATAATTTTAGGCAAATGTATGTGTTCAATAACTTTCTAAAAACAAAAAGTAAAAAGGCCTTCCACAATAAGATAAGGGAGAGCAGAACTTTTGTGGATCCTGAAGAACTGAACCTGTCTAGAAGTGTCTTGATAGGCACTGGCTGAAGCAGTGACTACATGCAACAATGAAACTGAATGGAATAGGCTTCTCTTCTGGATCCCAATCAGAGGTGGTATTCAGCAGGTTCTGACCAGTTCTAGAGAACCGGTAATGGAAATTTTGAGTAGTTCTCAGAACTGGTAAATACCACCTCTGACCGGCCCCACCCCCAACTGTTCTCTGCCTCCCAAGTCCCAGCTGATTGGGAGGAAATGGGGATTTTGCAGTAACCTTCCCCCTGCCTCGCCTACCAAGCCACGCCCACCAAGCCATGCCACACCCACCAAGCCACACCCACAGAACCAGTAGTAAAAAATTTTGAAACCCACCACTGATCCCAGTGTGTTACTACCTCCATTCAAACCCCCTTCTTCTTCTGTAACTGAGTACACTAACTCCCAAGATGTCAACTTTGACATCTCTCTCTTGACATTAGGTGACTCAAGGCCTTCATCAAGGGCTTTATAGCATTCCAAGAAAAGCTCCTTTGATACTATTCCTTAAATTCATGATATAAAAATGTCACAATTTTTGAATTAAGTGATCTTGCAGCCTCATCAAACTTTTGAAAATTCCCCTAGCTGTGGCCCTCTCTCTTGTCAGGAGGGGAAAAAAATATTCAAGTTCTTTCCCTGAACTGGTACAAAAAGTATCAGCTTCAATAGAAGTAATTCTCTGAGCAGAAATTATATCTTATCTGACTTTAATTACCTTATCAAGTCAGACTTGATTCTAGGCAAGATTCTAGGCAGGCCCCTGCAGTTTTCTTGGCTGGGTTTTTGAAAAGTAGATTGCCATTGCCTTATTCCTAGGGCTGAGAGTGTGTGACTGGCCTAAAGTCATTCAGCTGACTAGATTACACAGTCTCCCAGTTTCTATCCCGATGCCTTAACTACTGCAGCAAACTGGTTCTCTTCTGAGGCTGAAACATATTAAATAGAATGGGATAGTACCAATATCTTCAATCTATGCTGAAGAGGAGAGATAACTTACCATATACTGTCAAGGTACAACTGCATTTTTCTTTCCCAAGCTCATTCTCAATTAGTATGGAGTACTCGCCGCTATCCTTGGCAGTGCATGTGGGAATCATCAGTGTACAGACACCACTGGTTGAATTGTACCAGAATTTGGAATGGGCTGTGATATTGATATCGCCCTTGTACAACGTAACCACTGGGCGGGGGTTTCCTAAGAAAGCACAGCTCATGGTACAGTCATGACCTCGCCACACTAGGTGGTTCTTCAGTGGAGTTATAAAATGGGGAGCATGGCTCCAGTCCCGCTCATGGTACTCCTTCATCTTGACATGGAAAAGTTCTGTCAACAAAACAACGAGATTGATTATGGGCTTCAAAAGAGAGTTCGTTTCATCAGCCATATCCCTGTTTGTGTACATCTCTGTTATAGATGGACAGGAACCCTATGCAAAATCAATCCTCCACTTTTTTTTTAATTTATTTAATTTTGTCACAAGAGTATACACAAACATTGTCATAGTAAAAAAAGAAAAACATATCATGAAATATATATATATATATGTAAAGGATATGCATAACTATATTAATTAGATATAATAAAGAGAACAATAGGACAGGAACGGTAGGCACTTTTGTGCTCTTATGCACGCCCCTTATAGTCCTCTTAGGAATGGGGTGAGGTCAATAGTAGACAGTTTTTGGTTGAAGATTTTGGGATTTTTTGTAGAGACTATGGAGTCAGGTAATGAGTTCCAAGCATTAACAACTCTGTTGCAGAAGTCATATTTTCTGCAATCAAGTTTGAAGCGGTTGACATTAAGCTTGAATCTATTTTTTGCTCTTGTAATATTGCGATTGAAGCTGAAGTAGTCATTTACAGGAAGGATATTGCAATAGATGATTTTGTGTGTTAAACACAGGTCATGTCGAAGTCGACATAGTTGTAAATTTTCTAATCCCAGGATTTCAAGCCTGGTGGCATAAGGTATTTTGTTGTTTTCGGAGGAGTGAAGAACTCTTCTAGTAAAATATTTCTGGATGCGTTCTATTGTATTTATGTCAGAGATGTGGTGTGGGTTCCAGACTGATGAGCAGTATTCAAGAATAGGTCTGGCAAATGTTTTGTATGCTCTAGTTAGTAGTGTAGAGTTTTTGGAAAAGAAGCTGCGTAAAATTAGGTTAACTACTTTTAGAGCCTTTTTTGCTATGTAGTTGCAGTGGGCTTTGGCATTTAGGTCATTTGATATGAGAACTCCAAGATCTTTGACAGGGTGAGGGTCGTCAGTAAGGTAATGACCATCAAGTTTGTACTTGTTGATAGGATTCTTTTTTCCAATATGTAAGACTGAGCATTTGCTGGTAGAGATTTGGAGTTGCCAAGTTTTAGACCAATCGGAAACTAAGTCGAGGTCTTCTTGAAGGGTAGAAGTATTGTTAGTGGTATTAAATAGTTTGACATCATCAGCAAAGAGAACACAATAACTTGAGATGAGGTCACAGAGATCATTTAAGTATAGTATGAAGAGCGTTGGACCAAGAACACTACCTTGGGGAATGCCACTTTTGACAGGAACAGGATTTGATATAGCGTTACCAATTTTGACCACTTGTCTGTTTGACAGGAAGGCGTTTATCCAATTGTGAAGAGGTCCCGAAATGCTGTAGGATTTTAGTTTGAGCAGTAGTTTATCATGTACTACTGAATTTCCTGAAAGGTTTCTTTCCTGAAAGGTTTCTCCCCACCCCTTATAACAGGGGTCTCCAACCTTGATCCCTTTAAGACTTGTGGACTTCAACTCCCAGAGTCCCTCAGCCAGCTTTGCTGGCTGAGGGACTCTGGGAGTTGAAGTCCACAAGTCTTAAAGGGACCAAGATTGGAGACCCCTGCCTTATAAAACAGACTCCTTTCTTTTGTCTTTATTTTTAGGTTGCTTTAGAATTACTTTATTCGTTAAATTCATTTCCCACCTTTCTTCCAGGCCTACAAGATGACACAAACAGGTTTTTTTTAAAAAAATTAAACAGATTATTATTGTATCGTTGGAGAACTACCAGGGCCTGAAGGAAGAATGAGAGAGGATGTAGAAAATAAAGGCCAGAGTGGTTCTGATGGGCATAGGGCTGTGACTCATAAGCTGGGAGAGTGGCTCCAACAGATCCCAGGAGCAACATCAGAATTGTCTGTCCAGCAGAGTGCAGGGTAGAGCAGCGGCCCTCAACTTTTCTGGTACCAGAGACTGGTTCCATGGAGAGAGGTTTTTCCATGGACCGGAGGGGGCCTGGTTTCATGCTCTGACTGCTTCCTGTGAATGGGGCTTTGCTTGTTTGCGTAGCCCAGTTTCTGGCATGCCTTGGCCCAGTGCTGGTCCTCAGACCGGGGGTTGGGGACCCTGGTATAGAGAACAGATAAGATCCTATGCGGAACCCTCAAATAACAGGAGATTGAGAAAGATACATACTACCCACAAGTGTAAAAAGGGAATTTATATATACCTACACAGACACATATTCATTTTACCACTCTGTCTCTGTGTCTCTCTTTTTGTCTCTCTCTTTCTCTCTGTCTCTGTCTCTCTCTCTGTCTCTGTCTGTCTCTGCCTGTCTTTGTCTCTGTCTCTCTCTCTCACACACACAAAAACAGTCAAATCAAATTTTCTCCAAAGCAACAACCCAGCTATCATGCCTAAGGCAGCCATAGAATTCACCATCTTTTGCTTTTTTTGCCAGCAGCTTCACCACTACCTCAGACTGGCTCTCTTGTATCGCCACCCTTCTCACCAAGGACTGGACAGTTGTTCCCATGTTCCTGTTTGGTAGTTTGGGCTGAAAGAGAGTGACTGATCAAAACTCATCCTCTGACTAAGAAGACTAAGGATAGCCTCAAATGTGGGTCTCCAAGTCCAGTGGTGGGATTCTACCGGTTCGCACCAGTTCGTTAGAACTGGTTGTTAAGCAGTTAAGCAGTTTGGACAACCGGTTGTTAGAAGAAATTTCCTTTTGTTTTTTCCCCACTTTACAGGGTTAATCCTAAAAATCTTTATTGCCCTGCTTACAGAAACTGCCTCTCTGTTAACCCTTATTATATTTTTACTGTGGCTCTGGTTCTGGAGCTACTCGGAGGTTCTTTTTTTTCTTGACTTTCTTAAAGGGGAAGAGTTGTTTTAAGCTTTTTACACTGCTATTGGGAGGAAATACTCCCCTGTTGGAGTTCTTCCAGCCAGGATGCAAAGATCAGCACTCATTAAGATGAGTGACATTCAGAAAGGCTTATTCGCTAGCTAGAAAGATTGACATTCAAACGTGAGTTTACATACCCTTTCTGACTTTTGATCTAAAACTGATTTTTGGTGAAGTTTAATTCTGTGCTTGGTGATGTTTAATCCTGTGTTTAGTGATGAGATAATTTTCCCTATTCAGCTTTGTTTGGAAGGAAAAATGTTAATCTCTGTTCCTGAAAAGAAGCAGCTTTGGAAATCTGACTAGTTCCTGTATCTATTTGTTCTGGTAATTGGTTTAACAAGCAACAGATGCTCTGTTTGCTCCTTTGCTTCATTCTGGAGAGCTTAAATGACCTCTCTGCTAAAGGGTTTCACTTTATGAAACTGCTGATGATTATCATTGCATTTTAACTATTTTAATTCATCAAGGTGCTCTGGCACACTGCCTGATTTGTAACTCCAGTTTGCAAGTATTTCTAATCTAATGATTGGTATTTAGGGCAGCTTTTTGCAAGCAAAGAAGCTTTTTATATTTTTGTACAGGTAATCCTTGACTTACAACAGTTACAATGGCACTGAAAAAAGTGACTTATGACCATTTTTCACACTTACGACTGTTGCAGCAAACTGTCATTAGGGCAAAGAAGTGATGTCACATGACCACCAGGCCACGTCCACCTGGTCACATGAAGCACCACAGTTGTGAGTGACATGGTTGTTAAGAATGCTGCAACAGGCATAAATGATGACCAGTCATATGTGTGAGGACCGGTCAAAAGTGTGAGGACCTGTCAGAAATCACTTTTTTCAGACCTTTGGGTAGTCCCAGGGACTACTCAGAGGGCTGAAAAAGTTATTTTTGACTGGTCCTTGCACTTTTGACTGGTCCTCGCACTTACGACTGTCCTCACATTTTATGTTTTGCGCCCTATTTTGTAACCGTGGTAAAGAGAAGCAGTTTTGAAATGAGTGACATGGTTGTTAAGAATGCTGCAACGGGCATAAAAGTGAGGATGGTCATAAGTGCGAGGACCAGTCGGAAATGACTTTTTTTCAGCCCTCTGAGTAGTCCCTATGCACATAGCCACACCTACCCGGTCACATGACCACCAAGCCGCACCCCAAAATAAACCATGCCCACAGAACTGGTTGTTAAAAAATTTGTATCCCACCGCTGTCCAAGTCCAACATCTTAAACACCACCCCACATCGGTTCTGATTTCTTTTGGGTAGTTTGAAGCTTATCTTACTGCTGCAAAATAGCAGAATTTATTTGTTGCTATTTTTTCCTTGATAACGTTGTTGCTTAAAGGAATACAACATTGCAGTTCCTATCATACTTTATAATCTAAAAACCTCCTTCTGTTTGGATATGGTTTTCCTTTCAGATTTAACTGAAGTGTGAAAAACCTGGGAGACTGCAGCCTGCAGAGTGAAAACCAGTTATTTATACACATCCCTCATCCCCTTTATAAGAAATGTATAAGACAGGTATATCCCACTGATGAAAATTTGGCTGAAATATCCTTGTCTGAAAAAAAAACACCAAATCATTCTCATTATTATTATTTTTTTCTATATACCCAGCTTGAGAGTACATGGCTTAGGACCGGGCTATCTACGGGACCGTCTACTGCCGGCCTCTATCTCCCATCGTCCGGTGCGGTCCCAAAGAGAGGGACTCCTCAGGGTGCCGTCAGCCAAACAGTGTCGACTGGCGGCCCCCAGGGGGAGGGCCTTCTCTGTGGGGGCTCCAACCCTGTGGAACGAACTTCCCCTCGGACTTCGACAATTACCTGACCTTAGGACCTTTCGCCGCGAACTTAAAACTTATTTATTTCGCATGGCTGGACTAGCTTGATTTTTACCTTTGAATTTTAATTGAATTTGATGGGTTTTTAAAGTTTTGTAATTTTATGGGGGAGTGTGTTATTTTAACATTTGGGCAAATTTAAATTAGTTTTTTAAGGGATGTTTTTAACTATTGTGTGTATCTGTATTTTATCTGCCTGTTCACCGCCCTGAGTCCTTCGGGAGAAGGGCGGTATACAAATTAAAATATTCATTCATTCATATTCATTTGGCAAAATGATTATTCAGTCATAACACCTTCATCTCTAACAAACTAAATAACCTATTATTTTAAACCAGCAGTGTACACCAGTAACATTGCTATTGTCAGCTATCCAACAGGTCCTTCCATTTCCACTTGCACGAAATCCAAGATAAGGATGCAAAACGCAGTTAGATCCATGGAAACAGGCCACCAAAAAAATAATAATAATCTTTTGCTCTAAGTATCGCTACAGAGACATCCATACCTACCTATATCTTTATCGATATGCCAGGAATCTTTTGAATCCAAAGGATCACTGTCACCAATATCATTGCGGGCGATCACTCGGAAAAAATATTTCCTGCCAGGAAGCAGAGCAGTGACAGTATACTTGTTGCTGTACACTTTTTCTGCTGCGGTGAACCAAGTGGCAGTGCTGGTGTCACGCTTTAGAATGACGTAATGGGCATTGTCATCCTCCTTCACATCTGGAGAATGGTCCCACTTGAGTGTTACAGTGTTTGGCACTTCTTCGTAGAGGTTCAGATTAGTTGGTGGCATTGGGAAGTCTAAGATAAAAATACAAAAGGTGAACCAGAATTTCTTTTCTCTTTCTACGCATCCATCAGCTAGTCCCTGGCAATAATTATAAGATATATTTTTCTTATTTATTTCTTGAATTTGTTTGCCACCCATCTCATTGTGAGGTGACTCTGGGCAGCTTACAACATTAAATCCTTGTTTTTTTTTAAATATATCTTTGATGACCTGGCTTTGAGATATTAAGTCGTAAAGAGTGGTAAATTATCCAAAACAAGCATTGTAATGTATACTGCCCTTCCCTGATTGGCTGACATTATGGGTGTTTTATACTGTTAGTCCATAGTTCATGAGCAGAAATATAGACCGTAGCATTAGCTACTCGGAATCATAAAAATCAGAGAATGTAAAATGCTCACTAGAGCTGAAAAAGACTGATTAAAACAAATTAAAAACAAAAATAATCAATATGTCTTGGATTATTGCTTAATCAGTAGTATCTAGCCATTCTTAATCAATCAGAATAGAGCTGGAAGGGACCTTGGAGGTCTTCTAGTCCAACCCCCTGTGCAAACAGGAAACCCTATGCAATTTGAGACAAGTGGATGTCCAGTCTTCTTAAAAACTTCCAGTTATGAAGCACCCACAAACTCTGACGGCAAGCTGCCCCACTGATTAATTGTTCTCACTGTTAGGAAGTTTCTTCTTAATTCCAGATTGCTTCGCTTCGAATATGTGTTTTCTTAAGCTTCTATAGTCTCATCCAAAAATGAAACATTCCCTGCCCTCATCCTAAAATGTGGTTCTTGAAAGAGAAATAAAACAAGAGTGGGTGTTTTTGCTTAAAAGGACTTTTGATCTTGGATCTAATAAATTTCTGGGCTGAGATGTTATCAGAGGCGGCATGGACTTAATATTTAGTGCTCATTGGTCTGCAATTATTATTATTTTTTTTGCCTAGGAGAGGAGAGAAATAATAAGAGTAGAGTAGAGTAGAGTAGAGTAGAGTAGAATAGAATAGAATAGAATAGAATAGAATAGAATAGAATAGAATAGAATAGAATAGAACAGAATACTGTAGTTCTTTATTGCCAAGTGCGATTGGACACACAAGGAATTTGTCTTTAGTGCATAAACTCTCAGGAATCGGGTGGGGTGGGGAGAGAATGCCTGAGTCAGAAATTCTATTTCCCTACCTCCTCAGCATGGACAGTGAATTTTCACTGCCCCCTTTGGTTAAACCAATAGATGGGCAGGATACACCTCCCCACTTTCCCCTACTTCTGATCCTTTACCTGTCACTCGGACATGGATGTCGTAGTGGGCCTCTCCAGAGTCATTACTCAGCACGATCCGATAGAGTCCAGAATCATAGCGTTTGGTGCTATGGATGAGGAACTGGGAGTGATGCTTGCCTTTTGTAATGCTTTCTCTCCCCTTTGTGGGAACCCCCTCTTTTTGCCACACAACATTGGGAGGAGGAGAGCCCTGTTGGAGACAAAGCAGGTTGAAAGGAAGCAGGAGAGGGACCTTCTCATGCTAGGGTTTTTTCCCCTAGTCTTTTAATCAAACATTTTCTCTGTTTAGAATTCTGCTCCTTTATAAGGAGGAAGATGGAGGAAAAATAGGAGAATAAGATGAGCAGGAACGTGTCTGGATCTTGCTATTTCCACATTGTGGGTGGTTGTTGTTTTAAAAAATGCATCCTACAGGATACTGAAACTTTTACGTATTCTCTCAAGAGAGGAAATCTTAGTGTGGGGAAGCTGAACAATCAGGGCAGATGGAGGAAAAGTCATCAATTAATGGACTTTCTTTCTTTCTTTCTTTCTTTCTTTCTTTCTTTCTTTATCTCTCTCTCTCTCTCTCTCTCTCTCTTTCTTTCATCCTCCTCCTCCTCCTCCTTCTCTTTCTCCTTCTCCTTCCTCTTCCTCTTCCTCTTCCCCTTCCTCTTCCTCTTCCTCCTCCTCCTCCTCCTCCAACTGATTTTATGTCATTTTCCTAATCCCCTCCTTGTCCCCTTCATCCAACATATTGTCATAAGAAAAACAAATTATTTTCCCCAGGAAATTATTTTACAAAGAATTTATAAGCCACCAGTGCTTCAGTCCTGTTTTCAAAAAACTCTCAGCTGAGCATTATCATCCCTAACCACCAAGTAGGTTCTTTGAGGCTATTGTGATTAAAGGACCACCTGAAGCAACTGTTACATCCTTACATCCAGTCAACTACTCTGTGAAAGAAGCAGCAGAGTAACAAGGACTCCTGAATAGTGAAAACAATTCAGGCTAAAATTGGAGAATAGTAAGGAATCTCTATGGTGGCCTGACCCAACAATGAAGTCTCCTGGTGTAGATTTGAGCAGCAATTACAGGGTTCATAAAACCCTAATTAGTCCAATATCCCAACTGGCATTAGTCTCTCTTACAGATTAGGAGTAGAAAAAGCAGCAGCTTGAATATGCATAGCTTCCCATTAAAATAGCTATACACATACAAGCTGCCACCTCTTCTTAACAAGCTTCTTTTTCTGGCCTGAATAGGTTTCCTATATGAACCTGTCAATCTCAGAAATTATACTTTATATCACACATATCTGAGATTTTTATCTTTTAAGTAGCAACTACAGTGGCATGCTGTTTAAAGCAAGAATGAAAACATTCACTGTCAAATTAAGACCAATCACAGTAACAGTAACAATAACCACACAAAACTATAAAACAAAAACATAAGAAACAATATAAAGAAAAAAAGAGCAATGAGAACAAGGTGCCATCATTCAAGAACTTATGAAAAGATTTCGAAAGTAATCCAGTTTTTAACATTTTCTGAATATCCAGCAGGGAAGTGACCAGCTTGATCACCTTTGAGAAGCTCCTGCTTTCTAGCCTGGTGCCTTAATTACTAGATCAAACTAGTTTCTATATCTCTATGGTGTATATGGCTATATCTTAAGATATATCCAGTCGTGACCAACTCATGAAGCTGGTGCTCATCTCTGATTCTCAGCTGACAGAGCCTATCTTGTCCCATCATCATGTAGCCAGCATGAAAATATGGAACGCTGTTATCTTCCCACCAAAGTGGTACCTATTTATCTACTTGCATTTGCATGCTTTCGGATTGCTAGATGGGGAGGAGCTGGGGCAAGGAGTAGAGCTCTCTCTGTCATGCGATGCTTGGGTCTCAAACCCAGGCTGTCAGCTTTCCAGCTGATGCTCAGCATCTCTAACCATTGAGCCATCGTACAGCCAGATCAGTGGTGGGTTTCACTTACCTTAGCTACTGGTTCGCTCACATGCGCTCACTTTGCTGACACATATGCCACTTCTGTGCATGCGCAGAAGTTTTTGTGCATGCACAGAGCATATTTGATGACACCCGTGCAGGTGGACGGAGCCTCCCGCCGCTACTACTATCGGTTCGCCCAAATCGGGGCGAACCGGTAGCAACCCACCACTGAGTCAGATATAAGATAGATATAGATATACAGATGTTGATGCGCTTATAGATCGTTATATAGATATCTATATAGAAAATAGATGTATCTGTGGGATCTATCTATATCCTATATCTATATAAGTTATCTATATCTGACAATGGCACTTGAGTGTCTCAGGCCAAATACCTTCAAATATCTCCTCCAGGGGTGAAATGCTCCCAGATCGGACCGGATAGCGTAATCTGGTAGTGATCGTGACCAGTAGTTCGGCGATCCAGTAGCGATGGCAGAGCAAAGTTCCTGCCCGGTGTAATGACACACCTGCCAGGAAGTAATGTGTATGCACAGAAGGTTTTGCACATGTGTAGAAGCTCTGTGCGCGCATGTGAACCGGTAAGGAAGGTAAGTAGATTTCACCCCTGATCTCCTCCCATCATTTTCTATTACAGGTAGTCCTCATTTAGCAACTACAATTTGGACCAGCAACTTGGTCATTAAGTAAAGCGGTCACTAAGTGTAATTGTGATTGTGCTTACAATCTTATTTCAGATTATCTTTGTTTTATAGGCCTATAAAGGTTGCAAATGCGAGGATTCGGCACAAACCTAATTTTCACCACTATTATAATTGCAAATGGTTTCTAAATGAGGCAATCAATAAATTAGGACTACTTCTAACCAGAGATGCCAGAAATTGAATCCTGGCTCTTTTCCATGTACATTATTGGCTATACTAACATTCCAGCTCTTTACGCTCAAACTCTCACTAGTCTCAATTTGACTAATTTCCAAATATATGGAAATGCAACATTTTTAAATGTAATATTCCAGATTAAAATAAAAACTTACAGTAAAGCAAGCATGAATACAGAGGGCAGTCCCAGCACGAACCACCATATGATTCTTTAGTCTGACAGTCAGATCAAACTTTGGAGCAGCTACACCGGGGAGGGGGGGAGAGAAAAAGGGGAGGGAGGGAGGGAGAGAGAGAGAGAGAGAGAGAGAAGGAGAGAGAGACAAAGAGAGAGAGACAAAGAGAGAGGGAGGACGGAGAGGGGGAGGGAGAGGGAGAGGGAGGGAGAGGGAGAGGGAGAGGGAGAGGGAGAGAGAAAATGAGAAATTTGGAACATTGAAAATCCTGAATCAGATTATTGACTCATTTAGGGCAGTATTGCCAGTACTTGCCTAATAGTTTGGCCTTGTGGGTAAAATTTAGGACTTTTTGTATGCACAGCAAATAGCCTACCAGTGAGATGTTCATCAAAAAGATACCTAAATAAATAGTACGGTCTATTTGTACTATTACTATCATTTATATTCCTTCCATTCCAATGGCAAAATTGTCAAATTTATTAAGGAAGGACATTTAGACTATATATTCAAGGGTTATCACAACTGATCCGCAATGTAGATGTAGACATGTAGAGATGGGGGACAAACTAAGGGACAAACTAAATAAGGTTGTGGGCACACAAGTATTTTTCCACTAGTTTTTCTGTGTGTATTTTTACCTATTCTTGGCCTAACATGAATTTCATTAGAATTTGCTTGTTTGACAAGATAGAAATATCCTTCCCATGTGTAGAGGCAAAAATAAACCTAGCTGATTTTCTATTTGAGAAAAAGGAACAACTTTGAGAGAGAGAAGAAATGAGCAATGCTTTTTATTGATAAAGAGTATTTCCCATAGTGGCCACATGTACAGATACAATCTAAATACCATGAAGATGCCAAAACATATGGTTTTTATAAAGAACCAGCAGAATTGGACTGAATTTAACAGGACCAGAGGATAAACTAATTTAAAAATTCTATAACTATTTATTGAGTGTTAGAATGGAAGAGGAGCAAGTAAAAGAAACTGTGATAGCATAGGCTAAAAGTTTTGGGTATTCCATAGAATTGGACAAATGGCAAAAGTTGTGGGACAGAAACTATAAATTGACATTGTCCCCTGCATCTAAAGAAAATTTATACAATTTTTTTTTATAGATGGCACTTTCCACCAGCAAGATTAGCCAGAATGTTTAAGGATATGTCTGCCAAGTGCTGGAAGTGCAACCAAATCCCGGGCACATGTGGTGGACAAATTCAAAGCAAAAAAATACTGGACTAAAATACACACCTGGCTAGAAAAAATGATAAAGGAACATATAGATCTAAAACCGGAAATATTCCTGTTGGGCATCGTATCAGACAAATATAGTAAAAGAAACACATATTTAATAGTGCATGTGTTGACAGCGGCCAGAATCATGTTCACACAAAATTGGAAGGGCGAGGAAATCCCCACAGAAGAAAAGATAATAGCAAAAATTTTAGAATGTGCAGAAATGAATAAACTAACATTTGAAATTAAACAAAGGAAGAAATGTTGAAGTATGGGATCTGTTCTATCAATGGTTAAATGAGGGAAACAGGAGTTAGAATCTCAAAGATCACAAGAGAAAAATTAATCTCACTATTAGGGTTGTTTATTGTAACTTCTTAATTTTGATTAATTTTGATTAGTATTACTAATTAATATGTATTAATGTTATAAGGTAAAAGCACTGTTATTATGAAATTACCATTAGAGAATACTATTATGACCATGACAAATATTACGCCAAAGAGGTGTAACCAGGTAACACACGGTATATATGAATTTTAAACACGTTGCTCTTTTCTTATCTATATTAATAAAAAAAAAATTTAAAAAATTTCCTTCAAAACATATGAATGTTAGGATGTGGAACATCATTTATTTGGATGAACATAACTTAAGAAGGAAAAAACCGAATGCATTAAGAGAATAATAGAGTTGGAAGGGACCTTGGAGGGCTTCTAGTCCAACTCCCTGTTCAAGCAGGAGGGCTTATACCAGTGCTGGCGAACCTATGGCACGTGTGCCGGAAGCGGTACATGAAACCATCCCTCGAAGAATGGCTTCTATTCCACGTTCCTGTGATCACACGTTTTCCGGTCAGGTGGCCATTGTGCATGCGGGAGTGGCAAAATCAGGAAGAGCAGCGTTCCATCGCGCATGTGCAGGCTGGCACCCGAACTTCCGGGTTGACATCGCGCACATACGTGATGGTCAGCTGATCATTGGACATGCATCCATGCTAGTATCCGGGGGTTTGGGTGCTGGCTCACGCATGCGCGACGGATCACCGTTCTTCTGGGTATTGGCACTCCCGAGCACGCAAAGGCCAGCGGGGCCGCACATACCTTACGGGATGGTTTCGTGTGCCACTTCCGGGACGCAAACCGGCACACAGTGACGTCAAAGGTTTGCCATCAATGTCCTATACCATTTCAGACAAATGGTTGGCCAATCTCTTAGATTTGTTGACAGAATATTTTCTGGATTGTAAATTTCATTCATACGCTGTATCATCTTCTAGATCAAATTCAGTATCTCTCACTGTCTGCAAATGAGTTAACATGCCAGCAATCAAGGCATGCTTGTATGAAGGCTGAATTGGGCAAGTTTTACCTGGAGGGGGCATGGCCAGAACACCTTCTTTCAGCTCAATTGGTTCTCCCACTCCAGCTTCATTGACAGCTCGGATGCGGAAGAAATACTTCTGCTTCTCCTGTAGACCTCCCACTGTGTAACTTTTGCCAGAAATTGGGATCTTGGTACACTTGGACCATTCCTTGGTGTCCTCAGGTCGCATCTCCAGTATGTACCCTGAAGGTGGATCACCCTCATCAGGTGCTTGCCATGCCAACGAAATGCTGGATTGGGAAGAATCAGCCACGTGCAATCCCTTCACCAGTCCAGGAGGCTCTGGGTCAATAGCAAACACCAGTAATTAATACACAGTTGTAAGTTATTGAAAAAAAGAAACATGTTATTTGAATGGATGGACCATTCAAGCTTTCAAATCCAATGGAGTTGGTAGAGTTTCTGCCTGTCAAATTCATGAGAGTCATCCGGTCCAAGACATTTTGTGTGTGAAGAATTGGTAAATTTACAGTTAAAACTTACTGAGCCTTCGGACCAGCTTATATAGCTGTAAGCCGCCCTGAGTCTTCGGAGAAGGGCGGGATATAAATGTAAATAAATTTTTTTTAAAAAGGTATATTCTTGACTTGATATATTAAAAGAATACCGGTATATTATCAGGTCTGTGAACTACTTGAAAAATTGCTTGAAAAAAGACAGTGGAAAAGAACACAAGAATGGCTTATAAATCAGTGATGGCCTATTTCCTCATTTTTACATGGAAATATAGAATAGATGCCAATTTTGCTCTACTAACAGACATTCTTTAAAGCAGTCAGATTTCATGGGGAAATTGGACATTTTAGCAGGTGGCAGGATCTTTCAATTCCTGGAAATTTCCAAAATGGAAATTTTACCCTTAGATGCTAGTATCTGCAGGCTCTGCCTAGCAGGGAATTTTGGAAAGCTAGCATGAAACACACAGTGTCCTTGGAAATGACCATCAGAATGTTAGTATTCACCTCTTAGTTTAGTTTATAACCAAATACCCTATGCCTCTTGTGTCATGTTCCAATCTTCATTTCCGATGGCCCACCAGGTGTTGCTGAACTATAATAACCTTCAGCCCCAGCCTGCAATGATGAATGACAGCAATTTTAACAATTGCTGGACAACTCAGTCTTCTTCTGTGCCTTAAACCAGGGTAATAGCCATCATTAGGGGACAGATTGATCTTAGCACCATTAGTCTGAGCTTGGAAGATATATCAGAGGTCAGGTAAAATGCTTTAGGAAATATTTATTTCAGGAGCCTGGAATCATTTTGCCATCACTTGCATTGTTAGTTTATTGTTATTACAAGATCACAGACTTACAATAAATAGATATTGCAGTAACTGTAATAAAGATTGATTGATAGGTATATAATTGGGCCAACAGCCCTCTTAGGCCAACTCAATATTATTTGAAAGAGCATCACGTTGTCACATGTTGAAATTAAAATGTGACATTACAAAATGGAAATGAAGCAATCAGCAGCAAGTAACAATAAGCTGCCACAATCAACTTCCCTGATTATCCCATTATGTTCTGCTTGAATAATGAACCTCATAAATTCTATTGCCCCCCCATACCTCCAAACACAAACACACCATACATATACATATTGGACACTAGAAATAAATGAAAAGTAGAACCATACTGATGGGATCTTTTGCTACAACTGCGTTGGAAGCACTGCTGGGATGGCCAGGCCCTGCTCGGTTCACTGCTATGACATGGAACTCATATTCTGCACCTTCCAGTAAACCATCCACTGTACACTTAGTATCTGCCAATAAAAACAAAATTTTTGAAAGAATTTAGCTTTCAAAATAAGTGACAGAAAGGATTCTGAATTTAAAAAATATTCAAATAAACATCCCACTTAAAATCCTGGTTATAACAAATTAGTATCTATATTCAAATGTAGATGGATGATAAATGATGATTATAGGTAGAGATATAGATAGACAGATGATAGATAGATACAGACTGACAGACAGACGATAGAGAGAGATATATAGAGAGAGATTATGTACTATCAGCTTTTAGTGACCACAAAAATAGATCCCTCCCCAATTGGAAGACTCCACATTCTGTGTAAGTAAATCTATTCAATTTGCTGCTTGTCATCATCTTTTCTCCTTCTTCTTTTCACTTTTCCCAGCATTATAGACTTTCCAAGAGAAGCTAGGTGTTTATCATATTTTGGACGTGTTATTTGTGTTCTCAACTGAGAATTATTTTTTTGATGCATTTTTTTTAAATTTTCCTGGCTATCCATGATATTCTCAAGAGTCTTCATCACGAACTTCTAAAGAGACCATAGATTCTCTATTGAGCTTCTACAAAGTCCAACTTTTATTTTCACGTATCATCATAAGGAAAACAAATTTCCTGCACTTTTCTGATCTTTGTAAACAGAGATATTTTCTGGCATTGACCTATTCTAGCATCTGAATATTATTTCCATGGATTTCATTGCTACTCTACCAAGTATAGGTAGTCCTCAATTTACAACTACCACTGAGCCCAAAATTTATGTTGCTAAGTGAGAAATTTGTTAAGTGAATTTTGTCCCATTTTAGGACTTTTCTCACCACATTTGTTAAGTGAATCACTGCAGTTGTTAAATTAGTAACACGGTTGTTAAGTGAATCTAGCTTCCCCATTGACTTTGCTTGTCAGAATGCAACAAAAGGTGATCACATTTATTTATTTATTTTATTTATTTATTTATTTTGTCACAACAATATATGTAGGTATCATCAAAAAGATTATATAGTAAATAAACATATATATATATGGGTAAATATAAGGAGGTATAAGCATATATATAGGAAGGAGAAAAGAAAAAAAAACACAAAACAAACAAACAAAAAACAATAGGACAGGAACGGTAGGCACGTTTGTGCGCTTATGCACGCCCCTTATGGTCCTCTTTGGAATGGGGTGAGGTCAATAGTAGAAAGTTTTTGGATAAAACTTTTAGGATTATGGGAAGAGACCACAGAGTCAGGTAAAGTATTTCAAGCACTGATGATTCTGTTACAGAAGTCATATTTTCTGCAATCTAGATTAAAGCGGTTGACATTAAGTTTAAATCTATTAGTTGCTCTAGTATTATTGCAATTAAAGCTGAAATAGTCTTTAACAGGAAGGACATTACAATAGATGATTCTGTGAGTTAAGCTTAGGTCTTGTCAAAGGCGACGGAGTTCCAAGTTTTCTAAGCCTAGGATTTCAAGTCTGGTGGGATAAGGTATTTTGTTGTTTTCAGAGGAATGGAGAACTCTTCTTCTAAAATATTTCTGGACATGTTCAATTGTATTGATGTCAGAGATGTGGTGAGGGTTCCAAACTGGCGAGCTGTATTCTAGAATTGGTCTTGCAAATGTTTTATATGCTCTGGTTAGTAGTGTGGTGTTTTTGGAAAAGAAGCTACGCAAAATTAGGTTTACAATTCTTAGAGCTTTTTTTGCTATGTAGTTGCAGTGGGCTTTGGCACTTAGATCATTTGGCTCCAGGACACTGCAACCGTCGTATATGTGAATCAGTTGTCAAGCATCTGAATGTAAATCATGTGACCATGGGGATGATGCAATGATCATGTCTGAAAAACGGTCATAAGTCACTTTTTTCAGTGCCATTGTAACTTCACATATTTCTTGACTGCTATTTCCTTTACTGTTTGATAGTTGATGCTGTAAAGCAGACCTATGCCCCACTTTAATATTCTATCAATTTTAAAGTTGTTTGCTATTGTCATTAGTTTGGTCTTCTTTGTACTTAATCCTTATCACTGTTTCTTATTGTGATGTTTGATTTTCATTGCTGGTAGATAGTTTGCCTTTTTAGCTATCAGAGTATTGCCATTGGCACAGAGTGGGTTTTTATGCCTATTCCCCCATTTTAAAATCCATGCTCCGCTTCTTCCAACCCAGCTTTCCTCAATATATTGTACATTTAGCATATAGGTCCGTGATGGCGAACCTGTGGCATGCGTGCCAGAGGTGACACGCAGCACCCTCTCTGTGGGCACGCGAGCTGTCACCCCAGTTCAGCTCTGCCACGCATGTGCGCATGCCTCCCGCTGGCCAGGTGGTCTTTGGGTCTCTGCCGTGCATGCACGGGGGGTGGGGCACGTGTGAGGGGGCGGGGCACTTTCAGGGGCGGGGCACATACGCGAGGGCTGCACATGCATTGCATTTTGGGGGTTTGGGTGCGCACACATGCATTTGTGTGCATGCGCGCGCTTTGGGCACTCAATCCAGAAAAAGTTAGCCATCACTGATATAGGTGGAACAAGTAATGAGAGAGTATGCAGCTTTGTCTCACTCCTTGGGTGACCTAGAACCAGTTTGCTTTGCCATGTTCTATTTAGATTGTGTTTAGAAGGCCCATGTCTGGCACTATAAAGCTAACCACTCTATATTGGCTATCCATGCGGTAACAACAGGACAATCAGAGTGAGGTGAATGAAGTCAATTAGAATGGCAATACATGCATTTTAGAAGATCTGTCTATATGAGAGACAGATCACCCTGGAGAGGATCTATCTGTGTGACTGCTGGGAGTTGACATTGATTTGAGGGTCTGTTTGTCTGTTTGTTTGTCTGTCTGTCTGCCTGCCTGCCTGCCTGCCTGCCTGCCTGCCTGCCTGCCTGCCTGCCTGCCTGCCTATCTATCTATCTATCTATCTATCTATCTATCTATCTATCTATCTATCTATCTATCTATCTATCTATCTATCATCTGTCTAATCTATTAGAATCTCTAAATTATATCACACTGTGACATTTTGCTGCCACCTGCTGGGTATAAACACACATAAATGAGAATATTTGTAGCTCAGAATTGAAATGAGAGGTCCTTGGTGTTCTCTGAGCTTCCTTGTTTTCTTGCAGAAATTTCATTACCCTAACTGGATAACTTCACCTAGTTTGGGTAATGAAATATCTGCAAGAAAACAAGAAAGCTCAGAGAACACAAAGGACCCCTCATAAACACACATTTAAAATTTTGATGAACTTTCATGCTATTCACTGTAATTTGGAAGCAAATATGGAAGAGGCTTAGAAAGCTAACTTAATAAAACAGTAGAGTTTCCTGAGTTTTTGACTCTTGGCAAGTGCCTGGACTAGTCCCTGTAGTTTTCTGAACAAGATTTCAGAAGTGGTTTGCTATTGTTTCCTTCCTAGAGTTGAGAAAAAGGGACTGGCCAAAAGTCACCCAGCTGGCTTTGTGCCAGTGGTACTAGAACTTACAGTCTCCCTGTTTCTAGCCTGATGCTTAACCACTAAACCAAACTGGGTCCCGTGTTACACAATGGAAATTGCTGACCTTGAATTGGTTCCTTGGATATAGGCACCCAAAGGTTGCTACCTTTCTTCCTTCTTTCCACAATGTAACCTGTAACCGGAGAACCACCGTCGTTAGCTGGAGGATTCCAAGTAATGGTAATAGCCTCTTTGGAAACATCTGTAACTTGAGGTTGAGACGCTTGTCCTGGAGGATCTGGAGAAAAAAAAATGGTTTAAGCTTGATGAAGCAGAACACAAGTAGAGGAGATTCTTTAATTCTTAATTACTTTTCTATATTTGTTTACACACAGACCTGATATAGAAGCAACATTCAAATGTATAAATAGAAACTATCCTGAGATAGCCCTAATGTCCTAACCTAGAGGAACTATAGTAGCATAGAATCATAGGATTCCAGATCCATTAGAGTCACTGACCCAATCTTCTGCTCCAAATTAAAGCAGACAGATGGGTGTCTTTTGAAGGGGAGCCCGCCATATATCAACAAACAATAGAACTCCTGATAAAAAGGCCTATATTCTGCATCATCTACTTCGCTGTCAGCCATATCAGAATTCTGTAGGCTACCAATGTAAACTTGGCAACAGCAAGCATTATCTTGGGGTCTTTAGCTAACAGAAGAAGATGCACCTAGAATTCTTCAGTCCAAACTGAAAATGGGTTAAGAAAAGGGCTTAGTAATTCATGGTGGGTGCTTTAGTAATTACTGCAATACAGTGAAATATGATCACATCCAGTGGTGGGATGCTGCTGGTTTAACAACTGGTTTGGTGATTGCGTGCTTCACATGCGCATTTTTACAATACTAACCTTCTGTGTTACCATTTGGGAGTAATATAGCTGAGGTGCGGCAATACACTCTGGCGCGCCAATCAGCTGAGAAGATAAAGGTAAGTAAAGTGTAGGGGCGGGGGGAAAGGCCGACCTGATTGTTGGAGCGAATTGGTTCATTCCCAGCTGATTGTCGGAGCTACCAGTTCGCCTGAACCGGTCTGAACTGGTAGAAACCCACCCCTGATCACGTCATGCTGTCTTTCCACTGATGCAGGGACAAGCTTTTCAGCATACGAGGTTAAATATTCTTTCTCAAGGAATGTGGTTATCAGATTTAGACTATTAAAGACAACTGTATCACTGAATTCCTTTTTGAGTGTCCTCACCTGGCCTTAATCACAAATAAATGACCCTAATTAAAGTAAAATTTTGAGGAAGCTCAAATGCCATTATTCAGTTCCTAGCTTGGCTCAGCAATTCTATCAAATGTGTCAAATGTGTCACATCAAATGTGAGATGCTTACCAATTGGATTCCCGGCAGAAACTTCGTCTGTTTCTAGGGGTTCACTTGCACCTTCAGAATTCACAGCCAGGATTCGGAACTGGTAGGCTTTCCCTTCTTCCACCTTATCCGTGGCAAACGTGGTATGCTTGCTTTCAATTTCCCCAACTTTGATCCAGGATTTTTTCCCAACTATTTTCCGTTCTATAATAAAGTGGGTCACTTGCTTGCCTCCATTGTCCTTTGGGGCCTTCCATTTCATTTTGATACACTTCCCTGATGCCTCCAAGAATTCCACTTTTCCTTGGGGTGGTTTCGGTTTGTCTGAAGCACAAGGATATCAGTGGTCATGAAATGAAATGATCATTGGAATAGAATTCTTTAGAATCCTTTATAGAATTCCTTATTGGCCAAGGGTGATTGGCCACAAGGAATTTGTCTTGGTGCATATGCTCTCAGTGTACATAAAAAGACAAGATACATTCATCAAGAATCATAAGGTACAACACTTGATGATAGTCCTAGGGTACAAATAAGCAATCAAATCAAGCAGTCAATATAAATCGTAAAGATACCAGCAACAAGGTTACAGTCATACAGTCATAAGTGGGAGGAGATGGGTGATAGGGACGATGAGAAGATTAATAGTAGTGCAGATTTAGTAAATAGTTTGACAGTGTTGAGGGAATTATTTGTTTAGCAGAGTGATAGCGTTTGGGAAGAAACTGTTCTTGTGTCTAGTTGTTCTGGTGTGCAGTGCTCTGTAGCATCGTTTTGAGGGTAGGAGTTGAAACAGTTTACGTCCAGGATGTGAGGGATCTGTAAATATTTTCACAGCCCTCTTTTTGGAATAGCTGAGCTTAGTGTTTGGGGACTCCCATTGATGTTGAGGCTTGCCTAATCTGCCTTAACTTCAACATACAGAAGCTCCTCATTTGATCACAAGTTGGTTTTAAACTTTTGATTGAACATCTGCAAGTTCCTAGACCATCAGAACATCGAAGAGCTTAATAGTATAAAATTGAGCAGTTGATCTCCCCCAGAATCTGCTGCTAATACTTGCTCTGAATTTCATATGCTAACATTCTCCTTCTAAAATTAATTTTACAGCATTAAGAAGTCCTTGTGTTTTGGTTTTAGTCCTTTTCTATTTCTGGTTATTGTCCATCCATTCCAGTTTTCCTGAACAATTGCATTCAAATGTGCTATATAGTTATAGCAACTATAATTCTCAGCCACTCAGAATTACTTCCAAAAAGAATTGCATAGAATCACCTATTTCTTTCCTACAGGGACCACCTGGGTATCCTGGCAGGGGAGTCTGCAAGTAAGATGGCAGAAGCAGTGCCATGATCCAAGTCCTGCACCTTTTTTATTTGGAATATATTTTGGAATTAGGTATGGCTAGTCTAGAGAAAAAATGGACTAGAGGTGACATGATAGCAGTGTTTCAATATTGAGGGGCTGCCACAAAGAAGAGGGCGTTCTGGCACGCACAGGCCTGGCATAGTCTGGCCGAGAGTCAATCTATTTTCCAAAGCACCTGAAGGCAGGACAAGAAACAATGGATAGAAACTAATCAAAGAGAGAAGCAACCTGGAACTAAGGAGAAATTTCCCAACAGTGAGAACAACTAACCAGTGGAACAACTTGCCTTCAGAAGTTGTGGGTACTCCATCACTGGATGTTTTTAAGAAGAGATTGGACAGCCACTTGTCTGAAATGGTGTAGGGCAGTGATGGCTAACCTTTTTGCCATCGCATGCCAAAAGCGGAGGGAGTGCAGGGGGGTTGTGCATGTGCGTGGCCACACCTATAATTCTATGTGCCCCATCCCCCGTGCATGCGCACGCGATACCCATACTCCCCCCGCTTTCGGCAGACGATGGCCCAGTGGCCCAGTAGGCCCATTTTTCACTCTCCCCAGGCTCCAGAGCCTTTCAAGGAGGCTGGGGAGGGCAAAAACAGCTTACTGGAAACTATCCCACCAGAAGTTGGGAAATGGGCCATTTCTGGCCCTCCGGGTGGGGGTGGGGAAGGCTGTTCTTGAAAGGCTCTGGAGCCTGGGGAGAGTGAAAAACGGGCCTTCTCCACACACACACCCGGAGGCCCTCCGGAGACAGAAACAGCCTTTTTCCTGACTCCCAGTGGGCCCAGAAGGCCCAAAAATCAGCTTGAGCTCACGTGCCCACCGATATGGCTCTGCGTGCCATAGGTTCGCCATCACAGGTATAGGGTCTCCTGCTTGAGCAGGGAGTTAGACTAGAAGACCTCCAAGGTCCCTCTGTTATTCTATTATTCTGTTATATGTGCCTATGACATGAAGGCTTGTACAAAAGAGATGAGGCTTCAATTTTGGCACCAGTTCTGCTAATCTGCCTCTTTTGCCCTGTGGTCACCTCTGAACCCTGGATTTAAGTTTAGAATCAAATATCTATTTAAAGATCACAGATCTATTTAAATACTTCCAAGATTGTGATAAGGTAGTAAATTAAAACAATTTAAAAAAAAAAGCACTTTTGATAGTTCAGTACTTTATATATGGCTGCCCAGAGTTATCATCCCGAACTTACCAATAACATTAAGGAATAATTGAGCAGTGGCTAATCCACAGTCACTTTTCAGCTTCAACATGATGCTTCCCGTGTCTTCTCTCACACAGTTTGTTATGGTGAGCATGGCCTGATCTTGGGACCTCTCCATGGTGACTCTCTCTTCTTCAGTCACCTCAATGCCATCTTTAAACCAGGTGACTTTGGGCAAAGGCTTGGCCTTGAAGGGTACTTTAATGAAAGCTGTCTGTCCCGCCTTCACAGTCACTGGATGGGCAGCCAAAGCTTCCAGGAGAGAAGGGTCAATAAATGGAGGGTCTAAAGAGAAGAAACAATGGGAAAATAAGTTAGATAGCTCAGGGCTCTCCAACCTTGGCAACTTTAAGACTTGTGGACTTCAACTCCCAGAATACCTCAGCCAGCAAAGCCAGGAATTCTGAGAGTTGAAGTCCACAAGTTTTAAAGTTGTCAAGGTTGGAGACTCCTGAGATAGAAGATGGCTATCAGGCTTATGCAAATGTGTCTGTTTCACTGTTCAGTCTTCACCAGTGACAATGATAGACTTTGCAGTACAGGTAGTCCTTGACTTATGACCACAATTGAGCCCAAAATTTCTGTTGGTAAGTGAGACATTTGTTAAGTGAGTTTTGCCCCATTTTATGAGCTTTCTTGCCACAGTTGTTAAGTGAATCACCATAGTTGTTAAATTAGTAACACGCTGGTTAAGGGAATCTGGCTTCCTCATTGACTTTGCTTATGTTCCCAAGGCATAAATACATGCTAGTTGCCAAGTGTTCAAATTTTGATTACATGATCATGGGGCTGCTGCAACAGTCGTAAATATGAAAAATGGTCATAAGTCACTTTTTTCAGTGCTGTTTTAATTTTGAATGGTTACTACACAAATGGCTGTGAGTCAAGGACAACCTGTAATAGAATTCCTGAGGTAAAATTAAGATTTTTCTGGGGAAAAAATTACAATGCATACAAAAGTGAGATCTGAGTGATTTCAACCACTTTATACTTCACATAGAGCATGTCAAATGAGTTGTGGCGGTCATTTCACTTATTAACAGGCCTTTTAATGTGACAAAAGAGCTATATATTTATTGATGGAATTTTTATATTATATTAAGCATAATAGCTTTATTTGACTTTGGTATTCTGTAATTTTAGAGGTTAGTATGGCTTGCCAAAGGGAATGGATAAACAATTAAAGGGAAGCACTGAGACTGGTTTGGAATGTCCTGTTCTAATAAACTAGTGAGTTGGAGTTTTGGGAACATCACATTAGTGTCTCAGTATTTTAAAATGTAATTAATGCAACAGTTGGTTTGTTTATTGGGCATGCTATAGAATATGTTATCTAGGGACGCAGTGGCTCGGTGGCTAAGACGCTGAACTTGTCGATCAAAAGGTTGGGAGTTTAGCGGTTTGAATCCCTAGTGCCCCGTAACAGGGTGAGCTCCCATTACTTGTCCCAGCTTCTGCCAACCTAGCAGTTCGAAAGCACGTAAAAAATGCAAGTAGAAAAATAGGGACCACCTTTGGTGGGAAGGTAACAGTGTTCCATATGCCTTTGGCGTTTAAGTCATGCCAGCCACAAGATCACGGAGACATCTTCAGACAGTGCTGCGTCTTCGGCTTTGAAACGGAAATGAGCACTGCCCCCTAGAGTCAGGAACAACTAGCACGTATGTGTGAGGGGAACCTTTATCTTTACCTTTATGGCTTGCCATTTAACATGTTATGCAAACCCAACTGTTCTGATTTATTCAACAATGTTTAAAATATGGCTTAGTATGTTGTATGACTCAATGTTGCATGATACAATGTTCAAGCAGAAATTGCACTAAGATCAACAACGAGGCCTGGACTCAGCATATCAAGCAGAATTGTTCTGCTTGATTGAATTGCTCCCATTTTAAGAGTCTAAATTTATAGTATTTAACAGTCAAACCATTTTCTGTATTCCATATCATAATAACTGTTCTTAGCAAAAGATTTCCTATAAAACTTCATATAATGTACAATTTCTTTCAATCTGATTAATGCATAATGGTGAGCCAAGATTTGTTTAGTCATGGTCTATTGAACAAACTACAGTTGCCTGGCTTCATACTTCAGGCTAAGCAAAACGCATACTATTCAGGACACATAAATACAATTTTGTATTATTCTGCAGCGGATAACATTTTGGTAACTTTAAACCAGGTGGATATCTACCATGCTTTTGTAATGTAAGCCCAAGAAAACATGGAGAAAGAAGTCATTGAAGACAAGGACTAACTGAATTCTAGAGGAAAACCAGAAGTACAATCCCAGAACAGCAAGAATCCTATACCTGCAATGCTGACGGTAGCCTCGCTTTCTGCTCCTTTTGCTCTGAAAGTATACTTCCCTTCAAATTCCTCACCCATCTTGTCAATGATCAATTTGTGCACAGCTCCTTGCTTGACAATCTGGATTCCTCTCATATCTGTGATCTGCAGAAAGATTTTTTAAAATAAAATACATGTCTCAAAATATGCTAATCAGAAACAGGAACCCTCTGCATGACTATTAGGCTCAGGTCTCCCTGGGACCTATTCAAGTATCCTAATTTAGCATGATGCCCGTTTTATCATAAGAGTCCTCAGTTGAGCCCTGAGATATGAACATGCTGTGGTCTGCCAGCAGCCTAAGGAACTGACAACGGAGTTGGACAGCGATGAGGTTGAGGAAGAACATGGGCCAGTCCTGGAGGCTGGGGAAAGCCTGGATGAGGGCTCTGTGTCTGAGGCAGAGGTGGGGCCAGGGCCATCTGGGAGTGATGTGCAGACTCCGGAGCCTCCAGAGGCTGACAGTAGTGACGCAGAGGAACAGGGGGAGCCTGTTCCTAATGCATGCATGAGAAGAGTTGCCAGAAGGTAAGATGATTGGCCCCTCCCATAAGGCTTAAAAGACCAGCAATGGCATTTGGGCTGTTTGTCAGAAAACAATGTTGATAGCCTTGCTCCTTGTCGTGCTGCATTTATTTCTTGTCGGCATCTTCTGCTTTTCAACTTTTGCCAAGAAAAGCTTTTGGTAGTTTACCTAATTAGATCAAGGTTGGTGATAAGATGGAAGAATTATGTAATGAAGAATTTGCTTTGATTTAGTTTGGATGACGCTGAGAATGAGTTAATTCTCAGCTGTTCTAATAAAGTCTGTTAGTTTTTGAACTGATTGCGTCTACTACCTACTTGGGCCTGGGTCACAACAGAACATTATGATTCTAGAAGGCCCAGGTTTCTTCACCACTTACCTCTTTGCCATCCTTCAGCCACACACCTTCCACTCTCTCATCATTCAGGACTACACAGAGCTCCGCCGGGTCTCCTGTAGCTGCCTGGACATCTGATAAGCCACTCTTGACTGTAGCAAATCTCTCTGAGGATGGAGGAGGAAAGAAATCAGAAAACAGGGAAAGCCAAAGATGCAGTTATGAATGAGATAAGCGTGGGGAGGAACAACTCTCATTAAGCTAGTGTGAATTAATTGGGATAAAGCTATCCGTCTTGGTGTACCTCCATACCACTTCTGATTTTGCAGCAGTCTTCTGGGTTGTTAAAAGTGTAGTAAAAGAAGTATCTAAAAGCATTGAGACCAGAGCTGGATCAAGATATGGCTAGCCTTAGGCAATGGAGAAGTTGCTTCCCTCTTTCCCATGTCACAGATGTCAGGCAAATAATCGGAGAGCAACCATCCCCAATTTAAAGGACCAGGACTTCTGTCCTGGGGCAAAGTGTGTGTGTGTCTGTGTGCATGCGCACATGTGTGTATTATCAAGAACTACTGCTAGAATGATTGTAACTCACTGAGAAGCTTCTGGAGAATTCAGTGTGAATGAGCTTACGCAACACAGACTTTGTTTGCTACTGGCACCAGCATTTTGTCTACATGCAATTACCATAAGAAAACCAGCAGCTTTGCTGTCACTCCCCAAGTCAGAAACAAAAGGAAGCACGCAACCAGTCAAGGACTGGTTGATGCTGCAATCAGAATCCAGAAATTATGGTAGCCCTTTGGTCAGAACCAGGGAGGCCAAAGCCCATTCAGTCATGAAGTTCTCTGCGGAAAAGGCACGGGTGAAATGCTCCCGGTTCGGACTGGATTGCCTGATCCAGTAGCGATGGCAGTGGATGGTTCAGAGAACCAGTAGCAAAATTCCCTGCCCCCCTCCCATGCCCAGCTGAGCTGCGCAATCATCAGAGGCTTGTTTTTTTACTTTTAAAAGCATTTTTTCTTTGGCCAAAAAAATACTTTTAAAAGTAAAAAAAAAGCCTCTGACAATCGTGCGGCTCAGCTGGGATTGTCAGAGCCTTTTAAAAGCATTTTTTTACAACCTCTTCGGCCAAAGAGGTTGTAGAAAAAATACTTTTAAAAGTAAAAAGAAAAAAGTTGGGCACACCCATCCTGTCACGTTACCCCCCCCAAGCCACGCCCACAGAACCGGTCGTAACAAATTTTACATTTCACCACTGGGAAAAGGCTTGTCCCGTTGTTTTACTTGGTGCAGATTAATGGGGAGGGTGGGGATGGCAGAACTACACCTGCTACTTGCCCTTGTAGAAGAAGAACTGCCTCTAGTTGACTAACCAGGAGAGGTATTGTTGACTGGGGAGGGGGGAACTGTCCTTTTTTATTTCAGATAGTTGAGATGCCACAAACAATCTTTATTGTGGATAGAGTGATGAGTTTATAACCAGTACACTCTAGTTTTCTGAATTGGTTTCTCTACCCAAAAACTGCATTGTATCTTTTCATGGGCAAATTGGCTAAATTTCCAGGTTTACTTATAAAAAGAGAATGCACTGGATGTATCTTTTATCTTCACCTTTACCACTAAAAGTTGCCATTTTTATTCAGAAAAGAACATGGGATATAGTTGGGTACTTGTGAACCAACTAGCGTCATCTGTACTTTGAGATTGAAAGTCACACAATGCCTTCTTCTCATTTTCATCTACTCAAAGCTTATCACTCATAAACAAAGGCAATGCACACAGATCGTCTCGAGCTCTTACCTTCCACAGTTACATTACAATTGCTGTAGTATTCTGTAGGATCACCTTCTTGTGTGGCAATTACCATATATTCTCCTGAGTCACTTAGCTCGGCATCATCTATGATCAATTCTGCCATCTTCCCTTCACGGGTCATGGTAAATTTGGGAGATCTTTCAATCACCTTCCCATTCTTCATCCATTTCAACGTCACATCTTTACTGGTCAGCTCACATTCCAGGCAAGCTTTGCTTTTCTCCTTGACTCGGACGTTCTTCAGGTTTCGGACAAACTTAATTGGTGTTCCTTAAGAGAGAGAAGACAGATGTTGGTTGCGTATGGTTCAATGCTATGCAAATCATCTATGGGAATCAAGATTGGTAACTACAAGCAGCATGCTGATATGCAGCAAAGTAAGAAAATGGAAAAGTGCCCAAGGCTTGGAAATGAGGAAGCAATTTATGAAAATATGAATGTGGAATCTTAAAATAGTCTTATTGCCCATAAATACTTTTGCTTTCTCTATAAACTCAAAGGCATACTTGTAATCGTTTTTTAAAGTTCCCCTTAGGGCGCTTCCATATTCATTCAGAAAACACTGGTGGTTTTGTAGCAAAAGGTTATATGTAGATATCTATCAATGCTACAGTAGCTAATAAGGTTTCCCTAACCTCCAAATACTTTGTTTTACCCAACAAATTCTTTCAGATATTCAGTATTCCATTTTCACTGTCATGTGATTTAATTAATAATAGTTGGTAAAGCCAAAGATTCATCTGCTATTCAGTACTAAAAAAAAAGGAACAAGAAACGAGGGAAATTTGGTAAAGCAAATTAGAAATCAGTCTCAGGAGCATATAAAGAGATTGTATAATGTGTTACTTGAAATAGATTCTGAAAGGGACTTGGTAAAGGACTGTATGATAAAGTGGGCACAAAATTTTCAGGAGCCAATATTATTGGAAACTTGGGAAAAAATTTGGGTTAGAAATGTTAAATTCACGCAGGCACAGAATCTGAGGGAAAATTTTTATAAAATGTTTTATAGATGGCACTTAGATCCTAAGAAATTATCGTGTATGTACCCAGATATGCAAGCAAAATGTTGGAGATGCAATTGTGATGATGCTACATATTTTCATATTTGGTGGACTTGTAAGGATATAAAGGCCTTTTGGATAAAAATTTGGTGGGTTTTACAAAATGTTTTGAAATAGAAGATAAAGTTCCTGCCGCAATTTTTTTTGTTGGGAATTATTATGGACTGTACAGTAATTGAGACTAAATTGATTTTAAATCTAATAACAGCAGCAAGATTACTAATAGGACAATACTGGAAGAAAAAAGAACTACCTACAATAGAAGAATGGATATTGAAAGTTGCCAATTTGGCTGAGATGGCGAAGATATCAGCCTTTTTGAAAGACAATACGCAAGAAAGATACTTAAAGGAATGGAAAAAATGGATTGACTATATTCAAAGTAGATATCAGACTAAGAGTTATCAGATTGTTTTTGAATGATTATGATGTATTATTTTTGTTTGTTTTTGGGGGAAGTTAGGAATTGATGATTGTAGGGGTATAATTAAGTTGGGACGAAAAATTTTTAGCATATGTTTGTTTTATTTTTAACTATACCTTGTGCTCGTTCCGGGAAGTCGGGGGGGGAGGGGGGTTGTGAAAGGAGGGGGGAGGGGAGGGGGGGGAAAGGGGGAAAAAATTTTCTGTAAAACTTTTTGAATTAAAAAAAAAAAAAGGAACAAGTGAATTATCAGAAAAAGAAAACAGAGCATCCTATTTTCACCTTCAATTCAGTACTAAATAGCATCATTTTAATGCTATTAAATGCTATTAAGCACATAGGCCCGTGATGGCGAACCTATGGCACGCATGCCCCAGGTGGCACATATAGGCCTCTCTGCCAGCACACGAGCCCTTGCCCCAGCTGAGCTGTATATACATCCAATAGGAACAGGAAGTGCCTCAAAGGAGCAGATAGAGGTACCGATAAATCCTAGAGAGGCAGGAAATGCATCACTGGAGATTAGAGATGAATGCTAGAGAGGAATAAAACTGCATACAATGCCAACATAACACCTGTAACAGTGTAGGCATGCGGGGGGCAGCACGCCCCCTGTGTCCCCCACCTGTTTTTAGTCCCAGGAGGCTTCAGGGAGGCCTGTTAGGCCCAAAACGGGGTGTGGGTGGATCACGCAGAGAGGGCATATGTATGCACAAGGGGGGGGGATGTCGTGTGCACATTGTATTATAGGTGTGGGCACACACATGTGTGCTCTCATGCACGCAGACACATTTTTGCCACGCAAGGACAAAAAGGTTAGCCATCACTGATATAGGCAAAGCACCAGCTGCTTGCCTGAAACTCAGGCAGTAGGAAATAGTTAACCCTGGCATCTCTTACTCTGAATGAAAAGCTCAGTTTCTGTCAACAGGCCTCCACCTTCAAAGCTGACCTTCCCCATGTCACTCGGGCGGCAATCTTTAATTTTCAGAGTGTGTGTCAAGCCATCTTCAGAGGTGATGATCTCGTACTTGTCATCCCGCTTCAACTCTTTTCCATTCAGTTTCCAAACAAAGTTGGAGACCTTTTTGGAAAGCCGGATCTCAAGCACAGCAGTTTGCCTTTCGTTTACTTTCAGGGGTTTCAGATCTGACAAAAATTCCAGAGGCTCATCTGTCAAAAGAAGATAAAACTCAGAATGAATGCCGCTGGTTATGTCGACGCTTGTCGATGGAGAACTTTTAAAAATATAGTTTCCACAGCTCAGTTCTGCATAATGATAGTCCTTGATGTTCAACCACAATTGTGCCCAAAATGTCTGTTGCTAAGCGAGAAAGATGTTAAGTGAATCTTGCCCCATTTTACAACCTTTATTGCCACTGTTGTTAAGTGAATCACTGCAGTTTCTAAGTTAGTAACATGGTTGTGAGTCTGGCTTCCCTATTGACTTTGATTGTCACAAGGTTGCAGAAGGGGATCACAGGATCACACAACACTATAACCGTCATAAATATGAATCTGTTGTCAAGCCTGAATTTTGATCACATGAGCATGGGGATGCTTACAATGGTTGTAAGTGTGAAAAATGGTCATAAGTCACTTTTTTCAGTGCCATTGTAACTTCGAACGGTAACTAAATGAATTATTGTAAGTTGACTGCTACCTGTATTTCTGCAGTAGAACAGGATATGTGCCTCGTCTGGGAGCTGAATGTACCCTTACCCCAAAAATCCTGACATTTTTTGCTCCTCCTAGAATTTCTCAAATTTTTCTAGAAGCTTGTGATGTTCAGTGTAACATGTTTTCTTTTTAAGAAAATATAAGAAAATATTAAGCTTTCTAGTAGATTTGTGACGTCTTTCATGACAAGCCCCAAACTTTTCAATGCAGCTCCCAGCTCCCTGACTCCCTAAAGAAAAGATAAAGATGATGACTCATACAAGTGGAAGACATGACCTTTCATCATCCTCATATTAAATGAAAGAAATCAAACTTACCAATTACATACAAATTTGCAGAGAGAACTTTATCTTTTATGACAAAAGAGTAGGCACCTATGTCACTTTCGTTGACGTTAGAGATGTACAGCAAAAACTTAGTGCCTATCTGTTTTGTCTCATATTTTCCTAAAGAATATTGAAGACGCAGGGGTTCGTCACCCTAGAATGAAGAAAATGTGAAGTTTTTGAAAGGTTGAGTAAACACATGGCAAACATGTGTTATTAAAATAAGAAAGAGGGCTTTGTAAGATAGCTATGTCTATCTCTATCTATCTCTATTAATGCTTCCCCGCCTGGTTATGATTGGCACCCTCAAGTATGAATTAAATTCATAGCACAATACCTGTTTGAGCTCTTAGTATGAATGTTCTGTCTTATTAAGGCTGTCATGTCTCATTGAGCAATGACAACCTTCAGGTAAAAATTGCACATTCAGTAACTGGCTCCAAGGTAAGTAAAATTCAAATTTCCAAACAGTGAACATTTACTACAAAATCAATGCATGGATTCAGCTGTACATTTCATAAAGCAATAATTACTTTAGAGGTAATTGTAGCTAATTCATTCTGTAAAGTAGGTAAAACAAACAAAATGAAATGAAACCCAGAGCATTTTCCTCTGGGCATGCATTAACAAAAAGCCAGTGTGGTAGCTCAGCGTTAAGGTGCTGGACTTGTTGGCTGGAAAGCTGGAAGCCCAGGTTCAAGACCCAAGCACTAAGTGATGGGATGTGCTCCCGTCCTCGCTCCAGCTCTTGCCAACCCTATCAGTTTAAAAGCATGCAAATGTGAGTAGATAAATAGGTACCACTATGGTGGAAAGGTAATAGCGCTCCATGATGTCATGCTGGTCACATGATCATGGAATTGTCTTCAGATAGCATTGGCTTAATGGCCTTAAAACAGAGATGAGCACTGCCCCTATAGTTGGTAACGACTAGCAGAGTAAAATCCGCAGGGTCACCTTTATCTTTTTTCTTATGTATTACAGTGCAACTAATTCTCCCACTTCACCTTTTCATGGAATATAACTTTTCTTGCTCTTAACTTTAATTGCCTTGCAGAAGTCTTTCCTCATCAAGGTGGCTTTAAGCCACCAGCCGGGCAATCCAAAGTCTATCTTTGACCCTTGATTGTATCACTTACAACCTATAAGGTGCAGCTGTGTCCCCTTGTTGCATCTTTATCTGATCAGGCTAAAGTTTGTTTAGATAAATTATTGACAGAGCCACCCATCTCATAGCAATGACTCTGGGTAGTTTACAACAATAAAAAACATCACAAAAGTACAAACTCATGATGCTCCAATTAAACAATACCTCCTGGATAAAACTACATCACCATCACCAAGATTTGCTTGGTTGAAATGCCTAGAGCAGCCATGTCTTCAGGGCTTTATGAAGGGCAAATAGGCTCAGGATGCAGGAGTGAAATCCAGCAGGTTCTGGAGAACCGGTAGTAGAAATTTTGAGTAGTTCGGAGAACCAGCAAATACCACCTCTGGCTGGCCCCAGAGTGGGGTGGGAATGGAGATTTTCTATTTCTCTATTCTATTTACATTTATATCCCACCCTTCTCCAAAGACTCAGGGCGGCTTACAGTGTGTAAGGCAATAGTCTCATTGTATTTGTATATTTTACAAAGTCAACTTATTGCCCCCCCCCCAACAATCTGGGTCCTCATTTTACCTACCTTATAAAGGATGGAAGGCTGAGTCAACCTTGGGCCTGGTGGGATTCGAGCCTGCAGTAACTGCAGTAATTCGAGCCTGCAGTAATTGCAGGCAGCTGTGTTTTAATAACAGGCTATCTTACAGCCTGAGCCATCACGGCCCCTGAGCCACCACGGCCCCTATTTTGCAATATCCTTCCCCCAGGAGTGGGGAGGGAATGGGGATTTTGCAGTATCCTTCCCCTGCCACACTTAACAAGCCACACCACACCCACCAAGGCACACCCACAGAACCAGTAATTTTAAAAAAATGGATTTCACCACTGCTCAGGAGGTAGGGAGAGACTTAGTGTAGGCGGGGGAGATACTTTACTCAGTCCCTCCATTGATCTTACTCAGTATTGTTGCTCCTTAACATCAATTAGTTGTGGGGAAAGCAGTGATTGATAGCACTGTTGCTAGGCCAAAAAGCCTTATCCCTTATCCTCAAAAATTAGGTTTTGTTTTCCGTCTTAGCAAATTTACTTAAACTGACTGTTGTCCATTGGTCCTCACAATAGACTCACAGAAACCTGAAGAGAAATGCTGAGATACAATGAGATAAGGCTTTCTGACCTGCAGTAACTGTGAAAGTGTATGTAAGATGTCATCCATCTTATTGTGCTGCTTGTCAACATATATTGTCAACATATATTGTGCTGCTTGTCAACATAGATGCAACTTCTAACCCTCAATCAAACACCAGATTCAGTTCCCAGAATGGAAGAGATTCCTCATCTTGCTGTAGACAAATATACAGGGCCTTTTGCTCTCACCCACTTCAGTTACAATAAATAAAAATATAGTTACTTTTAACCACATCATCTTTAGATTGGCATCCCTGAGTTCCAGAATACAATCAAATATCGCTGTAGAGTCCACTTTAGCAGAAACATCTTCCAAGGGTTTTAGAATCTTTATAGTCTGAAACATAAAAGTAGAGCAATCTTTAGATCATTTGTTTATATTTATTTTTAACCTTATTTATTGCTACATTTACTTATTGCAACTTGTGTAATACTCATGTTGGATACATGGATCTGACCATAAATCTCTTGAGTCTGTGATCCAATATTTTTCTTTTAATGTATTTCCAATATTACTTGTAATGATGCTGCATTGTTAAGCCTCTGACCAAAACAGGAACAGCTGAATTTAGCGAGTTTATATTTTGTTGTATATATAAGAGAGAATCAGTAGCTAATAGTCTTTCAGCATCTTCAAGCCAACCAATATATTCTGGCAGACATTTTATATGTATCTTTTGTATTGTTGCACTATTTGCACAAGTGATGGGCACTTGCACTCCAGCGCAGTTCCATTTGTACGAGGGGTGGGTGCACATGTGCACTGCAGCTGCCATTTACATGAAATCATCCCCTCTCCTCCCCCCACCAGTCTGCCAAGCTGGAAAGATTGGGGACTGCTGGCCTAGAGGTGAAGATGCTTGCCTCACACTCAGGAGGCTGAGAGTTCAATCCTAGCCAGCAACAGATGTTTCTATATCAGGGTGCAAAGAGAAAAGATCTGCTGCGAAGTCTGCATAGGCATCAAGAAGGGCATCCAGCCAGTAAATACTCAGCTCCATTCATTTGCCTTGATTCCACCTCGATGTAAGGGATTATAGGGTCAGAAAAAAAATCATTTTCCCATAGCAGACAGACAGCATATATATCCTTTTAAAGGAAAATTATTGCCCTATATTTAAATTGTGATGCACACCTAAGGCAACTCAAGAATCCAAGGACTGGGTGGATCCATCACTGACCTCAACTTCTTTTTTCTTCATCTCCTTCAGCTTTTTAAGAAGTCCTCGAAAATCGGTGAAACCATACTCCATGCAGACCCTCTCAAAGTCTTTCTTAGGCACCTTGGAGAGGATCTCCAGCATTTCCTTTTCATCAATCATTTTTTTCTCCTTCTTTGGAGTAGGAAGCCCCCTACATACAGACAAAATCATTGAGCTTGTCATAAAACCACATACATTCTTTTGTGGAACCCCTTCTCCCTTAACCCCCAGTCAGAGTTACAATTCCATCTTTAACTATAGGAGGAGAGCCTGGAAAGCCATTAATAATTTCATCAAGTACTTTGATAAAACCAGGGGTGAAATCCAACAGGTTCTAACCGGTTCTGGAGAACTGGTAGCAAAAATTTTGAGCAGTTTGGAGAACCGGTAAATACCACCTCTGGCTGTCCCCAGAGTAGGGTGGGAATGGGAATTTTGCAGTATCCTTCCCCTGCCATGCCCACCAAGTCACGCCCACTAAGCCACACCATGCCCATCAAGCCACGTCCACAGAACCAGTAGTAAAAAAATTTGGATTTCACCACTGCCCCAAACAGCTACCCAATTGCAATATTATTCTCTATATTATCTTGATGCTACCCACTAAAGTATCATGAAAAAGCCTCTTCAAGCAACTTGGTTCATGAAATTAGGTGAAAAGCTTTTATGTATTAACCATCTATGTGTTAGCACTTGGCTGATCTCAAAAAATGAAGCATGATAGGATAGGTTAGTACCTGAATGGGAGATTACTAAGACACCTCAGGACTCTAAATGACATTAGAAGACCTTTTCCAGCACAATGCCATTTTAGAGGATTCCAGTCAGTTTTCTCTTCCCTGACTATATTCAGAACCAGATAGATGGGTTCCTTGAGACAGTAACAGAAATGGACCTCACCAGGCTAATTTAGGCAAAAAAAGGCTTTCCTGTACTGCTACTCTGACTTTGGAGACTGTCCTGAAGAAATTAAATGGGCTCCCAATAGCCTTTTCAAGGATAAGTTACAGGTGGTCCTCAATTTACGACCACAACTGAGCCCAAAATTTTTGTTGCTAAATGAGACATTTGTTAAGTGGGTTTCCCCCCATTTTACAACCTTTCTTGCCATAGTTGTTAAGTGAATCACTGCAATTGTTAAATTAGTAGCCCGGTTGTGAAGTAAACCTGGCTTCCCCATTGACTTGGCTTGTCAGAAGGTCACAAAAGGTAATCATGTGACCCCAGGACACTGCAACTGTCATAAATATGAGTCAGTTGGCTAAGCAGCTGATTTTTGATCACATGACCATGGGGATGCTACAGTGGCCATAAGTGTGAAAAATGGTCATATGTTACTTTTTTCAGTGCAGTTGTAACTTTGAATCATCACTAAATGAACTAAATTATAAGTCAAGGAATACGTAGATTGCCCAGGCAATCTAAGTGGAGTTGATTACCTTTGCTTGCATTTCTACCATAGGACTGAGGTGTTTGTTTCTTTGTTAGGTACTCCTCAGTAGTGGGTTTCAATTTTGTTCGCTACCGGTTTGCTCGTGGGTGCACGCACATGCACGTGTGATGCTTCTGCACATGCGCAGAGCCGTCCAGGCGGGTGGGCGGAGCCTCCCACCGCTGCCGTTACTGGTTCACCCGCTCTGGGACGAACCGAAAGCAACCCACCACTGGTACTCCTGCTGTTTTCTTGAAAAGATTTTGGAAGTGGTTTTCTGTTGCCTGCTTCCTGGGACTGAGAGAGAGTGACTGGTCCAGCTGATTTCTAGCCTGTAGCCTTAATCATTATACCAAACTGGCTTTCTTTTCCTTAGTTACCTCTTCATTTTATATGTGCTTTACTGTTTAGGATGAAAGGAGACTCAATATATAATTAGCTTTTTGGGAACAGCCCCACTTTGCCCATTCTCTCTAGGACCCAGAGGATTGTGTTATTCTAGGGGATTGATGTCATTATTCTCCAGAGAACTAGGGAAAGTCCCTTCTGAGATGTTTTCTCTACTCCCATTCCTTCTGTGGGCTGAGATATCTCTTTTTTGTCTGTTGTCTAGGCCAGGGGTCTCCAAACTTGGCAACTTTAAGACTTGTGGACTTCAACTCCCAGAATTCTGGGAGTTGAAGTCCACAAGTCTTAAAGTTGCCAAGGTTGGAGACCCCTGGCCTAGGCTACGGATCTCCCAAGGTTATTTTCAATCCCATTACACCTGGGGAAATGGGGAAACTATTGCAAACTGATAGGAGTTTTCCAGAGGAGGCAAGGAAATACGTTGGATGGTACAAATCTGGATGTTCAGGTTTGGTAAGTAGCTGAATATAGGAGAAAGAAAAAATGACAGACCTTATCTGCTTTTTGTAAAGTCTTAAAGACATGATTTTTCCCCCATTGGGACTGAAGACTTTCTGTGATCCGGTCAGATATGACTGTTTTTTATGGCTAAAGGTAAGAGATGGAAAGCATCTCACCTCTTTTTCAGCATTTTTTTGAAATCCAACTTTTCTTGGCCTTTAAAAAAATCATGAAAAAAAAGAGGAAAGGGAGGATTAGTCCAAGCAGCCAAAAGTATAAGGCAGGGTTTCTCAATCTTACCAACTTTAACGTATGTGGACCTCAACTCCCAGAATTCCCCAGCCAGCAAGCTGAGTGAATCATTTAGCTGGGGAATTCTGGGAGTCAAAGACTACAACATCTTAAAGTTGCCAAGAAACTCTGGTGTAAAAGAAGCAAGATGTAGATGCTTTGGATATCTCATGGCAGTCTTTCATTACCCTGATTCCCAGATACATTGGGATCACTACTTCCAGAATGTTCAGCCCAGGGGTGGGATTTGGGCCAGTTCGGACCGGTTTGGGTGAATTGGATGTTAATTTTAATCTGGTTTGCCAAACTGGTTGTTCCAAGGACTGGATGACTCTGCCCCCCTCCCCCATCCCATGAGTCTCCAGTCGGCCTGTTTTGGATGCCAGGTAAGTTCATGGCATGTGCAGAGGCTGTGGGAGGGTGAAAAATGGGCCTACTGGAAGTCTGGAGGGTCTCCAGTGTCCGGGGGAGGCCATTTTTGCCCTCCTGGAGGCTCCAGGAAAGCCTCCAGAGCCTGGGGAGGGCAAAAAACTGGAAGTACCAGAAGTCCGGAAATGGGCCCATTTCTGGCCTCCGGAGTGCCTCCGGTGCCCGGGGGAGGCTGTTTTCGCCCTCCTGGAGGCTCGAGGAAAGCCTCCGGAGCCTGGGGAGGGTGAAAACACCCCCCTCCCCTGGCTGTGGTATAGGAGGCCAAGTAGGCCATGCCCCCATGGCCACACCCACCCAGCAACCGGGCAGCGAATCAGTTGCTGAAATTTTTGAATCCCACCTTTGGTTCAGCCAGCAAAATTGAAGGGAGTATCAATTCTAACACATCAAGAATTGGTGAAGTTGAAGAGAGAGGCCAGAGATCTGTGGTCCTTATTATACATTGCCCCAGAGCATCCAGTTCCTTTATTCAAGGAAAAGCTACAGGATTGTTCTAGTTTGAAAATGGGATAAAAGTCTGTAAAGATTCTCTTAAACCTTCAAGTGCTTTAATGACAGGGTGGGTTCTACTTACCTTTACTACCGGTTCGCAACGGGAGCAATCGCATGCGCTCACACACTTCTGTGCATACACAGAAGCTTCTGCGCATGTGCAGATCACCCATGATGACCTTGTGGCGGTGGGTGGAGCCTCCCGCCAGTTTTACTACCGGTTCTATAGAACCGGACCAAACCAGGAGCAACCCACCACTGTTCAACAATCCTCTAAAAGGATGCAAATTACCACCTGTTAGCAAGGACTATACAGTAAATCCTTCCATTCTCCGCTATCCAGTCAGAGCTGAAGAAGCTTCTTAGATGAGAAGCCAAATGTCTTCAAAGAAAAAAGAAGAAAATCCAGTTGTCTCATGAAAAAAAGCACCTTTGAGACGATTGCAAATGGGATATTATTTTTCTTCCCAGCTCTGAATTTATGCTTCTTGTTTACCTTCAGTTATAATCAGGGACACCGTATAGATAATGTCAGCATGCTTGTTGGAAACCACACACTTATAAAGATCAGCATCAGCACTTGTGAGGTTTTCTAACTGCAACGAAAAAACAACACAGATCAAAATGAAAGTACCCTTAATGCTCTAGAGGTCAAATGGGGCCTATGTCTGTAGCACTTAGAGAGTGGACACTTTTCAGTTCAACAAAGGCGAATTTAAAGAAAGTTTTAATAAGATGATAGAAACACCCTTGGATATTTTTTTTTAAAAAAGCATAATTTTGCAAGGTAGAGAAAGAAGCAAAAGAGAGAAGCAACTTTTAAAAAGCCACACATTTTTACCTTGAGGACGTATTCTTTATTGATGCTGTCGAAAAATACTTTTGATCCCTCTTTGAACGGCATCCCACTTTCTCTTTTCCACGTAACATGGGGCTTGGGGTTACCTATCACTTTGGCTCGGAATATAGCCTTATCTCCTGTTGGCAAGCAACACAGAATGAGATTTGAACAACAAATGAGTTTGAATGTACCAGATTTGCACATTTGGGGACAATTTTCAGGCTGCCTCAAGATGCGATGCTCCTCTTTAGCTCCTCTAGCAATTAAATGAGATCAACGACAGGTTAGCCATCTATTTGGAGTTGGGTACCACCAGCACACTGATGATAATAACTGCCCCAAGATACTTCATACTCAGCAGTACTCAGTACTCAGAAGTACTCATCTTGACTTCTGATTGTCTAAATGATGCAGGCACAATCTGATCTCAGTATCTGGAGGTTGTTGGTGCCTGGATGGGGAGGAACAAGATCAAGTTCAACCTGAGCAAGACTAAGTGCCCATGGGTGCTTGATTCTCCCAGTTCTGGGGAGGACCAAGTTTTGGGGAACTTCCACCTTTGATCAGGACTGGGGAGCAATCTGGGGTCTTTCTGAACTCTCAGCTCTTGCTTGAGAAGGAGTGGAAGCCATGACCAGAAAGGCCTTCGCACACCTTCAACTTGTACATCCTTTGAGCCCATTCCTGGAATAAGAAGCTCTCTTTATGAGATTCATGGCTTAGTTACCTCATGGGGGAATTACTGCCTTACAATGCACTTAATATGAGATTAGCTTAAAGATTGCTGAGAAACGACAGCTGGATGCAACAACGACAGAAAAGACTTACTTCGCCCATGTAACACCCATGCTAGGTGAGCTGGGCTTGAAAGTACAATTAAAGATGCTAGTGATTACCTATAAAACCTACATAGTCTAGCTATGTTTAAGATAACCTAGCTATTTGAAGGACTAGCTTTCTCTTGCATCATTAACCTATCAACTGCGCAAAATCCAGATCTGCATGCAGAAATTCCAGATAACGTATTGTTGAAGTCTATGGACAGGAATCTTCTCAGACTAATGGTTAGCATCTGGTTAGAACTAGATAATAGTCAATGGCATTCAAGAGGGATTAGACTTAGTTTGCTTGTGGCTATGTAAAAATTCATAACCAATGACTCTTTTAACTTCTTCCCCTGGGTCTGCCAGTCATTCTCCTATATCCCGTGAATTTATGGAATACGTGCCAGAAGTGGCATGCAGAACCATCCCACGTGGGATGTGCAGCGTTGCTGGCTCCTCTTCCGCATTCCTGCGTACACATATGTATGTGCCTGTCAGCTGGCCTCCGCGTGCGTGGGAGCGCCAAAACCCAGAACAGCAGCATTTCATCATGCATGCCCACTCCGGCATATGAACTTCCAGGTTTCTGTCACATGTATGCATGATAGTCAGCTGTTCAGGCCTCCGTGCCTGAAACCGGAAGTTCAGGTGCCAGTGGATGCATGCATGACAGAACGCTGTTCTTCTGGGTTTTGGTGCTCCCACATGCGAGAAGACCAGCGAGGCTGCGCGGTCCAGGCGGGATGGTTTTTTGTGCGATTTCCGGCATGCAAGTTGGCATGCAGTGACGTGAAAGGTTAGCCATCACTGATCTATCCTATGTGTTCCAACAGAATTGGTTTAATTGTGCTATACATGAAGCAATATGATTTAGAAATGAGGCCACTCTTTTCCAGCACTGGCATTGGTATTGGTATTCTACTTAAGAATAAGACTATTCTACTTAAGAATTAAGACTACTTAAGAATTCTTATTCTTTCCTCTTGAACATAAATGTAACAGAGAACCAGGCAGTTATGGTGTAATAAGGTAAAGGTAAAGGTTCCCCTCGCAGGGTGCTCATCTCCGTTTCAAAACCGAAGAGCCAGTGCTGTCCGAAGACGTCTCCTTGGTCATGTCACCAACATGACTCAACGCCAAAGGCGCACGGAACGGTGTTACCTTCCCACCAAAGGTGGTCCCTATTTTTTCTACTTGCATTTTTTACGTGCTTTCGAACTGCTAGGTTGGTAGAATCTGGGACAAGTAACAGGAGCTCACCCCATTATATTTGCAGATGTAATACATCTGCAAATATTATATTGGGGAAGGTTAATATGGAGGGTGAATAAGAGGTTACCTTCGGGAGCTGTCAGTGGCTGAGGTTTCTCTGTAAATTCAGGAATGCTTTCTCCGGCAGGGATTTCCACAGAATGAGAAACCATGCTGAAGGACGCTACAGAAGAAGAGGATTTCTTGGAAACCATTTCCTCTGCAGATAAAAGCAGGCACACGTCATACAGAATAATATTTTTCATTAATCTGTTCGAGAATTAGGTCCACAAATATCTCCAGAAAGCAATAATTAAGGGAAAAAAATGGCTCATGTTTTTTCCAGCAACGGATGGCTAAATACCAAAGCACTAAAAGAAAAAAGTCTGTCATGATTTCAATAAACTTTAGAACAGATCTCACAGTTCAATATTCACCACAAATTCTGTTTAAAAATGAAAAAGGATCCCAGCTCTCCCAGCCTTCTTTCCTTTGAAGTTATCATTATGTCATCCCCATAACCTTCATCAAAGAACAAGTAAGAAGGCAAAAATTATCTATTGGATTTATTTGCTGCTGATGTAATCATGCCCCTCTCTCGTGCTTTGGACCCTTCCCAATTTATGAAAAAAGAACATCAAGAATTTTCTTGATTCTGTATTTAATAATCAATTTTTTAAAAAACTTATAATCATTTGCATTGAAATTCTGTCTCATAAGCAAACAATTATATTGAATATTTTACAGGTTGCCTTTAAATGCAAAAACTTTAAATATCTAGAGATTTTTATTTTTATATTTAAATATAATTTTTTAAATAAAATATATAAATGTATTTTATATTTAGAGATTTAAATAATCAAGATTGCAAATAAGTTATTCAATAACAGTTATGACTCTATGAAAAAAATAATTATGGCTATATTAAAAAAAATAAGAGGTCATGAAAAAATGAGTGATTTTAGGATTTTAGGCCTTTTACAAGTAGTCCGCAATGTACAACAGTTTGTTTAGTGACTGTTCAAAGTTACAATGGCACTGAAAAAAGCGACTTATGACCATTTTTCACACTTACGACTGTTGCAGCATTCCCATAGTCCTGTCCTTTACATTCGGATGCTTGACAACTGACTCACATTTATGACGGTTGCAGTGTCCTGGAGTTATGTGATCCCCTTTTGTGACCTTCTGACAAGCAAAGTCAATGGGGAAGCCAGATGAACTTAGCAACAGTGTTGTTAATTTCACAACTGCAGTGATTCACTTAACAAATGTGGCAAGAAAAGTTGTAAAATGGGGCAAAACATACTTAGCAATTTTCTCACTTAGCAACATACACTTTGGGCTCATTTATAGTCGTAATTCGAGGACTACTTGTAACAGCAATCAGAATGTTATCCTCCAAACCGATGTATTTTATGCTTAGTTCAAATTAGGGTAGAATTGGGGGCATACCTTGTTTATACTACCAAGCAGCTCAGCTAATAGCAGTAGCACTTAGACTTTTTGCCACTTCACAGTGCTTTACAGCCCTCTCTAAGTGGTTTACACAGTCAGCATATTGCCCCCAACAATCTGAGTCCTCATTTTACTGACCTCGGAAGAATGGAAGGTTAAGTCAATTTTGAGCCAGTCAGGATCGAACTCTAAGCCTCTATTTACGGGACTGCCTGCTGCCACCGATAGCCTCCCATCGACCTGTGCGCTCACACAGGGAGGGTCTCCTCAGGGTGCCGTCAGCCAAACAATGTCGGCTGGCGACCCCCAGGGGGAGAGCCTTCTCTGTGGGAGCACCCACTCTCTGGAATGAGCTTCCTCTGGGGCTACGATTACTCCCTGACCTCCGGACCTTTCGCCGTGAACTCAAGACCTTTCTGTTTCACCGCGCAGGGCTGGCCTAATACACTTCGGTTTTAATTGGGGTTTTTTATCATTTTTTATTATAATTTTTAAAGGGGGTTAGCCAAATAGAATAAGATTTTAAAAATGTTTTTAAATCTATTTATCAAATTGGTATTATTTTGGCTGTAAACCGCCCTGAGTCCTTCCGGAGAAGGGTGGTATAAAAATCAAATAAATCAAATAAATAAATAATAAATAAATAAGCAGAGTTAGCCTGCAATGCTGCATTCTAACCACTGCACCACCATGGCAAATAATGGATTGAGATGAAGAATGTTCAGTTGTTAGGTAAGAATTGGGTAAGAATCTGTTTTTTCCATTCCAAGTGGACTTTCATAAAACAAATGAATTCAATAGCAACTTTATATAAGTCATGTGATGAATGTAGAGAAAGATGTTTCCAGGTTTTATTTTAGGTATCAGTTTAGTCTTAATCAGGTTTTAAGTTTTAATCAAGAAATATCTATATCCATTGTTATCATGTAGGAAAAAAGGCCTCCATAGAGGAAAGTATTTTTATAATAACACAATACTTTATAATTTGGACCAGAACAACAGTGAGAATATAGGATGCCATCACTTCTGTATTGTTAAATCAATTTATAATTGCAAAATTGATTGGTAGCAGAGATCTGTCTAATGTTGAAAAAATTATTTATTCAACATTAAAGCTATAATCTCAAAAATACATCAGGCCTTATTTGAAATAAATTTTGATGGAACTAGCACTTTCTACAGTGGCTTGGGGGATGCTTATAAGCAACTCTACAAGAAATATATATTTTTTTATTTCAGTGTCATTTCTGCTACAGGTTCTCTAGAACTGGTCAAAACCTGCTGAATACCACCTCCATGTAAGACTGATGGTGATATCACATAAATGGGAACCTAGACTGTTGAGGGTAATATGCTGGTATTGTAAACTGTCCAGACAGTGCTGTAAAGCTGTATAAAGTGGTATATAAGTCTAAGTGCTATTGGGGGCAGGCAAGTATCAAAGCAGCCTAGAAATATCAAAATAAATAACAAATATAAGACACCAAGAGACTTCCCATTGGTTTTGAATGGCAGAATTAGAAAGGCAATTGGCTTTTGCAATTGGCACTCTGCAATAACAGTTTGTTAGGACTGCAGACCATAACAGACCATCACCTTTGGAAAACATTAGATTCAGGAAGTTAAACATAATTGTGAATTACAGTTCCCATACGCTAAGCCTGAAGCAAGCAAAAGTACTGAGTATAACAATATTGATGGGTGGTTGTCAAAAGGAGATTCCACCCCCTTTTTGGGCACCGAGATTTAACCAACTTGTCTACATTAGCTGACTTAGAATTAATTAATATAACTGTATTTAGTTCCTTCTTTAAAAACAGCTATAGTATTTTTTTTTAATATTCTGACCTCCTGGAGATAATTATCCAACTACAGCAGGGGTCTCCAACCTTGGTCCCTTTAAGACTTGTGGACTTCAACTCCCAGAGTTCCTCAGCCAGCTTTGAACTACAGTACTTGCCTTCTGTGATTTTGGTTGTCTGAGTCATATGCTGCACTGAGCTGGAAGAGGAAACCTCAGAAGAGTAATGTTGCTGGACCTGCGATTTCATCTGCAGGGCTGCAGTTGCCATAATGACTTTGATGTTTTTACAGGTTACAGAGTTTATAAAAGCTGTGGAAAGGAGAAAAAAAAGTCATTTTACTTATTTAATGTAAGCACCTCTTCTATTTCACTTGGTCTTGATCTAAACCAGCGGTTCTCAACCTGTGGTCCTGGGGGCCCACAATGTCATCTGTGAAGGCTTGAAGAAATGTTATGATTTAAATCCTGAGTTAAGTCTTGGGAGCCCATGGCCATGGTCCTTGGCCACAAAAGGTATTTAAAGGGGGTCAGTGGTGAAAAAAAAGTTGAGAACCACTGACTACCAAGCCTATATTTCTCAGCCTCAGCAACCTGAAGATGTGTGGAATTCAGCTCCCAGAATTCCTCAGCCAGCCCTCATGTCCATATATCGTCAAGTGATCAAGGTTGAGAAACAGTGGTCAAGGAAGTTCAGGGAGTTAAAACCAGTGGTGGGATTCAGCCAGTTCGCACCTATTCGGGAGAACCGGTTGTTAACTTTCTAAGCAGTTCGAAGAACCAGTTGGAAGAAATCTTATTTTGTTTTTTTCCAATTTACAGGGCTAATCCTGTAAGGAAGGCAGGAAGGAAACATTCTGGTGTTTCTAGCCTAATCTTTATTGCTCTGCTTACAGAAACTGCCTCTCTGGTTAACCCTTATTACATTGTAACAGCTAAGGCGAAGCGCCCATCGATGTGAGTGACGTTGAATTGGGCATTCCCACACAGTCACATGACCACCGAGCCACACCTACCCAGCTGGTCATTAGGGCAGAGAACCGGTTGATTGATTGATTGATTGATTGATTGATTGATTTATAATCCAATTTCTATACCACCCTTTTCCCGAAGGACTCAGGGTGGTTTACAGCCATATTAAAAAACAAAAATACACATAATATAAATAACAAATTTAAAAACATTTAAAACGAATATATTAATTGGCCAAATTACTAAAACGGTCAAAACCGACATAAAACCCTTTAAAATTTAAAAACTATAATTAAAATACATTTAAAATACATTTAGGCTAGTCCCGCACGATTAAATAATAAAGTTTTTAATTCCCACTTGAAGGTTCGGAGGTGGGGGAGTTGGCGTAACCCCGGAGGTAACTCGTTCCAAAGAGCCGGTGCTGCCACAGAGAAGGGTCTCCCCCTGGGGGCCACCAACCGACATTGTTAGGTCAACGGCACCCTGAGCAGGCCCACTCTGTGGGAGTGCACAGGTCGTTGGGAGGCTATCGGTGGCAGAAGGTGGTCTCGTAAATACCCCGGTCCTAAGACATGGAGCGCTTTGAAGGTGGTCACTAACACCTTGAATTGCACCCGGAAAGCTACTGGCAGCCAGTGCAGGCCACGCAGGATGGGTGTTATATGGGAGCAACGTGGTGCTCCCTCTATTACCCGCGCAGCCGCATTCTGGACTAACTGGAGCCTCCTGGTGCTCTTCAAGGGGAGCCCCATGTAGAGAGCATTGCAATAGTCCAGGCGAGAGGTAACGAGGGCGTGAGTGACCTTGCGTAAAGAGTCCCGGTCAACGAAGGGGCGCAACTGGTGAATCAGGCGAACCTGATAAAATGCTCCCCTGGCGACGGCCGTCAGGTGCTCTTCTAAAGACAGCCGATCGTCTAGGAGAATGCCCAAGTTGCACACCCTTCCCCTGGGGGCCAATACTTCACCCCCAACAGTCAGCAAGGGCGAAAGCTGGCTGTACCAGGACGCCGGAACCCACAGCCACTCTGTCTTGGTTGGGTTGAGCTGGAGCCTGTTCCTCCCCATCCAGACCCGTACTGCCTCAAGACAACGGGCCATCACCTCGACAGCTTCATTGGGGTGGTTTGGAGTGGAAATGTACAGCTGAGTATCATCAGTGTACAGATGATAATCTACCCCAAAACCACGGATAATCTCACCCAGCGGCTTCATGTAGATGTTGAACAGGAGAGGCGAGAGAACCGACCCCTGAGGCACCCCACAAGTGAGGTACCTAGAAGTCGATCTCTGCCCCCCTGCCAACACCGTCTGTGTCCGGTCAGAGATATAGGACCACCCCCAATCCCTCCAACCGTCGCAGCAGGATACCATGGTCGATGGTATCAAAAGCCGCCGAGAGATCTAAAAGGACCAGGACAGAGGAACATCCCCTGTCCCGAGCCCTCCAGAGGTCATCCACCAACGCGACCAAAGCCGTCTCAGTGCTGTACCCCGGTTTGGAGCCGGACTGGAACGGGTCTAGAAAGACAGATTCCTCCAGGTATTGGGGGAGCTGATATGCCACCACACTCTCAACAACCTTCACCAAAAAGTGAAGGTTGGAGACTGGACGATAGTTCGCCAATATAGCTGGGTCCAGGGAAGGCTTCTTGAGGAGGGGCCTCACCACCGCCTCTTTCAAGGCGGTGGGAAAAATGCCCTCCAACAAGGAAGCATTGGTAACTCCCAGGAGCCAGCCTCGTGACACCTCCCGTGTGGCCAGTACCAACCAGGAGGGACACGGGTCCAATAAACATGTGGTGGGATTCAGCCTACCCAACAACCTGTCCATGTCGTCGGGAGTCACAGGATCAAACTCAGCCCAGGTAATGTCCACAAGACTCGGCCCCGTCATCTCGCCCGGATCTATCCAATCAGCATCCAGACCACTCCGGATCCGAGCGATTTTATCATACAGATACTGTACAAAATCCTCAGCACGACCCTGCAATTATTTGAATCCCATCACTGGTTAAAACCCTAGCACTGTGATGGCGAACCTATGGCATGAGTGCCAGAGGTGGCATGCACAGCCCTCTCTGATGGAACGCGTGCTGTCGCCCCAAGTCAGCTCTCTGTGGTGTTTCTTTCATGAGCTCCTATTTCCCTGCAGACAATGAAACAGAAGCTCATGAAAGAAAAAGATTTTATCTCTTGCCGCCCTGCCAGTGTTGGGATGCCCCACCTCCCGCCAGCTAGCTGGTCTTTGGGTCCCTGCTACGCATTCGCTCATGTCCTCGCATGCACACGCATGTCCTCGCATGCACACGCATGTCCTCCCATGCATGCGCATATCCATGCATGCACACATACATGCACGTCCTCGCATGCATGTTCATGCACCTTTCACTTTGGGCATGTGTGCATGCGCAATTTGGCCACTCAGTGTCTAAAAGGTTCACCATCATTGCCCTAGCATCGGGAGGGCACTGACGTTGGAAAGGATGGCTCAGTTTATCCCCTATCTTCAGCCTAAATGTTCTTATGATGGATAACAAAGGAATAAAAACAATACTAGTCAGTTAACAAAATAACAGAGGCAAAGCCAACGATCATAATTCATAATTTGCCACGTATAAGGAAGGGAAACATATCTGAAAAAGATTGGACTGTCCAGAACACAGGGGGAAAGAAAAAACATCGTTTGGCTTAATATGGACGTATAATTTTAAGAAATGTTGGTGAACTTGTGAAATTCAAACATCTGGAAATTTGCAAATGTGGCCTCTGTCTTTGGAAAAAGACAATCCAAGGAACTATAGACCAATATGCAGGGTGTTAATATCTATAAAGTTTCTATAGCAATTCATAAAAGAAGCAGTGTGGAGAAATGGCTAAGCGCATAGCATCATAGGCCACAGATCTCAAATCTCTGCTCCCAGGACTTTCTATCAGGCATCTACCTCTCAGTCTGGGGTACCTACTTGGAGGTCCTGCTGCTACCACTTTCAGATGGCTTAACTGGCATCTTCCCCCTAGCCCCAGTATATGAGATAAAGGTGGCTTTCATAACCTGTACTGCCCTTCTGCTGATTAAAAGACTAAGATATAAAAAACTGAAATAATTTCAATAATACTATCTCCTGGGCTCATTCATATTGAAATGATATATGACTGCAGGCTTCAGCCCTTTCTTTCAATTCCACCACAAATATACAAAACCAAGCTTATTTAAAAAGAAAAAAACAAAATATAAAAACACTGAAAATTACAAAATAAACTACAAATGGTTTCCTATAAATGAGTATTTTTAAATAAATTTATATGGTCGCTCAACTTGACTCCAGGCAACTTACAAAATTAAAAACGCACATCACGGTACCCATAGTTCTTCCCACCCACCCCCACCCACCCCCAGTGATATCAACAAACACAATCACACCAACCACTTGATTTGCTTTGTATCCATCTACAGTCCCTAGGCCTTTAACAGAACCACGTCTTCAATGCCTTCAGGGGCTCCCTGAAATATGCAATACTTTATATAGTTTTTGATACTATTTTTTCCGAATTGAGAGATTCGAACAGGTTCGGATGAGGACAACATGGATGATCATCTTTAAGATTTGAGATCAAGCCTTATAAGCACATGCAGAAGGAATTTGGGATGTGAAAAGAAAAGAAGACCGAGGGGAAACATGTTACCAGTACAGTGTTCAGATATGTAAAAATGAGCCATAGGGAAAATGATTGGGAATTATTTTCTATTGCCACATAAACTAAAACTAGAAATATTGGGTAAAAGTTGTAGTTATCTAGGTTTCACTTAAATTCAAAGAAAAAAACTTCCTGATGAGCACTGTCCAAAAGTGGAGCAGATGACATATGGAGCATTCTCATAACTTTTGTAGAAGTTTTTGGTTTGTTTGTTGTTGTTTTTTTAAAAGCAAAGAACTGGGCAAACCCTTTTCAAGGATAATTATATGGTTTCTTGCACATTGTGGAAGGTTGAACTAGGTGATCTTTATGTTTCTTTCCATCCCTGTAAATGTATCATTCTATGATAGTTGGCAGTTTTGAACTTTAATCAAAACTGTATGGAATGATCATAACTATATGTTTTCTTGGCCTGGTTCACAGCTTCTCCCTCAGATATCCTCCTCCAGAGTCACCTTTTCTTTTTCAAGGATTTAATTTTTCTATTCCTGTATGCATGACAGAGAGCCAGTCCTCCTGAGAATTTGTGTTTTGTATCTGGGTAGCCTTGAAAGATGGATTTGATAGTCCAATTGCAATAATCAGTCTGTAAATAAATTGGAAACAACAGCAATTCTGAAGCCAGTGCAAATTTGTCAAGAACGAATCTTGCCTTATCATATTATTTAATTAGGTAACTTCCTTAGTAGATTAATGGAATGATGTATATTCCATTAAAATAGATTCCTCCCCCAAAAAATCATTTGACAAAATATTCATACCATTCTGATTAGCAAGTTCAGTAGAGATTGGGTAATATTACAGTGACATGGATACATAGCTGGTTTGAAAATCATACGCAGTGAGTGTTATCAAGATGGAATAAAAGATGTCAGAAACTCCAATTGTGGAAAATTCAATTCTGGAAAATTCTATTAAAGGTATCAATTTATATCCTGCATGAAGAAGTAGAGGATTTGTTGCTCAAATGTTTCAAGATGATATAACGTTCAGTGAGATTAATATAATTCTATGAGACTTTGGTAAGTTAGAGTAATAAGCCAAACATAATGGTATAAAATCAATCAAAGCTTTTCATTAGGAAACAAAAATTAAATGCTCAAATATAGCCCGAGGAATACTTGGCTTGACAATAATGAAAAATACGATGTAGTAGTATTTGATTATAAGTAAAGTAAATCAATAGTGTCACATGCCTGCAAAAAAAAGGTTAAAAGCTATTTTAATTGCAGAAAAAGAAATACAATTTCTTAATCACAAGATGTAGTAGTTCCTCTATTTTCTGCCCTTGTCAGATCCCACATCTAATGTTGTATTAATTACTATACAACCTACAAAGAGCTCAGCCAGACTGAAATAGATTCAGTGGGTGATAAGGATTATTATGACGCTAGAAGCTAAATGCTATGAAGAGTGATGGAAGGAATTGGGAAAATTTAGTCTTAGGAAGAGAATGGACAAATACAATGGACTCTCAAAATACCTGAAAGAATGTCACCCAGAAAAAAAAGCTGTCTATATTTTCAGAGTTTAGGATGTGGAATCAGATTCCAGCTACAGGAAGGCAGATTTCAGATGAAGATAAGGAAAAAGAATACAATAAGAGCAGTTTCAACAATGAGACCCTGAGAAATGATGGACTCCTAGTTCAAGTGGAGGATAGCTAGCCATCTGTATGGGATTTGGATGGTGCAAATGATTGAATCGAATGGCTTGCACTGTCTTTTCCAGCTCAACAAACACCTGATTTTATTGCGATAAAAGTCAGTCTGAACTGTTCAGGATCCTGGATGCTATCAAGGATATATTTAAGTCTGTTTGGAACCGACAAGAACATTTTGCATCCTGTTGTTTAGGTGCTGTAGGGGAGCTTGAATGTTACTTATTCTTAGCCTCTATCCATTAACTGTAATACAATGTCATATTTTCAAGAATACATCAGATTAGGTGACATATTCAAAAGAAAGAAAAACGCATCTGAAAGCAATTAGAACAGAAGCACCTGTATGATATTGCAAATACAACAGGCAAATAAAATGGTGCGCATGTAGTACGGTACCTTTCCTTTTTCTGGCTGAAAAGACCACTGACGGATGCTGTTTTGAAACAGATCTTTGTGAAGCATCAGTGAGCTCTTCGGAGTTCTGTAAGCAGAGATGAACTGGCTAAAGTGCCTTTACACAGCCTGAGCTGGATCCCTCAGCATATCTCAAATATGGCTCTGTGTAGCTGAAACTTTAAATAGACACTGGCCCCTTGTGGGCGATGCGGTTACATGTGTATTTCTGCAGCTTCAACAATTTCACTTATTTAGAGACAGTATTACAGAGGCACCACTCAAGGACACACAACAGTAATTAAAAATTAAATTCAGCAGACAGCAGTCTTAATGTTTAAGTTTGTTTTGTTTGTGTGTGTATGTTTATTTGTTAAATTTACATGCCACCCACCTCACCCAAGTGACTCTGGGCAGCTTCTAAACTTCAATGTGCAAATGAATTCTATTGTGGTAACATTTTCTGCCAGCTCAAGGACTGGTGGACAGCACTCAAAACTCTCATGGTTTCATTGGTTTCATTATTATTTTTGTCAAGAAATAGCTCATTTTTAGAGTGGAAGCCTCAAATGATTGCTACTTTCTCTAATATGAGGAAATCAAATTATTACTTCTGGCTTTGCTTAGTAGGTATTTATTGCACATCCTTTATGCTTCTGGATGTTTTTAGCTCTCAGAGCGTATTTTCCTCCTGCTGATTTTAGCAGGAAGCCTCGATCACTATGCAAAGCAGGATGAATTCCTCAAGCCTTCTCTCTTGTCAGATCTCTGGGGATGGCTTACCATCAAAAGACGTTTCCTTATAAGAGTAATGGAGAAGTCTTGAAGTTGCCACTGGGACTTGAGCTTAATTCAAACTTAATAATAAAACATTGACGCAGGCAAGTATTACAACTTCCCACAGGAGAAATCTTTTATATAAGGCATATGTTGTAACAGGAATTGCCTCTCCCTCAAATTCTGCCATGTAGCCTGTTAAAGGTAGAATCAGACCACACTCTCCTTCCCTCGTGCATGCACAGTATTCACACTATTATTATTATTATTTTTATTATTATTATTATTGAATACACAGTCTTCAAGCAATGTTCCTTTTCCTCTTTTTTCATTGGGGTGGGAATGGAGATTTTACAGTATCTTCCCCCTGCCATGCCCACCAAGCCACACCCACAGAACCCGTAGTAAAAAAATTTGAAACCCACCATCAGTTGGATTAGAAGATCTCCAAGATCCCTTTCAACTCTTCTGTATTTTGTTATTCTGCTTCCTTGAGGTTCTTGTTTGCTATGCTATGCTAATACACAGTCCTCAATTTACAACTGTTCAATTAATGACCAGTCCAAGTTACAACAGCACTGAAAGTCACTTATGACTGTTTTTCACATTTTTGACTGTTGCAGCATCCTCATGATGGTCACGTGATCAAAATCCACACACTTGGCAACTAACTCATATTTATGACAGTTCCTTACGCAACCTTCTGACTAGCAAACTCAATTCGTAAGCCAGATTCACTGCAGTGATTCACTTAACAACTGTGATCAGAAAGATTATAAAACAGGGCAAAACTCACTTTAGAAGTTTCATTTAGCAATAGAAATTTTGGGCTCAATTGTGGTAAATCGAGGATTATATATTAATAGATGAAATTAGAATTACTTGTCTTGATATACAGCTCTTTATTTGACATACTGAGTGAAGGAGATCCTTATACCTTTTTACTGTGAATATTTTTTAGACCAAGTATTTTGCATCCATTGCAAGAAGTGACATTTCTTCAGCCTCCTGCTTCCTATTTTTTAAATTAAAATAGATTCACTGGAATTCATTCAGGGGTAAGTTATAAGAATAAAACCTTGACTCGGACAAGCATGATGATTCCTCATTGAAATAAATCTTTTTTTAGGACATATATGTTGTGAATGGGCGGCACAATGGCTCAGCAGTTAGACATTGTGTATATCATCTGGAAAGCTGGCAGCCTGGATTTGAAACCAGAGTGCCATGCAACAGGGTTAGCTCTCATTATTTGCCCCAGCTCAAATGTCGCAGTTTGCAAATGCAAGTTTGCAAATGCGAGTAGGTAAGTAGGTACCACTTACTGCATTCTGTACTTTCATGGTGATCACATGATGTAAGCACCTCTCAGACAACACAGGCTCCTTCGGTTGAGAATCAGATACGAGCACCTCCCCCTTGAGTTAGTCCTGAGTAGACCAGGGAAATCTTTAAACCTATGTTGTAAGTGGAGTTGCTTCTCCTTCAGCTGCATACAGTAGATGGACACTGCATATAGACATGCGTAAACACATTCTCTTCTCCTATGACTTCCAAATTTACTCAAGAGCCTTTAATGAAGGGATTTTATTGATGTGGAAGAGCCCCAGCTAACTTCAGGAATATTTTATTTATGGATTCAGCCGGAAATATTACATATGAGAGCTTGTTACTCTCTTATACAATTTTATTTATTTACTTACTAGCATTTTTTAAATTACTATAATCTACGTTTGTACTACCTCAAAGAGGAACTCTAAATCCTTGCTTCCAATTGAACCATGATCTGATAAAGTAGGATTTAAACTGTGTTAGGAATGTGAAGAAGCATTATCATAAATACATAACAAACAACAAACTCCTCCAGAGTGACAATACTACAACTATAATTATAATTTTATTCGTGGAACTGATCCAGGGACCGTAAATTTTATCCATTAAGTCTCTGCAACAGAAAACTCCAAATAATTTCCCCTTTTAAAACATCAAAAGAAAGTTATACCAAAAAGGAAAAATTACAAATAGATTCTATATTTTCCATTAATTGTTTGCTCATTTCTTTATTCCAACAGCAACCATCATAGCACCTAACTGATACTATATATCATTTTAAAACTTTAAGTACGTGAGTTTTTACTTGCTTTTCAAATACTTGCTCTTTATTTTCTGCTTTTCAGTTAACCTAAAAAAAAACAACTGGCCTTCTATGGATTTTTTTGTTTGCAGCCAAGATGGGTATCTTCACTTTGTGTTTTTGTTTTACAATGACACTACAGTCACTATACTTTGTAGGACTGAGTGTTTTCAACAAGTAAGTACACAAGGCACAAAACATGGTTTTTTTCTTCAGTATGAATTCACTTGAATCCTTTAATGCAGAGGCCCAGAAGATTTTATGATATACACAGTATCCGGTAGTTTAAAATGTAAAAACAATCATTCAGAAAAAAGGCAGAAAAGTTAAGTTTTCAAGCTTAGTAAACATACATTACAGACTTCAGCAAGACATCTATCAAAGAGATTCACATTGTATTTGGATCTAGTAGCAAGGGTTTGGATTATTTTTTTTAAGTAGCAAAAGTGACGATGATGTTTTAAATTTTTGGAACAAATGAAGCTATCAATTTTATTTACAGTATAAACAGGCCTTTTTTTAATTTTAAAGTGAAGATAACACCCTGTCACATGTTGAAGAAAAGCAGTATCTTAATTCTCAAATGCAAAATAAAGCAATATGAAAGTAAAACTATATATATATATTTATATTTATATGTATAAATAAATATCTTTGCTCTGAAATTCTGAAATCTTCTCAGCTCTATCGTACATGTGATTCTGATCAGAGTTCCCTTGGTCTTTATCATAATAAATGGTTCTGAAACTTCAGTCTTCTGCTGATGCTCTAACGAATTGCTTTTCATACAAGCTCATGACATGGTGGACAAACTGATATTGTTCACTAGTCTGGATCATTCCTCCCCTGGAAAGAGAAGCACAGAAGAATTTAGATTTTAAAAAGATGTGGAAATTGGTTTTACTTCCAAAAAAGATATACAGAACAGTCAGTGGTGGGATTCAAATAATTTAACAACTGGTTCTCTGTCCTAATGACCAGCTGGGTAGGCATGGCTCAGTGGTCATGTGACTGTGTGGGCATGGCAAACTCAACGTCACTCACTTTGATGAACGCTTCACCTTAGCTGTAACAATGTAATAAGGGTTAACCAGAGAGGCAGTTTCTGTAAGTAGGGCAATAAATATTAGGCTAGAAACAACACCAGAATGTTTCCTTCCTGCCTTCCTTACAGGATTAGTCCCGTAAAGTGGAGAAAACCAAAATAAGATTTCTGCCAACAACTGGTTGTCTGAACTGCTTAGAAAGTTAACAACCGGTTCTCCTGAATAGATGCGAACTGGCTGAATCCCACCACTGATTACAATACTGTACAGTACAGTACAGTCCTTGACTTATGACCACAAGGGAGCCCAAAATTTATGTTGCTAAGTGAGACATTTGTTAAGTGTCTCATTTTACGACTTTTCTTGCCACAGTTGTTAAATGAATTATTGCAGTTGTTAAGTGAATCTGGCTACCCCACTGACTTTGCCTGTCAAAAGGTCACAAAAAGTGATCACATGCCTCCGGGACACAGCAACCGTCATAAATATGAGTCAGTTGCCAAGAGTCTGAATTTTGATCATGTGACCATCTGCTGCAATGATCGTAAGTGTGAAAAACAGTCATAAGTCACTTTTTTCAGTGCTGTTGTAACTTTGAACAATGACTAAACAAACTGTTGTAAATTGTAAGAACCCACAACTGAAAAAAAAAACCATAATGATTCATTCTAAGATTAGTTAAAAGTCCATCTCATCCATTGTGTTCTTAGACAATAAAAACAGAAACAAAGTGAATAAAATTAAGTGGAATAAAATCAGTGCTATACAGAAAAAAAAATCAAAAATCAAGAATTTTAACACTTTTTTCAAACTATAATATTTTTATGATCAAATCACTGACTTTTCCCATGTTTGTACATTCAGTTTTATTCTGAAGCAAATACCTGCTTACATATTATAAAGTAATAAATGTTATTGACTGCTGGATTAAATATGCAACCTTCCACAATCCAATGCCTACAAAATACTCTGGATTATAATTCCCATTATTCGTGACCAATTTTAATATCTAATGGTTTTGTTCCTTTGTATTTAAGATGTTTGTAAATGATCCAGAGTTGCTTGATAGTGAGATGGATGGCATATCAAGTTAATAAATAAATAAAATAAATAATAAATCAGGTGATCAAGACATTTGGGAGGCAGCATTTAGGGGAAGGCTACATTAGACTTGGTTTTAGAAGAAAAATTATCTTACCTGTCTAACCGTAGCTGGCAAGTTGTTCTGAGTATGTCAACCATGCCCTCATTTTTCCACTGTTTGCAGCAAATGCTGGTAGCAATAAAACAGCCTGTTCTCCCAATCCCTGCACTGGCCAGAGAAAGAAATAAAAAGTGACAACAAAGATCTTCCAAAAATTAAAACATTGTTTAGAATACTTTCTTCACATCTGGGACTGAATTTTCCATCTAGGACTGACTTCATGAGCTTAAGGTCAAGGGGATATTATAGCACCATTCAGAAGTCAAGAGTCAAAGCAGAGAACTGAACATAACTGAGGGGGTCCTTGGTGCTCTCTGACCTTGGTTGTTTTCTTGCAGATGTTTCATTACCCAAAATTAGGTAATGAAATGTCACGGGTGCTAGTAAGGAATGGGGTTTGTTCTCATTTTATATTTTAGTAGGCTTGCCCTGTCAGTGTTGGTGAGGGTGGTCTTAAGAGATTCTTTGGTTGGGCTGTTTACTGTTAACTTGTTTGGAAGTTCCTTGACTGGGATATGGAGTATTGTTTACTTCTTGATTGTTGGTCTGATGTTTATCTTGGAGTTAATCTATGCTCATCTGGGTGCTAATTGCTGGTGGGGAGGTGTTTTGGTCTTTTTGTTCCCTTTTGGGCTTGTTGATTGCTTCTTTTGAATAGTATAGACCAGGGGTCAGCAACCTGTGACTCTGGAGCCGCATGTGGCTCTTTCATCCCTCTGCTGCGGCTCCCTGTTGTTGGTGATCTCCACAATTGATAGGGCTTTCGGTTAGGACAGGTAGAGGAAAACGGATGCCTTGCTAGGAGAAGATTCTATCGTGGGGGAACTGACTTCCAGTCGGCAGAGGAAAAAGAGACTCTATGGTGGGGGAACCGGACTTCCGGTCGGCTCCAGAATTGAACGGGGGCTTCCAGTTAGGACGTTTGTGGCTCTTTGAGTGTTTAAGCTTGCCGACCCCTGGCATAGACATACAGTTATATCTATGTGTCTATTGATGGTTAATTTATCAGAGAGCCAGGCCTCTGGAAATTCCTTAGCATTTTGGTCTTGGTCTAGGATGGTCACATTTTCCCAATTGAAACTATGGTTAAGTATGTCCATATGTTGGAGTTTTCATCAAGTGAAAACTCATCATTCATCAAGTATGTCCATAAAGAGTTTTCATCAAGTGAAACCAGGGACTCATTTGAACTCTGAGCTACAAATATTCTCCTTTATTGGTACTGAACGTATGTCAGCCCCAGCCCTGCGGCAGTACTTGGGGCTGCCATTTGTATGGGGATCGCCATTCCGCTGCTGCACGCTTTTGCTGATTACCCTTCCTGTGTGCCTGCTCTGCTGGGACATCAGCCCCGAGGCATGCCTCTCAGCCACATGCTAGATGACTTCAGGGGCATGCACTGAAGCAGCTTCTCACCATCCACTGCGGAACTGGAGTGGCTTGCGATGGATTGGGGAGGGAAAAGAAGGATACGGGTTATTTGGATAACTGAGTGATTGCACTGGGATGGAGCTGTATGCTACTTAAAGGGTGATGGGAAGCAAGGAGTGTCAGCTCCAACAATCTTGTCGGGTTCCGTAAAGTATGGGGAAAAACCCTCAGCACGCAAAAGCAGTAACCAAGTTTGTTTATCCTGATATTGGTACTAACTGACCACCTTAAAGTGTTATTGTTTAGCTCAGTGGTAGTCAACCTGGTCCCTACCGCCCACTAGTGGGCGTTCCAGCTTTCATGGTGGGCGGTAGGGGTTTTGTCCAAAACTGAAGCACTTTCCTTTTTTAAATTTAATTGACTTTTTAAAAAAAATTCATAGCATTATTTAAAAACATTTTCATTAGGTTTTCATAAAATTTCCCGTGACAATTTAAATTTCTGAAAATATACTATTTGTATCACCCACGCATAAGTTTAGTTCATGTTACGTAAGTGAAACTAAATGGCGCTATAGTGCGACCGCAAACAAAGAGTCTTGTCCCAGAATAGCTCGCGCATCTCCCCCCACACCACCCAGCTGTAACAGACCAGCAGAGCTGGTAGCCGGCACCCCCCCAACCCAATCCATGGTGTGCGAGAGGCATGCGCAGACGACAATACAGGGCGCATTACTGTGGAACTGGTGGGCGATTAGAAAATTTTACTACTAACAGAGATACAAAAGTGGGCGGTAGGTATAAAAAGGTTGACTACACCTGGTTTAGCTCTACCATGTGTTCTGAAGTTTTAGGAAATTATTATTATTTTATTTCAGACAATATTGGTTGTGTATAGGAACAGAAGTCTTTACTAGACTGAAACTCTTTGCTTGCCAAAGTGATTCCTTGTCCATGTGTACAAATGTGGTGGCCTTCTGGTTTCTCGCATATTATCCCCTGACTGTAAACTACTGGTAGGTATGTGATGTTGTTGTTAGTTGCGAAGTCGTGTCCGACCCATCGCGACCCCATGGACAACATTCCTCCAGGCTTTTCTGTCCTCTACCATCCTCTGGAGTCCATTTAAACTCATGCCTACTGCTTCAGTGACTCCATCCAGCCACCTCGTTCTCTGTCGTCCCCTTCTTCTTTTGCCCTCAATCTTTCCCAGCATTAGGCTCTTCTCCAGTGAGTCCTTCTTTTTCATTAGGTGGCCAAAGTATATCAGTTTCATCTTCAGGATCTGGCCTTCTAAAGAGCAGTCAGGGTTGATCTCTTCTAGGACTGACTTGTTTGTTCGCCTTGCAGTCCAAGGGACTCGCAGGAGTCTTCTCCAGCACCAGAGTTCAAAGGCCTCAATTCTTTGGCGCTCAGCCTTTCTTATGGTCCAACTTTCACAGCCATACATTGCAACTGGGAAAACCATAGCTTTGACTATACACACTTTTGTTGGCAGGGTGATGTCTCTGCTTTTTAGTACGCTGTCTAGATTTGCCATAGCTTTCCTCCCCAGGAGCAAGCGTCTTTTAATTTCTTGGCTGCAGTCCCCATCTGCGGTGATCTTGGAGCCCAGGAAAATAAAATCTGTCCCTACCTCCATTTCTTCACCATCTATCTGCCAGGAATTGAAAGGGACAGATGCCATGATTTTTGTTTTCTTAATGTTGAGTTTCAAGCCAACTTTTGCACTCTCCTCCTTCACCCGCATCAAGAGACTCTTTAGTTCCTCTTCGCTTTCTGCCATTAGAGTGGTATCATCTGCATATCTGAGGTTGTTGATATTTCTTCCGGCAATCTTAATTCCAATTTTTGATTCATCTAGCCCCGCCTTTCTCATGATGTGTTCTGCATATAAATTAAATAGGCAGGGTGATAGTATACAGCCTTGCCGGACTCCTTTCCCAATTTTGAACCAATCAGTGGTTCCGTGTCCAGTTCTCACTGTGGCTTCTTGACCCGCATACAGGTTTCTCAAGAGACAAATTAGATGGTCCGGTACACCCATCTCTTTAAGAACTTGCCACAATTTGTTGTGATCCACACAATCAAAGGCTTTAGCATAGTCAATGAAGCAGAAGTAGATGTTTTTCTGGAACTCCCTAGGTTTCTCCATGATCCAGCGTATATTGGCAATTTGATCTCTAGTTCCTCTGCCTCTACAAAATCCTGCCTGTATTTCTGGTAGTTCTCGATCCACATATTGCTGGAGCCTAGCTTGTAGGATTTTAAGCATAACCTTACTAGCATGTGAAATGAGTGCAATGGTGCGATAGTTTGAACATTCTTTGGCATTGCCTTTCTTTGGAATTGGAATGTAAACTGACCTTTACATCCAATCCTGTGGCCATTGTTGAGTTTTCCAAATTTGCTGGCAAATTGGATGTAGCACTTTTACTGCATCGTCTTTTAAGATTTTGAATAGCTCAGCTGGAATATGGTCTCCTCCACTAGCTTTGTTGTTGCTCAGATTTCCTAAGGCCCATTTGACTTCACATTCTAGGATGTCTGGCTCAAGGTTAGTGACCACCCCATCGTGGTTATCAGGGATGTTAAACTCATTCTTGTATAGTTCTTCTGTGTAATTTTGCCACCTCTTCTTAATCTCTTCTGCCTCTGTTAGGTCCCTGCCATTTTGGTCCTTTATCATGCCCATCTTTGCATGAAACGTTCCCTTCATATCTCCAATTTTCTTGAATAGATCTCTGGTCTTTTCCATTCTATTCTATTGTTTTCTTCTATTTCTTTGCACTGTTCATTTAAGAATGCATTCTTATCTCTTCTAGCTATTCTCTGGAATTCTGCATTCAACTGGGTGTATCTTTCTCTTTCTCCCTTGCCTTTCGCTTCCCTTCTTTCCTCAGCTATTTGCAGAGCTTCCTCAGACAGCCATTTTGCTTTCTTGCATTTCTTTTTCTTTGGAATGGTTTTAGTTGCTACCTCTTGTACAATGTTGCGAACCTCCGTCCATAGTTCATCAGGCACTCTGTCTATCAGATCTAATTCTTTAAATATATTTGTCACTTCTACTGTATATTCATCAGGGATATGATTTAGTTCATATCTGAGTGGCCTGGTGCTTTTCCCTACTTTCTTTAGTTTAAGCCTAAATTTTGCAAGAAAAAGCTCATGATCTGAGCCACAGTCAGCTCCTGGTCTTGTTTTTACTGACTGTATAGAGCTTCTCCATCTTTGGCTGCAGAGCACATAGTCAATCTGATTTCTTTGTTGACCATCTGGTAATGTCCATGTGTAAAGTCGTCTCTTAGGTTGTTGGAAAAGAGTGTTTGCTATGACCATCGTATTGTCTTGACAGAATTCTATCAGCCTGTGCCCTGCTTTATTTTGTACTCCAAGGCCATACTTGCCTGTTATTCCGGTTATTTTTTGGCTTCCTACTTTAGCATTCCAATCTCCCATGATGATAAGGACATCATTTTTTGGTGTTAATTCTATCAGGTGCTGTAGGGCTTCATAGAACTGGTCAATTTCATCTTCTTCAGCACCAATGGTTGGGGCATAGACTTGAACTATTGTGATATTGAATGGTTTGCCTTGGATTCGGACTGAGATCATTCTGTCATTTTGGGGATTGTATCCCAGTATTGCTTTTCCTACTTTTTTATTTATTATGAAGGCCACTCCATTTCTTCTGAGGGATTCTTGCCCACAGTAGTATACCTGATAATCATCTGAATTAAATTCGCCCATTCCTGTCCACTTTAGTTCACTGATTCCTAAGATGTCGATGTTCAGTCTTGTCATCTCTTGTTTGACCACATCCAGCTTGCCTTGATTCATGGATCTTACATTCCAGGTTCCTATGGAGAAAAAATCTTTACAGCATTGGACTTTCCTTTCACCACCAGATACATCCACAGCTGAGCGTCCTTTCGGCTTTGGCCCAGTCGCTTCATTCTTTCTGGCGCTACTAGTACTAGCCCTCCGCTCTTCCCCAGTAGCATTGTGTGTGATGGGGAGCTGTTATTCTAGAATATGTGGGGAGTGGATAGAAGTGCTACTCAACCCGCAGACTGAATGTGGACCGAGCATATGAAAAGACACACTTATGTTTTCTTTATCTGCCTCTAATTTATGCACAAAAAACCAGCAGAATATCTTTTACCATTGGCCCTGTATTATTTCAGAAAAAGGTTAGCAGTTTTATTGGATAAAATGTTACAGGGTAAAATTCCAGAGAGATGTTATGTGAGGCATCTGGTTTCTGTCAGCTTTTATATGTCAACATGTCATTTTAAATAAAGAGAAACAGCAAGTAACAATTACTTCATGGTCCAAGAGCATCTTGGTTTTGCAAGTCTTTAGCTCTGCTGAAAGCTTCTTAGATGACTTTCCATCATTGTCACTTATATTATTTGGGCCATCAGCTAAGCCCCCAGGAAGAAGAAATGCAACTTGTGTAGTCATTCGACCCAGATCTACAGATGTTATATTTGATCGTGTTTTTTCCCCTTGGTAATATGTATAGGCATACCCATCATACTATTCTTTATTGGATATTACTTCAGAAATATATATTGCTTCATTAAAAGATTTTGTGTTGTATTTAATTTCATATTAATCCTTCCTATTATTCTCATTACTATTTCATCTACTGTATTTCAAGTAAGAGTCCACCTAGATTATAGCATTCTTTTGGGCTAGTTTGAGGGGGGCAGGGTTGGCAGCAGGAAGTATGGTTTTGCAGTAGTTCTTCTCCATCTTTGAGATTGGTTTCAGCCAAGGTTAGGAGGGGGGAGATCCAGCCCTAAATTCTTACATTCTGAGACCATTACTTTCTCCCCACTCCTATTTAACATCTGGTGAGTTCATTTATCAACATGAGGTTAAATACCATCAATCTGTTGATGATACTCAGCTGTACTTCTTTGCTTTGAGTTGTCCAAATGATACTGTTCAGATTCTTTCCCAATGCCTGGAGGCTGTAACTGTCTGGATCAGAAAGAACAGGCCTTAACTCAATTCTAGCAAGCTCAAGTAGCTGTGGGTTTTAGGGCCTCACGGTTGTGGAGACTTTCTATTTTTGATTTGGACGGATAGCAGTCCCCTAGACACAGCTGACACACAATCAGGGGTAGAGGTCTTTTTGGGCTGATGGTCAAAGAACAGATGGCAGCTACGGTCAAGAGGGCCTCCATATTGGGACTTCCGGTGGCGCCATAGGCATTGAAGACGGTCCTCTGGATGGCCAGCTGTGATCGCGTTAAAAGCTGCCCAGACAGCACAAATCAGCTGTCTGGCGGCTTGGAAACCTTTCCCTCAGGAGAAGAGGGAAAGGTGAGCAGTCGGGTTTAGGTAGAACTTCCCGAAAGCCCCAGGAGTAATTCTTGGGGCTTGAAGGGTGACAGCTCCCTGGAAAGCCCGACGGAGCTCCAGATCTGGGACGCTTCTGCTTTTAAGCAGAACAAAACGCCGCGACAACCTCTGCAACCAATGTTAATTTTAACCTGATTTTAAAGCAGACGAAGCAAAGACAGGAGCGCTGGCAATTGCAACTGCAAGTACTAAACTTTAACTCTGTATCTATACTGTTTCCTTCTTAAACAACTTAAGAAGAACAAAGGAAATGGCGCCTGTGTTTTAAGAGGGCGTGAAAGTGAAAGTAAAGAAAATTCCTGTTAACCTCATTAGCGCCCTTAGCGCTGCTTAAGGAAGAGTGGAAAGTGAAAGGTCTATAGATTATAGAATTGACTTACTTAATCTAATTACAGTGTTTTTGAAAAGAGTTAAGAAGAATTGGACTTATTGAATTTATTAAACTTAAAGTAAGAAATGGCCTCTAAGCAACTAAATCTTGGTGTTTCTAAGAGTGCTGGAGGTTCGCCAGCTCATATGGCTAATCTACAACTATTGAATTTGGAAGCTTTACAAGAATCTTTGAAGGAATTTTTAAAGGAATTTTTAGAGGAAGCCTTAAAGCTCCAAATTGGCGTTATGGAGGAAAAATTTTAAGGAAATTGCAGAGGAGATGTTGGAAATTAGAGACGTTGTTGAGGTGCGGAATAAGGACATAAGAGAAGATATAGTATTAGCATTTCAAGGTTTGGCAAAAAATATGATCCAGCTGGATGAAAGAGTGGAAGAAATTAATCAACTTAATTTAAATTTGGAAAATAAAATGGTGGAGGTCCAAACCAAGATGGAGAGGGCAGATGAAGAAGTAGTTTTGTTACAATATAGATTGATGGAATTTGCCCTGAGAGTGAGAGGACTGAAAGAAGATAATCGAGAGAATTTAAAAGAGATTTTTGTAGAGGCTTTCGCACAGATGATTGGAGAGCAACCAGCAGACCTTGTAATTCAAATTGACAAAATCTATTGTGTTAACTCTTGGGTTGCTAGACAGAGAAAACTGCCAAGAGATGTGATTTATTTTACGACGAGAAGGATCAGAAATGAAATTTTACAAGCATCTTATAAGAACAAAATTCAAATAGTAGGACAAGAGGTATTAATCTTGAAAGAAATTCCTCCTAAAATGTTAAGAAGCAGAAAGGAGTTTGCTTTTTTGGTGGATGAATTCAGAAATTGACAGATACAGTTTAAATGGGATGTTCCAACTGGACAAATAGTAACCTATACAGGAGAAAGATATCGTCTTAATACAGTTTGGAAGGCAAGAGATTTTTATACCAATATATTAAAGGCTGGAAGCCCACCATCGCCAGAAGGAGAAGAGAAGTGGAAACGGCAAAAAAGTGGGAGAAGGAAGGAAAGCAGAAAGCACAGGCTGGGACTGTAACTATTGAAGAAAATTTACTCCAATTTCTGGCTACTCCCCAAATTCTAGAATCAATGGAAAAAACAGGAGATGTAAAAGAGCAAAGATTGACCCAAGCAGCCACTAAATGTAGAGAACAAGAAGCAAAGATGCAACAATCTCAAGCGACAATTTAAGAAATTAACAAAACAGAAGTTGTGGGGAGGATTAGGCTGAAGAGGAGGATTTAGGAAGATCTCCAGCTGATGCTTCAAAAGCTTCAAGGTGCCAAGAATAGCAATTAGATTTTTAACATCGATATGATGGAGGATTTGGAGTTGAGAGACATTTGGCGAGAGTGGAATGTTGAAGAAAAAGATTTTACTTTTTTTTTTCTGACAGATACCAAACTTTTTCTAGGATTGATTTTATACTAATTATTAATGATTTGTTTTCTAGGGTAAAGAAGATGAAGATATGTTCAAGAATCTTGACTGATTATAGTCTGGTATGGGTGGAACCTGACTAGGAAAAGGATGTTAGGAGATCTTGGAGGTTAAATGAAAATTTGTGTAGATATGAAGAAGATGTAAAGGAATGTAAAAGTCAAATGAAAGAATTTTTTGTTTTGATTATAATAAAAAAGAAAGAGTAATTACTCATATTTAGTTCAGGAAATAAAAAAGTTAAAGAAATAATAAATATATACGAGGGTAGTTTAATATGTTGATAGTAGACTAGGTGGTAACTAATTTACAACATGTTAAGCATATTATATTTTGTAAAGTTAACAAACTAGGTAGGTGGTTAGTATATGCAATAAGAAAAATAAAAAAAATATTATTGGAAAGATAGAATATAAAGATAAAGAGCTATATTAACAGAATATGATCAAAAAAGTCTTTTCAGAATTTTATACAAAGTTATATGCTAGCGACCCAATTCAAGGTACAGATATAGATAGATATCTAATTGACTTCAAATCTAATATCAGCAGCTAGATTATTGGTAGCACAATATTGGAAGAAGGAACATTTGCCTACTATTGAATATGTATGAATAGAATGTAAGAATTGTATCTGTATTTCTTTTTTGTAAAAGGGGAGTTAAGGTTCCAGGGGAGGATGGGAGTTTATGGATAGTTAGCGTATTTTAGCTTATGATTGTTAGATGTTATACCCTGTATTTTGCTCTGGGAAGTCCGGGGGATTGGGAGGGGGGAGGGGGGAGACGTTGAGGAGGGGGGTGGAGGGAGAAGGAGGGGAAATATTTATAAAAACTTTATAAACCTTTTTAATAAAAAAAAAAAAGAGGGCCTCCATATTCATGTCTGTGCACCCATTCCTGAAGGAGGTGGTTCTGCTTTATTCACATCTTATGTAGTTCTCAGTTGTACATTGTTCTCCATACGATGCTCATTAATTGCTTTCAAAAGCTGCTATTAGTCCAGAATGTAGGAGTGGTTTGGAACAAATCATGGTTTGTCTATATAGCATCACTGTTTTGCAAGTCACACTGGTTCCCAGTGAAGAAATTCAAGGCATCAATGAAGTGAAAGTAATGTAAACTATATTCTTCAATATTATTAAATGTGAAAGCCTTGACTGACCATGTCCCCATTTGATAATGATCATGGTTTATGGAAACTTGTGGCTTGGGCGTGGAACGTATCAATAAAGGAGAGTAATTGTAGCTCAGGGTTAAAATGAGGGGTCTTGGTGCTCTCTGAGCTTGCTTGTTTTCTTGCAGATGTTTCACTATCCAAACTAGGTAACACATCATCAATGCTAGTCCATCAGTCCACTAACCCTGATGATGTTACATAGTTTGGGTAATGAAACGTCTGCAAAAAAACAAGCAAGCTTAGAGAGCACCAAGGATCCCTCACTGTGGAAAGTAAGCGTAAGGAAAGAGACTGTGGAACTTGATTGGAATACAGTGAGAATTATATTGCAAAGTGGCAAGACATATATGGGACTACATGAATGGGAAGCATGAAAATGGATGTTTGGTGGAATAATGAAGGGGAATAGGTTAGAGGTGACTTGCAAAAACCGAGTATGAGAGAAATATATTACATAATGTTTACAGAAATAAAAGTTAATTGTGAGGAATGTATGTGAAGAGAGCAAGGAAGAATTAAGATTAAAAGAGGCAGAACATTTTGACAAGATATTTAAATTTGTTTTAGAACTGAGTGAAGAAAGCTAAACAAAGAGGCACAATCAGAGAATAGAATTAAAATTAGAAGTGACGAAATAATTTCGGAAGAAATTAAAAGCAAGGAAATGCTAGATGCAGCATGTTAATGATTTGTATGGGACTGCTATAATATATGGGAATATATAGAAGAATGGAAATAAATGCTATAAATGTAGTCTCCAAGAAAAAAAATGATAAAAAGGAATACATACACACTGGAAGCAAGTTGCAAATAATATGCCTTCACGTAGAATGTAAGAATTATGTTAATGTAAATTTAAAGCAAACTGTTAAAAGAGAAATGCTGAATTTAGACAGCACAATAATACAGCTACCTGACTGCATTATAACAGAAAAAAAATATACTTTTAGAACGTTCAGAAAAAATTGTACTTTATTACTTTAGATTATGATAGTGCATTATATTCTCATATGGTTTGTGTTTATGAAAAATGCTGTAGAGACTCATTATACCTTTATCCCATCATCCATAATCTGCTTGTACAAGGGGTACTTACCACAATTTTGCATAACAATATAAATATTCTTTTTACAAGATTTCATTTTGTAATCTTACTAAAAATGAATTTAGCTTTAAAATGTAAATGCTCCTTTATGCTACCCAAAGTCAAATTATATGAAAAATAATTCAGAAAATTATTTGCAATGGTTATGCTTCAAATTATATAACTCTGTTCAATATTTTCCTGAGAGTGGAGTTAACCAGTAGGTGGTCACAGGCCCTATAAAGATTTCTATGAAATCTGCTTATTGCATTTATAATCAGGGGCTTCCTTGGTACACTCAGTAGTGGCAATATGTTGTGTAGCATCATAGACAGCTCCTCCAAAGAGTCAGGGTCCTGTTAGAGCGGAATGGGACTTTTCGGCTGGAACCCTTCGCCTTGCCTGTTTCTCCCTCAAGGTTTTTGCCTCTGTGTTATTAGCCACAAACTTTTCTCCTCGGCTGGCCCTCCCCCAGCCTTTCACCCTGGCACATCAGCCACGGCCCTTCCGTCCCAGTCCCTTTGCTGCAGCCCATTTGTCGAAGTACAGTTTCCGGCGGGCTTTTGGCTGCCCAGGACAATGCACAGCCAGCCAATCGGTGCAGGGATTTGGGGGCTTTGGGAGTGGAAGAGTGGGGGCTGCAGTTCAGAGGGAGGCTCAGGAGGGCCAGCAACACCCCCCTTTGTCCAAAGTGCCTGAGACAAGGGCTGGTTTGCAACTCTTTGCCACAAAAGATGGGGGGAGAGGGCTGTAGCGTGCGAGGGATCCATCAAATGGGGTTCCCAGAGCCTCTCCCTGTGGAAGGGGGGGGCTGGGAGGGGGCAAAGGTATTTTGTCCTCAACCAGGGCTCTTCCACCCCCGCTCTTCCACTCCCAAAGCCCCCCAAATTCCTGCACCGACTGGCTGGCTGCGCATTGTCCTGGGCAGCCAAAAGCCCAATGCAAACTGTACTTCGACAAATGGGCTGCAGCGAAGGGACTGGGACAGAGGGGCCATGGCCAATGTGCTGAGGCAAAAGGCTGGGGGAGGGCCAGCCGAGAAGAAAAGTTTGTGGCCAATAACACCTTGAGGAGAAACAGGCAAGGCGAAGGGTTCAAGCCAAAAAGTCCTAGACTCTGTTAGAAAGTAACACATCTTTAGGACCCTATACCATTTCAGACAAATGAAATGGCTGCATGGTTCACATTTCATCTGCACTGTGTAACAGGCACAAGACAGCCAGATCATGCCCTGGTTACAGTGAAACCCAATGTGGAAATTTTGATTCCTCTGGATTCTACCAGCTTAAATGCAAGGGATATTTCTTGCTAGAATGTTAAAGAGTGGACACATAGAAAAGGTGTGTTTAAAATGTCAAAGAAAAAGTGAAAGGTAAACTCAGTATTGTATATAACATTAAAAGCAAAGGACGTTTCAAATGAATGTCAGGGATATAGGAAAATTACCTAAGTATCATTTTCCCCCTCATTTCTTTCTAACTATGTTTAATAATTTACCTGCAATGAACAATAATTGGAGCATTCTTTTCTTCTGCATGGTGCATGGCTTCTTCCACTTCTTGGACCAGTTGGAGCAGGGGTGGTGCTTGATCAGGGGTCTTCTGGTCTGGCCAAGATGTATACCAGTAGTGCTTCAGATTTCTTGTTTCTTCCCCATTCTATAAGACAGTGAGCAAGAAAATCGGGAGCAAGAGAAATTCAACACATGAATTTCTTTTCAAATATCAAAAACATCTCTCATTAGAGAAATCACAAAAAGCAGCCCAGAATTTTCAAAGATAACAATTTCAATGACTCTGATTTTTAACACCTTTCCTTGATATATGCATACTATTGGCATTTGTTTGAAGATTCCTGAAAATATGGCACCATATAATTCCTTGATTTGCACTCCCAAGTTTTAGGTAAAAATTAACTGCAGGTTTCAATACCTTAGGTTATTTAGGTGAGGAATTTTTGAATATTGAAAATTCTGCACAGGAAGCTAACAGGGGAACAAACCAGGAGAGATGTCTAGCTAGATAGGGAGACCCTACTGGTTGTTATTAAAGAGAGATCCAACCAAGAACTAAGGAGAAATTTTCTGACCCAGAGAACAATCAATCAGTGGAACTGCTTGCCACCAGAAATTGTGGGTGCTCTTGTCACTGGGGATTTTCAAGAAGAGATTGGACAGCCATTTGTCTGGAATGGTACAGGGTCTCCTGCTCGAGCAGAGGTTGGACTAGAACAGGGGTGTCAAACTCAATTTTATTGAGGGCTGCATCAGGGTTGTGATTGACCTTGAAGGGCTGGGAGGAGTGGCCAAGGGGGCATGACCATAGTGGGCATGACATGGGACTCATGTTATTATTATTATTATTATTATTTATTAAATTTTTATACCGCCCTTCTCCCGAAGGACTCAGGGCGGTGTACAGCCAAAATAAAACACAATATATATACAATTAAAACCAAAATTTAAAATAAAGCATATTACAAAAAGGCCAATATTTAAAATTTAAAAATTTAAAACCCCACAACAATAAAACCCAGTTTAAAATATTAAAAAACCATTATGCCAGTCCAGCTTGAATAAATAAGTGTGTTTTTAGCTCACGGCGAAAGGTCCGAAGATCAGGCACTTGGCATAGGCCAGGGGGAAGTTCATTCCAGAGCATCGATGCTCCAACAGAGAAGGCCCTACTCCTGGGGGCCGCCAGCCGACACTATTTGGCGGACGGCACCCTGAGGAGACCTTGTCTGTGAGAGCGTACGGGTCGGTGGGAGGCATAAGGTAACAGTAGGCGGTCTCGTAAGTACCCGGGTCCTAAGCCATGGAGCGCTTTAAATGTTGGAGGTACCTATAGTGGCGAAGTGCTAAGATCCGGCCCGCGGGCCTTGAGTTTGACACTCCTGGGCTAGAATGTCTCCAACGTCCCTTCCAACCCTTTTATTCTATATTCTATGTCTCTTGTTCAACAATTTCCATCCCTGCAACTTACTGCCTTTTTTTATTAACATACTGACAACTAAAATAATTCAAGGGCAACAGCAGCTGTAGCAACAACAAAACATTGATACAATTTTTTTTATTAAACTGGCTCATGTTAACATCATACAACTGGCAAGTAGGAATAATTTACATTGCAAAGTTGCTTTGTCCATTAATTCAGATTGCACTACTATATTAAAAAAGATAAAGGAGTCCCTGTGGATTTTATTCTGCTAGTCATTGCTGACTATAGAAAGCGGTGCTCGTCTCTATTTCAAGGCCATTGAGCCAGCGCTGTCCAAAGGTACTTCTGTGGTCATGTGGCCAGCATGACACCACATGCTGGTTAACTTCCCGCCAAAGAGGTATCTATTTAACTACTCACATTTGAAAGCTTTTGGGCAGGAGCTAGGGAGAGGACAGGAGCTCACTCCATTGCATGGAGCTTGGGTCTCGAACCTGGGCTGCTGGCTTTCCAGCTGACAAGCCCAGCATTTTAACTGCTGAGCCCCCACACCACCTACTAAATACTGGAAAAACTGGTAAGAAAAACACAGACACTGGGATTATGTATTCTAAAGTGGCATGGCTGAACCACTTACTCCTTCTCTGTTGTCACTTCACTTAATTTTGTGACATGAAACTATATGGAGTTGCATCCCTTTAGTTTTTTTAAATGTAAGAACTGGTCCATTCAAAATACAGGCACAGATCTTTAAATATTTTAAATGATTTGATCATGAGGACCTTGGGAAAGCTGCCCTGTGAATTCCTTCAGCTAGATCAGGAGTGTCAAACGCAAGGCCCCTGGGTCGCATCTACCCGCTGGGTGCTTAGATGTTGTGGCTCTGGCCCCCGGGCCGGGCCTCCTGGAGCCGGATGACTCAGAGAGTGAGGAGGAGGAGCTGGCAAGGCCTCCTTCCGCCCCTGGATCTTCCTCCTCCCTGGCACCATCTCAGATTCCAGCTGCAGGCCAGGAGGAGGAGGAGGAGCTGACAAGGCCTCTTTCCCCCAACCCCTCCCTGGCAACGCCCCAAGAACCAGCTGCTGAGGATCAATCTTGGCTAGATGCGAAACAGCGACGCCGAGACAAGCATGCGCAGCAGAGGAAGGTGTGGGCAGGCCCAGGAAGTGCTGAGTCATGGAGCCACACCCCACAAGGGATAAAAGCAGGGAGAGTGCTCCATAGGCCCTTGTGTTGGACAAAGTTACGGACTACTGGCTCTTTGACTGCTTTGGACTGAAGACTGGGATTACTTGTGAGTGCTTTAACATCATCCTGCAGACTCCTGGTTGCCCTGGCAATGACCTGTCAGCACGCTGCTAAGTGATAAGGACTTGAAGGAACATTGCCAGAACTTTTGTTGCCAGAAGGAACCCAGCCAAGTGTAAATAAATTGCTGGCAGACCACCTCGGCTGGTGTATTGTTTTGGGAAGGAAGGGAGGTGACAGAACATTAGATCTGGCCCATGGAGTCGCCTTGAAAACAAGGAAGGACCATGGACCCGCCTTAGAAACAGCTAAGGACCAGCGGTGCCTCTGCTAGCGAAAACAGGAGCTTGGGAGGGCCACATGCGGCCCTTGCAAGCTCGATTTTTGCTGACAGAGGTTGCAGGATGCTGTCACAGCTGGAAACGGAGCTCGGAAGCCCGTTTTCATTGGCAGAATGTTCGGGCCACCACAGGCACCTGACACGAGTGATGTCGAACGGGCCACACCCACCCTGCCACACCCACCCTGCCCCCCACACCCAAGGTCGAGCACAACCCTGACACAGTCCTCAATAAAATTGAGTTTGACACTCCTGGGCTAAACTGTGTTCCTCAAGGGAAAAGTGGTTTCTTTGTGGCGCCAATGGGAACATACCACTCCCTGGGGAATTTTGTAACACTCTTTGTTGACCTTTATTTTGACAGGTAATGTATCTATTTTAGTTGATCTTTGGAAACTGAAGTGAATGGCACATTAATTATTTAATCACTATTTTGCTATGTTGGCCTCTCCATCTTATCCCGGTTTGATTTTTCCAAATTGCTGCAATTCATTTAATGAATATGGCACATAAAAAACAACAAACATTCTGTCACAGTAGCACTCTTTCTATTGTTACTAAAACAACACCAAAGCAAACACAATGTAGTTGCCAACACTACATTGTCACAACTGCTGCATGCTTAATTATATTGTCCAGGTAGACTGATAGAAATTGTCTCCTGATAGAAAAATAACTATTTCTATTTGCATAAACCACATGAGCATGGCAGAAAGTATAAGGTTTACATTCCTTTAAAAAAAAAAAAGAAATCATGCTGAATCAATCAATCAATCAAATAAACACACTGCTCAGTTGGCAAGCACACTTATTAATTGTGAATGCTTCACTTCTTATTGTAGTTGAAGTTAAAGGCACTGGAATGTTTGCTTCAACTTTCTACGATACTTGTTGCATAGAATGTTACACTGTGCTGAACATTCAAAGGAAATGGGCTGTTTGAATTAAAGTTATGAATTAAAGCTGTATCTTTAGATTTCCAAAACAAAACCATAAGCTTCTCCCCCCCACAACTAAATTTGATTTAGAGCCTTCTGTTTACTTATATCTTAAAAGCATTATATTCCATGGGATTTTCTGGGGGGGGGGGACTTTGCTAAGAAATATACATATTAGAAATATATATTTAGCTGGTTTTTAGAATGGCTAAGCATTGAAATGTTCAACTTCTCGAGGCAAAAAAGGCTGCTAAAATAATAGATTAATTCTGTAATGTATTATTATTATTTTGTTTCTGTACTCAACTTACTTTATAGAAACAGTTTTAGAGAAAGGCATAAATTATAAATATTTATTTCTCTCTTTAGATGGATTGATCTTTTGTTGCTGTCTGGGAGAACCAGCACTGAAACTTGTATGAATGTATCTGCAGAAAATAAGATTTCCATGGAAGGTTTTCTGGCAATTGGCGAGATCACTGCAGAGTGCAGATACTTCCATATTGTGGTAGCCACATAGGTTCAATAATAGTAATATCAGTCACACCAAAGATCTTACCAACCTGATTTACAATGTCTAACCTGCTCAAATATATGAATCTGTTAAAAAAATAAAGATATGATACAAATACTAAAGTTGCTGTAAAGTCAGTACATTTAGGAAGTCTTTTAACAGATAATAAAAGCAGATCAGAAATGCCTATTGAGAAAACACGTGGTAATAAATTGCCATTGGAATGGCTCATAATTCTAATTGTTCTACAAAAAGCTTGATGGCCTTCATATCAGACGTATTCTTTCTATGAGGCTTATCAACTTTACTAAAGCCTCCTTCAATCTGGAGCTCTGTAAATATGTTAGGCTATAACTTTTGGATTTCAAGCTGCACATTTAGAACAATGTGCTGTGCACCTGAATGAAATCTAGAGAGAACAGCACCAGCATGATCATGAAAAGAATATTTCTTAAAAATTTTATTGAATTGTCTATGAGTAATCTCTTACTTTATATCTTACCTTTAGGGTAATAAGCCTTAACCGATAATCATCTGCTTGTATGACTCTGTTGACTGTAATTTCAATTCCTTCATAGGTAATTTGCTCTTCTGGCCAGTATTCTGTACATTTCTAGGCAAAAATTAAATCACAGATATAAAGGCAGGTGTCTGCAAAAAGTAAATGTGCTCTAACAAGCTTAAGAAAAATATATTGTACATGTGAATTATTGCAGAATGTTTTCAGAAATCAGTTATGCTAGAAGTAAAAATATTAACTGATATAAAGTGGTATTTTACTCAAGTCAGAATATTTGGCTCTCTCTCCCCCTGATTCCCCATTAAACCATATATTTTTCAATATTTTTCTTGGTTTAAGAACTGCAGAAATGAGAAAACCCTATCACATTCAATTTTCTCATGTCATTATTACAGCAACAAAGGAACCAGTAGGGATTTGCAAAGCTTCAATTCAATTCAGATTTTAACTTTGATGATGACAAGATTAAATTCAAATGTAGGACTCAGGGTTCAAAAACAACAAAATTAAATTCAGACCCATTTGAGACTATAATAGAAAAGCACCATCATGCCGGAAGCTATTTGATTTTTGGAAGAATGAGATACAGATAGCAAGGCTAGAATATTTACAGGAACTTGTTTTTTAAAAAAAATTAAAACAAATTTATGTTATCGCTGTCATATGTATAATACAAGGATACAAGAAATAACTTCATAGACAATTCAGAACTTTCCACAAGCATATAAAGTATACTTCCCAGGAGCCTCAGACAAACAAAGAACAGAGAAGAAAATAGGAAGTAGAGGATTAAAATATGTGAAGGACAGGAAGCTGAGATGCTGCAATGGTTGTAAGTGTGAAAAATGGTCATAAGTCACTTTTTTCAGTGCTCTTTGTAACTTTGAATGGTCACTAAATGAATGGCTGTAAGTCTAGGACTGTCTGTAGTGAATAATGCCCTTATTGCCACTCATTTTGAGAACTATAATGTCCCCTATTTGGGTTGGCTTTGAAGATGACTTGAAAACTGCAGTTGGTGTGAAATTTGATAGGTAGATGAGAAATGTTATTGTCATATAAGGCCAACTATTCCTTCTGCTGAATGTTCAGTTTTATCCTTCCATCTGCTGGAGTCTACTCGTTCATGTTTGTCCACTGTCAAACAGTATTTTTGCCAAAGTAAGGAAAGCATCCAGATTTTTTCTACAACTTAACTAATAGCAGCTATAGGGGGTATCTGTATACTTTGTAATGAAGAAACATTTTCATCTCTTTGTACATATAGTTTCTGTTCTATGAGCTAATCAGGGAACGTGCACACCTATTTCCTACATGTATATGTATACAAGTGTATCTGTGTACCTGTGCTGTATTCGTATGTTTTATCAGTTTTTGTGTGTATGTGTGCACTGAGATGCACAGGATGGGCTGCGCACTTTGGATGTCCTGGGCCATGTGACTATGGGAAAGTGGGCTTGGATTGCAATATTCATAAATCATCCAAACCACTTCTTAATTACATCCCCCTTAGGAGTGAATTTAGGAGATTTTTTTTCCTGCATAGCCCTATGTTCCTTCAACATAGAACAGAATGAGATATAATTTGATATGGAAGGAAAAGCAAAGGCAATACAGATTGTGTTTAAAAACCCCTTGCTTGAGGGCTATTCTGTTCTATGTTGAAGAACTATCCTGCTGATGAACCGACAGAATCCTAAGTTTTTCTTTCAACATTCATTCTATGGGTTTGGGGGGGGTGTAAGCACACACACACTATCAGAAGTGCTAGCAGCTATCTATAGCTCAGTCTTGGAACAGCTGAAATGAACACCCACGCATTTCTGCGGGCTGTCTGTCAGTTCACATTACATTTTATAAGAGTGCTAGAATACTGAAGCCTTAATCTTTGCATTATTAGAATTAACATATATAGCATGAACACAAATATTCTTCCTGCAAACTATATTTATATTTGAGTCACAACACAATTCTTTTTTTAATGGAAAAATTGTGAAGCATCCCAGAGTCTTGAACAATAATGAATGACTTCATTAAGCCACAACTCTCTGATAAAGCACAAGTGTGTACAGAGATCTCCAGACGTGCAAGATTTCCATTTCCTTTGTAACAAGTCTATAATATTGCAGCTTTAAATTACGATGAATAGAAAGAAAACATGACAGCTGTCCCAAAGCTTTCTAGATTGGTAAGAGCTGACTTATGCTACTTTTCTAGATGATTGGCCAAACGTTTTGCCAATTAAACTTTAGTTTTCTTAAAGCTACCCTCCTGTGCCGTGGCTCAATTGGAAAGGGCAGCAAGGAGACAATTCAAAAGACATTCTAAGTTGCTAACACAGAACTAAACAAGCTTTCAACAGGTGGAAACAAGGGCCACAAAATTTGATGGCAGGATACTCTATTAGGGCCTTAACATGGCATTAGCCCATCACTGCTCATGTACTTGTCGAAGTTGTTTTTCTAGAAAAACTAGCTGCTACTGCATAACTCTACTGCAAGGGTGTCAAACTTAAGCCCACAGGCCGCATCTGGCCTACAGGGTGCTTAGTTCTGGCCTGCGGGGCCGCCCTAGAAACAGCAAAGAACCGACCCGTGGTGCCTCTGCCAGCAAAAACGACGGTCTCCTGCAGCCCCGTCAGCAAAAATAGAGCTCAGAAAGGCTGTGTGCAGCCTGCCATGGTTCAGTTATGGCCTCATACAGTCCTCTGCCAGCCAAAATGGTGCCTCCTTCAAGCGTGGCCCCCTCCCTCAAGCTCCATTTTCGCTGGCAGAGGGCTGCAGAAGGCCGTTGTGGCCGAAAAGGGAGCCTCGAAAAGTGACGTTGAGCTGGCAAGCCCCTCCCCTGGCCACACACACCCTCGCCTCCCCAAGGTCAAACACAACCCTGATGTGGCCCTCAATGAAATTACATTTGACAGCCCTGCTCTACTGCAATCACATTCTGATCAGTATTCAGCTGAAGCACTAACAGGACAAGACTCACATTTTCCTAACGACAAAAATAAAATGAATGTGCAACAGGAACATTTCAAAAGAGAGGCTATAGCCCCAAAAGAAAAATAGGAAATGTACTTCGGGAGTGGCTCAAGTATAAATCTATGGAAATTCTCAGTCATCCAGATCATGGTTGTCCCAAAGATGCTTTTTCAAAAGGCAACTGGACTTTCTTGGTTTTTGTTTAAAGACATCTCTTCAGTTAGAGAACTTCTTGGATGAGAAGCGAAACGCCTTCAAGCTGCACAGGTTGCCGGTGGCCTTCCGGGTGCAATTCAAGGTGTTGGTCACCACCTTTAAAGCGCTCCATGGCATAGGACCGAGCTATTTACGGGACCGCCTGCTGCCTCCGATAGCCTCCCACCGACCTGTGCGCTCACACAGGGAGGATCGCCTCAGGGTGCCGTCAGCCAAACAATGTCGGCTGGCGACCCCCAGGGGGAGAGCCTTCTCTGTGGGAGAACCTACCCTCTGGAATGAGCTTCCTCTGGGGTTACAATTACTCCCCGACCTCCGGACCTTTCGCCGTGAACTCAAGACTTTTCTGTTTCACCGCGCAGGGCTGGCCATACACTATGATTTTTAATTGGGTTTTTATCATTTCTTATTATAGTTTTAAATGGGTTTGGCCAAATTGAATAAGATTTTAAAGATTTTTTAAAATTCTATTTATAAAATTGTTTTATGTTGGCTGTAAACCGCCCCGAGTCCTTCGGGAGAAGGGCGGTATAAAAATCAAATAAAAAAAATAAAAAAAATAAATAAATAAGCAAAAAACCAAGGCAGTCCAGTTGCTTTTTGAAAAGGGACCTTTGGGACACCCAAGTAAATATTAAAGTTTTTATTTATCAAAATTTTATACTATATTTCAACTTTACCTTGATTACTGATGTTACAAAGCAGACTAGTTTTATGAATGGAATAATGTTTTATTTAGGAATACACCGAAGGCACAAAACAGAATTTTTTAAAAATAGAAAATAGAGATTCAGCATTACCTCATTCATCTCTTCTATATTGGTAATCATGACAATGATTGGAGAATGCTCCTGCCATACCATTCTCCAGAAATCACTGACAGTATTAACTATGGGTCCCTGAGTAGCAATGTACACCTTTTCTTCTCCTCTATAGCCCTAGCAAAAAAACAACAAAAAAAACCCAACAAGGTTCATGAGTGCTGAAATGTACGTATACCTCAGTCCTTCAGTTTTCATTCAGAAACTGTTTAGTAAATTAGAAAGAAATATTCTCATACTCACGCTTCACATGAAGTGAAACAAATAAGCACAAGCAGCGTAACTTTGATTTATACAAAAAGTAATGGTTCCTATGTCAATAGGAGCAATTTATGCTATGTAAGATGTATAATTAAGCTGAAATTCATTTGAGTAGGGCTACATTTGGCACCCCATTTGGGGGCCTTGGTGGGTTCTAAAGGTTATGGTGGTAAACATGACTGTCATTTACTCAGATTGCTAGCAAGTCACACTTTAAATCACCTCATGTCAGTGGTGAAATCCAATTTTTTTTACTACCAGTTCTGTGGGTGTGGCTTGGTGGGCATGGTGTGGCTTGGTGGGCGTGGCAAAGGAAGGGTACTGCAAAATCTCCATTCCCTCCCCACTCCTGAGGAAGGATATTGCAAAATCTCCATTCCCACTCCACTCTGGGGCCAGCCAGAGGTGGTATTTGCTGGTTCTCCAAACTACTCAAAATTTTTGCTACCAGTTCTCCAGAACCTGTTGGATTTCACCCCTGCCGCATGCATATTTTATAAGGTTGAAATCTGAATCTGTGTCTCTGTCAGCATGCTGGAAGGACTGAAATGATTGTGGAATTCTGCAACTCTATTGAAAAACAATGGAAGCCTAACAAAACCACTTATATAGAAAGATTTTCTGGAACTGCCAGTCTTACCCTGATGTAATTAGCATTAATGTAAGAGCTGAGGGGATCATCTTCATCATCTGAGGTAAGGCACACTCTGCTGTGAGGATCTGAAAAATGGAAAGCCGCAATGATGAGTTATAGACTGGAAGGAACAGAAAAGGTTTTCTCTCTCTCAACATGAATTGTACACAAATATTACACAACAGACCTTCAATCTGGAATTCTGAGAATTGGCCAAAGGTTTGACTTGAAGAAACACAAGAGTGACCCTGATGGTTTTAGCTGAAGATCTGCCTAATTCAGAACCTAATTCAGAATTCTGCTTCCCACAGTGACAATCCAGATGGCCTGGAGAAAGCATTCATTGCTTTTGCTGACCCACAGCTAATGTTCAGTGGGATATAACCCTAGGGTATTTAGATGCTATTACTGGTACCCATTAAGAATCTTAACATCCCTTTCTAATTCCCCTCAGAATCCATATTAGTCGATACTTTTACCACGCTTTGTGGCAGTGAACAAAACATAGCAGTGCTGAAGAAGCAGGGTGCTGCAGTACCTTTCACAATTCAGTGTTCTTTCTTATTGCAGAACTAATCATTATTAACGTTGCATGTAGCCTGGTCTAAATGCCAGTGCAAAGGCAGAGATCTGCTATAATTTTACAGGATTTAATGTTGCGCTGCCTTTGAGCAGTAACTTTTTTTCCTGAAAATTCTGAAATCAACCATTTTGATCAACCATGGTTAGGGTGGAATTTTTGAGACAAAAGGCTTAAAAGAAATTACCCACAACAAATCTGTAAATCTGCAAAAGAAATGCAGTATACATTAGCTGAATTAAAGACTATTATCATTTCTTTCGCTAACTGCAATTAACTATAGTGTTGCAAGCAACTAACTGATCATTAAGTTAAGTGCCTATTTATCTTTCAGTTCTAGCTGGAATGAACATCTATTTTTGAAATTTTAAAATATTTTATTTTATTTTATTTTCAGAACAACGTATTCCATTTTGTGGGCAACTTTTCTAATTGAAAACTGTTTTTAAGCTTTTTTAAAGAATGGAATTGCAACTAAAGTTTAAAGTGTAAAGTGTTAAGACAGACCAAATGTTTCAGTGCCCAGAAATATTTCAAATAGAACACATCTCAGGAAGCATTTTAAACAGTTGATATAATTTTTTAGTCCATCTCATCAAAATAACCAGAACAATTATTGAGACCAGATAAATTGTAAAAATAAACATCCATCATAACATTTTCCGTATCAGAAACATAATGCAGTCCAACTGAATAACCTTGGATCCCTCCAAACAGAAAGTCTAACAACTGGTCAAAATGGTATGAAATAGTAAAGATTTTGACCAATTTTTATCTCAAGCTCTGAGAGATACTGAAATCACTGAACATTCAATTTGTGAGATTCATAGTTACTACCTGGGAATGTCATAGGTACTGGCAGTTTTTGACTTACAACAGTTCATTTCGTGACAATGGCACTGAAAAAAGTGACTTATGAATGTTTTTCACACTTACGACCATTGCAGCCTCCCCATGGTCACATGATCAAAATCCAGATGTTTGTCAACTGACTCGTATTTATGACGGTTGCAGTGCCCCAGGGTCATGTGATCATCTTTTGCGACCTTCTGACCAGCAAAATCAATGGGGAAGCCAGCTTCACTTTTAACAACTGTGTTACTAATTTAACAACTGCAGTGATTCATTTAATAATGGTGGCAAGAAAGGTCATAAAATGGAGCAAAATTCACTTAACAACTGTCTCGCTTAGGAACAGAAATTTTGGGCTCAATTGTTGTCATAAATGAGTACTACTTTTACAGATAGTCCTCAATTTACAAGAGTTCATTTAGTGACCATTCAAAGTTACAATGGCACTGAAAAAAAGATGTAAATGACAAATGGTTCATATTTATAATAGTTGCAACGTTCCCAGGTCATGTGATCCCCTTTTGCGACCTTCTGACAAGCAGTCAACGGGGAAGCCAGATTCACTTAACAAGTGTGTTACTAACTTAACAGCTATGGTGATTCACTTAATAAATGTGGCAAGAAAAGTCATAAAATGGAGCAAAACTCATTTAACAAATCTCTCACTTAACAACATAAATGTTGGGCTCAATTGCTGTAAGTCGAGGACTACCTATACTGCATTGCTGATCTTAATCCATATTCTTTGTGGGAATTTGGTGAACAACTCCAAAATGCTTCTGTAACTTTAGTGATCTTTCCTGACATTCGGAAATAGCTATCATAACCCACAACTCACCACTATGGCAAATCCCATCCGGTTTAAACTGTTTGTAAGTTCACAAACATATAAATTAACACATAGTTCAAAATGCTTCTGTACTAAAAGTCTAAAATGGATAGAGCTGCAGTGGTGCAGTGGATAGAGTGCAGTATTGCAGCTACTTCTGCTGATCACCAGCTGCCAGCAGTTTGGCAGATTGAATCTCACCAGGCTCAAGGTTGACTCAGCCTCCCACCCTTCTGAGGTGGGTACAAAGAGGACCCAGATTGTTGGGAGCAATATATGCTGACTCTGTAAACCACTTAGAGAGGGCTATAAGAGCACTGTGAAGCAGTATGTAAGTCTAAGAGCTATTTCTATTTCTATGTACTTACTTGGGAGAATTGTTTTGTAACGATTCTTTCGGACTAAACCTGGAATGTCATATTCCTTTGGATCAATAAAGTTCATTGGGATTTCCTGTTGAAAGATGCATCATAGAAATATTAGACATATTACAATCCTAATAGTTTTCACTTAAAAATGAAAGTGGATTTTTTAAAAAAAAGAATGCTGTAATACTTGTGAAAACACATTCAATGCCGATTCAAAACCAATGAATTGAAGAATTTGAGTACTAAAGGAAGTGTGATGGAGCTGTGAGATATATTGAAAGCCCTTTTATTTTAGTTTAATATGAATGGGATTAAACTGTAATATTGTTATTTTTAGATTTATATTCTATTTTTTTTCCCGGAAGAAAAGCCAGTTTATTTTGGGGCTCTCCCTTTTCTTTATTAAAATATTCCTGTGCAGCACATTGCACTGAGACAGAGTGAATTTCTATGGCTGAGCTTTTTTTATGAACCTGAATCTCATATTTGTTGTACTAATATTTGTCCTACTGGCACTTTTTAATAATTTATTGATCGTTGGATAACCTTGTAACAGCTCAAAATATAGTTACTCCTCTCCTAACAAATAAAAAGAATCCTCTTATTCTTCTGGCTTATCAAATAAATCTATGTTAATTTTATGCGCTTCATTACTCAAGATAAGACCAAGGGGAATGCACGTCATTAAAAGCACCGCTATGCAAATAGTAGTAAAACTAATGAATTTATTTTAATTACTGTATGATATTTTAATTACTGTATGATATTTATAAATGACTGTGCGTGTTCTGATGATGCAGAAGTCCCATATGGTGGAAATTCAAATAACGCTGGAAAGCACATGCTACTAGGAAGAAACCTGCAAGGTTTCATAAAAACAGGTGCAAGAATATGTAGATTTTATGTGTGTGCAATGGATCATATCTAAATTAAGTTAGTCAATACAGTGAGTTTAAGCTTAGGAAATTACATTACCAAGAAATGTTCCCGGAATTCAGCCATTTTTTCTATCCTTCAAGTCACATTTCCATTCTTTCAGAACTTACTATATGCCCCTACTCTCCAATAAATGAATAAAAATCTGGTTCTGATAGAGATAAATCAGGGGTGAAATCTAAAAATTTTCCCTATTGGTTCTGTGGGAGTGGCTTAATTGGTAGGTGTGGCTTGGTGGTCAGGTGACTGAATGGGCATGGTCAATAATAATAAAAATAATAAAGTATACAAAACTTGGGAGGCACCAGTCTACCTTCTTTAAAAATAGAGGCTTCACCCTACCAATTGCGTTTTACTAAGAGGCTCCGGTCTACCTCCTTTAAAAATAGAGGCCCCGGTCTACCAATTGCCTTTTATTGAGAGGCACCAGTCTACCTTCTTTAAAAGTTGACTTTGTAAATATACAAATAGAATGAGACTATTGCCTTATACACTGTAAGCCGCCCTGAGTCTTTGGAGAAGGGCGGGATATAAATGTAAATAAAAATAAAATAAAAAAATAGAGGCCCTGGTCTACCAATTGCCTTTTATTGAGGCACCAGTCTACCTTCTTTAAAAATAGAGGCCCCGTTCTACCAATTGCGTTTTACTGAGAGGCACCGGTCTACCAAGTGCCTTTTTTTCGCAGACACCAGTCTACCTTCTTTAAAAATAGAGGCACCGGTCTACTAGCTGCCTACAGCGCTGATCAGCTGTAGTGTGGCCCTTTGAAATGCCACGGCAGTCATTTAAGGCCGTTTGCAGCTATATTACCACTGAGCGCTTCAGGGACAGAGAAGAAGAACAGCGAGGCGTGGGCAGTGGGAGGGGGGGCAGGGATTTTTGCTATCGGTTCTCCGAACTACCTGCTCCCAACGCTACCGGATCGCGGGATCCAGTCCGAACCGGGAGCATTTCACCCCTGAGGTAAATGCTGTATGCTGGTGTACTGTATGGATTTCTTTTTGTTTTTGTTTCTATGAAATATAGAAAGAATATTTGCTTTTGCTTCCTTTCAAAGCTATTCTGCCTTACTAAGGACATGTCTCCTAAATCTGTTCATATTTCCTCCCTATTCAGCCATAGGTGGGATATATTTGAAACTTTCAAAATGCAGAGATTGATTTGAACAGAAAGTTCAATGTGCCTGCTGAATGCGGCACTCTCTGTATCGAGAGTTGGGAGCACGTGTTCGATGTCTGAAAGCGATCACGTGCTCCGGCCCCTCAGTTCCTACCCGTTCCTCGGGCGTCCATGATCCTCAGAGCTTGGATCTTCGGTTGATGTTATGTAATGCCCGGTCTGTGGCTAATAAAGCTCCCCTGATTTGCGATCTTATTCAGGGGGAGTCCGCGGACCTTATGGGTATTATGGAGACCTGGTTGGGTCCAGAGGGGGGGTTCCCCTTGTTGAGCTGTGCCCTCCAGGTTTCCGAGCATTTCATCAGCCGAGGGCCCAAGGCAGGGGTGGCGGGGTGGCGGTTGTCATTAAGGAAGATCTAGAGCTGAGGGAGGCCACTGTTCCTCAGATTGCTGGCTGTGAATCCCTCTATGTGAGGTGGGGCCATAGGAATCAGCTGGGCTTGCTGATCGCGTACCTGGCTCCTTGGTGCGTGACCACAGCCCTGCCCGAGCTGTTGGAGGTACTTGCCGCTGTGGCAGTTGAGACCCCCAGACTTATAGTCATGGGGGATTTCAACCTACCATCAGCTGGCTTGTTATCGACTGCAGCTCGGGAGTTCCAGGCTTCCATGACGGCCTTGGACCTGATTCGAGTAAATGATGGCCCTACGCACATGGGGGGAGGCACGCTGGATCTGATTTATATCTCTGGACAGTGGTTAAATGATCTGGAATTAGATGATTTAGTAACAGAACCAATTTTTTTATTATTATTATTAATCACATTTATATACCGCCCTATCTCCCGAGGGACTCAGGGCGGTTCACAGGCAAGTAAAAGACATATAAATACACACTAAAACATTTAAAAAACTTATTCTACAAAGCCGAATTAAAAAGCAATATAAATAATAAAAACCCATTTAAAACCAATATAAATTTAAAAACTAATCCAGTCCTGCGCAAATGAATAAGTGTGTTTTAAGCTCGCGACGAAAGGTTCGGAGGTCCGGAAGTTGACGGAGTCCTGGGGGAAGTTCGTTCCAGAGGGTGGGAGCCCCCACAGAGAAGGCCCTTCCCCTGGGTGTCGCCAGACGGCACTGCCTAGCTGACGGCACCCTGAGGAGTCCCTCTCTGTGAGAACGCACGGGTCGGTGAGAGGTATTCGGTAGCAGTAGGCGGTCCCGTAAATAGCCCGGCCCTATGTCATGGTCCGATCATTTTCTCCTTCGCCTAGACTTCCGAACCGCCGCTCACCATCGCAGGGAGACGGAACCTATACGCTGGTTCCGTCCCAGGCGCCTGATGGACCCCGAGAGGTTCCTGACGGAGCTTGGGCCATTCCCTGAGGATCTGGCCCACGGCACGACTGAGGAACTAGTTGTGGCCTGGGAACAGGCTGCGGCTGGGACCTTGGACCGTGTCGTGCCTTTGCGGCCTCTGACCCGGCGCAGATCTCGTCCGGCCCCTTGGTTCTCCGAGGGGCTGAGGGAGATGAAACGCCAGAGAAGACGCCTAGAGAGCACCTGGAGGTCCAGTCGTTCCGAAGCTACTATTCTAGGACCTACCTAGTGGCAATGAGGGAGGCGAGGCGTTCCTACGCCTCCACCCTCATTGCGTCGGCAGATAACCGCCCGGCCGCCCTGTTTCGGGTGACCCGCTCCCTCCTTCATCAGGAGGTGCGGGATGACCCTTTGCAGGGACCTGCCAAGGAGTTTAGTGGTTATCTATACGATAAAATCGCTCAGCTCCGGGATGGTCTGGACCGAAATTGGGATGATCCAAGCGAGGGAGAGGAGGCACGCCTTGTTGAGTCCGTTTGGGATGAGTTTGACCCTGTGGCTCCCGAGGACGTGGACAGGTTGTTGGGGAGGCTTCACGCCACTACATGTTTACTGGACCCGTGTCCTTCCTGGCTGGTACTGGCCACTCAGGAGGTGACACGAGGCTGGCTCCAAGGGATTATCAACGCTTCTTTGTTGGAAGGGGTTTTCCCTGCCGCCTTGAAAGAGGCGGTGGTGAGACCCCTCCTCAAGAAGCCCTCCCTGGACCCAGCTATTTTGGGTAATTATCGTCCAGTCTCCAACCTTCGCTTTGTTGCGAAGGTTTAGAGAGTGCTGTGGTGAGACAGCTACCCCGATACCTGGATGAAGCCGTCTATCTAGACCCGTTCCAGTCCGGCTTCCAACCCGGATACAGCACGGAGACAGCTTTGGTCGCATTGGTGGATGATCTCTGGAGGGCCAGGGCCAGGGGTTATTCCTCTGCCCTGGTCCTATTAGACCTCACAGCGGCTTTTGATACCATCGACCATGGTATCTTGCTGCGCCGGTTGGGGGGATTGGGAGTGGGAGGCACCGTGTATCGGTGGTTCTCCTCCTATCTCTCCGACCGGTCGCAGACAGTGTTGACAGGGGGGCAGAGGTCGACCGCGAGGTGCCTCACTTGTGGGGTGCCGCAGGGGTCGATCCTCTCGCCCCTTCTGTTCAACATCTATATGAAGCCGTTGGGTGAGATCATCAGTGGCTTCGGGGTGAGATACCAGCAGTACGCTGATGACACCCAGCTGTACTTTTCCACCCCGGGCCACCCCAATGTAGTTGTCGAAGTGCTGTCCCGGTGTTTGGAGGCCGTACGGGTCTGGATGGGGAGAAACAGGCTCAAGCTTAATCCCTCCAAGACGGAGTGGCTGTGGATGCCGGCATTCCGATTCAGTCAGCTGCAGCCGCGGCTGACTGTTGGAGGCGAGATATTGGCCCCAAAGGATAGGGTGCACAACTTAGGTGTCCTCCTGGATGAACGGCTGTCGTTTGAAGATCATTTGACGGCCGTCTCCAGGAGGGCCTTCCACCAGGTTCGCCTGGTTCGGCAGTTGCGCCCCTTCCTTGATCGGGATGCCTTGTGCACAGTCACTCATGCGCTCGTTACCTCTCGCTTGGATTATTGTAATGCTCTCTACATGGGGCTCCCCTTGAGGTGCATTCGGAGGCTTCAGTTAGTCCAGAATGCAGCTGCGCGGGTGATAGAGGGAGCTACGCGTAGCTCCCACGTAACACCGCTCCTGCGCAGGCTGCACTGGCTACCTGTGGCCTTTCGAGTGCACTTTAAGGTTTTGGTTACAACCTTTAAAGCGCTCCATGGCTTAGGGCCTGGATACTTACGGGACCGCCTGCTGTTACCGCATGCCTCCCACCGACCCGTACGCTCTCACAGAGAGGGACTTCTCAGGGTGCCGTCCGCCAAACAATGTCAGCTGGCGGTCCCCAGGGGAAGGTCCTTCTCTGTGGGGGCTCCCACACTCTGGAACGAGCTTCCCCTGGGTTTACGCCAAATACCGGACCTTCGGACCTTTCGCCGCGAACTGAAGACATATCTTTTCACTCGCGCAGGGCTGGCTTAAGTTTTATCGATTTTAAATTTCTTATTACTAATTTTAAATGGGGTTTTAGTTTTTTATATATTTTAAAGTTTTTAGGCTGATTATAATAAGTTTTTTAACTTGCATTTTAAATTGTATATTGTATTGTTTGTTTTTTACTTTTGCCTGTGCACTGCCCTGAGTCCTTTGGGAGAAGGGCGGTATAAAAATCAAATAAATAATAATAATAATAATAATAATAATAATAATAATAATAATAATGATAATGATAATGATAATGATAATAATAATAATAATAATAATAATAATAATAATAATAATAATAATAATAATAATAATAATAATGCTGTCCTAAAGGGAAGGTTGTTTCCAGAAATCCATGCTTGAAATGAGGGGGTGGGGAGGTGTTGAGCCATCCTTGAAATATTTCCAGATCTAGATATCCAGGGCACCAAAAACGTATTTTCCTTTCTTTTAACTAGATAACCCCTAGAGCAGGGGTGTCAAACTCAAGGGCTACGGACCAGATCCGGCCCACTGGATGTTTAGATTTGGCTCATGGGGCCACCTTGGAAACAGTGAAGGACCAACTTGCAGTGCCTCTGCTAGCAAAAATGGAGCTTGCGAGGGCCAGAGGTTTGCAAGAGGCTGTCACAGCTGAAAACTGAGCTCAGAAGCCTGTTTTTACTGGTAGAGCACTCAGGCCCCCACAGGCGCCCCTGACATGAGTGACATCAAGCTGGCCATGCCCCCTGGCAACCCCCACCCCAGCCCATCCCCTGAAGTAAAACACAACCCTGATGCGGCCCTCAATGAAATTGAATGACACTCCTGCTTAATGAATTTAATTTTTTAAAAATGTTTTTGTTTTAAATTATTTCAGTTGATTTCACTGAATATTATACTTTTCTTCAATTCATTGTGAGAACTGATGTGCTCAAGTATGGGTAATGCTACTATAAACGGGGACACCAAAATACTTACAAAAAATTCCGTCTGGAGAACAAAAGAATCTAAAGCTTTCTCGTGCAGCTCCTCTTCTGTGAGAATGTTTGATGCTGCCTGGAGGTATTCTTGAGCTGACTCTTCCCTGGGAGACATGATATAGCCAAACCCTTGTTCAGTACAGCCAGGAGTACACATGTCCAACGTGAGCGAAACATTTGAACCTCGCCTGGATATATAGAGGTAACTGTTAATGGCTATGAAACAAATCAGCATGAATCACTCACTTCCCCTATTTGTACGATATTCACCCTGAGATCCAGATAACATAAAAAATCCAAGATATATCTTCATAACATCTTTTCAGCCTTCTGGATGTATTGTATTACATTTTCCTTCACATACTGTACTTCTAGTCAATAAACTATGACCAGGCTAGCTGGGACCTTCAGTCAAATAGTTCTAGCGTTCACCAAAAATTATACAGGTAGTCCGCAGTTAATGGCCCTAATTGGGAATGACAACTCCATCACAAAGCAATGTGGTCCTAAAGTGAGAAATTGTGTGATTCGACTAGCTTACAACAACGAGTTCTGGTTGCAGTTGTTAAGTGATTCACATGCAGTTGCTAAGCACAAGTCATGAATGTGACTTGTGACTTTCTGACAGTTTCCTCCCTGATTTTGCTTGTTGGAAACCAACAGTGAAAGTAGAAAATGGTGATCATGTGACTTTGGGTCATAATTGTGCACCAGTTGCCAAGTACCAAAATTGTGATTATGTGACTGTGGGGACACTACAATGACTGCAACATCAAGGCCTGGTCAAATGTTTCCTTGTTCACTGCTGTCATAACTCTGAACAGTCATTGAACAAGTGATACTATGCAAGGACCACCTGTATCATATTATCCTTCTGAGTGTAGAATGTTGAAATAAGGAGTTTGATGCTACCTAGAGAGAAAAACATGCTAGTTAAAACAAATACTTCAATTTAAAGCAATAGCACTTAAACTTATATACAGCTTCAAAGTGCTTTACAGCCCTCTCTAAGCAGTTTACAGAGTCAGCGTATTGACCCCAACAATCTGGGTCCTCATTTTACCGACCTCAGAAGGATGGAAGGCTGAGTCAACCTTGAGCTGGTGAGACTCAAACTGCCAAACTGAGGGCAGCTAGCAGTCAGCAGAAGTAGCCTGCAGTCCTGCACTCTTAACCACTGCGCCACCATGGCTTCTTTAATAAATAAAGGTGGTTAACCTAACACTACGTCAGCTAGAAAATATTGGAATGGAGATTCATGCCCCAGACAGGTCAGGGAAAGCATATTTATTTATTGGAAGAATAACAGACAATATAATAATTTAAGTCCCTTATCTCAAAATTTGTCAAAGGTTTTAGATTCACAAGCATCCTAGAATTACTTTTTTTTGCCTTTTCTAAGGTTTTTTTTGTTAGCTGATTTGCCTTGAAGGTCAGAGATATGGAGACCTAGAAGATAATAACTCACCCTGTCTAAGGCATTTCTCAGTTCATCCCTCTCAGCAAGAGAAAAGAGGCAAGAATGCAATATGCACTGCCTTTTCCATGGCATTCCCATGAAGATAATTGTGAGGTTTGGAGTAGTAGAGGAATGACTATATCTGAGAAAGTTGGTATGAGGATAGGGTTAAATAACCTTCTCAAATGACATATTCTTGCTTTCAAAGCTATCTTTTATTGCCACTGATTATCAAAACAAATAAAAAACTGTAGGAAAAGCATCGGTGGCAAATGAACTCTATGAATAACAAATGGATCATTTTATTCCAGGTAAGATTTATTTTTGTTCAGTAGCCAGAAATTCAACAATTTAAGAAGATGAATACAGTTTGAGAAATCCATTAATAGTTTCATAGAATATATTCATAAATATTAATTGGGAATTAATTAATTATTGAGCTGAGGGGGGACTTGCTTATTTTTGAAAGAAAATAAGTTTATTTGGTCCAAATTAAGTTGATTGTTCATAATGGCTAAGCTTTTCCTGCCCTATGATGAGCTGATTGCATTTCTTCACATGCTGCCTTACCTTTCCTGCAGCCCTACAGATTTAACTGTAAGAGTTGCTGGATCTGTTTCTGCTTTTATATCCATCACACAGTCAAAAACAGGTGACTCTGGTACAGGATCTAAATCAAGGAAGTCATCATCGTTTTTATCTTCCGTCCACTCAGAATAAGTGAACGATGGTTGACGGCTTACAGACTGTCGCCTGTCCTCTTGGAGGGGAAATGAGGGATCTGGAGGAGCTTTCACAAGATGCCAAACCTATGAAAAAATAAAGCGTACTGCATTTAATGCTCTCTAGAGAGAAAACCGATGGGTTCTGCTGAAGAGGACAGGAAGAGAAGAGGAAAATGCTATGCAGCGCCTCTGTATGTTACAAACAAGAGAATTGTCTATTATAGTTTTGCACTTGGGGTGGAAAGCTTTATGCCTAGTAGTTTTCTCAGTAGAATTACCATTGAATACAGTGGAGACCCTGGAAAACGTGCAGAGATGCTTACATGTATTTTACACAGTGATCCACTATCATGAGATGCACAACCACCACATGTGAACTAGGTCATTATCAAGAATCATTCTTAGATTCTGAAAACAACTTTCCCCGCAATGACAGAGATGAAGGCTTCTTGAAACCAGAGCTCCCTTGACTTATTCCATTTTTTAAAAATCAAATGGTTTTTGTAAAATCTGTGAAGACCAAAAGAACCAAAAAGGGACAAAGGGCTAAAGAAATCTGTGCATAAGCATCTTTGCAAGAAATGTAACATTCAAATAACTTCCATCAATAATTATTCTGTTTCCACTCAAAACCTGGCATTAGGAACAAGGCTGTGTTCAATAAGGAAAAAGGAAAAGGATGGGCAGACTGAAGGGAAAAAATGCTCTATTTTAGAGGTGTGCATGAATCCTCTTGACCTTTTTTGCAATGAATCCATGGTTCCCTGCTGACTTTTCTCCACAGTTCAGCTGTCTGTTGGGTAGAGGAAAATATGTCCTATGCTCTACTTCTTTTTCTTTATTTATATAAAATCACTGAATTAAAAAGGTATGTCTGTACTCTTAGTTTAATGGGGGTAGGAGGGAAATCCACTCTCTATTTCAAATATAGCTATTGGTTTGTTTCTGATTTCATTATCAAGTTTTTTCTTCTTTTTAGGCATCTGTTTGTGTGCAGATTTTTTTAACCTTACCCCTAGAACTTTAGACAGCAATATAAAGTAATCTAGACTAATTAGACTGATCAGTTGATTCCCCCCCATGCTTCCTGTTCCTCCTTCTCCTATCTTTTAATTCATATTATTGTACTTTCCTAGTTTATTTTTATTGTTTCATTGCTTTGCTATTGCTATTTTTTCTGTTTTATTGTTGTAAGCTGCCCAAGTAGCCCCATGGCGAGATGAGCAGGAAATAATTTTAACAAATAAATAAAAATAAATTCTGTAGTTGGCTTAACATTTAGCATTCCTGAAACTCAGGTTTCAACTCATACATACTTAAGCATACTTAAGCAGGTTTCAACTCATACATACTTAAGCAAAAATCCCCTTGCACTTGATGGAACATATTTTGACAATGCTCTCAATCTAGTTTCAATCAGAAGTTTCCTTGAATTCATTTTATGTAGTTAGTCATGGTGAACCTGGTAGGGTGGAGCATGGACAGAGGAGACTGTAAGAAAGGAGGGATCAGACTTAGGAACTGTATAGCCATTTCCAAAACATTGGCTTCCATAGCAGATATGATTACGTTGCAATACACTGGCCAATTTAAGAAAACATATTGCCTTGCATATTGTGGAACTCTCAAGAAAATCAGAGTAATGGAAGTTTTGTTGCTTGAAATGTAAGGGAGCTTCCTCACAAATATTGAAAATACGAAAAAGTAGTGTATGGGAGAATTTTAAACTATAAAAGATAAGTTCTAAATAATCAAGATATGTCAACTCTAGGTTCTTCTCTATCAAGTAGGACTAAGAAACATTTTAATCGTATAAATTAGGTTGATCCCGGTTTCTATTTAACACTGAATAACTTCGCATAGTCAAGTATTTTCATAACGTGGCTGATCATCTGAACTATTGAATGTTAAGACTTCAAAATATTTTGCTAATATTTGTGTACATCTAAACTTACACCGTAAGAATCTTTCCCTGTAATTTTTTTGTTACTTTCTGATGTTCTTAATTAAAAATTAAATAGAAAAAAAATGTAGAATTTGTTGGAAAATTCAGTTGGACTAATCCCACTGTTCTTATTCGGACTGTGTTTGCTCTGCAATAGTGAATATCTCATTGTTGAAGTGGTTTGAATCTTTTACAGTTCACTGTCAATTTAGAGGCTCGTCCTTTGCATTTTAACATGCATGATTATCCTCCTCTACAGTAACACCTTATTATTTGATCAAACAATAAATCTGGTGAATAAGAGCTTTGCAAAGAGCAAATGAACTGTACAGCAAAGCTAATCTTACTACCCACATCAGTCCTCTTACTGAGAGAACTAATTAGACTCTTTAGTAAATTATTTTTTAAAAAAAAAACCCACTTCTTTTTCCAAAAGTAAGAGAGGGCACTCTACAATTGTCTAATTCCCAGAATCTATCAGAGAATAATGTTTATGGAAATGTACATGTACATTGCTAGGGCTTACTTAAACTTATTTTTCACCAAATGTACCAGTAGAACATTCTAAGGAAACTCATTAATTTATTCAGCAAACTCTTCAACTGAAATGAAATGCTTCCAAGATGTCAGCTTACCAATGTTGCTACGAGTAGCAAGCCAAGGGAGAACAGAGACAGCAGGAGGTAAGACACTGTGATGCCTTCATCTCTGATCAGATTCTAAGGAAGAATATAAACCTATAGTTATTTTAGGGTAGTGAAAGACCCAGAGAGGCATATAAGAAAATGTAATGTAGGAAATTGTTCTGAAGGTGGCTGTGAAATTATGTAAATCATTTTAATTTTTTGACCAAACATTAACAATTCAAAACTTGAAAATAAGTAATTTTTCTCACTCATTGAAATAAAAATGTTTTCCTATTCATTGAATTACAGCATGCCCTCCCCTGGGTAACTAAGGGCTAAGGGCTAAGTCATTTATGATGTTCTGAACTGATTCAGAAAAGCAATGTGAAATTGTGAGTTTCTGAAATATGATCAAAAAATGGGAAGACACCAAGGAAAGGATAAATGTCAAAAACTTGCTAGTTTCACATCTGTGTTAATTAAGCATACCTTTCTCTTGACTTCTGAAATAGATAATGAAAGGTTCACTCTGTAGAGAAAAGGCCCTGAGATGAGACAATGGCTAAGGCTTAACTTCTGGAGAAGGTTCCATTAGCAACTTTAAAAGGGGCTGTAGTTTGCCACTCCTTGGAGGTCTTCTCCAAAGCCAGACACCTTTCATAATTATTACTCAAGCTATAACATGCGCTTGGTCACTGAATAATTCTGGAGTATGCTGGAAAAAGATTATCTAAATCCTTTGGAATCCAGATCCATATTTGGGCATAGGACAAAGATAGCATTGATCACTCTTATGAATTAATTGTTGACATTAGTCCACTCCCAAGAGAGCATCTCTGTTCAGCATAAGCCATTTGTCTTTGTTACCATTCCTCCTTGACTTCTGAAAGCAACTTGAGAATAGACTTCTGTTGAATGTGTTTCACGTTCTTGAGTTCTAACTCTTGAAAAGGTAAACCAGACCAAGAAACAGATGCCACATAGGTTTAAAATTATTTTTATTAAGATGGGCTATAGTAACAAAATCTATTTGTTCCCGTGATCATTGATCTTCACTTTCTTGTCAAGACCATCCTCTTTATTCTCTACAGAATCACTTCTATCATCATTGCTACTCCTAAAGTCACCCAGAAATGTAGCAGAAAGGAAGAACTAGACCATGTGGTTGAAGCAGAGCTCAGAGAAGTTTTGGTGGCTTCGCCAATTCTCATTCCTGGCCACTATCTTGTAAGTCTTCTGTTTGGTTCAGTCCTACGGCTGCAATAGGAGCAGCAGCAGTAGGAAACAAGCATCTGTGTGTCTTATTTTTCTCCCATCTATCCATCATTTGCCACAGCCTAGGAGGAGCTCAGCACCTGAGCAATCTCACTCATCCTATCTAAGGTGATCTACCTAATTTGTTTTGAGGGACCAGAGAGCTCTTATTTACATTCCTGTTAGCATTCCTGTAAGCCATCTTTTTTGTTGGATCTTCAGGCCTACCACATTTACTACTGTGGAAGACTGGTAGAGGGGATTGTGTGGAGCCAGGGTGATATGTAGTCATAATAACATTCCTTTCTCAGAGAGTCAAGGACATCTTGCCCTGCACCTGGAGGGGTGTGACTGGGAGGCATCTCCAGTTGGGATGGGGCTTTGATCGGACCATGTGATAGACATGTGGGTGTTGGGCAGGGACTTGAACTTTCCTTTGGGTGGGGAAAACCTGGAAACTTTCAGATTCGTGTTTTCCCAAATGTGCCAATATGACATCTCTAATAAAATGGAACTCTGAGGAACTTTAAGCCTTCGAGTCTTATTTTGTTGGGGGTGTTACTTGGAACCCTAACATTAAGCTCCATACTCTAGGGAGAAGGGGGCAGAAGACAAATTGTAATTGTTTCTGTTTAGGTCCTGAAAACAAGATACGAAGTAATGGATGGAAACTAATCAAGGAGAGAATCAACCTAGAATTAAGGAGAAATTTTCTGACAGCTAGAACAATTATTCAGAACAACTTCCCTCCATAAGTTGTGGGTTCTCCAACTTTGGAGGTTTTTAAGAAGAAATTGGACAACTATTTGTTTGAAATGGTAGAGGCTTTCCTGCTTGAGCAGAGGGTTGGTTCCAAGGTCACTGCCAACTCTGTTATTCTGTTATAAGCCTATTGCTAATGTTCTTTTTACAACACATTACTGTCTACAAAGAAAATGGGCCCTGCAACAGCAACTATAGTGGGAAAAGATGTACAATTAGAGTTTGGAGAAAGGAAGTGATTATGATAGGACTGCCAATCTGTATGGTGGCATAAGGCCAATAAAAGAGAAGAAATGAGTCAGAAGTATAGCCAAGAGCAATGAATAAAGAAAAGGGACTCAGATGAATAAGGATGTAGCAATAACTCAGAGCACTCCAAGCTATTAAATCTTTACAACACATCATAGAAAATGCAATCCAATTATACTTTAGATATTATCATTGTGATATCGTTTTCAGATCGTTTTCCTGAACTGACATAACTCAGGTATGAATAAAGCAGTTTTACACAAGGAGTAAAACAATGGCATTTATAACTTATATACCGGAATCGTGATGTTCATTGGTTTTTTTTAAGTTCAGGAAATTATAATAAGTTAAATTCCGTCATGACTGATGAAATTCCTCTTTCACTCTGGTACGCCCTTGAGAGCCCCAGATCTGCTCAGGGGGATCTTTTGAAATGGATCTGGAAAGCACACAGGATAGACTGAGGAAGCCAGGGCATAAACAAAAGGAAAATGTCTATGGAGATTCTCAGTCATCCAGGTCATGGTTGTCCCAAAGGGGTGTTTTCAAGAGGCAACTGGACTCTCTGGTTTTTATCTTTTTTTCCCTCTTCTTTGAAGATGTTTCCCTTCTCAAGTGAGAATGAAACGTCTTCAAAGAAAAACCAGAAAGTTCAGTTGCCTCTTGAAAAAGCATCTTTGGGACAAACAAAAGCGAAGTACGGTTTGCAAATAGAAATTCAGTCACCTGATGTTGACTGTAGCTTAAGAGCTTCTGTTTCCAAACATCCTTTTGAGAAAAGGGGAAGAAATGACACAAATGTTCATTCTAAGCAAATATCCTTGTATGTCTTTTATAAACATTGTGGTGCATTTAGCAGGAAATATGCAGTTTCCATTTGTTCAATGAGATCTGTACACTGCTAATGTCAACTTCAGAACTGCTCTTTATTCCTCATTTAGCTAGAGAAGCTATTCATAATGTATAACAAACACTACTTTATGTATTACATCCATTATTAATATTCCATCCAAGAAGATATTAGCACTATCAAGAAGATCATTGATACACCACATTTAAGCGTACTGAAATCACCGAACATACCTTGTTAGAATTTGAGTCCAACAGTTGTGAGGGATGAACAAGGTTGGACAAGACAGCCAAAATATCCTGAATTGCTGGGATTGTCTCACATCCACCACACCAAAACATAAAGATGAAAACCTGTGGTTTAAACAGATCATGTATAGTGAGGTTACTGCACTTTTTAAATGTTAAATAGCAAATCCAAGATTTCTATTAATAATCTTCTATTTATAACCATGTCTATTTTTAAAGCACAGAGGCTTTTTGCAGCTGCAAAATTAATTTGAATAAAAAGACTGAGTTACCTGATGTAACACGGCACATCTTTTGATTTAATTTCAGCTATATCAGCATTTATGACGTGGGAAATCTGCCCCTAAAATGTATGAATCTAAAAAAAACAAAAGCAATGTTTTCCTTTTCTTTTGTCAGAAAGCAACGTCCATACCAATTAAGATAGAAGCCTTACCAAGAACAGTGAGAGGATAAAGAGATATAGATTTCCGCCTGTTGTCATCCCATTCCACCAGGTCGCCCAGCGATGGTATGGAGACACTTCAACACTTTTCAGAGGTGATTCTGTCTTGCTTTGTTCTTCTGGCTGGCCATCTGTTCCATTCAGCGGTTCCATTTCTGCTGGCTTGAAAATACCTTCAAAAATAAAAATGATACAATCAGGAGATAAGTAGCTATGTATCTCCCATGTTCCTACTGAAAAAAATCAATCAATTCTGAAGGTAAAATTACTACATGCCAAACTTGTAATCACGATTCTTAAATGCACTTGTAGATATGAATAGGATGCCATGGAAGTCTTAGCAACCTTCCTTAGAAAAAAGATGACTGGAAACAGTACTGCACTTTTTTTTCTAGAGCAACAAAATTGGGGCTTTCTCTTGTTTCCTTTAATCATTTAGGATGATTTAAAACATATGCATCAGTCTTTGATTTTCTGATTTGATACACTGTAAAAGATGAAAGCATTATTTTTTGCTTATGTTATCTTATTCTTATGTTAAGAATCTTATGATTCTTGACGAATATATTTTATTTTTTTCTTTATGTACAGAGGGCATATGCACCAAAGACAAATTCCTTGTGTGTCCAATCACACTTGGCCAATAAAGAATTCTATTCTATTAATTATTTAACAAATTAAGGAATTTGTTTTAATTCCTTAAACCTTTTATAAAGATTATTTAAGGGCATCATTTTAAGATGCTCATAAAAGTTATCTGAAAGTATTTCATAGGTTCCCCAGTATTCACTTTAAAGCAGTTATGGTTTTTATTTCATCAAAACAATGCCTACTGGGAAACTGAACATACCACACACATATGGAGCTTGGATACCATTGTGAAAATGAAGCATTTCTGAGCCATAATGTAATAATATTCCCCAACACCAATGCCAATTTCTAAGAGCAAAACAGCTACATTGCTTCACTTTGATTTATTTCAGAACATGCCTTCTTTGGCTATTTTGAAATGCTGGAGAAAGATTTGGCAATGAGGAAGAATGAAGCGAGTCTTCAAGATAAACCATGTCTCCTCACTGCTGTCCCAACTGTGTGGCAGGACTGTTTTCTGGCAAATCCAAGCTATAAATTCAAGAAAGTATGTGTTATGTATGTTTAATTGAAAGCCAATTTCAATTGGGATTCAGCCACAGGTCTATGTGCCTAAAAATTAAGCCAGATAAAATTTTATACCCCATTGAATTCACTTCTGAGCAAGCTCACAAAAAGGTTTGACTGGAAATCTTGGACTTTTTTTTCTATAAATGTACCAACAAATCCAAGAACAAACATCATTCTCAAGCCATGCATTTATTTCAGAATAAAGAACAACACAGGTAATTTCTACCTAAAGATCAAAGAGACATAATTCACAATTGCATTAGTATACTTCTCCCTCCCCCGCAAAAAAATCCATTACTAAAATATGTGTGGGTTACACATAGAAATGGATTGTGACTATCACAAAGGGAATCTGCTTGTTAGAAATTATCGACCTGAAATTCACAAATGGCTAGAAATACAAATGCAGGTTTCCTCTCCTCAGCTGAATCCATTTTCATTTTAATATGCTGAACGTTCTGCCTCAGTTCTCAGCCCTCTTCTCCTACCTATTCCCTCCCACAGATGGCCTATTGCCCTGTCTGAGCAAACTGAAGAGAAGCCATGTGCTAAAACACTGGAGAAGAAGGCTTGATTTTAAACAGTCTCCGGTGAGTCACCATGTCTTTCCACACATTAATTTCCACATTGCGCCCACTCAGTCCAGCTGTCATTTCATATGGAATAAGAGACGGGGCAAGTAAAGAAACATTCTCCATTATGTCACAGAGGATGGCTTTTATGACGGAATGGCATCTTAGTCAGGGGAAGAAGGTAGAAGACGAAGGACTATAGCTTTGGTGCCTGGTTACATACTATTCTAGTCTTTCCTGACCTCCAGACACATTGAAAGCACAAATATATGGGACCATTCCCATAATTATCAATCCAAATGACCAATTCGGAAGCTGTACATGCATCTGGCAGCTGGATGAGGTAGGCTCCTTTGCACACATGTCAATTTTTCCAAGCAATGACTAAGGGGACAGGTGAAATATTATCAACTCTGACAGCCTCACTTAGCAAGCTATGAATGTACAGAATATGCTATCAACTCCCACCTTTTTCTACCGCTTTCTTAATTCATATTTTCCTGTAAAGAAGAGAAGAGATAAACTGCTTCAAGAGGAGGAAAAATACTAAATCAGAAATCAGCAGCAGATTGTCATGGAGACATACAAGTACAGGTAGCCCTTGACTTACAACAATTGAGCACAAAATGTATGTTGCTAAGTGAGTTTTATCCCCATTTTACACCTTTTCTTGTTACATTTGTTAACTGAATCACTACAGTTGTTAAGTCAGTAACACGGTTATTAAATGAATCTGGTTTCCCCATTGACTTTGCTTGTCAGAAGGTTGCAAAAGGTGATCATGTGACCCCAAGACACTGCAACCATCATAAATGTGAGTCAAATATTAAGCATCCGAATATAAATCACATGGCCATGGGGATATTGCAGTGGCCACAAGTGTGAAAACTGGTTGTAAGTCACTTTTTAAACATTTTTTAAACATTTACTAAATGAACTGTTGTAAGTCAAGGACTACCTGTAGTATAATGTTTCACTCTGAAGGGCATTTAAATCATACTTGTATAGTTAAATATGGAAGAAAACATGTAGCTTCAATTTTACAAAGGAATCTGGGACATAATTAATTTGGAGCCATAGATTCCAAGTGACAGGATGTCATAGACTGGAGCATTTTGTACTTAAAATGTTTCCTAACCATATTTTTATTAATAGTAAACGGCACGTAACAGAAACAGCTGTGAACATCTGATGTTGAATTGTCAGTCAGAGCTGAAATAAAAGCATACAACTTAAGTAGTGCTCTCAATCCAGTTTACAAACCAGTTGGGTTTTTTTAATTCTTCACAATTCAGTAGGGTAGACTAAATGAAAAACACTAAACTATTAATCATATAACTGAAAGTAGCTTGATCCTGATCAGAGGAATATTTGTTTGTATTGTACATGTCTATGGTTATTGAACAAAAATTCAAATCTACCTTCATTTTAAACAAAATTAATTCAGGAGAAATTTGAATGTATATATCAATAGCAAACAAAGATTATACCAAACCAAACAAAAAGCTCTCTACAACTTTTCCAGTAAGCAAAGACACCAAGCAAAGCTGACCCCTTTCTCTCTTATTATTTGAAATTGCTTTAGAAGTTTTAGCAAACAAGATTTGGAGAGAGAGAAATACTTAGGATTAAAGTGCAGGGAGAATAAAAGTTGAAATGCTATGCAGATGATGTAGTACTAATGCACCATTATTCAATTACAGGGAATTATAAGAAAGATCATGAAAATAAATATAGACTTGGTGAATTCTCCAGATATAAAATGTGAAGAAAAAACCAAGATAATAACAAATTATTTAATCCTATAAGAAAAAGACTATGAAAAAAAAAAGAGCCCAGTTATGAGATAAGAAAAAAAAGTGAAATATTTGGGCCTCTGTTTGGCAGGAACTAATAAAGACATATAATATTTCAGAACAATTATGATAAATTATGAATTTTTAAAAAAATATTGGAAAATTTAAAACTTTTTTGGGTGGGATTTATCATAACAGTAAAAATGAACTCACGAACTTTATAAAATCCAAAAATAGTAGAACATCAATAATAAAAGAAGCCAGACTAGCCAAAGGACTTCATTGGTCTTTATGGTAAAAGGGAACAAAAGAAGAAAATAATTTGAAAGGATAGAATATTAGAGGAAGTTTGATAAAAAATATATATGGAATATTTTAATATCAAAAATAAGTCCAGCAAGTTCTCCATCATCAAATGTCATTTACTTTAAGGACAACTATTGTAAGAAAAATTTAATCATATAGGCCAATATCAAGATTCAGGAAACATAGGAAGAACAACTATTCAATGAAGGTAGGAATTTGCTTGATGTATTTACAAATTGCCAGAAGAATAAAAAGTGACCTCAAGATGGAAGGAGTTATTTTGAAGAAGATCATAGAATTTGTGACTTTTATACAAAACTATTTTGTTAGGACAAATAAACAAATTGTTATTGAAATATGACATGAAGATGGAACGAATAAAAAATATGATGAAGTTAATGCAAAACTTAAAAAAACATTCATAGTTGCAATAAGGATGATACAGTATATAAATCCATCATCAATTACCAAATTAGACAAATCATAGAAAAATAAATATTTGAAATGCCATAATAGAGACCTTTTTATTCTATGTGGTAGTTGTGTAAAATAATTAAAAAGTACTGGAAAAAAGATATCAACATGTTCAGAAAATCCTAAAAAAATCATATTTTAACTAAAATTACAAGATTCTTGTTAGGTATAATTCAAGAAAACTTTAAAAAAATATCACTATATACTAAGATAAATGGTGACAGCTATAAGAGCTAATTTGCTACAATACTGGAAAAAAGGGAAGTTTGTTGGTTATTATCAGATTGTAACACCAACCATTGGATAATATGCAGCAATGGCAAAATTATCAGTATATATTCATAGCTCTTGTATATATTAAATATTATACAGCAGGGCAAATTGAAGCACTTGGAATATGATTTTAAAGGAAAACATAATGAGACCGGTCAAAACTAATACATGAAAGGACTTATATATACTAGCAATAATCTTTCACTTTTAATGGAAATATATTTAGTTTGTGTTCAGCAATTGGGGGAATAAACAAAAGGAAAGGGGCAAGTGTGCTTCTAGAAAGTTTTGCAAAATGTTTTTACAAATGTCTTACGTATGCTTAGTAGTTGTTTTTGTGATATTATCCAGTATAGATCTTGTTTTCCTTTGTATTTCATTATTCTAAGAATAAAAATATGAGCCTATATTCTCACCAAGGTTCACAGCCAGGTAGACTGCCCTTTCAACTTATGATGCATCACGTGATATAGATCTAGTCACCTGTACCCTGTATCTGCAACCCATTGTGAAGTAAGATGTGGCCTTCTGATAATGTGTGAATCCAGTCAATATGCTCATAGGATGAGTGAAACCGGTATACAACATAAAATTGTTTTAGATATGGAAAGTAAAGCCTTAGAATTAATACTACAAACGGTCTGATTCAAATATTGATTTCTATCAACATAAAAAAGCCTCTCTGTTGGTAGATGGGGTGGCTCCCAGGACAAAGTGTGTGTAGACTTCATCTCTTTTTTTAATCCCTAAAAACAGACACCAAAGTCACCATATACCCGTGATGGCGAACCTATGGCATGCCGCAGGTGGCATGCGGAGCCATATCTGTGGCCACATGAGTGTTGCCCTAGCTCAGCTCCAGCCTGCATGCGCAGGCCGGCCAGCTGATTTGTGGGCCGAGTCTACCAGAAGTCGGGAAATGAGCTGCTTCCAGCCTCCAGAGGGCCTCTAGGGGAGTGAGGAAGGCCGTTTTCGCCCACCCCAAGCTCCTAGAAAGGCTCTGGAACCTGGGGAGGGCGAAAAACATGCCCACCGTGCCATTATGTGCCAAAAACGGGGGGAACACAGGGGCGAATACATGCATGGGGGCGGGGCGCATTAAATTATGTGTGTGGGCACACATGCGCACAACCCCCCCCACACTCCCCCTGCTTTTCGCTCGTGACGGCAAAAAGGTTAGCCATCACTGCCATATACCATTTATATGCAAAGTTTAATTCTGTCCAGCCACTCTTTGATGTCCAGCCACTCTTTGGTATCCAGCCACAGCAAAGCTGCTGCTAGAACAGCCTGGGAGGTAAGCAATCATGGTATATTGCCATTCTCACCACAGACCACTAGTTTCTCATGTCCCAGGAATATGAAAGAAGTTGAAAGATTGGTTGCCTTCAGCTTAAAGGATCCCACAATCCAGTCTCTACTTACTGTGCCTTATTCTCTCTACAAGAATTTGCTTCAACATTTTTTAACTTAAGAACGCAATTAAAAAGATAAAAAACTAATGCAAACTAAAAAGATTTTAAAAAATTAACATGAGAAGATAAAAACTACAAAAAATATAATGAAAAATAGAAAATACAGATACAATGATGTAGAAAAGAGAGAAATGTATAAAGAAATGAATTTCCCCTTCATCACAACCAGCACAAATAATTTCAGTAATTTACCGCTTTCTCTGAAATATGACAAAAGATCGCTTCTTCCCATATCTCAACATAGGAATTTGCTTTTTAATGAAGCCATCACTCACACCCTGGCAGAGGCAAAAGTTGAAAAAATAATTGCTGTCAACAATGTATACCTACGCTTTTCTAATAAATGGACTAGGCTGTGCTTAAATTGCGTTAAGCTTCATGTTCTTCTTTCAGAGTGGTTCCTTGCCAAAGAACAGAACAGAACAGAACAGAATAGAATTTTTTATTGGCCAAGTGTGATTGGTGCATAAGCTCTTGGAGTACATAAAAGAAATGATATGTTCATCAAGAATCATAAGGTACAAGACTTAATGATAGTCATAGGGTACAAATAAGCAATCAGGAAACAATCTATATCAATTTAAATCATAAGGATAGAAACGAAGTTACAGTCATAAGTGGAAGGAGATGGGTGATGATGATAAGATTAATAGTAGTGAAGACTTAGTAAATAGTTTGGCAGTGTTGAGGGAATTGTTTAGCAAAGTGATGGCGTTTGGGGAAAAAAGGTCCTTGTGTCTAATTGTTTCAGTGTGCAGTGCTCTATAGCATCGTTTTGAGGGTAGGAGTTGAAACAGTTTATGTCCAGGATGTGAACGGTCTGTAAATATTTTCACAGCCCTCTTTTTGACTCGTGCAGTATACAGGTCCTCAATGAAAGGCAGGTTGGTAGCAATTGTTTTTTCTGCAGTTCTAATTATCCTCTTAAGTCTGTGTCTGTCTTGCTGGGTTGCAGAATTGAACCAGACAGTTATAGAGGTGCAGATGAGAGACTCAATAATTCCTCTGTAGAACTGTATCAGCAGCTCCTTGGGCAGTTTGAGCTTTCTGAGTTGGCAGAGAAATAATACTCTTTGTTGTGCTTTTTTGATGACGTTTTTGATGTTAGCTGTCCATTTTAGATCTTGCGATATGGTAGAACCTAGAAATTTGAAGGTCTCTTACTGCTGATACTGTGTTGTCTAGTATTGTAAAAGGTGGAAGTATGGAAGGGTTTCTCCTAAAGTCCACCACCATTTCTATGGTTTGAGTGTGTTCAGTTCCAGATTGTTCCAGTCGCACCACGAGGCTAGTTGTTCAACCTCCCGTCTATATGCGGATTCATTATTGTCTCGAATGAGACCGATCACTGTTGTGTCATCTGCGAACTTCAGTAGTTTAACAGATGGATCATTGGAGATGCAGTCATTGGTATACAGAGAAAAAAGAAGTAGGGCAAGCACACAGCCTTGGGGGGCCCCTGTGCTAATTGTACAGGTATCTGATGTGATTCTTAGCTTCACCTGCTGCTTCCTGTTTGTTAGGAAGCTTATACAGATACACACAATTAGCATCAAATGAATATGAAAGCGTGTTCGTTGTGCCAATATCCCTAAATCTTATATTGCTCTGATGAGTTGTGTGTTTGCTGCATCAGTTGTTTTCACACTGTAATGAGGTGTGCAGCTCATGGCTTAATAGCAAGAAGGTGGCAAAGCACCTACTCATGAGTTCTCAAACATCTGATTGTTCTCCTTACAATGTTTCTACTTCAGGCAAGCAGGAGCTCTTAGCATTGTCAAGAACACAAGTTTTCAAGAAAGTCTTAATTAAACGGAAGAACAACATTAAGCCAAAATTTGAAGGTCACACCGTGTATGTTTATTGTAAAAACAACAGCATGTAAAAGAGAAGAACATAATTTATTTTACTTGTTTCTCCTTTCTAGAGCACAGCGATATTTCTTTGCCTTTAAAAAGAAAAACAGGAGGGATTCTATTTTAACATGAAAATGATTCTAGTCTTTGAAAAAGAAATATGTTAAACAGCAATAATGTACAGCAAATATTTAAAAGGCTGCTTTTCATACATATTAGCAATTGTATTATATACTGCATTCCTCTGCATGCCAGTGTATTATTAGAATGTTACATTTATTTTTCTTTTGAAATCTCACTGGAGGACTCCTTAGTAAGAATTCCAATAGAAGAGAATAAATGTAGTTTGGGGTTAAACTTAATAATAAGAATTTAACAGTAAGAAGTTAACAAAAAATAACTTACATTGCCTGAGTAAAATAAATCACACTTGAATTGCACATACTTAATTGTATTTGCAAATTAGAACAGTGCAAATTATAACTGAAGTTGTGAAATAATTTGCAGAATTGAAAATGTAACCAACTTTTTAGAAAAAGAACATTCTTTGTTGTGCTTTTTTGATAACGTTTTTGATGTTAGCTGTCCATTTTAGATCTTGCGATATGGTAGAACCTAGAAATTTGAAGGTTTCTACTGTTGATACTGTGTTGTCTAGTATTGTGAGAGGTGGAAGTATGGAAGGGTTTCTCCTAAAGTCTACCACCATTTCTACGGTTTTGAGTGTGTTCAGTTCCAGATTGTTCCAGTCGCACCACGAGGCTAGTTGTTCAACCTCCCGTCTGTATGCGGATTCATCATTGTCTCGAATGAGACCGATCACTGTTGTGTCATCTGCGAACTTCAGTAGTTTAACAGATGGATCATTGGAGATGCAGTCATTGGTATACAGAGAAAAAAGAAGTAGGGCAAGCACACAGCCTTGGGGGGCCCCTGTGCTAATTGTACAGGTATCTGATGTGATTCTTAGCTTCACCTGCTGCTTCCTGTTTGTTAGGAAGCTTATACAGATACACACAATTAGCATCAAATGAATATGAAAGCGTGTTCGTTGTGCCAATATCCCTAAATCTTATATTGCTCTGATGAGTTGTGTGTTTGCTGCATCAGTTGTTTTCACACTGTAATGAGGTGTGCAGCTCATGGCTTAATAGCAAGAAGGTGGCAAAGCACCTACTCATGAGTTCTCAAACATCTGATTGTTCTCCTTACAATGTTTCTACTTCAGGCAAGCAGGAGCTCTTAGCATTGTCAAGAACACAAGTTTTCAAGAAAGTCTTAATTAAACGGAAGAACAACATTAAGCCAAAATTTGAAGGTCACACCGTGTATGTTTATTGTAAAAACAACAGCATGTAAAAGAGAAGAACATAATTTATTTTACTTGTTTCTCCTTTCTAGAGCACAGCGATATTTCTTTGCCTTTAAAAAGAAAAACAGGAGGGATTCTATTTTAACATGAAAATGATTCTAGTCTTTGAAAAAGAAATATGTTAAACAGCAATAATGTACAGCAAATATTTAAAAGGCTGCTTTTCATACATATTAGCAATTGTATTATATACTGCATTCCTCTGCATGCCAGTGTATTATTAGAATGTTACATTTATTTTTCTTTTGAAATCTCACTGGAGGACTCCTTAGTAAGAATTCCAATAGAAGAGAATAAATGTAGTTTGGGGTTAAACTTAATAATAAGAATTTAACAGTAAGAAGTTAACAAAAAATAACTTACATTGCCTGAGTAAAATAAATCACACTTGAATTGCACATACTTAATTGTATTTGCAAATTAGAACAGTGCAAATTATAACTGAAGTTGTGAAATAATTTGCAGAATTGAAAATGTAACCAACTTTTTTAGAAAAAAGGAACATTCACACCAAGCAATTTTTGTAACCTTTATAACTATAGATTTGTGATTGTTTTGCCACTTTGTTCTAAGTATGAACAAAGTGCCAAATTAACTATGCCCCACTTCCTTGAATACTAAATGGTTAGTAATGGCAGCGCTGCAGGGCTTAGTTTTCTCATGAAATCTTACTGGTGTCTTCAAAACATTCTGCACATTAGACAACACTTTCTTGTGTGGTGCTAGTCAGCTGTAAGGGAGTGCAACATCATATTCTCAACAGTTGGATAAGTTATTAGCTAGGAGAATAGCAGTTGTAGTTGAACACTTCTCAAATACAATATATGCAGTGCCATGGAATGCAGTAATTTATGTCAATTAAAACCAACGAACTCATAACAGCTTATAAAATAGATTTTCTAATACCGTATTTTCATTTTACATATATTTATTACACTTTCTTTTCCAGCTCATTCTGTCGGTTCCTGTAAAGGAAGGACCGGCAGAACTCGGGAGCAAAATTAAGAGGGATCAGCCTAGGATCCCTACATAGCCACAAGCAGCCTAACTTCACTTGAATTCCGTTGACCCTCAACTCCTAGCAGATGCTAACCATTAGTTGAGAAGATTCCTGTGCCTAGGCAAGAGTAGCAATGTCAGCTTTATTACACCTCCACACACTGACTTTTCTGCCTGACATTTCCAAAGTTTTTCTGTGACCTTAGCTAACAACCCTTCCGATTCTATTTTCTTTCAAAACGTCTGTAACATGTTAATTCCACATTGAGAATTACTGACTAGGTGATTCATGTAGCCCTAAGCCATAATGAATGTGTTTTACATACAAAAAAAAAACTATTTAAATTATGTGTGAAAAGGTTATTGTATTCTTTTTACTAGAATCAATTGAGAGGTCTCTTGTTTCTTGCAGTTGTAGAAAGACTGTGAATACAAAGTTGGTAACTTGAACTTCCATAACTCCAAGAATCATCCTGTGCTAGAGGCCTTCACGCAACTCTGTGCAATGGCACAAGTCACCCATTAAAAAAGAATCTCGCAAACATTCAATGATTTTATTCTACAATCTACTGCGAGATCATCAATATTTTGCAAGTTCATAACCAAATTTCAGATTTTACTTAAAAATATCAATCTCTCAGCTGATCAGCGATATAAGAGATTTAGGGAGGTTATTTTTAATTTTTAATTTTTTTTCCTGTAATTGGAAAGGGAGTTTGCCATTGGCACTCATGGATGACGTTATTGCTAATCCTGATCTTGGAGATTCTGCATTTGCTTGCATGTTATAATAATCAAGTCAATAATTTCTGAGAATGAGGATGACTTGATTTCAGAGAAATTGAGATCCAAACTAAAATTTCTCCATAGTTATTGAAGAATACTAGCAAGCTATCTTCTAACTTAAATTCTCTTGTGATTTTCTTTTTTAAAGTTGGATTTTTATTTTTAAATATACATCAATATCATTACATGAACAGTGGCCTCTGGGTATAATTCATTTCGATACAAACAGCAGCAATAATAATGATGATGATGTTACATTAATCAAACTTATATAATCCTAGTATTGATATACATGTTTGAGTGTATATCATTACTAGCTGAATAGTAATGATATACTATTTGATCGGGCTTGATAAATTGACACTTAAGAGTTTGAAAATTAATGAGTGGTTACTATCAGCATCTCCTCTCCCCTTCTCTCCCTCAGGCTTGCCCCATAGATCGTCTCCTCTCCCCTTCTCTTCCTCAGGCTGGCCCCACAGAAGTTTCTCTTATCCTACTCCCTTCTCCCCCTCAGGCTGGCCCCATAGATCCGCTTCACTCCCCTTCACTCCCTCAGGCTGGCCCCATAGATCCTCATCTCTCCCCTGGCCCCATAGATCCTCATCTTTCCCCTTCTCTCCCTCAGCCTGGCCCACAGAAACGTCTTCTATCCTATCCCATTCTCTCCCTCAGGCTTTCTAGCCCCTTCTCTCCATGAGGCTTGCTCCACAGAAGCCTGTCCTGTGCTATCCCATTCTCTCCAGTTATTTTCAAGTTGGAAGTGGGAGTAGAATATCTAACTAATTAGGATCAGAGCGTGTTATAATAATATAGGAAATACTAATGCTCTGATGATCATTTTGAAAAATCCTTCCTTAGGATTTTCCTTCCTTCCTTCCTTAGTGAGCACCTAGAAGCCAAGAGGAACATAAATGGCAAATTTCAAGTTTGTTGGCTTTAAGGTTCTGGAGATTTTGAGATTAATGCATGAGTGGTTTTTGTTTTTATATATATATAGATTTCAGTGTTCCATTTTAATGCCAATGATATTATTAAGCATACATAGTAATACCATCTTTCAAACTCTAATCTTTCCATCTAATTATTATTTATATTTTATTATATAAAAATTATATCTACTAATATTCCCCCTATTTCTTATTTCTACCTCTATTCTAGAGGCCACCTTTACTAATCCTAGTGTTAATACATTTGTTTATATTAAGACATAGTCCTTCATTAAGACATAGTCCTTCATTCACGCCGGAGTAGACGCCTAGAGAGTACCTGGAGGTACAGCCGTTCCGAGGCTGATCGGACACTAGTTAGGTCTTTCTCGAAAACCTACCTAGTGGCACTGAGGGTGGCGAAGCGTTCCTACGTTTCCACCCTCATTGCGTCAGCAGATAACCGCCCGGCCGCCCTGTTTCGGGTGACCCGCTCCCTCCTACATCGGGGGGGCAGGATGACCCCTTGCAGGGACGTGCTGAGGAGTTTAGTGGTTATCTATACGATAAAATCGCTCAGCTCTGGGATAGTCTGGACCAAAATTGCGATGATCCGGGTGAGATGACTGAGACGCGTCTTGTTGATGTTGTTTGGGATGAGTTTGATTCTGTGGCTCTCGAGGACGTGGATAGGTTACTGGGGAGGTTGCATGCCACTACGTGTTTACTGGACCCGTGCCCCTCCTGGCTGGTGCTGGCCACTCAAGAGGTGACACGAGGCTGGCTCCGGGGAATTATAAATGCTTCTTTGTCGGAGGGGGTCTTTCCCACCGCCTTGAAAGAGGCAGTGGTGAGACCCCTCCTCAAGAAGCCTTCCCTGGACCCAGCTATTTTGGGTAATTATCGTCCAGTCTCCAACCTTCGCTTTGTGGCGAAGGTTGTAGAGAGTGTGGTGGCATGGCAGCTTCCCCGGTACCTGGATGAAGCTGTCTATCTAGACCCGTTCCAGTCCGGTTTCCGGTCCGGATATAGCACGGAGACAGCTTTGGTTGCGTTGGTGGATGACCTCTGGAGGGCCAGGGATAGGGGTTGTTCCTCTGCCCTGGTCCTTTTAGATCTCTCAGCGGCTTTTGATACCATCGACCATGGTATCTTGCTGCACCGGTTGGAGAGTTTGGGAGTGGGAGGCACCGTTTATCGGTGGTTCTCCTCCTATCTCTCTGACCGGTCGCAGACGGTGTTGACAGGAGGGCAGAGATCGACCGCAAGGCGCCTTACTTGTGGGGTGCCTCAGGGGTCGGTTCTCTCGCCTCTCCTGTTCAACATCTACATGAAGCCGTTGTGCGAGGTCATCAGTGGCTTTGGGGTGAGTTACCAACTGTACGCTGACGACACTCAGCTGTACTTTTCCACCCCAGGCCACCCCAACGAAGCTGTCGAAGTGCTGTCCCGGTGCCTGGAAGCCGTACGGGTCTGGATGGGGAGAAACAGACTCAGACTCAATCCATCCAAGACGGAGTGGCTGTGGATGCCGGCACCCTGGTACAGTCAGCTGCAACCGTGGCTGACTGTTGGGGGCGAGTCATTGGCCCCAACAGAAAGGGTGCGCAACTTGGGCGTTCTCCTGGATGGACGGCTGTTGTTTGAAGATCAGTTGGCGGCCGTCTCCAGGAGAGCTTTTTACCAGGTTCACCTGGTGCGCCAGTTGCGCCCCTTTCTTGACCGGGATGCCTTATGCACAGTCACGTTTGCTCTCGTCACTTCTCGTCTGGATTATTGCAATGCTCTCTACATGGGGCTACCCCTGAAGTGCACTCGGAGGCTCCAGTTAGTCCAGAATGCAGCTGCGCGGGTGATTGAGGGTAACACCGCTCCTGCGCAGTCTGCACTGGCTACCTGTGGTCTTTCGGGTGCGCTTCAAGGTGTTGGTTACCACCTTTAAAGCGCTCCATGGCTTAGGGCCCGGGTACTTACGGGACCGCCTGCTGTTATCTTATGCCTCCCACCAACCTGTACGCTCACACAGAGAGGGTCTTCTCAGGGTGCCGTCCGCCAAACAATGTCGGCTGGCGGCCCCCAGGCGAAGGGCCTTCTCTGTTGGAGCACCCACCCTCTGGAACGAACTTCCCCCCGGTTTACGCCAATTACCTGACCTTCGGACCTTTCGCCGTGAATTGAAAACATACTTGTTTATCCAAGCGGGACTGGCTTGATTTTTAAGTTTTCAAATTTCTGGTTTTTTAATAATTTTAGATTGGGGTATTTTAGTATAGGTCAATTTGACGGTTTTAATTTTCAGCCATCTTTGAATATGTATTTTAATTGTTATTTTAATTTTGTATATTATTGTTTAAATTTGGCTGTACACCACCCTGAGTCCTTCGGGAGAAGGGCAGTATAAAAATCTAAATAAACTAAACTAAACTAAACTTCATTATTTGGTTACTCAAAGTCACAATACAGCCATTCAAGTACTAATCATCCTATTATTTAAACATACCTAATAATACAATCTTTCAACCGCCAATATTTCCATCTAACTATTGATTTATGTAAAGGTGTGTCTTCTTATTTCTACCTTTATTCTAGTTTTTAATCAGGCCATCATTATATTATGGGGAAAAAAGAAAAAAAATTATTTTTTCTATTCATCATCAAGGGTGCAGAGAAGAGCAACAAAGATGATTAGGGGACTGGAGGCTAAAACATATGAAGAACGGTTGCAGGAACTGGGTATGTCTAGGGGAAGGACTAGGGGAGACATGATAGCAGTGTTCCAATATCAGGGGTTGCCACAAAGAAGAGGGAGTCAGGCTGTTCTCCAAAGCACCTGAGGGTAGAACAAGAAGCAATGGGTGGAAACTGATCAAGAAGCAACTTAGAGCTAAGGAGAAATTTCCTGACAGTTAGAACAATTAATAAGTGGAACGACTTGCCTGCAGAAGTTGTGAATGCTCCAACACTGGAAATTTTTAAGAAAATGTTGGATAACCATCTGACTGAGATGGTGTATGGTTTCCTGCCTGGGCAGGGGGTTAGAGTAGAAGGCCTCCAAGGTCCCTTCCAACTCTGTTGTTGTTGTTGTTGTTGTTGTTGTTATCATCTCTTGCCCATTTTAATACTTCAATTCTTATTCATTTTTTAGCTTGCCTCCCATACTCCTCTCTTGGATCTTTGTCTCTATCAAAATCTGTGTTTTCACCATTCAGTCTGAATATTTCTCCCATCTCTATCCTCCTAAACTGCTAGGTCTCCAGAGTGTCCACCCAAACCCCTATCTCCCTTTCAAAAGTATCTTCCAGGTTATCCGATTCCATTTTTAAATTTCTTAAAGTACTTTTCCCTTGGTTTATTTCATCAGTCATTATTCTCTTTATTGTCTTCTCCTTCTCATCTTCTTGCTAATTTTTCTTTGTTGCCTTGGCTGTCCCAATTTCATGACAGCCATGATGGCTGCCTCTTCTCATCATGGATTAGAGGGAAGAAACCCTGGGTCAAGCAGAATTGCTGCTCTCCACAACCTGTAGGGCACCCATCTTTTCTTCACCACCCCTACAGGATGGCTTTAGCTCCTTTTGGAGCCCTCCAATGGGGAGAACTCGGCACGGGAGCATGAAGATCATGTCCAATCTCGCAGCGACATCAGCCGGAAGTCCTCTTGTGCTTTTCTAAGATTATCTATTTCTTTTCTTTATTCTTCAGAATTTTTGTTAGCCACCTCCCTTAAAATGAGTTCAGGATCTTGAATATGGGCTGAAAATTGCTCTACTTTTAATTTCTGCACCATTGATATCTCTTACAATTAAGTGTAGCTTTGCTAGGCTAAGCTACTGAGGCCATGGCCTAAACTTTCACTACTCTCTAAACAGGGTAGAGTACATTGGCATGGGGGAGAGGAGCATGACAGGTGCATTATGACAGTCTATGCAGATTATTACAAAGAACATAATCTGCATATATATGATCTCATCATGAGGCATGAGACATCATCATGGGTTGCACAGTGTAGTATGGTGAGACAACGGACTACAAATATCATTTTTCTCATATCTATTTCTATGATATTATAATTTATAATATCATCTTGCTTCAGGTACTTCTCATTAGTATTACCAGAAAGTCTTGTTTTAATATACAGAGAGAAAGAAAAATGCAAAAAGGGAAAAGAAAAACAAGCTAGGGAAAAAAAAAAAAGGACAGAAATAAAGATTTTTAAATACAGCATTATTTAATAATATGGAATCAGTTTTTCCATTGCATCTATAAAAAGTCAGTTCGAAAGTGGAGAATCAACACATAAAACCTGGAGCAGAGGATTGTTTTCTATACCTCATATTCAATAAATCTACATTTATTCAGATAATGATGAATTCCAAAGTGTTGATATAAAATTGAAAATCGTATTTAGATCTTAATGTCACATTCATAAAATCATATTAACAAACTTAAGGATATTAAACCAAATAGTGGGATATCTTTCCTTTACTCTTCGATATTGATAAAATTCACAATCAATCCTTTTAAAATATTATGTTAGGTGTCTAATAAATGGGAAAAAACAATCATTTATTCAATTATTCTCATTTTAAGACAATAAATATATTTAATGCCTTTAACTGTTTATTTATTAATATCGGCTATTCCAGCACTTTATTTTACTCATATAATTTTTTTTCGCAACTTCAACCTTTAACCATACTCTATATTTGTATATGCCCTTATGGCATCTAAATAAAACTATGAAACCAAAGATGCTTGAAATTGAACACTGCTATTCTGCCACTTGAGATAATCTAACTTCCTCTTGCAATATCTCAAATGGTTTTAAAACTTGATTAGCTGATTTTAATCAATTAGAACAGGAGGGAGAATCATGCAAACAGCCTACATGATGCTGATATACAAGATAACAAATACACTTTGTTATTGCTTATTCTTGTGCTTTTAAAAGCCACAAAACCAGCTTTCTTCAGCTTGGAACCATTTTTACATATGTTTAAACACTGATGATATGTACAAGCCAAGAGTAGAGAACAAACCAAAAAAACAAACAAATATAGATCAATTTTAAGAGAGCCTGGAAAAAATCCTTCTAGAAATAGAACTCTTAAACAGCTAAAGAGAAATCAGGACAACAAATATGTTTCCTATGAGCCAATAAGAACACAAGGATTATTACTCAATTTCTAAGCAGTCCAACGATTTATCAGGTTTTAAATCTGGGTTTTAAATTTATACAGTATTGTTTGTCAGAGAAAGTAAAATCAGATTTCCTGTCTTCAAATATGAATTTGAAGTAGTAAGGGGTTAAATTATTCCGGATGCTTTAATTGGTTGGACATGGATGGTTGTGGGTGATTCACTTAAAGAAAATTCAGATAAGGAAATAGAATTCTATGTGTTGTTTTTTAAACTCCAGTGGAGTTTCATTATGGTATTTAAGACAATTCCAAGAAAAAGAATTGCAAAAATTGAGCTCTTGTTGTACCACCCCTTTTCAGCTGCCTCATTTCATTTAGCACAGTAAGATACCGTTATATAAGCTTTGTAGAAGAAAGGCTAATAATTAGTTCAGTAAATATTCAATTTGCCAAGTGTTTTTAACAAACTGTTTGGTGTTATTGTTGTATATATTATGTTTATCTATGTAGTTTAATCAGGATCGAGATTTTTTTAAAAAATGCAAACAAGCACAGTTGGGGGGAAAAAAGAGTATTAAAAGTTGTCATATATTCACCAGGTTAAATTCCAGCACAGAAGCTTGTAACGTATTTTACATAACAGAAATAAATTTAGATGGAACTATATTACAATACAATAAATCTAAAACTTGATTAACAGTTCTATCCACAATTATTTCATTGCAGCTAAACTAAAAAGATATATCATATGCTTATTTTAAAAATTGGACGGTCCACAGTAGAGCCATAATAATTAATAAAAGCAACAAGATCACTAAAATGTTAAAGAACAGCTCCAGAAGGACCTAGAAGAAACCGATTAGTTGGACCCCTTTCAATCAGGATTCAGGTCTGGCCATAGTACTGACAGACTAATGATTGTACTTGTTGATATCCTTTGGCAGGGGATAGCACATCCAACGGGTGCTCCTTAATCCCTCAGCAACTTTTAGACAATCAGGGCTGGCTCAGAGAATTGGGAATGGAGGCACTGTATGAGGATGGTTCACCTCCTTTCTCCAGGATTATTTCAATCAATATTGATGGGAGAAAGAGGTCAAATCAGAGGCCTCTATTCTACGGACGTCCTTCGTGGCTTTTCTCTCCCTCTCTATTTCTATTTAACATGTACATGACATCAGTGGGTCACATAGAAGTGCCAGGGGGTGCTTTTACCAGTTTGCTAATGCCTACTTACAATTTGCTGAGGACAATCGTCACAATGGATCCTCCGTTTTATTTGCAGCCTACAAATAAGGCAGGCTGAAACCAGCAGGAAAATGATTTTCTATGTGGAAATAAAATGTAGCCGTTCTACGGTATGTCTTCAGAGGGTTGGCAACCAGCTGGGTTCCAATTGGCCACTACAGGACCTTCCTCTCTCACATAAACACAAGGGTCCATCCTTCTGTGGCCACTAGAAAGACTAGGCATGTTTCTTCTGCAGCTATTTCTTTTCCCTTCCTTTTTTTTTTTTGTGGTTTGATGGTTGGAATTATTGACCTTGTGGAAGTCGAAAATCAAGACCTAACATGGTGCGTATTCCCATTGGTATCCCAAAAGCTGTACGTCATCACCACCTTTATTTAACTGAAGTTTGACTGCTTCTCCATACATACTAGCATGAGATGGTTAGAATTTTATTTCTCTCTGCTTCATGCACATATGTACGTAAAAAAATAAAAGTACCCATCTTTTATGGAATTTTTGCTGACACTTGAAAAGAAATTACAATTTTTGGATTTGTGAATGGATACGGTGGGGGTATATTTATGAGAAGAAGTAAACCACATATGTAATTTCATAGTTGGGTATGGAAAAATTAACTTGCCTGTATTTGTTGCAAGGAAGATCAGGAGCTGCTTCATTAAGTATTCCTCTTTTCTATTTTTTTTCTTTTATCTTCTTTTTCTCTTGCACTTTGAATTTCTTTTCTTTCTTTTTTTATGATTTCACTCAATATTATGTTTTAGCATTGCGAAACTTTAATAAAAAGCATTAAAAAAAAAAGTAAAGGTACCCATATCAGATATGAGAAAAACCCAAAATATATATATTCAGGCAATTCAAAGTCACTAAATAAGAGTCACAAAGTGTGAGCAGTCCCAACACTAAGCCTTCACTCAGTGATCATCCACAATCAGCTGAAAAGTGGGCAAAGAAAATCAATGGCACTAGTAATTGGAGTTAACCTAAGATAAGTTGGAAGTTTTCTACTTGAGAAAGCAGAAAAACATTGCTACTTTCTATAGCCTACACTTTGATTATTTCTTCCACACATGCTGTCCTCCTTTTGTTATTTACACATAATCCACATCATTCCATGTATAAAGGTCTATGACAAGAAGTTTTATTCAGTTATTCAAATGTTCTCGTATCTCAAGAACATTTGTTGTTCTATTAGCTCCTCAAGGGACAATGAATCAGTCAATGCAGCCTTCTGTTCAACAGTGGCACTAGAATATATACTTCTCTCTTCAAACAAATGGTTACGCGTAGGAGTTCCTCATTAATAATGAATACAATCCCAAAGAAGGATAGGTAAGGAGCATTACAGAAGACAAGTTCCTGACTTGTTCTTTGTTTCTGTATGTGATAATAATCAGCTGCTTAAGATGCATCTCTAATTTGTTTTACTTAATCTCACAGTGAACATTGTCTAGCTGCATATTAGTCACTATATTCTATGTTCAAACACTTGCTAGGTATCAAATGGCCACAGTTCATCAGGCACACAAGATCCAAGAGTTGCAAATCTGTGAAAAAGGAAATAATTCACCAGAATTATGATAAAGAACATTTAAATCTATATTAGAACAGAGATTTTTTTTATTTTTCTCTATTTGCTCTATATATCAAAATATAATTTACAAATCGATATATGGTATCACAGAAAGTTAATTAACACAGAGAACAAAAACTGTTTTTCTATTTACCCTGCCATCTCTTATGTTCAGAACTGAATTTGTAAAATAATAATAATAAACAGTCATCACCAAAATGGAAGGTCTGGCTGGAAAATAAGACCAGCATGCTAAGATCAGATGCAAGCAAGCTAGAACAGGTGAAATAAAAGAAACTGAACAGCAAAAAGAATACCTGATCAAGAAATATCACCAAGAAACAAGTAAGATTAAGGAAGCATTGGAAATAACAAAACAACAAATAACAGTTATACCAAGAAGGTATATAGGAAGAATCTCCGATTTCAGACAAATCAGAAACCTTTCTACCAATCCATCAGTGGAAAGACTGATCTAGTGAACTAGTCAACACCTGACAAAGAAGAAACAGTGCAGTTCGGGGCAACCCAAAGAAATATAATAATATAATAAGACTGCAGTTTGGATAAAGGAGGTGGGTGAGAATAAAGAAAAGAGTGAATAAAAGAACTTGTAATAACAGTAGCAATTGTGAAGAAAAGGGAGAAGATGACCAAGAATTAGTCAGCACCAGGTGAAGATTCATTGCATGGTTTTTGGTTGAAACATCTGATTGGTCTACACCTACTCGTTGACAAGCAGTTTAACAACATATTGGTGGGGGGGGGGAGTGAAACTGAATATTGCTAACCTCTGGCAAAACCTACCGTATTTTTTGGAGTGTAAGACACACCGGCATATAAGACACAGTTTAGTTTTGGGGAGGAAAATAGGGGGGAAAAATCTGTCTACCAGGTATTCATCTGGCTAGTGTCCTTAGTCAGGTCAGCTTCAGCACATTAGTTCACTGGTTTTGAGCGCGTGTGCGTGTTTTTTATCCCCTATTTGGGAATAAAAAACAGCTTCTAAAGCACAGCTGATCTTTGGAGAGAGATGTTCTCGCTAGTGCCTCATTAGGGCTGAAAAACAGCTTCTAAAGCACAGCTGAGAGGAAGCAGCAATGAGAAAAGCAGGCAAAGCCCGAAGATCGCTAGCGTATTACGGCTGAAAAAAAGCTTTGAAAAAGCTACATTTGGAGTATAAGATGCATCCAAATTTTCAGCCTCTTTTGGGACGGGGAGTGTGTCTTGAACTTTCTTGAAAGTTCAAGAAAGGGCTGGGGGCTAGTTCTGGCTGCACAAGACGGAGCCTTAAGAACAAATGCATTTGAAGCCAGAATTGGATGCTAAAACCTTAATTTCCCAGCATTATAAATTATCAAAGGGAGGAGGTTTGCAAAACTGAATCCTTATTCTATGATTTCAAAATGCATAAGAGTTGGAGCATGAAGAAAATATAGAAGAAAAATGAGAGATAGACAAGAGCAAGTAAATGTGCATTTAACATTGTTCTTTGAACTTCCTTTTCATCATCACTGTTAGAAGCATTACCCAAATGCAACTCATGATAAAACCAAAGATGTTGAGGTCTAGATTTTTTTCCATGCTGAAATCTATGGTTATGCATCTCTTCTACAGCATTAAAATTCTGGACAGGGCACTATAGGGGACATATACAGAATTTTAAAATGACCAGCTGCCCTGTGAAACAGAAGCACAATGAAGAACTGTCACCTTCACTTGCTGTTACTATGACAACTGGAGCTGGGGCACTGTCTTTCCCGAAGGTGAAATTGTTATCTGGTCTTCCCTTTCATGGTGTGAATGAAATAGAAAATAGGCTTTGTTTCAAACCTAGAACAACACACACTTGCATTCCAGAAATTCTATTAAGCTATTTCAGGTCAGTTATGGATGGATTGTTCCAGGTTCCAGATGAAATAAAATTCATATAAGGTGAGTACAGCAAGGGTGGTATGCATTGCCTTCTTCTTCTAGTTTGTACCCATCAGTTTCCAGCATGGCATAGCTCCCAGTGTATCCAGTTTCAATCTTGTCAGTGTTTTTCCTTCCCTCCCTCTCCTTAGCTGTACCTATTATGGTCCAACCACAGCAATGTCTCTTAATCTTGGTTACTTTAGGAGTGGTGGATTACAACTCACAGATTTCTCCAGCCGGCTGGCTGGCTGGGGAATTCTGGGAGTTGAAGTCCACCTCTCTTAAAGTGGACAAGGTTGAGAAACACTGCAATACATTATATATCTCACCAGGCCACCTTTCCCAAATTGTACCAACACTGTCCCTTCTCCTGCCTCCATCTGCCAACACAGATATATTTGGTTCCTACCTACTGTCATCCTCCCTCCCCCCAATAAAATCCCTCATTTCATTCTATGCACGTAAGTAGATAATACCATTTCGTTCTGTGCACTGACCAAACTATCCAAAGTATTGGACTACAAGGCCGAGAGCAAGCACCACTTTTTATAACAAATTCCTGTTTTGAGGCTGAATGGCTGAATGAAGGAATACAAATATTGAAAGAATGAAACAAAGAAAATAGATTTACTTTATAATGTGTGAGTCACAAAGTTAATTTACTCCATTTACCAGAAAGAGAAATCCTGAAAGGTATACTTTTCTGCAGCTCTTTGACCCTGGAGAACTATTTAACTTACAAAACTATTACTTGTGAAATTGATAAATATTCTAGTTCTCTCTGAAGTTCTTATGTGCAAGTAGTCCTGGCCACCCACACAAAAATAAATAACTTAAATTAGTACGTGGCCCAGGAGGCCCACATCAATTTCATTTTCTACCACAGTTACTTTAATGAGCATCCAGAAGACATAAAAGTTTAATTTACACAGAGTGTTCTGATTCCAAACCCCTTTCCTAGGTCTTGTTGGAATAACAATGAGCAACAAGCTTGAATATTTCATTTCTTTCATGTTCTTAAACCACTGTTTCCCATAAAATCTGCACAAGCAAACTACTTTCAGATACCTCTTGCAGAGTATTTTGATGCAGGCTTCCAGAGCATACTTAAACTGTATTTTCCTTGTTCAGACATTATAAGAAAATAGTTTAGCTAAGAAGGTAATGTCTGCTAGTTCTTATCTGCACTTCTTTCCAATCAGTACCAAAACAGCATTAGTTGCATTTCTGGATGACTTCTGGAGGGTGATACACCCGATCGACTCTCCTGGATTTCTCAGCAGCTTCTAAAACAGCTCAGGAGGTTGAGAGACCCAGTTTTACAGTGCTTCTCTTTCCTCTAAGTAGGAAAGTTCTAATTGGCATTGGAGGGAGAGATAACCCTAAACCCTAACTGAATGGGGTGACTCAGAGCTCTTTTTTCTCCACTGCTATTTAACAGTGACATGAAACAACCAGATGAGGACTTCTGTTGGCATGGGGTGAACTGAATCCTCAGCATGCTATGTTACAGATCTCTGCCCTGGGTTGTATAAGTGTTGCTTTAGTTCAGGGCTGGGGAACTATGGCCCTTTTATGACATGTGGACTTCAACTCCCAGAATTCCTGAGCCAGTCATGTTCTTCTTTAGTTGCTTATCCAGTACATAGAGGCAATAAGGGTCTGTATAGAGGTGAACAGGTTGTGTCTGTCGGCCTTACAAGGTAGTCCAGACAAGAAACACACCTGGATGAATTAATCCTTCTTTGCTGTAAGGTTATTATATGAACAGAATCTTGCAAGACTGAAAGTATTTTTCCCCTCTTCTCTTTTTAGCCTCTGGAAAACTAGGGTCTCTTCTAAAATGCTTCCCATTTACCACCCCCAACCGGCAAACTGAGCTACCTCTTATCAGACTATTGCCTAGGCTACACCTCCCACTTAATGATGGCAATTAAGACTACTAGAATTGCCATCATTAAGGGTGGTAATGTGACGCCATACTTTATAACTTCCTTACTTAGTGACCAAAATTCCCATCATAATCACTGTTGTAATCTGAGGACAAACAGTAGTCTTTCAAAATTTTCACTAATGTGATTTTTTTTTACCAGAGTTGAATATTACTAACTGTAATTCTAAATTAAGAATATTCTGTCGTTATATGCACAACCCTTTAGTGGAAAAACACAGAAAATAAGAATGATTCCCATCTGTTACCAGCAAGCCTGATATAGTCTGGATCAAAATCAATAACAAGGAACATACATAATCAATTTAAAAAATATTGTTTGTATTCACACTTTTTCCAATGAGTTTTTAGCAATGTACCAATTAATAGCTTCTTAAAGTGCATTTCTTAAAAATCAACAACAATTAGATTAGATTTTAAAGGCAATTATTCCAATTATCCTTACAGGCATAACATAAAGATCCCCAGGTGATTGACACAATACAAGACAAAATCTAATGCCACAAACACAGAAGGAAAACTTTGTGGATGTGGTAATAATACTTTGAAGTTCCCCTGGCTTCATATCTATATGAAGAACAGCACCCCTTAACAGCATTCCTGAAGCTCCACTTATTGGACTTGCTATAAATAATTGTTAAAATCCATGTATTGTAAACTAGAGATGAAGACTAAGACATTATTAATTCAAACTCCAGCCTACTGTTCTTGCTGATTTGATGACAAGTTAATTTCCAATTGCTGATCCAGTTGCATTTTAAGCAAGAGCAAGTAAAGTGTTTTGTGAAATCTAACCTTAAAAGAGCATCTGAAGATGGCAATATATGAAAGGGTTGCAGTTATTTCTTGGACATACATATTTTCTAGATATACATTTGTCTAGAGACGAAGAATTCTAGCTTCTGTTTGCATTTTGAAACTGTGCAGTTACTTAGTTATTAAAGAATTTACATTATAGACCAAAAAGCCCAAACCCAATCTTACTTTTCAGTTAGGATTTAGGTTATATGCTGTTTAATTCTGTCCCAAGAGCTGGTCACAAGCAAAGGTAACGATGTACAGCACAAATCAATTTTTATTAAAATATTTATCATGTTTTAAGAGAAGCCATGGTATTTGCAGTTTGGCCAATTTAATAAAGTCAGATTTTTTTGATATTATTCTAAACATAAATGAAATCATACATTTGATGAACATTGTCCCAAATTCTGCTTTAATCACCCCTATTTCTGTTGTTCTTGCAGTAATCACAGATTTCTTCATATTTCATTCAGCAAATGCAACACAGCCTCTTAATTAGGTTCAAGTAGATCAATTATTTAATCAATGCTGCAGTAATACAACTAGGGTCATTATTTAGTTGTACATGGTTCTCAAAATGTGAAAATAATCCTAATCCTTTAGAATTGTTTTAAACCTTTCTCCTTTCGTGTGTGTGTGTGTGTGCGCGCATGCGCGTGCCCATGCACATGTGTGTTTGTGTAAGTTAAAGATAAGCCCTTCAATATTGACACGTTGCTGTCCAAGGTGCTGATATTTTATTCCACTTAGATAAAGCTCAAAGGTGTGGAAAAGGATAAAGAACCCATAACTCATGAGCTATATAAATTCTATATATGCTGGCATATTTTGGATCCACATTTAATGTCTTGTCAGAACATTAAAGCAGAGTGAATATAAATGTTTTTAGTTTCTTCTAAACTTGTTGTTTAGTTAGGATCCTTCAAACTAGTTATCTTCCAAAAGCTTAATAATGCACAGGAAATTTAGCTGAAGTTACTGGCTGAAGATTGGTGGGAGTGAGTATTCACAAAAGGTTGACAAAATAATGAATCTTCTGAAATATCCATTCCTATAACATCAAGGATATTTGATATTCGGGGTTTTTCTTTAAGTAAAACAGAAATTGTGTTATTTTTCAGAACCGTGACAATGTACTCACCATCTGACAAGCAGCTCAAATTCTCAGTCACATGATTAATTTTCCCAGTATTTCCTTTAGTCTTCTCCTGACAGAAACGGTATTCTCTAAAACAATACCTTGTATTTTAAAATGGTAGGTTTCTTTTTAAAAAACACATCTTTGTAAAGAAAAAAATGAAGAATTTATTTATTATTTATTGCAACATTTATTTAGTAGAAATAGCTATTCAAATAACTTCTGTTTAAGATAGTCAAAGCAACAGCAAAAGGAGAGGAGAGATTCATCCCTTCTTGTGGAGGCCCGCAACTACTGTGAGAAATTATCTTTTAAAACAATAGATCCAAATGTCCAGTTACAAAAAAGGGAAGGGAAAATAAAAAAGAATAAGGGAATGTAGCAAATTATGAACCTAGGATTTTAAATAAAACAGTTAAAGTCAGCCTAATTTACATGCTAGATTTTCATAATTTATGCAGAAAACATCTGTTTGAACATTTGATCCTAGCTTGCTTTTTTCTCCTCTCCGAAAGCAAAAGTCTCACAGACATCCTAAGATGAAACAACTTTCTTTGTTTATCCACTCAAGTGATATATATAATTTCAGAAGTTGTGAGCCTAGTCTTCTAGGCTTAACCAATCTTTTCCACACAGTACAGCTAGCCACTTCTAACCACACAAGAACTTAAGTTACAGATGGTTACAGCTTATTCAAATTTCTCTAAACTCTATCAAAATACAAATATTTGAACACATTTTTTGAAAAGCTGAATTGTTGCATAAATACTACTCTAAATTCTTGAAAAGCCATTGATCAGTTTTGATACTACTGAGCTACAGTAGCTAATGATCAGATGAAAATGTACAGCAACTTTCTATATTCATATATGTGCCAACCCTGTGGATAAACAAGTTCTACTGAAAAATTGCTGGCATTGATATAATATGACCTACAGGGAATAAATCTCTTTATAAATTTCATTTCCAGCAGTGAGCTTCCAAATGTAATAATTCTTTCCTTTTTAAAAAATCACACAATGTTATTGTATACCTTGTTATACTACATTTCAATTATTTCAATATATAATCTAAAAGCCAAATATTTAACACTGTAATATCCAGTTTAGGAAAATGTTTGTCTTTAGACATTTATGGAGAATGAGAGCTAGAATTTCATGTTCTAAAATAGAGTTAATGTTGAGAAACATATCCAATTCCGTTACAGTAATGGGAAATAAAAGCATATGAGTCATTAGTCCAACACTTTGGCAGTTTTTGCCTGTGTGGGAAATTCAACCATTCAATTTCAGGTTTCCACAGTCTTTAAATAATGCAATCCAATGTGCAAAGAACATCTATTTAGCACAAGTGACTGCCTCTACAACATAGCAAGCAAGAATATTCTATTATTTAAAATATGCTTGCAATAATTATTTAAAAATGTAGGAGAAGATTATCTGACCCAATAATTAACAATAAAATCAAAGTAAATATCTTTGACTTGGTCCCACATCAGATCAGCCTTCTATTGCATATATTTAAACAATTTGCTTCTTTTACACAAATGTATAGCAAATGCTATCAACTTACTTAGCAGTCAGTAATTCCATGCCATTCTAAGAACCACAGTTCTGACTTCCACAGCTGAATCAGTAATTATCGACTTCTCCTAAAGCATGAAAGAAAAGGGAGGGGAAAATGAAAGTATTCTTCAATGGATATGAACGAGAAATGTATTATAAAATTAAACACAGCCTTATACATAACTAAATTAATACTTCTGTGCAATAATGATGGAAGAATGTTAAAACAACAGAAGGGACTAAAGCAAAAGAACAGCGCATATGCAAAATCAAGAGATCATTTCTAGAAGAAGAATCAGACAATTACCACCCAGCAGTCTTCTAATTGATCGCATTATATATACCATCAGATCAGAGGTGGGTTTCAGCAGGTTCTGACCAGTTCTGGAGAACCAGTAGTGGAAATTTTGAGTAGTTCGGAGAACTGGTAGTAAAACTTGACTGATCCCGCCCCCATCTATTCTCTGCCTCCCCAATCCCAGCTGATCAGGAGGAAATGGGGATTTTGCAGTAACTTTCCCCTGGAGTCGGGTGGGAATGGAGATTTTACAGTATCTTTCCCCTGCCACGCCCACCAAGCCACGCCACTCCACACACCCCAAGCTACACCCACAGAACCTGTAGCAAAAATTTTTGAAACCCACCACTGCATCAGATATATATAATATATATTTGAACCAATGTTTCCATCATGAAGCTCCAATTGTGTTTTGATTACACAACTAAGTTTCTTGAAAACTGATCTCAATGGATGGCAGAGGTTGGCAACATTTTCTAGTTGAAAGATGAGTTTCCTTGAGAAGAATATGCAGAGGGGCATGTGACAAAGATGAGCAGAATTAAAGCAAATTGTGGGTGGAAGAAGAGTCAAAACTGAGCAGGGTCACTGATTTTTTCTCTAGAATCATTTTGTCCCCTTTCCTCATCATAGCTTGTTTCTTTTTACATCGGCCTCCTCAGGATGCACGAGACAGAAACTATTCAATGCATTACATGTATTATACAAACTTTTTGAAGTTAGGCCAAAAGAAAAATTAAATTAGACTTAAGTTATATGTGCCCCAAAGATCACAGGCTGACTTTTCCTTCTCCTTATGCAGTACTTACCCGTAGTACTTACGGGACCGCCTGCTGCTACCACACGCCTCCCACCGACCCGTACGCTCCCATAGAGAGGGACTTCTCAGGGTGCCGTCCGCCAAACAATGCCGGTTGGCGGCCCCCAGGGGAAGGGCCTTCTCTGTGGGGGCACCCACACTCTGGAATGAGCTTCCCCCGGGTCTACGTCAAATACCTGACCTTCGGACATTTCGTCGCGAACTAAAAACACATCTCTTTATCCGCGCGGGGCTGGCTTAAATTAGTTTTAAGGGGAAATTTTATTAATTTTAAATGGGGTTTTTTAGTATGGAAATTTTTAATCTCAGGCTAATTTAAATAAGTTTTTTAAATGGTATTTTAATCTGTATATTGTATTGTTTTATTTTTGCCTGTACACCGCCCTGAGTCCTTCGGGAGAAGGGCGGTATAAAAATCAAATAAATAAATAATTAAAAAATAAATAAATAAATAATACCCACAGCCTTAAAGCAACCAATGGGCACTTGCCTATTTCTTTTTTACAATAGAGATTTCCTCCACTGAACCAATAGTCCCTGTTTAAACACAAACGTCATCTTCATACAGTTCACAGTCCTTCATGCAGTTCCAGATAAATATGAATTTTAAAAAATATTAAAAGTCCTTTAATTCTACAGAGAAAGAACTAGCCTTTCCAAGACACACGTTACAAGAAGTCACAAAATTAGATTTTTTTAAACGTGAGTCATACAATTAATGGAATATATTACCTTGAAGTGATCAACTATGATGGATTTTGCATTATAGGATTTTGCTAATACTACATCTAGATAAAGAAAAACATTTTATAGGAAAATGGTTCTGCAATAAATCCATTAGTAATACTTTTCTTCACAATTCTTCATCAACATAGCAGCAATTAGGGTGGGGTGAAGAATTAAGGAGGCAGATTGTGCCAAATCCATTTAATGATCTATAATAATTAAATTAGAGTTGTTAAGATACAGTTTGTAAGAATCAGCTGAAAACAGGAAGATATTTACTATGTCCTCCCATTTACGCTGATTTTAATATAAATGACAATAAAGTGCTTAAAACTGATTTATCAGAATAAAATAATATAGACACCATCACATATATCCTCTTCTTTTAAAAAAAAAACTTAGCCTACATGTAGACTTTCAGAATTAGTTGGATGACCATTATTAGAAGTAAATGGAAAAGCCACCAGATCTGGTTAATACCTGGCTATGATAACATTAGGGCAATTGGCTAGACAAGGAATTTGAAAAAACATTCCCAAAAAAGTCAGTGTCATGTTGTTGCCATGAAAAGTATATCTATGAAGTCACCAGGAGGTGAGCTTGACTTAAAAGAGACTTTGTGATGAGAACTTACGTAGTATTTGATGAATCTTTGATTTTAATATCGTTTCCTACAAAGGGAGGCCACGATAGATTGTCCTACCTAAACTTGGAATCATCATAGGAAAATTTCTTCTCATTCTGACCAAAATTAAAACTCCTGTTTTGCCAAAGAAAAAAATTAAAAATCTTGTCCCCATCAAGCCACCTTTTCTCATCAATGTAAGTTGCCATGGCTAAGGATAATATGATAGATCACCTCCCATTTCCTTTGCTCCCTGCTTAGTATGGTTCTGATTATCTGATCTGGGAAGACGGGTGCTTTGTAAATGGGGATCTTTGTGGTTAAACATGGTTGCTATATATATGTTCACGCAGGAAATAGGGAAAACTATTTGAAGCAGGCTAGGTAATCTATTTAGTTAATGGAGTTCTAATCAACCTGTATGACTTCAATCACCTAAAAAACAGACTTAATTCAAAAGTTATGATTCATACCTCAAGATGGTTTCTATTTAACAGGAATGTTTTTACCAGATAAGTCGTGACTGTTCCACACACAGGGCCAATTAGACAAGCAAGGCTGAGTAGTCTCAGTGCCTGGCTGACATAATGAAGCCAGGAGAAAAGGTTCATGAGGCATTGGATATCTTCTGGGATAAGCCAGGTCTTTACAAAAGAATGGGTGGCCTGAAACAAGGTGTACCATACTGTGGGTACATGTCAGAAGAGTGGCATAGCAACTTTTAAATTAATTTGGGGGGAGCAGAAAGATGACAGAATGCAAAGAATCTTAGAGAAGAAGGATGACTTTTTATTTGTAATCGTTCAAAGAAAAATACGTAATTCTAGGAAATGAGCACGAAGGAAAGCCACAAGGACAAGTACATTATATATCCCAATAAGACAGTTGGAATGCTTTTTGCTGGACACAGCAAGCATTAGAAATCCACAGAACAAATGAAATATTCTGCCTGGAATAGCTAGTCGAAGAATCAAGGAGAGACACACTAGAATCTTGCCCAAAACCCAAATGTTAACTACACCGATTAAGAACACTGATTAAAACATTAAAACCTTCAACATACATGTACAGACTTGTTTAAAATCTCCAACATGATCACATTTCATTTCAGAAGAAATTTCTAAAAATGAGATTATTAGAAGAAATGATAATGTAAAATGGATATGAGATATCGAGCTTCTTGATTTTAGTAGAAAATAAAGCTGAAAATGGCATAACACCATGGTTTGTTTGTTTTTTAGACTGGACAGTAATAAACTGAAAGCAGTGATAAGTAAAATTTTGTGACAAGAGAATCTAAACTGAAAAGGTTTCCAAAAAAAAAAAGAGAAACACTAAAAGCACAATTACAAATAATTCTAATGAGGAAAAATAGACAGCAGCAAAAGCTAATGTGATTACAGCATAGATGATTTGAAGAAACTTTAACAGAAAAAAAAAATCCGACCTATAGGAGTCAGAGAAATGTTACCAGAAAGTGTACATAAAGGTAGTATGGAACTAACAGTACCAGGAAAAAAAGCTATGGAGAGATACAGAAACAAACAAACAAACAAACTGGGCATTAGACTAAAAGGGAAATTAGTAGTAAATCTCCATATATCTGTTATCTCTCATTCCAAAGTATAGAAGGCAGAACAATAGAGTTCAGTTTTAGAAAGCAAATTCTGATTCTGTTCCTTAGATGTTCCTTTTATATGGAGATTAGGAAAAAACATATTCTGCCAATAACTGCTAGGTATCCTGGCCGTTCCGACACTACCTATCTTCAGTGGTTGCTTAAGAATGAACAGTCCATAGCTACAGCACAGATGGCCAGATTCTCTGTAGCAGCACTGGGGATTCGTCGCAAATACGTGTCTTCTCCACCATAGCGATGTATATAACAATTGTGGCTAACCCTTTGCACTGCTTAGTCATTTCACTTTTAGCGTTGAACCCACAACGGACCACACAGTTTAGGGATTGCAACTATCGTATAGCCAGACCATGTATAATTGACACTGGATTTTATTATAGATTTTAGTTGTAATTATTTTATACTAAGTGTATATATACTGAGTGCTTTTATTTGTTCTGATCTAATACTGTAATAAAAAATTGATAGGAAGAATTGATAGGATCAGATGTTAGTTGGTTTTTTTTTTAACAATACTGTTCAGCCACAAAAGAGGGAGATTCTAAAGGTAGATAGATGAGATAATCTCATCAAATCCTCTCTGTTAGCTTGGGCCAGAATCAGTCTTAACGAGTCCCTATCAAGGATTCTGAAATACGCTCAACAGTACAACTGCAGAGTCTGTCAGAACAGCACTGAAGTCCAACTGAGTATCAAAAGGCAGAGAAATGCTGAATATGGAAGAGCACCTCATGAATAAAACGTGCGGCACCTGAGACTAGTTCAATGCACTCAGGAGGTTTGCAGCCACATTAGGCTTAAAGAGGACAAGTTACATTAGAGAATAATAGCTAGAGCTACAGCTTTAGTATGTTTTCTGGGAGCAATTAATGGCTGGAAGGAAATTTATGGGGCGTGCTGTCCTGCAGGCCTCCTAACTACACCAGTTCTTTATTGCCTGGTTCCAACTGCTTTCTTGCTTTTGACTTTGGAATTAATTTATTGACTATGCTTCTGTGTCTCCCTTTGATTGTGAGCAAATCTTTTGCAATTTGATTCCAGACTGTTCATTTTTGTTCTTGTTTCTCTGCTTACTTGGAAGACAATATGCAGCTTGAAAACCCTTACACTGATTTTACAGATAGCCCTTGTAGATAGCTTATCAACTGGGTTGATAAGCAAAGCAGTCACTGAGTAAAGTTGCAAGGGTGCTTATGATCTTCAGTTTTTCCTTTGCTTTAGTGACCTGTAAATCACACACGCAAAGATTGTTTGCACAGTTACTTTTTCAACACCCTTGTAACTATGAACGATTGGTAAACAAGGCAGTCAGTGAATGAGGATTACCTTATTTCTAAATCTGCTCTTATTTCATTTTTGCCTATAATGTCATACTATTCAACTGTAAATCAGAAAATAAACTACATGGCACATTACGGGAGAGAAGAATTCACATTTTCAAATAGAATAGAATTTTTAGAATAGAATAGAATTTTATTGGCCAAGTGTGATTGGACACACAAGGAATTTGTCTTGGTGCATATGCTCTCAGTATACATAAAAGAAAAGATACCTTCATCAAGGTACAACATTTACAACACAATTGATGATCAATATATCAATATAAATCATAAGGATTGCCAGCAACAAGTTATAGTCATACAGTCATAAGTGGAAAGAGATTGGGCCACCACTGGATTGATCATACTGGACAGTAGTTATGCTTGCTTAAATAGTTTGAAAAAGAGGCAACAATTTGCAAGAGAGACAACAGGATAGTTAGTCCTCAACTTACTGCCACAACTGAGCCCACAATTTCTGTTGCTAAGTAAGGTATTTGTAAAGTGAGTTTTGTCCCATTTTACAACCTTTCTTGCCACAGTTAAGTGATTCACTGCAGTTGTTAAGTTAGTACCATGGTTATTAAGTGAATCTGGCTTCTTCACTTACTTTATCAGGTTACAAAAGGTAATCACATGACCCTAGGATACTGCAGTCATCATTAATATGAGTCAGTTGCTAAGCATTTGAATTTTGATCATGTGACCATGGGGATGTTGCAATGGCTGTAGGTGTGAAAAGCTATCTTAAGTGTCTTTTTTCAGTGCTGGTGTAATTTCAAAAGGTCACTAAATAAACTATTGCAAGTTGAGGAGTACCTGTACATTCTTGGACTCTGGGTAAGGAATTTATAATGAACAAGATGTTGATAAATATTGTAATGTTTGTGTTTCAGGATTCATGAATAGAACTTCAGTAAGTTCACAAGACCAGGAAAAAATTCCTCTGTTATTTGTCTGATATAGTGTTCTTTCAAAAGATGAATGGCAAGTGCAAACCCAACATTAAGCTACTTTTTCCCTTTATAGAGATGAAGTAAAAAAGAAAAATCTTAACTTGAATTTTTGCCAGTCAGGCAAGCCATTACAGATTCCTGGAGGCAAACTGCCATACAGATAGTAATTCTGAACTTTCTTCTGATTGACATATTTGGCCTAATTTAGCTACCTGTGAGTAGATTCAGATAATTCTGATTTCTTAGAGAGAAATCTTTATGTTTTTCCGACCATAAATCATATAACATTTTACATATCAGCTAGACATTTTCTAGGACGAAGTTGGCTCATCTTGGGAGCATCTAGAATTCTGCAAATAAATTACTTTCTGCTTGTTGTGTCTGTAAATGTTAATTGTAATTTGGAGGAGTTGAAACCACTCATTCTTGCAACATTGGGTACCTACCATCATCATTTTCAGAAAGCGGGTTGGTATTAATAAAAGTAACTCCAGTAAGTGATGAATCCTGGAGTATCTCTGAACAGTCAACCTGAACCTTAGTACAATGTCACAAGTCTAGGCCAAATCCCCTTTGTGCAGACTGACAAATAACCTGTTAACAACGCCTCTATCTTGTCTGAACTCTAAATTTTTTTGTTTGACCTCATCCAGTTTATTATCGCATACCCATAGAATCAAAGCTGTTAAAAGGCTATTTAAGTTCTAGTTCAATCCATTATTCAGTGTGGGAACTCCAATTAATGTATCATCAAGTATGACCATTAAGCTTCTTTTCTGAATTTACCGAAGGAAAAGGAACTCAATGACGCTCTGGTTAATTAGTTACATTGTCAAATTGTTTTTATTGTAACGATTAAAAAAATTAGTAGGATGTGAACAAAATATTTTCTAATATACTTAATCCTTTTCAAAAGGAACACTGATGTCAAATTGAGCAGATAAGCTAAAGAGGGTTATATAACAGAAAGAGGTATTTTTAAGTAATGACAACTTCTAATTTCATACGCTAACTCTCTTTAATATATTAACTTACTGGTCTTTTTAACATCTATTAGAATTAATTAAATTTAGGATTATTAGAATAGGGTTGTGAAAATCAGGGTGACCACTAAATGGCAAGGAAGAGAAAAATTGCTGCCATCTACCGGTAATGGTTTTCTAAATTTTTCACCCAAGGTCTGGTAATTCTAAATTAACTAAATTGGTTTCAAAAATATTATTGGAGCGTGTCTATATGTTGCAAAACAAACCAAAATACTTGGAAGGGAATTCATGGAAAAGGAGATGAATCAATGAACAGAGAAAGGGCCTAATGATTAATTAAATGATTAAACAGTCAATAAAATAAGTTCATTACTAGCTCAGTTCAGGTAGCTAAGACTATATAGAAAATATTGTCATACAAACACAAAGGTTGGGACACAAAGTAATTTAAGGTATCTTTTCTGCCATCAACTTTTTTCCATAACATATTTTAGGGATATTAAATCTGGCTAATGCCCAATAGTGTGTCTATATGTCCAATCTGAAATATTAGCTGCGTAATATTTGAGGAATATACACCTAACAACCAAGCTATCACTGGCTTGATTCAAGACCAGTTAGGCTGTATAAAAAATAATTGACTTAATCAATGCAGTACAGTAATTCAAGTATTGAATTCTAAGAATATATCCCTCCTCGCTCAACTATTTTCTGTTTGACCAGTCAGTGGTATTTATGGTTCTCATGAAAATGAACAAAAGATCTATAGCCTCTCTACCACTGACTTTAAAAAAAGGGGATAGTTTATAACAAGTACCATATCATATGTCATTTGGAAACTATAGCTAAACAAGGTTTTTGCAATGTATTTGCAAATATGATAAGCTTTCTGAGGTTAAGTAAATATAATTAAAGTATTTAAAAAAAAAAAAGAATCAGTACTTCTAATTCAGGCAATGCATGTTCTCCACTGTTTAGAACTCCAGGGAATATAAAGTATAGGTATTTACATCTACGAATCAAGATTTCACATTACCTAGGATCTCCCTTGTGTTAAGAAGAATGATTGCTCATGCTTGTACTCTTTATGCAAAATCTGTAGAGGTTACAAGAAGTCAACAGGAATTGTAACAGGCTAAGTATAAGATTTTAACAATTTGGCTTCAAGTCTATCAAGGAAAGTTCTAATTCTACTGTTACACAAATGCAGATATTTACTCTGTTATATTTGGTATCAATTAATCTTTCAGCAAGTTCCTCCCTTGCTTTTCTTCTCCCTACACACAGATTTTCCTACTGAATGGAAACACCATTTGGTGATGGCATAGTGTGAAACTATCAATGTGCAAATGTACTAGTCTGCCAACATCTGACAGAAGCCCAACTTTTCCTGAGTGACATTGTGAACCTATTTACTAGAAGACATGATAAATTTACTATATTTATGGCTACCAAAGAACCAACATGCAAAAAGTGAAACTCTCTCATTGAATTACAAACTTGTGATTCAAGTTTGGAAAATATTGATAACTTTCAGTACCACACATCAAAATCAAGCTTCACCAGTACTCTGGGAATACATGAAACTGTTTATGATGCTTCCCTTTGTCAATATCTGGTGAGGTAGGTGCCACACCAATAGCCTGAAACATAACCTCTGCAATATTCATTCTTATGTTAATGAGATGAAAAAAATCCAACTTTTCTAAGCACGTTTGTAGGGTTGATTGATCCTCTGGGGTTCTCTAAGCATCTTTGTAGGGTTTACAATTCTCAAATTATCAACTTCCCATTATTCAATTTTATACAAAGTATTATTAGTACTATCACAGCAGGTGGCATCACCTCACTAGCTAATCTCTATTAAGTAAATCAGAATCAATACTACTTAAGAGGTTGGAGCCAGTGGTGGGTTGCTACCGGTTCACACTGGATTGGGCAAACCGGTAGTGGCGGGAGGCTCTGCCCACCCACCCGGACGCTTCTGCGCATGCACAGAAGCACCATGCACACAAGCAAACTGGTAGCATCAGGATTGTTGGAGCCCACCAAAAAACAGTAGGATTTTTTAAAAAAAAATTCCAGAAGGTTGCAACTTTCATATTGCTGCTCAAGAAAACAGTATAATACCCACCCTTCTTAACTTTACATATAATGGCCTTAGAGGTAAAAATTAGCCTTAATATCATCTCCATTCTCTGCATTAGATTCTGAAGCTTTTGAACTTAAAAGAGGCTTGCTAGGATCCATTAAATATCTTCCACAAAGCGGTAATACACAAAATGGTTTGTCTGGATTTGGGTCAGTGTGATGAGTGATCCCCACCATTGTGTTTTTGGATTACAGGTGAAACAGACATAGAATAAAGCAATCTGTCCAATAAGTTATGATATTTATAAACAAATGAACAAATAAATAAAATATCCCTATGCCACTGCATATCTGAGCACACCTATGAATGGTTAATTCACATATTTGAAAAGTAAATGTGATGAATGTATCTATAGATAATTCATCTGAGAACTGGAATTGATTTTGCTTTTTTTTTTTTAAAGAAAAAAAAGGTAAATTTGGATTTACTGATGTGTGGAATAGCATTTGGATATTCAAAGTAAGTATTTAAAAACTAAGTCCTGGTAAATGGCAGTAGCAAGACAAGGTACTCAAGAATACTCAATCAGAATAATAAAGGCCTGATTCATTTTGCTAAATGAACTAGAAAAGCAATGGAAGGTTACTTAATATAACATGCTTTACTGGGTCATGGGTAAAGCCACCATATTATGATACAGTGACCCAGAAACCTAACTCAGAGGGAGTTAGTTTGACCTAAAACCACACCAGAGCTGTTTGGAGAGAAAGCAACCCACTGCTACGATGGAACTATCCCCTTCCCAGAAAGCAATGAAATCTTAAGAGTGCTAAAATAAGGCTTTGCTAGGGATTACTACAGTGATGGGATTAAAATAATTTAACAACCGGTTCTCCTGGCCTGGCATGGCCAGGCCAGGAGCAGGACAGCACTCAGCTTCCTGCAGCACTCTGTCAGTCAAAACGGGGCACAGTGGGGCCGCGTGATGACATCCTGCACCCCGTTTTGGGCATAGGCCTCCAGCACCAACCTGGAAGCCAAAACGGGGCACAGGGAGCCATGCAATGTCCCCGTGCCCCATTTTGGACCTGGAAGGCCTCCTACACCTCCCTAGAAGCCAAAATGGGGCACGGGGGGGGCGCATGATGCCCCCCAGGCCCCATTTTGGGCCTGGATGGCCTCCTGCACCAACCTAGAAGTCAAAAGGGACCACGGGGGAGCTCCTGGGAGGTGCGGGGGGTGGCAGCTAGAGGTGGGATTAGCCAGTTTTCCCAACTGGGCAAAAAGTTAACCAGTTCACCCGAACTGGTACAAACTGGCTGAAGCCCACCTCTGGATAACTATCTGTATTTTATTTCCATTCCTGAAGGCCACACAGGAGAGGGGTGGGAAAGGAGGAGAAAGAATTGAGAGGCCTATTGGGCCCCAGGCTACTTCAAGTGGCATAAACTTCAATCAGGCCACTACAATAGTAACCTTAACAACTGTCGATAAGAAAGACCAAAAAAAAAATCTGGATAGTTGATGTGGAAGCACCTTGAAACAGCAGAACAGAAGAAAAAGAACTGAAGAAGATAACAAAATACAAAGTTCTGTAAACAGAAATAGAATGACTCTGGCAAAAGAAAGCAAAGGTAGTACCAATAGTAATAAGTATCTTGGGTGCAATGCCAAAACAACTGGAACACTACTTGAAGATCATCAGCATTGACAAATTCATTATCAGTCAATTGCAAAAGGGAGCCTTACCCAGAACAGCTTACATCCTGTGATGATACAGCTAACACCATCAAGCATAAACATCTGCCTATCCCAAGCACTTGGCAAGACTTGATAGGTGGATTAAAATGCCAAATGCAGTCTGAACATCTGGTTGACTGTGTAATGAACCATTAAAAAAAACCTAGGAGTGGGGCACTAGAAAGTGATATCATCCAAAGCATCCTTTGCAGCAGTTGGTAAGACAGAGAAAACAACTCCCCCCCCCCCACAAGTGGATCATCAGCACCATTAAACAGGAGAGAAGAAAAACTGGTAATTAATTATTTTACAGCCAATGTATCACTATATTCACAGACTGCATAAAGCTATAATGTGGTTTGCTTGGCTTTGGCTTTACCTTCTGTTCTGAATCTAGCTGCTGTAAAGTCATATAGAGCACTGCACACCAGAACAACTAGACACAAGAACAGTTTTTTCCCGAAGGCCATCACTCTGCTAAACAAATAATTCCCTCAACACTGTCAGACTATTTACTGAATCTGCACTACTATTAATCGTTTCATAGTTCCCATCACCAATCTCTTTCCACTTATGACTGTATGACTATAACTTGTTGCTGGCAATCCTTATGATTTATATTGCTATATTGATCATCAATTGTGTTGTAAATGTTGTACCTTGATGAACGTATCTTTTCTTTTATGTACACTGAGAGCATATGCACCAAGACAAATTCCTTGTGTGTCCAATCACACTTGGCCAATAAAAATTCTATTCTATTCTATTCTATTCTATACCTTATGGGTAAAGTTGTCTAAAAATTCATCAAATCATGTTAGTCAACACAGCCATCCCTGGTGCCAGGGTTCCAAGGAACATCCCCAACGAAAAAACTGACACCTGGGTTAATTTAAATGGAAAGCAAGTTTGGTGTAGTGGTTAAGGCATCAGGCTACAAACCAGGAGACAATGAATTATAGTCCCGCATGAAGTCAACTAGGTGACCATGGTCTAGTCACTTTCTCTCAGCTCAAGGAAAGAGGCAAACTACTTCTGAAAAACCTTGCCAACGAAACTGCAGGGACTTGTCCACAAATTGTACACGACTGAACAAAAGAAAAAAAAAATGGCAATAGACTGAAATGGGAGAAAATAAATCAGTGGGGAAAAAATGATTTCACATTATGCTGGAATCCTGATTGCAAGAAAATAAGCTTGGATCACTTTATATTAGCAATTCCAAATCTTGATGATTTGGATTATTTTACACTGTGGTGGAGTACTTGCAGATTATGTGATGTACTTTTTGATCTCACATAAAAAAATATATATTCTAACTACTCTCTTAATTCTGCAGTAGTTAATAATGAAAATGCAAGCTTTTACACCGAGTTATCCAAGTGTCTTCATCCCAAATATTTCCCAAAACTCCACCATGGACATTTGCAATGATTCATGCAATGTAAGCAGTAAAGAATCACAGGAAGCTACCTTATTGGTCGTCTGGTCCAATACAGATAAGTCCTTGACTTACGACCACAATCAAAACCAACAGATTTTATGACCTTTTTTGACAATCCAGCTTTCTCCATTGACTATACTTGTCAAAGGTTGGCTGGGAAGATCGCAAATGACAATGATCATGTTACCCCCTGGATGCTGCAACTGTTGTAAATTCATACCTGTTGCCAAGTGCCTGAATTTTGATCACGTGACCATGGGGATGCGGAGATGGTTGTAAGTGCGAGGACCAGTTTTTCATTGCTGCTGAAACTTTGAACACTCACTAAATAAATGGTTTTAAGTCAAGGACTATCTGTATTATGTAACATATACCTTCATAACAACTATTCAGGATTTCAGATTGTCTAGCCATACATAGAGTCTAGATTTAGATCCAAGATTTTTTGCATGTGAATCATGTTTCTACCATAGAGTTATTGTATACCCTTTTCCTTCTCCTAATCTTTTGTTACTGTTATGTCTTGTCCGCTCTCACCGCAGCCGGGGTCTGCTTATCTGCTCCCGAACACGGAGGAATGTATGCCTCCCGGTCCCAGTCCTGGCTCCATGCCCAGACAAGCTGCAGAGGAGGGGGCACCTCCCGGTCCCAGCCCTGGCTCCATGCCCAAGCAGGCTGCAGAGGAGGGAGCATCCCCCGGCCCCAGCCCTGGCTCCATGCCCAGGCAAACGGAGCAGCTAGACCCCTCCCCCTCCTCCACAGCATGTGAGCCTGAGGAAAGTTTACTTCCAACAGCTGATTGGAGTGACCCTTGCATCAGAAGATTGGATAAGCGGAGGCAACAGAAGGAAGGGAGGGGCAGGCCTTAATGAGTGCTGAGTCATGGAGCCACACCCCATGGCCTATATAAAGGATCTGCTTTCTGGCAGTCTCTGAGTCAGGCAAAGTCGAACTTATCTTGCTGAAGTCACTTTCTGGTCTCCTGCCTGCCCTGAGGACTTTGCTAGGACTTTGGGCAGAGCTGCAGAAGCAAGCCTGATTCGGATTTCCCTGACCCGGCCGTCAGCGGAGGAGTGGGACACGACAGTTACACATTCTTCAACAAGCTACAATTCCACAATCCCAAAGGTTCAAGAATGTCTTTCTTTTTATAAAAGGTTTCTGCCATATTTCTAAACATCCTGGCAGAAATTGTTTAATGAATGTCTCCCAAAGAGTTGTTCCATTGTGATGTATGACGTCTTCCTTTGCCTGCTGATCTTGAAGAAAGAAAGTCTCCTTAATTTAGTACTACGCCTGAAAATGTTCAGCAACAGTGCTGAAAAGTTGGTGTAGTATTTGGAAGTTCTCATAGAATCCTTAATTTAAATGAAGGTTTTATCTGCTATTCCAATTCAACCCAATTTAATCCAGCCACTACTATATATATGAGATTGATTTTATTTTAAATATCTGTAGTTAATCTTTTAAGTTAAAAATCCATTTAAGGCATCTTCCAATGTAGACATATATAACATATTAACTTTCAAATACCATGAAATCATACCAGCAACATACAAAAAAATCTTGCCTAGTGATCACATTATATATACACATACATACCGTACATACACACACACAACACACACACACAACACACATACACACACATATATAATTATTGAAAGTACCCACAAGGGCTAGTGATTAGAATATAAATGCATTGTTGGTTTTTTTACTTTATATCATAATGCCTTTATCCACTCCATTAAACTGACTCTCCTATGGGATATATGAGGCAGCGTTCCTGTTATCTCCAAAAACATTTTAGACACCAAAGTCAAAAAGATTTCGGTGTGTAAGCCAGTGCCAACCTCAAACATCATAGATCTTCATACACCAAGTCTACCCCTTATAGAGTTATGTAGAGTCTACTTGATTTTCCCAAACACCGCAAAAACAATCACACTGCCAGAGATCATCTCTGCATCTGGTGAGATTATTATTAATACGATAAAGCCAAGAATAAGTTATAAGAGATAGGATGTTTCGAACAACTTTCACTGGATAATAATGCTTAAGACTTACCTTGAAAACCAAGAAGTAAACGATATTATGGCTGACAGCTTGATTTGATTGCGGCAGGAAATAATTGTGATAAACAGAATAAATATAAAGGAATATTGCAAAGAAGTAATTTCTCTAAAATAGTTTTCAAAAGATCTGTTTATTATAAAGGGTTCCTGTCTCATAAAAACCTATGCAGCTCTGAAAAACATTAATGTATAACCATAACACAGCCAAGGAAATTGTTCTGTTTAAATTGGATTTAAAAAGAATGACCTAATTTTAGTCTATCACAAGAACATATGTGGTTTCTTTACAAAACAAAAGGCTACCAGACTTTCATGCTCCATCAAGTACTATGTCCAGATTGCAGTTCTTATTGGAAAAACATAATGAATGGGGTTTAAACATCTTAATTACTAGAAACAATTCCACATTTATTTTTAACATCAGTAATCAGCAATAAGTCTAGTTTAGTCAGCTATGCCCTTTCCTTCCACCCATTTGGATTGTGTTCTTCAAAATAAAGGAATGTCTGGAGTAAAGGAGTATATTCAGCAAAGTCAAACTAATAAAGTCTCAGCATTATTCTCCTGCAAGCTTTCCACCAAAGTTAGATTTTTTTCCCAAGTGGTCTGCGGTAGATCCAAATTGATGTTACAGATAGAACACACTGTTCAACCAGATACCTATCTATGCCCATGTACAGTAGATGCATGTAAGGTGCTGGAATATACTATTTGTAAGATTGTGCAATACAAAAAATTAGAACAAGTACCTAATGATTTTTCTATCTGCAAATTCTTACTTGCCTCAACATTAAACCTCTGACTTAATCCCAGTTTTAAATCCCTTTATTTTTCAGAATACATGCTATCTTCGGGAAAAGGCAACCTCATTAAAAACTTTCTATAAAAACTGAATAAAAGACTATATAAAAAGGTTTTCCTTGTTTCCCAAGAAACAAGACACCCTCAAGTCAACCAACTAACTGGTGACTGCATCCATTTTAGTTATGCTATTTTAAATCCTGATTTGCGTCCTGTGGCAAGAACTGTAAAACAAGCACTTATATATTCCAAAATGCTGGTATCTAGTAACAAGGTAAAATTCTTTTGAAGTTCATTATGCATCTAAGAGAGATCAACAGGAACTCTGAATCAAGATGTACTCATCCAATAAAAGTCATAAATAAATAATGTAAAAGAATAAATCATCTGTCTTGGGGGGGGGGGAAATCCACAGGTTTTTTTACAGCTATAGTTAACTCCAAAAGTCAGATCAGCTGTAAATTTTCTCAATTTGCCAAAGATGAAATATTTTAATTAAAAATATTATTCATGGAGAAAAAAAGAAAGTAAATACATGATGCTATTCTTTTCCGAATGAAACACAGGAGACTTTATCAGAAATAAAATGAGAGAGAATGAGAGAGAGAGAGAGAGAGAGAGATGGAGAGAGAGCAAAAGAGACAGAGAAAGAGACAAAGAGAGAGAAAAAGCAAGACAGAGAAAGCAAGAGGCAGAGACAGAGAGAGCAAAAGACAGAAACAGGAAAAGAGAGAAAGCAAGAGAAAGAAAGAAAGAGAAAGAGGAGGGGAGATGGATGGATGGATGTCTTTGTAGATAAATAAAATAAAGTAAATTGAAGCAAGAAATACGGAGTTTGGCCTCAAGTAGCTAAGTGTTAATCCTGCTGGCTGGAAAGCAAGTTCTTTAGAACAAGAACCATACAGTTCTCAGCACAGCCATTTAGACTTGTGATGAGGTTGCTGCGGCCACTTGTGACTGCCTCATCCTCAGCTCGGACTTACTCCGCGTTATCCCAGAAGAACATCATGGAAAGAAATAAAGAAAAACCGCTGCTGGCCATCGTTAATATTCTCCCGCCGTCAGGGAGGCGAGATCGAGTTAAGCTATTCAATGCAGGGGCAGCGCCCTGACGCCCTAACCTCGGGCTTTCCGAAATCCCTCTGCTCTCTTCCAATCAAATAAGCACTGCTGGCAGCTTTCGCCCTATTTACTCCCCCCCGTCCCTGAGTTGTTTGTTCCCAGCAGGCACACGGGGTAGCATGTTTTCCCCTTCACCGAAGGGTCACGTCTAGTACCACCTCCCGGTCCTCAGGAGGGCGAAAAAGAAAAAAAGGACGGGACCATAAAATACAGAATCCGCGAGTTTTCCTCCTGGCAGGGGTTGCAAGAGCACATAAGAGGGGAAGACGAAAGGGAGCACCGGCTCCGCAGGGATGGCTCCCGGTGGCCTCCCATCGACTTCCATTTAACAACGCCGGTACCTCCAGCTCGAGCCGCGCAAAGGGAGACGCGCGTGCGTGCTTGCCTGCCATTCCCACTTACCCACCCCCGTCCGTGCGCGGCGACCCTCCCCCCACACCACACACCCAAGAGAGCGAAGACTGCGTTTTTGCTCCAGCCCGCCCCCGTTGCTGAATTTCGCCGCCGCCTCCGCCCCCTTGACCGAAAGCCGATCGTGGGACCTCTCTCGTCAAGTGCCAGCCTCGGCGTTACTCGCTGAAAGTGAAAACAAAAAACAAAAAACAAAAAACGCAGAGGCGAACCAGCGGCAGTCTCAGTAGTAGTAGTAGTACCGGTAGCAGCAGCGGCGGTTTCTGTGGCAGGACTCACACCCCCACCCCCCGGCCATCAGCGCTAAAGAAGCTGGCGGCGCCGAGAGAATCGGCCAGCCAGGCGCGCAAAACCGCCCGCACTTCTCCTTTCTCCTCTTAGCCCGTCCTCCTTCAGGGGCTTCCCACCCGCCGCTCTGCCTGCTATGTTTCGCCGCTCTGCCCGGCTGCCTCTTTCCTACGCTCCTTCCTCTCAGCGGTTCAGTTCAGCGGTCTCCCCCTCTCCGCCCGTCCTCCCCACACCTGCTCAATCCCACCCAGCCTCAGGTCATGAAAGAGACGAGCGAAGGAAAGGGGGTGGGACTCACGCTGCGGAAGACGCCACCCGCGACGGCAGAAAAGGCCTGGGAAGAATGGAAGGAGGTTTTGCGCGCGCTCTCTTCTGTTGTCTGCAAATCCCCCCCCCACCTTCTTCCTCCCGGCCCTGCCAGTCTAGTCTGCAAAGCCCCCCCCTCCACCTTCCACTCCATGCTGCAAAACTCGTCAGCCCCCCAAACGCTGCAGAGCTCCACCCCGCGGCATATTGCAAAGCTCAACCTCACACTCTTCCCGCCACCCACCCCCCACGCCACTGCTCGCCACGCTCCGCACGGCAACCAGCGGAAAGCGAGTCAAATGCAGCTTTCCTTCCTCCTTCAGGTTAGGGAGGGACGGGGGGAAAACCTTCCACTCGGGTGGTTCGCGCCCTGTGGAAGCTCCTCCGCTCGCCGCCTGCGCGAGCGAAAACGCCGCGCCGAGCTGTTACATCTGACTCACCTCGCGCAGAGGGCTATTCTGTCCGGTTTCTGCGCGACTGTAGGTAGTTATTCAGTGATAAAGGGGTAAAATGCACTCTGCCCATGAACAGAGGGGCTGTTTTTATTCATTCGGAGAGTTTCCTACCCTTTCAATGTCCGCGTATGTCTCTGTGGGAACTAAACCTCCAGCTGTTCCGCTCACATCTTCAGCCTCATTTGCCACAACCTCCCCATTGATAAAATGTTCTCCCTCTCCTCCATTAAGCCCAGCAGAGGCTCAGCCCAATAACGCTGTTACTAATAACTCGGTTCTATGGAGTGTAACTATCTCCTTCCTCATGGCAAACTTGCAATGCCGTTGTCCCTGCTCTCTTTTAAGTACCCCAAACCTCACAGACCGCAAGGTGATCTGCAATACAAAATCCCTCTCCTCAAAAAAAAAGGGGAAAAAAACCAGCATCCCACATGGGTTAGCTTTGACCCTCCTCGGCTATACTGATTTTTCTGGCATACAACTACTATTCCCACTCCTAGAGTGTAGAAACCCTGGGGTAAGAGAATAAGCGTGCACAGCAGACGTCAAAAATACTCCTCTGGCTGGGTCCTTCTCCCTTCCCATTTCTCTTTATGGCAGGTGATGTGACGTGCGTGGGCGGGCAGGTCACTGGAGCAACTTTGGAAAGTATTCCTCCTTCCCCATTTTTAGGCAGGTGCCCCAGGGAAGGGCTTCAAGGTCGGTTTGGTGGCTGGCAGTGGCAGCAACAACAGCCGCCCACACTCCCCATTAAAAGTACTCTTTCCCCGTATCTCTTGTCTCTTTTCAGCTCAGTGGTTGACTGACAGAAAGCCTTTCAAAGGCCGCCCACGCACACGCTTGCACAGAGACATACACAGACATGTTTCTCTGAAAGGCAAGAGAGATTATTGGGAGGGGGGGAGAAACCTGAATGAAATATTGAAACAGCAGAAGTGCCCAGCAGCAAGGAAGAGCTTTGGGATTGCTGGGGCAGCGGAAGAAATCCACTGGCTGTCCAGAAACCAATAGGGCTTTTCTTTTATTCCTGAAGAAATCAAACGCCTCTGAAGCTGTACTTTTTTTTTTTGTTTTGTTCTGGGAAGAAACATGCATTGTGTTGTTGAGATAATCTAGCTATGTTGCTGCACTCAAGGACTGCAAAGCAAGAATGTCTACAGAAAAGGTCAGGAGCACTTCCTCTACATACAATTACTGGGAGAATGATGCAAACATGCTTGTGTAAAGCTACAAAACTGATAGCCAACAACCAACCAGATTAAGGATTAACTCAGTTTTCCCCCTCATCACGTAAATGTTTTTTCAGTGGCATGTCAGTGTCTATGAATGGATAACTATGAACTATTAGCGAACTGTAAGAAGCGTTAATGAGAGGCATATGTACACATACACATAGACACATTGGGTAGGTAATATGAATAATTATAATCTTCAATGTAACTTAATTTAAAACATCTTTTACATTTCTACATAGCACTGAGCACACAAAAAATTCAAAATTCCTTACCAAATTTATTAAAAGAGTAATTGGGTAAATTACTTCTCTAGGGCAGAAGTTTGATCTCAAGACCCCTTGGCATTCTTAAAAAAAACTTGAGCATCTCAAAGAGCTTTAGTTTATGTGGATTATATCTATTGATATTTGCTGCATTAGAAATTAAAACTTAAGAAATTTTAAAATATTTATTCATTTGATTTTGCAGATTTCTTGAGTCTTGGGGACCCCCAAGTGATTTGAGAATCATTGCTCTAGAGAAAAATAAAATTATCCCAAATTTCTCAGCACTGGAACTTTTTCTATGTACTAAGTTGCTTCGTTGTTTTTTGCTTTACTTACTTCGTTATTTTTACTTTAAGTAAAAAGTTCATCAGCCACTTAGCAAAACATTTTCCCTTTTAACCGCTTCAAACACTGGTCAAAAGTAATTAGCAGATATGAAAAAATTAATAGAAAAAGAATGTATCTCCATAAATATTTCTAATGTATGTATTTTCCCACATTTTTAGCAAACAGTGCATCTATCTCTATCATTCTCCATACATTTGCTAATTTGTAACTACCAAAATAAGTTTTAAAATATTTAAAATGTAAGGTGTTTTATGGGTACCTACCTCGAGGATATAGAGAATGGCCTATAAATATTGATGTCTGTTAAATTGAGCTTGTTTCTGAATCAACAAGCACAGATTTATGCTGCAAAGTAAAAAGCATAGCTTGAATTATTATAAAACAAATTCATGTGTTCCTTCTTATCTGTTTGTGAGGAAAATATATTGCACTATAGTAAAACTAAAAATATACATACAACTGCAGCAGCAGTCCTAGCCACATGGCTGCAAGTTCTTTTTAGTGTTTTTTTTCAGGAATGCTCAAAACACCACATAAAGCTGCAAAGCCATGACAATTAAAGAAAATGGATAATCTGGAAAACTACAGACTCCTGTTTTGCTAATAAAAGTGTGGGGGGGTGTCTCACCAGTATACAATGTAAGCCTGATAAATTCAAAGCTTGGTCCCTGGCTAGAAAATACATAGGCAGGAAATGTATAGTTGCCAAAGTAATCCTTTCTATAGGAAGGCAGGTAAGGCAGGCAGGCAGGAAGGAAGGAAAGAAGGAAAGAAATATGCTTTATAGCTGCCCAGTGTCATTGTTGTGAGATTGGGAGCCATATAAATGGATTAAATAAATAAAGCGCAATATCATAAAGACAAAAAGATTTTGCGGACTAAAACTGATTTCCTCAGATAAGCTTGATATTGATTGAAATGTAGTCTGTGTATAGATACTAATCTGCACAGAGGGAAACAGCTTGTCACTTTTTAAAAACATCTCACAATTCTATGCAGTCTAATGTAGCAGGATAATAATTCAAAACGCTGGTATTTAGAATTGCTGCGGTGTTTGTGTTAGTATATTACTGAGCATTCCCGTAACAGGATGATTGGTTCAACTACTATTGGAAGGTTTCTTCTAACATTCAGCTCTGCCTTCCCGTTTTAAATACGTTACTTCATGTCCTGTACTCTTGAACAATGGAGAGCTGGTCTTCACTTTTTATGTAACATCATTACAGGTACTGGAGTGTTGCAATTATATCCCCTCTCAGACCGTCCTTCTCAAGGTTAAACACATTGCAAAATTTCTCTATAGGGCTTAGTTTTTAATCCCCAGGTCTTCATCATTGTTGTGACTCAGGTCCAAATAGGTAGTAGGAAACTCAGTCAGTGAAAAAACAAACAACTTTATTCAAACAGCTGAGAATTACTTCATTCTCAGCGTAGTTGTAATGTATCTTTAAAAGTTTTGGCGGGAGAATAGCACGTTGCTGATTGGTTGAAGCCTCCGGCTAAACTGTATATAAAGAGAGGTTTTTCCCAGCACTGGCTGCTGGGTTCACCATATAGTAAAGAGCTGTTGTCACTATCCTGGTCTCCTGCCTCGTTATTGCCCGAATCTAACACTGGCGCCGAAGGTGGGATCTCGAGGCTAAGAGCGCCAGGAAAAGAGCTGAACTCACCAGGAAGACGCGAACCCAGCAAACAAGGGGCGGAAAGCAGCGATGTCCGGCTACACACCGCCAGCGCCATTCGACCCAGCTAAGGAAAAATGGGGGTCATACATGGCTCGTTTCGAGTGTTTCCTCGAGGCGAACGAACTTCAAGGAGTTTCAGACAACAGGAAACGAGCGTATTTCCTGAGCCACTGCGGTCCAGAAGTTTTCGACACCGCAGAATCCCTGGCGGAGCCAACGCCGTACAGTCGGTACCGTGGCAAACTCTGCAGACTTTATTGAAAGCCCATTATGCACCAACGTCCAAGTATGTGCAATGGTTGAATTTGGGGCGCAGACAGCAAGAGGCGAGTCCATCAGCGCATACATGGCCGCCCTGAGGAAAGCCTCAAAACATTGCAGTACCGAGACTTGGATGAGGCATTGCTGGAGCAACTCATCCAGCGGGGTCAGGGACATCCGTTTGCGAGGCGGCTGCTGTCTAAACGCCTTGGGCGAAGCCAGGGCTCACGAGATGTCTACCCAAGCGGCGGAAACCCTACAAAGCCGCCGCACCAACGGCTGGTGCGAAATCAACCCGGTCCACAACGAGGAGATCCAGGCTGAGTCGGACGGTGAGGAAGAGGAAGGAGTCTTCCACACGGGAGGCGGAGATAGAAGACCAGGGTGACTGCGCAAGTTGCGGAGGGCAACACCAACGACAACAATGCAAATTTAAGGATGCGGTGTGTCGGCGGTGCGAAAGGAAGGGGCACATAGCACAGGCCTGTCGAGCACCCCAACCTTCCCGCCAAAAATTCAAACCGGCCAATCAGAGCGCGGGAACGGCGAAGCGGCCCGCGAGTGGTCAGTTCAAAAAAGGCGCGAAGTTGAATCAGACTGTCGTGAGAGTGGGTCACGCATCAACACGCCTAGAGAAAAAAATCTTTACAAAGGCAAAGATTGAGGGGGTGCCGTGCCGATTGGAGGTGGACACCGGCTCATCGATCACGATCATGTCCTGGGACAATCTCGTGAGAGCCTTACCCATCGCAAAGCGCAAGCTGCAACCACAGAAATTAAAGGTACAAGACTACCAAGGGAATCGCATCCCTGTTCGAGGGGTAATGTCCGTCCACGTCGAGTATGGACAATACAAGAAAACTCTGCCCATCACCATCGTCGATGGGACCCTGCCAAGCTTATTGGGTCTGGACTGGTTCCGAGCATTGGGCATGGGGGTGACTGGAATCTTCAGAAACGAAGTCGACCTCAAAGACGCACTCATGAAGGAGTTTGGGGACGTTTTCAAAGACTGCCTGGGCAAGTACAAGGGGACCCCTATCTCATTTAACTTAGACCCACAAGTCGCCCCTATCCGTTTAAAGGCTAGGAGGGTCCCGTTCGCCCTAAAGCCCAGGATTGACCGGGAACTGGACAAGCTAGTAAACCAGGGAATTCTAGTGCCAGTTGACCATGCTAAGTGGGAGACCCCTATAGTCACCCCAGTCAAACCGGACGGGTCGGTCCGGATTTGCGCTGACTACAAGGCAACGCTCAACAAAGCATTGCAAAAGAGTGCTTACCCCGTTCCGGTGGTACAGCACTTACTGCACTCATTGGGGCAAGGGCAAGTTTTTGCCAAGCTAGACTTGGCCCAAGCCTATCAACAGCTACCCGTAGATAGCAGCACAGCCGAAGCACAGACAATTGTGACTCACAGAGGGGCTTTTAAGTGCACCCGGTTACAGTTTGGGGTTAGTGTGGCTCCAGGGTTATTTCAGAACCTCATGGAGCGGCTATTGCAGGGACTACCAGGGGTGGTACCATACTTTGACGATGTACTGGTATCCGCTGAGAATCTAGAGGAATTAGGGGTAAGGTTGCGAAAAGTTTTGGGCATTTTCCGGTCTGCCGGTCTCAAAGTTAAACTGAACAAATGCCAGATCGGGGTTGAATCTGTGGAATTCCTGGGCTACCGAATAGACAGGAAGGATTCACCCCACTGAGAGCAAGGTACGGGCCATCAGGAAGGCCCCAGCCCCAAAGAACAAACCGGAGTTACAGGCATTCTTAGGTCTGGTCAACTTCTACGCGGTATTTTTAAAAAATAAGGCAACAATTGCCGAACCGCTGCATAAATTACTAGCAAAGACGGCTGCATGGTCTTGGGGAAAGGCGGAAGCTAGGGCATTCGAAGGGGTAAAGAATCTCCTATCGAGTGATAGCCTCCTTATCCAATACAATGGCACGCTGCCATTAGTGTTAAGCTGCGATGCATCTCCCTATGGGGTGGGGGCTGTGCTCAGCCACAGGTTACCAAATGGCACAGAAGCCCCTATTGCATATTACTCCCGAACCATGTCATCAACTGAAAGGAATTATAGCCAACTTGATAAGGAAGCCTTGGCTATAGTCTCCGGAGTAAAGAAATTCCATGAATATGTATTTGGTCGTGATTTTGAAATCATCACGGACCATAGACCTTTGCTAGGTCTGTTGGCAGGCGACCGCCCAACGCCCGTGGCACTTTCGCCCAGACTGACCCGATGGACTATCTTCCTGGCAGCGTATTCTTACAAATTACTACACCGGCCAGGAAGGAATTAGGGCATGCAGGCGCCTGAGCAGATGCCCGTTACCAGAGACTATCGAAGACCCCACTCCGGGATACCAGTTCTGCTAATTGACTCTTTGGACTCTGGCCCAGTCACATCCAAGGAGGTGGCTCGGGCTTCGTATAAGGACATTACAATAAGGACTGTAATTGGTTGGGTACAAGAGGTTGGCCGCTGCGCCGGGCGGCGTTTTAAAGAGTTTGTAAAAACGTGGGGAACTCTCAGCTCAAGGGGTGCCTGCTATGGGGGATCAGTGGTGATCCCGGAGAAATTGAGGAAAAAGGTATTGGATCTCCTTCACGAAGGCCACCCAGGGATCGTGAGAATGAAGGGTCTAGCGAGAAGCTATGTGTGGTGGCCCTTAATGGACTCGGAAATTGCTGAAAGGGTAGGGAAATGCCAGGCCTGCCAGGAATCCAGACCGCTACCCCCAACGGCCCCGATTCGGGAATGGGAGACCCCTATAGTCACCCCAGTCAAACCGGACGGGTCGGTCCGGTTGCGCTGACTACAAGGCAACGCTCAACAAAGCATTGCAAAGAGTGCTTACCCGTTCGGTGGTACAGCACTTACTGCACTCAATGGGGCAAGGGCAAGTTTTGCCAAGCTAGACTTGGCCCAAGCCTATCAACAGCTACCCGTAGATAGCAGCACAGCGAAGCACAGACAATTGTGACTCACAGAGGGCTTTTAAGTGCACCCGGTTACAGTTTGGGGTTAGTGTGGCTCCAGGGTTATTTCAGAACCTCATGGAGCGGCTATTGCAAGGACTACCAGGGGTGATACCATACTTCGACGATGTATTGGTATCCGCTGAGAACCTAGAGGAATTAGGGGTAAGGCTGCGAAAAGTTTTGGGCATTTTCCGGTCTGCCGGTCTAAAAGTTAAACTGAACAAATGCCATATCGGGGTTGAATCTGTGGAATTCCTGGGCTACCGAATAGACAGGGAAGGGATTCACCCCACTGAGAGCAAGGTACGGGCCATCAGGAAGGCCCCAGCCCCAAAGAACAAACCGGAGTTACAGGCATTCTTAGGTCTGGTCAACTTCTACGCGGTATTTTTAAAAAATAAGGCAACAATTGCCGAACCGCTGCATAAATTACTAGCAAAGACGGCTGCATGGTCTTGGGGAAAGGCGGAAGCTAGGGCATTCGAAGGGGTAAAGAATCTCCTATCGAGTAATAGCCTCCTTATCCAATACAATGGCACGCTGCCATTAGTGTTAAGCTGCGATGCATCTCCCTATGGGGTGGGGGCTGTGCTCAGCCACAGGTTACCAAATGGCACAGAAGCCCCTATTGCATATTACTCCCGAACCATGTCATCAACTGAAAGGAATTATAGCCAGCTTGATAAGGAAGCCTTGGCTATAGTCTCCGGAGTAAAGAAATTCCATGAATATGTATTTGGTCGTGATTTTGAAATCATCACGGACCATAGACCTTTGCTAGGTCTGTTGGCAGGCGACCGCCCAACGCCCGTGGCACTTTCGCCCAGACTGACCCGATGGACTATCTTCCTGGCAGCGTATTCTTACAAATTACTACACCGGCCAGGGAAGGAATTAGGGCATGCAGACGCCCTGAGCAGATGCCCGTTACCAGAGACTATCGAAGACCCCACTCCGGGGATACCAGTTCTGCTAATTGACTCTTTGGACTCTGGCCCAGTCACATCCAAGGAGGTGGCTCGGGCTTCGTACAAGGACATTACAATAAGGACTGTAATTGGTTGGGTACAACGAGGTTGGCCCGCTGCGGGCGGCGTTTTAAAGAGTTTGTAAAAACGTGGGAACTCTCAGCTCAAGGGGGGTGCCTGCTATGGGGGGATCGAGTGGTGATCCCGGAGAAATTGAGGAAAAAGGTATTGGATCTCCTTCACGAAGGCCACCCAGGGATCGTGAGGATGAAGGGTCTAGCGAGAAGCTATGTGTGGTGGCCCCAAATGGACTCGGAAATTGCTGAAAGGGTAGGGAAATGCCAGGCCTGCCAGGAATCCAGACCGCTACCCCCAACGGCCCCGATTCGGGAATGGGAGAGACCCCAGGGCCCTTGGTCTAGGATCCATATCGATTTTGCCGGTCCCTTTCACGGCCAAACCTTTCTGGTAGTAGTCGATGCCTACTCCAAATGGCTGGAAATCATTCTCATGAGATCCATGACAGCCGAGGCCGTGATTTCAGTCCTACGGCACCTATTCGTAACGCACGGGCTGCCCGACACGTTAGTCTCTGATAATGGCCCGCAATTCACGGCAACCCAGTTTGAAGGATATTTGGCAGAAGAGGGCATCCGGCATGTCCTCTCGGCGCCTTTCCACCCTGCGACGAATGGCCTTGCAGAACGTTCCGTTCGGAGCGCAAAAGAAGCATTGTCCAGAATCAGGCCAGGCGACTGGCAAACAAAAATCGATACCTTCCTGGCCGTCCAACACAGAACCCCCTGTGTCACAACTGGCAGAAGCCCGGCAGAGCTATTAATGGGTCGGAAGCTCAGGTGCCCACTAGACCGTTTAAACCCAAACTACACACCAGACGGTTACAAAGGGGTACAGGGTAAAACAAGAGGGATGGCAGTAGGCGACCTAGTGTGGGCACACAACTACAGCGAGGGTCCGACCTGGGTAACAGGAAAAATCCTAGAGATAACAGGACCAAAATCATATCTAGTAGAGATAGAGGATGGCGGGTATGGAAGCGCCACATAGACCAGATAAGGAAAGCATAACGGTAAATCAGAAACAGGCGAAACAGGCCCTGACTACCCAACGAATGAATCCACAACTGACTCAAACCCGTGGCAACGCGAGACTTATCTGAGTTCCAGAAGGTCCAGCGACACCAACCGGCCCATCCTGAAAACAGCGGGGCGACTCTACAAATAATCCAGGGCGGATGGCTAGAGGAGGAGCTGAGAGGAACAAACAGTCCCTCCGGTCAGCTCGACTCACTCCCAGAAAGTGAATTGCGCAGGTCCGAAAGAGTCAGGAGACGCCCAGTCTACCTGCGTGATTACGTAGAAAAATAAGATGCTAATTTTATGCAAATATTGGTAAAGTGTTTTCTGGGAGGGAAGGAGTGTAATGTATCTTTAAAAGTTTTGGCGGGAGAATAGCACGTTGCTGATTGGTTGAAGCCTCCGGCTAAACTGTATATAAAGAGAGGTTTTTCCCAGCACTGGCTGCTGGGTTCACCATATAGTAAAGAGCTGTTGTCACTATCCTGGTCTCCTGCCTCGTTATTGCCCGAATCTAACAGTAGTTCAACTAAATTAAAGCAAATTCCTCCCAACACAAATTCCTCAGTCCTATCACCAACCTTGGTCCAATTAGGCAAACTACCAAAGGCCTTTCTTAGCAAACGTTCAGAAGACACCGACACAAAAATAAATGCAAGAAGATGAAGCTATCAATGTTGTTTTCCAGCAAAGCCCAAACGCTGTTACTGGTCTTTTTTAAGCTCCTCCTGTTCCTCTGCCTCACTACTGTCAGGCTCTGGAGTCTGCACCTCATTCCCGATGGCCCTGGCCTCACCTCAGCCTCTGATGCACAGCCTTCATCTGGGCCTTCCCCAGCCTCCAGGACTGGCCCATGTTCTTCCTCAGCTTCATCGCTGTCCAATACCACACAGGCTGCTGGCAGACCACAGCAATCATTGATCTTCCTTAAATCTTTTCTCATCTATTGGAATTCTTAAATGCGGTACCTGCTCAGAAATGGACACAGGTCTTGATGTATGGATATAATAAAATGAAATATTATATAACTTATGATTTGAATTATTTTTGTTCTAAATCAGTTTACATCTTCTAAAACAGTCAGCACTGCCACTTCCATGGCTTAAGAATCATCCTTGAATAAGAAAAGGAAACAAGGTGATGAGGGTGACAAACTATTCTAAAAAGCACCTGAAGGCAGGACAAGAAACAATGGATGGAAACTATGGAGAGAAGCAACCCAGAACTAAGGAGAAAGAAAAATCAGTGGAATGACTTGCCTCCAGAAGTTGTGGGTGCCCCATCACTGGAGGCTTTCAAGAAGGGATTGTACAGTCATTTGTCTGAAATGGTATAGAGTAGACTCTTCTGCTCAAGCAGGAGGTTGGTATAGATGACCTCCAGAGTCCCTTCCAACTATGTTATTCTATATTTCTAATTTGCATCCTAACAAGTTAGGCATGGGCATCAGCACTAAAGCATAAATGCTAAGGTGCTCAAACATCTCTTGATAATAGTCAAAACTTACACTACTTCAATTTGTATTGGAATAAGATTATGGCTTTGGCTAATGCTTTTGATTGTCACTGCTGCTGCTTGTGATGATGCTGTTGTTATTAAGCATTTGCAACTTTGCTCGGAAGTTGATGCTGGTGATGCTGATGACAATGCCCTTAATTCAAAGGCACAACTCCTCCCATTTGGGGATGAAGGTAAAACAACAACCATTGATGGCCAAGTGTCTAATACTCTGATCATCAGAGATATTTTTAGTGGCTTTTAGGCAATCTTTCTGTACAAGGATTCAGAGCACAATACGATGATACCATCCTGCTGTTTCTATTCACCTATCACTTAGTTAGGTTGAAGCAAGGTAGGTATATTTCTAGCCTACTTTTCCATCAAAAGTTACCCCAAAACAGGGTACAATGAGATATAAAATTTAATAATGGTAAAATTATTCAAAAGTACATAAAGTAATGAGGAGTAATTCAAATCAGCAACTGGGTTTGTGTATAATAGTGAGAGGAAAACAAAGCCACATTGTGGTTCAGCAAGTTGTGTGAATCCACACATTGCTGGTTACCCAATTAACAAATATAAAAAATTTTTTAGTGAACCACAAATTCAGTCAGTGGCTTTGCTGGTTTAAACTACCATATCTACAGAATCCTAGTTAAAACATTTTAACAGTTATTAAATGCTTTTAGGATTCCTGAAGTAAAATTTAGTATTTCAATATTTTTGAACAGCAACAATATTTTATCCTAAACTATCATCATTTTACTCTTCTTCCCTTGTGCAGAGTAGAGTACATATTCAACCCTGAAGATGTAATCAACGTTCTGTTAAGATAAATGGCAAAATTTTGATTTAATTTAATTTAATTAGTGCCGCAAGCATAGATGTGATTAATCAACAAACGTTTAATCTCATATTAAAATTGACCTTAATTAATCAGAGAGCTTGGTTATGAGCAAAGAGCAACCATATGAGGTTTTTCACAGTTTCTACCATGTTGGCCACCTTGATTAATTAACATCCTCTGTTTCTCCTCACTTTGGATTTTATTAAAGCATATTTAGCACAGGGCTGCATGATAGAAATGGCATATAGCTGCTACTAATAACAATGGTCGTGACTTTAGTTGCCTCTTCCTCATCCTTAACTTCTTGCTTAACATGCCTTGTTTAACATGCATATGATCACTATGGCAACTAAATTGAAACTCCATTCCCAACTGCAGTGTACCATTGAAGAGGAACTATTGAAGACAGTCAACGGGGAGGGATTGTTACTTCCAGAGTGTGATTTGAGATAAATCTGTCCATATTTGAAATGGAAAACTGTATTAAAGAACATCTGCATTAGTCCTGTAGATATATATGTCTACATTCTTCCTTATACTCAGTGTGCTTTTTAGCTTGTGGTGAGAACACTGATGGGGCATGTCTTCCCAAACTCCTCTCCAAAATGAGTATCATAAAAACTAGAAACTTGGTAGACAATGAAAAGATTGCTCTCCTGACACTTTGAAGATCCCTCTCCTGAGTTATCCATTAAAAAGCTCTTCTCCCTTCACCTTGTCACTCCCTTCACCTTGGCATTTCATCTGTGCCAGAACCCATGCTTGCCTATTGGAATGAAGTCATTTAACTATCAAGTCAGACTGTTCCAGGTAGAGGACGCTTCATTCATATCTCTCCCTGCAAGATTCAATAAGAAATATTGACAAGTCCCTTGAATTGAACAATACTCTTAGTTCCTTAATCCGAGTGAACAAATCTCCCATTCGGACAATTCTGAATCTTGCTTTACTGGGAACTCTCTATGGTCCTGAATCTCTGTTGTCTTGGTGTGCACCTGGCTTTTAGTCTGCAGAAAGGTACCACCAGGCACCAGAGAGGAGCCTCAACGAGTGATTTCAAAGCGTTGTCATTACATCATGTGATACTGTGTTTCCCTGAAAATAACACCCTGTCTTATATTTTTTTGAACCCTGAAATAAGCACTTGGCCTTATTGTCATGTGCTCAAAAGCCCGATTGGGCTTATTATCAGGAGATGTCTTATTTTGGGAGAAACGGTAGTATGTAGCCAACTTTGGCTAATCTCAACAAAAGTTCAACACCAACAAACGTGAACATTTGTAGCTCAGGGTTGAAATAAAGAGTCCTTGGTGCTCTCTGAGTTTGGTTATTTTATTTTACTAGCACTGATGATATTATCTAGTTTTTTATTATTATTATTATTTTATTTGCATTTATATCCCGCCCTTCTCAGAAGACCCAGGGTGGCTTACACTATGTTAGCAATAGTCTTCATCCTATTTGTATATTTATATACAAAGTCAACTTTATTGCCCCCACAATCTGGGTCCTCATTTTACCTACCTTATAAAGGATGGAAAGCTGAGTCAGCCTTGGGCCTGGTGGGACTAGAACCTGCAGTAATTGCAAGCAGCTGTGTTAATAACAGACTGTCTTAGCAGCCTGAGCCACAGAGGTTTAGTTTGGGTAATAAAATGTCCGCAAGAAAACAACCAAGCTCAGAGAGCACCAATGACTCCTCAAAATTCAACATGGACAGAAATGGGTACTTGAGTACTGGACTGGGAAACAGACAGAAAGATAAGCGTGTAGATCTCATTCAAGACATCAGTGGCAAACTTTTGCTAGAAAAACATTTCACTGTAGTCACCAGGAGTCAGGCTGTTGAGAGAAATGCTAACCTTAATGAATGAAAAATTTGTGACTTAATCAAAAGAGTATCATATTAAGAATTAGATAAATATAATGATAACAACCTTCTCAGCTTGCTGCATGCCAGATAGGGCACTATAATTACTGAAATCCTAAATCCAACAGTATAGATTCTTGGATTTAAATTGGGAAGGACCTAAGTTCCAATTCCCCATTCATTTCAATAACTCATGATAAGGTTCATATTTCAAATTAATATATTAATATATTAGTTTCAGTTAATATGTGAATTCTGCCATTTTGATTTGTAAATCATGGTTTATCTGTGTATTGTGTAAATCACAACAAATACAGATTAGTCAATACTGTATGGTTATAGAAATTAAGGGTTTGTGCAATGTGCTAATCTACCACTAGGTGTCCTTGGATGAGTGATTTTTCAACCTAAACTTCCTTACAGCACAGGATTATATTAATGAAGATAAAATGGAAGGAGAAACGTAAAATATACCAAATAAGATGTGATATTTTCAAATAAATGCTAAAATACATATATTATATAATCTCTAATGTCTTCTATATTGGTTCATTGTTACATTTAAAGTCAAAAATCCTAAATTGGTAGATGTGTGTGTTAATGTGTGTGTGTTAATGTGACTTTTGTAATTTTTTAAAGAAGAAAAGTATTATTAGTCATGTCCAACAGTAAATATGGAAAATGTGTCAAACCAGGCAGTAATGGTGAACCTTTTTGGCACTGAGTGCTGAAAAGGGAGCACACGCACGTCTGGGCTGTAACCCAGAAGAGGAGCTGCGTGTGCCTGAAAATGAACTTCTGGTTTCAGCTACTGAACTTCCGGTTTCAGCCAGCTACTCTTCCATGTTTCTGGCGAGCATATGCACAACGATCAGTTGGCCAGCGCGCATGCTCACACAGGAAAATAGAAGACCAGCTCTTCTAGTTTCCGGCACTGCCACATGCAAAAAGGCCAACTGATCATCATGCACGCATGCATGCCAGAAACCCGGAAGAGGAAAGGGCAACGCCATGCATGCCGGGCGACATGGCTCACGTGCCACTTTGGGCACATGTGCCATAGGTTCGCCATCACCGGTATAGATAAAGATTTCCCCTGTCCAGTCATATCTGACTCTAGGGGGCAGTACTCATCTCTGTTTCTTAGCCAAGGGAGCCAGCTTTTTCTGAAGACCCTTTCCATGGTCATGTGGCCAGCATGGCTATACACCAAAGGCACACAGAGTGCTGTTACCTTCCCATTGAAATGGTACCCATTTATCTACTCACAGCTGCATGTTTTTGAACTGCTAGGTTGGCAGGAGCTGGGGCAAGAAAGAGAGCTCATCCCGTCATGTTGCATTTCAGGACTCGAACCAGGAAGCCTGGTATCTTAATCACTGCGCCATAATCCCCCCCCCAAAAAAATAATTAGGCTGTACTTTATACAAATATGCTTCTTATTCCACTGATTGCACTTCTAATATTTACTTCTTAATTGCTTGTCCCTCTTTCTCCATTTAATATCTGCTTTTAAACCTCATTTTCAAGTTTATTTTTCATTTTCAACACATGTCCCATGCGTATAGTCAAAAAAATATTAAATACTAATACTTTCAGGCATGAAAGGCCTGTTTTTCAATGGTACTTCAACATTAATTTATTTGTTCTTCTGTTAGCTAAAGCTTGATGTGGTTACTTTTGCATGTTGCCAGAAAGTCTGTATTGCTTTGCGTGTTTTAGTAGATATATTATCAGTTATATTATTCTAATATGCTGGTCACACACACCTTTTTAAAAAGCTGTTCTCCTTTCTGCAAAAAACCCCACCCTCCTATGAAATCTAATGGCAGAATTTTCTAATTTATTGGATAAATATTGATTTTTGTATGTATAAAGGTTATTAAGGTTTAATACTTTAAAAAGCTATTTTAAACTATTTCTGTCCTCAAGTTTCAGCAAAAGCAATTTTATTTCCATAAAAAATGGTTTCTCCAGCATTTAATATCAGTTCATTTGAACTCATTTATACTGATTGTTTGCATGTGTCATGCTGTATATTGTTCTTTGGTATATTGGAGGTATACATATAATTTGGTATTAAAAGTAGATGTTTATTTTAGTAATATGTTCCTTACATATATTAGGCAAACATCTTTATATCTATTTCAGTTTGCAACTCTGTTAAACTACCTTATTAAGTACTGTGAATTAATTCTGTTTTGCCTTTCCTTGCTTTTAAATATTTCAACATTTCAACTGGGTTTTAAAATTTGTACAATTTTTGATGACTTTAATCGGTAGACTTTCATATTTATCTTAGTATTTTGTGGTCTGGTTTGAAATATGCTTTTGTATCCAGTGTGGCCTACTTGACCTTCGCCTAACTTCCATCCTCTCCTAAAAGACCCTTTCCCATATCAATTAGAGGGTGTGTGTGTGGGAAACTAACATCTTTCAAAGACTGAGTAATTCATGTCTGGATGGGAAAAATCCATATATTTAGACTGGTGTTAAATAGTAAGTTTGTGAAAATGACCTAATAGCTTCTGAAGTTTATGAGGATTGTATGCTCTGAATCTTTACATCTTCTATCACAGACACATACAAGGACTGGTAACTAGAAGGAGATTTTAAAAAACAAAAACAAAAATAAGAATTGTAATGAAGGAAATGGAATTGGGATTGCTTACTTTTTGCATAATATACTACCCAACTCCCAGCAACTCTGGGTAGCTTACAAATTGTTAAAAATTTGTAAAATTTTAAAGAAGAAAACATATGACCTAACAAAAATGGAACAGACATGGCAGATTTTTTAAAAAATCCAAATAGGATCAAAATAAAAAGAAGAAAAGGGGTTTCAATCATACTCGTGAAGCAAAGGTATTATATGGACATACTGAGAAATACCCATTCCTGCCCATGTTGCAGTAAGAAAGAATTATTAGACTGTAATTGTGGATATAAATAAAAGCTGGGAGCAGTTAGAAACAAGTGGAACATTTAGGAGTCACTTCACCAACTCCTCGGTTTTCCAGTTTTATGTTCATATAGGTGTAGCAAGATGACTCATCTTCAGCATATACTGTATATTACTACCAATGCTGTTGTAGACATTGCTCTGAGTCACACAGTGAGTCTTTGGCAGATAACTCTGGTGAGCCCAATTCTATTGATTTTCTGCCTAGGACATATGTTGTTAGTAAGTATTGGCATGCTCTGAGACAGAACTCAATGCAGTGAGTGAAAGATAAATTTTGACAAGAAAGATGACGGTTTTGTTATTCAAAGGCCATTGTAAATTGAATAGCATGTAATATGAACTGTTCAATGCAAAAAGAAAAGAAAATTAACCCAGCTTTTGCAGTAATAAAATATGCCCAATGTTTTTTCAAAGCAGCACTAGGTGGCTCAGTGGCTGAGCTTGTCGATCAGAAAGGTCGGCAGTTCGGCAGTTTGAATCCCTAGTACAGGTCTCCTGCGTGAGCAGGGGTTTGGACTAGATGACCTCCAAGGTCCCTCCCAACTCTGTTACTGTTACTGAAGCAATATACATACTCAAACAAGCAAAATTTCACAAAATGTACTCATTTCCAAACACCCAGTTTGGAAAACATTTCAGGATACTAACTATGTTAAATTTGCCTTTACTGTTCATGATTATTGTGACTATTTGTAATTCCCCGCTGTGTAATGCCCATGTTGCAGCAAGAAATATTTGTAATTTGTAATTCCCCGCATTGTAACAAACATTAATGCAACCAATGCAATTTTTGTCCTATAACCAGATAATCTATTTCTTCTAGGAACTCTGTAACTGGAGTCCCATAATCGTTTCAACAATCTCCCCTAAGTAGAGAGGCTTGAAGAATGTGTACAAGTAGTCTAATGTGGTTGGATCAAAACACTTTTTTCCTCAGGAAGATGTGCACTTCCACCTGGAAAATAGCCGCCATTGAGTTCTCTCTCTCAAAATAACAATCACTTTCCAAATTCAAACATGCACATGCATAGTCTGGATCGAGCCCACAGATGACACAGCTCATACAGGAGAAATGTTTACCTCAGCTCAAACCCACAGCTGGAATGAATCCCAGATAACACTGCAAGACATTGCCTCAGTCACTTCAACAGAAGTTGTGCAGGGAGCTGTCAAAGTAACATCCTGTCCATCTCTTCTCCGCAGGGAGAATGCCCCTAAACAGTAGGTAACTTTCTGCTGATTCAATGAGAAGAGTGCTGTTGCCATTCACAACTCTTACTGCCACAATACAGGCCCACATGGGCACTAACTGAATATCGATCATAATCACCCTCATCTTTCTTTAATAGTTCTCTAGGTATCACAGGATTTCTTGAAAGACTTCAGGAAACCAAAAAGCTCTTCTTCAAGATTGGTGTATAGAGAAAGGCCTCTTGGTTTAATGAATTCCTGCACTGAGCAGAGTTGGCTTGGATGACCTATAAAATCTCTTACAGCCCATAAATTCAATTATTCCATAAGATTTGAGATTCAGTTAGACAAAAGATAATGAGGAGCATTGAATTGCCTGCAGCTGCTTCAGTCTGTGGCAGAATACGGGAAAATACTCCCCAGTTTAAATTAGATACTTTTAAGTATCTACTGCAGCACAGTGAAATGCAGGTAATCCCCATTTAGTAACTGTCTCATTTAATTCACAGTTATGATGGTAATGCAAATAAACTTTGCAACAAATTCCTACATTTACGACCTTCACAGCAAGTAAGCACAATCACTGTTTCGCTTAGTACATGCTGTTAATAATCAGTTGCTGGTTCCAATTGTGGCTGCTAAATGAGGATTATCTGTATTCATCCTGCGCCTTCTTTAAGGCACAGATGAAAGAGACAAGAAAGAGATAGCAAAATTACCTCTGAGTTATCCAGCAAAGAAGCTAAGGTGTCCATAACCAAAGCTGGAATTATTCTACCCCAAGCTAAAAAAAGAAAAAGAAAAAGAAAATACTTGAAAAATTTTAAAACACATAAGATCCTGTTTTGGGGGTAGGTGTACCCAACTAAATTTAATCCTGAAGAATGTGACAAAAAAGGTGGGGAGGGGAAGTGCTTTAAGGCCTCATGAGTTGTGAGTAGGGTTGCCATGGCTGGTTGCCAAACTTGGTTTGCCTTGGTTTCAGTATAGTGTAAGACAGGACAGGACTGAGGGGCAGAAGCAGAAGATAACTTTTTAGGGCAGAAGGGTTCAGAAGAATGACTAGTCCAGGGCAGGCGTTTCTAAATTTTTTACCATCACACCTTCCTTTAGTGTAATCTTAATATACATACCTTTCCTAAAAATTCTAACACCAAAATGAACAAAAATGACAATGAAAACATCTCCTGCTTGAGCAGGTTGGAATACAGTAGAAGACGTCCAAGATCCATTCCAGCTCTATTCTGATTGATAAAACAATGCAACTTTGGTGAAAGTGGTGTGTGTAATGGTATAATTAAAAGATTCTTCACATCCCTCCTAGAATCTCTCTGCACCTCCCCGAGAGAGGTACACCTCAAAGTTTGGGAAACCGCGGTCTAAAGGGTGGGTTTTGCTATCTCTGTTCATAATGGAGGAACAAGAAGATTAGTACTGTACTATTTTTATTAAATCTGTTTCCTCATCATGAGTGGCAGGATTCAACTATGTCAGGGTAACAATACTCTGATGGTTATCTGGCAGTGGCAGCAGAAGCTGGTTGGCACAGAGATACAAGACTATAAAGAAAGGCAGATTATAGAGAAAAAGAATGGCACAAATGAATTTGCTTTTGCAGTTCTCCTATCCCTATTCCTAAAAGCAATAAATGTTCAAACAACAGATATAAATGTGGGCCATTAACTCATTGCCCGTGCACTTAAACCACATGGAAAATGTAGAAGTAATGTTTGACTCAAGAATGCATATGGATCAGTTTTGAGCCTATATTCCAGATGCTGGCTGAGTAAGGACCAGCACAGAATTGTGTCATTCCATGAACAAAAGAGATGGAAATGCTGAGGCAGGCCCCTTTAAAAAAGTTAAGAGCTGAGAAAATAAACAAAGTCCAAACTCCAGAAGATTTTTGCAAGGCAGAGCTTAAAAAAAAACCACATTTGTTTAAAGCTGATTCTTCATGTCAGTGTCAAAAAAAAAGCCATTACATCTATTATTAAAAGCTATTACAGTGTCCTTCCTGGCAAAGACTACTTCAGCTTCAATTGCAAAAATACACGAGCACACAACAGATTTAAGCTTAATGTTAACCAATCTTGATTGCAGAAAATATTACTTCAGTAACAGAGTTGTTAATGCTTGGAATACAGTACCTGACTCTGGTCTCTTCCCAAAATCCCCAAAGCTTCAACCAAAAAACTGTCTACTATTGACCTCACCCCATTCCTAAGAGGTCTGTAAGGGGCGTGCATAAGAGCACAAGAGTGCCTACGGTTCCTGTCCTCTTTTTTCCTTTCGTTATATCCAATTAATATAGTTATTACATACTCATGCTTATATATATGCTTATATATTGTATAGTTATTTCATGCTTACACTTATATATACTGTGTGACAAATAAATAAAATAAATAAATAAATAAAATACATCTCCTTTAGCATTCTCTTTACATGGAAGTGAAGGTGCAACATGATACATTTTCTGTTACAAAAACAGAATTCCCAATGCCAGTTACAGTATATATGTAAAGAGCTTGGTGTTGTGGTCCGCCAGCAGCCTGCGGACCTGGCAGCGGAGTTGGACAGTGAGGAGGCTGGGGAGGACAATGGACCAGTCCTCGAGTCGGGAAGGTTCAGATAAGGGCTCTGCATCAGAGGCAGAGATGGGGCCAGGGCCATCCAGGAGCAATGCGCGGACTCCGGAGCCTCCAGAAGTGGACAGCCGAGAGGCAGAGGAACAGGAGGAGCCTGTTCCTAGTGCACGCATGCGAAGAGCTGCCAGAAGCCCAGAGCAGCTGAAGAAAAAAGGACAACTCAGGAGTAAGGCCAGAAGATGATTGGCCACTCCCATAAGGCTTAAAAGAGCAGCAATGAGGCGTTGGATTCTTTGTAGGAAGGCAATGTTGATTTCCGTGCTTCTTTTCAGTGTCTCTTGAACTTTGTGGGGGGTTTGCCAAGAAAAGCCTTTGGCAGGTTGCCAAAGACATCAAAGGTTGGTGATAAGGCCGAGGGACTGGTTATTAAGAATTAATTCTCAGCTGTTTTAATAAAGTAAGTTTGTTGAGGACTGAATTGTGTTTAGTAATCACTACTTGGGCTTTGGCCACAACACTTGGAAAGCATATGAAATACTGATTTGCTCCTTTATGTATCTGTGCCTGATTTAGGTATCTATATTCGTCAAAATGGGGACACGGTGGCTCAGGGGCTAGGACGTTGAGCTTGTCGATCGAAAGGTCGACAGCTCAGTGGTTCGAATCCTTAGTGCTGCCGTGTAATAGGGTGAGCTCCCATTACTGGTCCCAGCTTCTGCCAACCTAGCAGTTTCGAAAGCACATAAAAATGCAAGTAGAAAAAATAGGGACCACCTTTGGTGGGAAGGTAACAGCATTCCGTGTGCCTTTGGCGTTGAGTCATGCCGGCCACATGACCACGGAGACGTCCCGGACTGTGCTGGCTCTTCGGCTTTGAAACGGAGATGAGCACCTCCCCCTAGAGTCGGCAACGACTAGCACGTATGTGCGAGGGGAACCTTTACCTTTACCTTATTTGTCAAAACTTCATGGAACTAAAATCTTCCTTGGAATCTTTGTGTAGTTTTTTTATGTGTAGTTATACTGTTGGTATATAGTAGATACACAGATATTAGCTATAGTGTATGTTTCTAATTGCTATATTCTCAAGGACTGCAATGATTGATCCCCTTTCTAAAGTACAGTATTATTTAATTCTTAAGGGTAATTTTTATGCTATTTACTGACTTCTTAATTATTTTCTGGCTTCAAATCTAATAATATATCCAACATTTTAATTTTATTCATTTGAGATTTCCTCATTTGTATGATGTTTTCTTTTTGTTCTCTAAATGAATAAACTTTGGAAGACAGAGAGCAGAGCAATTATCCCCACATCACATATTATTCTGTGATGCTCCAGGAATGGAGCAATAGATCATTATTATTTTTTTAAAAATCCTACCTTTTTCATTTAAAGTTATGAATTACATTTTTAATGCTATTTATACAATGAAAATGGGATGTTCTTCCACTTGGAAACTGCAGCATTGCTTGAAAGGGGGGGTCCAATGACACCATTCCACTTTTGTTGTCATGGTTACCATGATGTCATCAAAATGCCATGGTTACGTGGATCTTCATATATTTCAAATATTCAAGGAAATTGGAAGGGAGCTTTTTTAAAGTTTGGTCTTGTATTATAATCTTTTTTTAAAGGAAGAAACCATGCTGTTATTTTACCCTTTCATATTTAATTTGTAACAAAAATGGTAGTAAATTACTTAGGTGCTAAATATTCTTGCCTTATACATAGTAGAACTGGGTTTAAAAATCTAGTGTTATATGAATGTATCAGTGAAATATTATTCAGTGTAAATTGGCCTATTTCCAAGTCATTATTAAAACTACAGTTCTATGCTAATTAATTCAATGGAATTTCTGAGATGACATGTATAGGACTACATTTTTGCATTTGGGTTATTTATTGAAAGGAACTAAGTGAAAAGTTAAAGCACCCAGAAAAGGGGGGTAGTATAGCATACATAGCGATCCTTTGAATGATAAATTGCTAACAAAACAAGAGTCTTATATCTTACCTCTTTGCTGAATTAAAAAATAGCAATAAAATAAGATACTGCATATTTTTAAAAATTAATCAGAGATATTGGTTACATTGAACAACCGTAATTTAAAACACCTCATGGGATATACACTGCACAAAAATAAAAGGAATTCTTGCCCCGCATACCTGGGTCTATGTGGAAATCATATAAATTATACATAATCCCACTCAAGGGAGCATGGCATAATACAACATCTATGCCCTTTGCTCTGAAAGTTCTCTCTCAGAAGCTTGTTTAAGTGTTAATGGCACCATTCATAACCAAACCAACAGGAGCACATTAGGTACAAGGGTGAGTATGAGAACAACTTGGCTGTTGACAGACATCAATGTTCTCCCATAATTTCAGGGCCAATTTCATGAGCCCTCAGTGCAACTTCATTTAATGATGATATTTTTTGAGTAGCCATAGTCAAAAAGCAAACAATTCCAATATGGCAGTGTATCTCAACCATGGCAAGTTTAAGACATGTGGACTTCAACTCCCCGAATTCCCCAGCCCTTTAAGAAGCCATCACAATTCAAGATGCTACTTATCATCTATAAAGCCTTTCATGATATAGAGCATGACCATGTGAGGGACCACCTACCTCCGTATGATTGGCTCATTCAGTGAGGGAAGTATAGTGGACAAGCTTTAGGCCCTGTCAGTTAAGAAGTGCCACTTTGTGGGACCCAGGAAGCATGCCTTCTCAGTGACAGTTTGGAAATTGAAAAATTAGGGAAAAAAGGATGGAACTTATTGGTGTGTGTGTGTGTGTGTGTGTGTGTGTGTGTGTATAGGAATCTTTTAACAGTGAATTGAAATATGACCAAACAAGCCTATTGTAGAAACATGGAACACAAATAAAAAGAGAACAAGGAAAAATCTTAGAGAAGAAGGGAAAGATAAAAGATGGACAGAGTTGTATGCAATGAAGAAACACAGGGGAAAAAACCTCAGGTTTAAATAATACTTTTAATTAATTAGCCTTTAAGGCCTTAAAAAAACTAGTTTTGTTACCCCAAACCCAACTTTTGACATAAAAAACCAACATACAAGCTTTTAATCTCACTGATATAAGTAAATATTCAAGTTTTTCCCCAATTACAAATCGTTATACATCACTTAGACAATGGGGATAAAAGTACAATGTACAAAAATTGTACTTGATTGCATTTATTACTCATTTCCTATTTCTAACTTAGGATATGTTAGTAATGCTGTTATACAAAGTATTGATACCGATTTAACAATACAACATGCTTCAGTACAATGCGCTGTGGGAGTATGGAGCAATGCAGTTGTCCCGTGTGGGCTGAAAAGCCATTTTAAAAATATTCTGATTGCATATAATTCAAGGAACAGTCATCTCCAGCTACAAATGTTCTAGCACCCACCTTCTTCAATTGTCTATTTCCTATAACGGGGACTCATGACATGTAGCTGTCAGAGAACTGGACTAATTCCTATTGTTATATTAATGATGATTTATTGTCTGCTCTTTGCACACCTGAAATGGGTTTATTTATTTTATTTATTTATTTGTCACAACAGTATATATAAGCATAAGCAAGAAATAAGCATAAGCATATATAAGCTTATATATAAGCATGAAATAACTATATGAATTGGATACAATCAAAGGGAACATTAGGACGGGAACGGTAGGCACGCTGGTGCTCTTATGCATGCCCCTTACAGACCTCTTAGGAATGCGGTGAGGTCAATAGTAGATAGTCTTTGGTTAAAGCTTTGGGGATTTTGGGAAGAGACCACAGAGTCAGGTAGTGCATTCCAGGCATTAACATTTAGAACAATTATTTAGAAATGATATTAGGAACCCCAGCAGTACTGAAACCAGGACTACTCAGTTTTTTGAGGAAAAACAGGAAAGTGATTGCAATTCAGAAAATGGCCAGACAGTATAGGTAATCCTCGACTTGCAACAGGTTGCTTAGCATTCCAACATTAAGTTCCAACAGGGCTATCTGGGGGAGGGAGGTATTTACGACCCAGATTCAAATTTCCAATAGCTGCTCCTTCCCCTGTGGTCACATGACTGCACTTTTGGCATATGGGAAGTACACCCTAAAAGGACAGTTCCAAAAACCTCACAGTACCAGAAACCTCAGAAAATAGTGCCAGGAGACTCAAGCCAGCCCGTCCCCCTTTAAGAAAACCAAGAAGCACCAGCTGAAAGAAAAACTCAGAGCAGCTCTGCTAATGGCTGTTACAAAAGTAACAGAGCTGATAACAGAAACTCTTAAGTAGTGCCATTAGGATAAGGGGAATCAGGCTAAAAATGACTCACCAAGGCAAAACCAGAACTTCCTTTTTCCTGCCCCCTGACAGGATTAACCCCACAGGATAGAAAAGTCAAAGGTCCTCGGACAGGATTAACCCATTAAATGAGGAAGACAGGATCCAGGGCAATCACTTCAACTAGAAGCACACAAATAACCCCATCAAACTGTAGGAGCTTCAAAGGAAAATCAAGTATAAGAAGGCATGGGTTTGCCACCCCCAATCTGCTTGCAAGCTAGGAACGCTGGAGCTGTGTCACTTTTTGCTTCTTGCCTTCCTTCTTTCTGCAAGAATTCCACTTTCTGGTAGCTGGCTTCTGCATCCATTTCTTCTCAGCATCTGTGGTGTGTCACAGCTGGGAACGAACCAGGGAAATTTCTTCCAACAGGCATTTGGCAATTGGGCTGCATTTATAGCCTTTTGCAGCATCCTGCAACCATGTGACCACATTTTATGACAGTTTTGCCAAAAAATTAGCCTTTACTTCCGAGTTTTAACAAACTATGCCCATAACAAACCCGTCTGGATTTGCTTAACAAGCACAACAAAAAGGTCATAAAATGTGGGTCTGTCATGTGATCAACGCATTCTGTAACCATCACATGGTTATATCCATTATGGTCATTACTCAAGGACTCCCTGTAAAAGACTGATCTATTACATAAAAATTCCTCTGACTTTCAAATTTAAAGTTTGTTTGGTAGTCCAGAGCCTGAAAAGAAAAAAAAAATACAGATTGGGCAACTTAAAATCTCAAAATACTCACAGCTGACCCATCACAAGACCCTCAAAAGAACCTCACTTGACACACCCACATCTGAAGCCCTTATACACAGAAGAACACTGACACTGACAGTGACATTCCCTAAACTTCACTGAAGAAGTTTCCTAGCCTGGTAATGAAACGTTTGGAAACCAACCCACAAGCTTGGAGAGCAAACCTTCACCCTCATTCTATACCCGAGCTACAGATATCTGCCACTATTGCAAAAGTGTTAAAATGTAGATTAAAGTATGGATCTGCATTGTTGTTACACAAAGCCACAATCAAGACATAAGAAACAATTATGGATGCAAAATTGATTCATGATTTAATAATAATCTGTGGAAATCCTCAAAGAATTAATTAAATTAATAATGATTTGTGCATAGTTCCCCATATTGCTGTGCCTCTGCAGTCTTTTGACCAGCAAGACTGCATAATGTATTATACTTCTATTTTAAATGTTTGCATGGATTTTAATCCTTTTCAGAACATGTGAGGCTGCTACCTCAAATAAACCTGCTAGCCAAAGTAATTTCAATATTGTTTAAACATATTGGCAATAGGTCTTCAAAATTTCATACCAAATTCTTTCTAGAGTTACCTGAAGATGCCAGAGATTAATCCAAACACTTTCACTGAGCATTCCTAGATATTTTTTCATGTTATCTGTTGGCTCCTGACCCAATGTCAGATGGAATGACTTCTTCCAAGCTTCACCAGATTTTTCTAGCTACATTCAATGTTTTGATTAGAACCTTACTTGCAGAGTTTAGCTGGACATTCTGTAGGTTTTAATATTGTAGGTTTCACTAAATACTTAGTATAACTAAAACAGTGATACTACACTTTATTAGCTTATCTTTGCTATGTGTGACTTAGTTGACTCTGCCCAATATAAACGCTAGGTGGGGACATGGAATAGTAGGGTTTCTAGCTTTGATTGCTTTTTAATATCAATCAACACATCTTTTTAAATAGACTTGACTTTGTTTTTAATATATTTTAATTTTTGGCCTAATTAATTGTAAATGCCGCAACACCACAGTAGTTGGTGGTACTAAGGAGAATCCCTTTTTTTAAAAAGATATATAATGTGGGGAAGGCAGGCTTGTACTTATTTCTTGATCGTGTCTAGTCTTAGTACTATTATACTGACATATTCAGAAGAGGATCATTTTTAGATAAGCAGGAATACTAATAGTTTTTAAAGACCCATTTATTATTGAAATTCTGGTTTGGAGGCACAAAGATATTTCAGAATGAGATCTTTTGAATACAGGAGCAATTTTCAAACTATTCTGGGTGTTCATATGACAGGGAGAAAAGATATTCAACTATTCATTTCAAAAAAGAACAAAAGTCCTTCTCTTTCACAAGCTCTAAGAGTTATTAATAAGCAAACAAAATGTCCAATAGATTTTAATGGATTTAGCACATGAATGAACAAGATGTCATTGTTTCAATTCTGAATTATACCCTGTTTAAATTAAGGGCAGAGGGAGAAACTCCATGTGAATATTCAAAGTATTCATTGGATAAGTTTCAGTATTAATGTATCCTCAGTTCAATATGACAATATAACATTACGCAGAAAAAGGCCATCATTGTGGGTCAGTTTTCTGTTTCTCTATTCAGAGATTCTGAAAGATATAAATGAAATCAGTTAGAGAAACTTCATGGGCATTCAGGTTGTTACATATCTTATATATATATTCGTAGGTTTCCACGGGTATAGGTATGTAGGTCTCGGCATATTCGGGTCTTTTCGTGTGTAAGGTTGAAAGTATCTAGCGACGTTTCGACAAGGTCTGACTCGTCATCTTCAGGTTGGTGCTTTCAGCTTCATGCTTGTGCGAGCAAAGCGTGGTTGGAGCTGCCGTCTCTCTATAAATACTGGTGGGGAGGTGAGGTGCTGGCTTTGTTGCTGTAAGCGGGTTGGTTGGCTGTGTTGTTACATCTTGATTGGTTGATGGAGTTGATGTTTGCAGATTGGTCAGCTGTTTCGTAGCATCCTGTGTGGGTGTGGTCCTAGCTGTGTGCCCATTAGTTTTAACAACCTGGGTAATGGTCTAGCTGTGTGCCCATTAGTCTTAACGACCTGGGTAATGGGCTGTGCTGCAACATCCTGAGCTCTAGTTACAACACCAGTCTGAAGATGACAAGTGATACCTTGTCGAAATGTCGGCAAGATACTTTCAACCTTACACAGGAGAAGACCCGAATATGCCGAGACCTACATACCTATACCCATGAAAACCTACAATTATATATGTGTGTGTGTGTGTGTGTGTGTGTGTGTGTGTGTGTGTGTGTGTGTAGCTCTTGGCATATTCGGCTCTTGACACAACCTACTACCCAGGATGTTACAGCACAAGACTCAGGAGGTCACAGTCCCAGAGGTCAGGATGTTTCCACACAGCCCATTAACCAGGTCGCCACAGCACAAAAGACTAAGACCACACCCACAAAGGATGCTGTGAAACAGCCGACTAATCTGCAAACACCCACTCCATCTACCAATCAAGATGCAACCACACAGCCAGCCAACCCGCTCACAGCAACACAGCAACACTCCCCACCTCCCCACCAATATTTATAGAGAGACAGCAGCTCTGACCAAGCTTTGCTCACACAAGCACGAAGCTGAAAGCACCAGCCTGAAGATGATGAGTGAGACCTTGTCAAAACGTCGCCAAGATACTCTCAACCTTACACGGGAAAAGACCCGAATATGCCAAGAGCTACATACCTATACCCGTGAAAACCTACGAAAACACACACACGTGTGTGTGTGTGTGTGTGTATGTATGTATATGTATATATATCTTTGCATATTGATACAGTTAGAGTCATGTGCAAAAGGGAGGGGGGAGCTTTTTCCACAAGAGTTATAACACAACAAATCAAGACAAGACATCAGTGTGATAATGATGATGACTAGATTTTTCTCCAGATTTTTTTCATATACAGTATATTTGGTCAACTCAGAGGTGGTGAACATACCTAAATACTCCTTTTTCTTATTTTCCCCATGATAACAGGTATGTTGGGCTAAAAGAGAGTGAATGGCCAGGAATCCTCTACCCAAAGGGAGGAGTAGAACTCATAGTCTCCTGGTTTCTAGGCTAACACCTTAAACACTAAACCAAACTGTCTATCTCATTGTGTGATCACATGGAAAGACCACAAGTGAAAGGCCCAAAGAAGAGACAGGACTGAAATACTGTCCATGTTTCAGCTTGGGGGTAGACAAAATGGAAGTCCATTAGGAATCCAAGGGGCAGACTAAAGTATGTTTCATCAGTTGTTGAGTCACAAGAAAGGGGATATGACTCAGTGATGTTCAGCTCCAACATAGTTCAGCAAAAATGTGTCCCAAAGCAACAATCCTCAATAACTTCATGTGTTTTTTTCCCAATCCTGGTTCTCTTTGGGCCAGTGGTGAAATGTAAAATTTGTTACTACCAGTTCTGTGGGTGTGGCTTGATGGTGGTGGGGTAATCTGACCGGGAGGGGGGGGGCATGGCCAACTTTTTTTTTTTACTTAAAAGTAAAAAACTGAAGAGGTTGTAAAAAAAAATGCTTTTAAAGGCTCCTCTGACAATCCCAGCTGAGCCACATGATCATCAGAGGCTTTTTTTTTACTTTTAAAAGCATTTTTTCAGTTGAAGAAAAAATGCTTTTAAAAGTTAAAAAAAACAACCTCTGATGATCGTGCAGTTCAGCTGGGCAGGGCTGGGGCAGGGATTTTTGCTACTGGTTCTCTGAACTACCCGCCACCATCGCTACCAGATCAGGTGATCTGGTTCAAACCGGGAGCATTTCACCCCTGCTTTGGGCCCAATTGAACAAGGAAGAGCTAAAGTAAGATAAATTGTCAATACTAGAACATTAATACCCAAAACAGAGCTATGAACAATTGCACAGTAAGAGAATACATTTTGAAGACTTGGGGCCAGCCAATCCCTGGTTTTTTTCTCCCCCATTTGTAGGGAGCAGGACAAGAACTCTGATTTCAAAAGTTACCACGAGACCAATGAAACCAAACTGGGTGAATGGACCCAAGACTCTGAGCCAGCATGTGTTGACTTAATTTGACCTTGATTTTTGTTCTATTCTATAAAGCAATTTATCTAGGAAGCTTCCATTATAATGTGAGGATAAGCAAACATTATTGCCTTCTTGTCAGAGGAAAGTATGGGATATATGACAACATTTTTTGAGGTAAGGTGGTTGATAAATTTATTAAAGTTTATTAGCATGAATATTGCCATCTAGTGGCATGTAGGAGAACAACCACTTTACTTTTTTTTGTGGTGGGAAGTACAATAGATATTTAAAAGCCATTGTAAGATTACTCAAAGGTAATGGTCTTCTTTATTTACTTTCACTACTTGTTTCATACATAATTACTTTTCCTTTTTCTAACCTGTATTTACTTGATCAAAATCATGGTCATTGAGAATAAGATTTTTCTTTTTCTTTATTTTATTATTATTGATTGTCCCGATAAGTTACTGCTAGATTTTCAAATGTAAATGAAGATTACAATCTTAGTTATTGATTGTTGGAATAAATGCAGTTTGCTCCAGATTTGACATCCCTTCCTGTTTGTGACTCTGCTTGTTCTATAAACAAAGGAAAATAAGCCAGTGTGGAGGCTCTCAAAGAGAAATCCAAATAAATATCCCAAATATATAATTGTTTGCATATCTGCCAAAAAAGCATTCTCAATATACCAGATTTTATCCATATTCAGTTTGAATTGCAAATTGAAAAACCCATGGCCATCCTAATTTGCTGAACTACTACCATCCCTCATCTCATACCTTTGCAGTTCATCAATAACTGTTTTAAACCAGTCAATGTAATACATGGGCCCTCTTGGATTTTTACTGATTTTTAAAGAAAGTTACATTCTTGTTATATTGTATGGATCTGCAAAAGTGGTCTTCAGAAGGGGTTTTCACTGACTCCTTCCTATGAGCAGCAAGCTAAATGAAGCTCTGTCTTGTGACACTGTCTCAAGAGGCTATAGTTTATATGTGAGTGCTGGATGGTATCATCTTGGTTCATGACTGGAGACCTATGAGATCATCTTCTCCAGATGGAATCTTCCCCTCCAGAGAAATCTGAAAGAGAAGGTTACTTTAAAAGATCCTGTGTGAGACCTTTTTTGGTGATGGCCCCTTTATTTGGGATAGTTTATCCCCAGACCCTCCCCAAATTAGTAGGCTTCCAAAGATTCGTAAAAAAATTATCACTCAGGGAGACTTTTAGTAATAGAGACATTTAACCTGCCTTTGGGAATAAGGCTGTCATTGGAAGTTGTTTTTAACCCTGTTTGGCATTCTTTAAGTCAGGGGTAAACACAAGGCTTTGGGCCAGATCCAGCCCACAATGTGGTCTTGTGTCTTGGAAAATGTAAGGGGCCAGTCAGTGTGGCTTCTGCCTGGTCTACCCAATGCAAAGGGGAAACATGCCAGCAGTTTAGGGAGTGGTGTCAAGCCGGCCACGCCCACCCAGTCAGCCATCTCCACCCAGTCAGCCACACCCAGTCAGTGGCGTCAAGCTAACAAATGAAATTCAATGTAGAGAAAAGTAAAGTCTTACACTTAGGTAAGAAAAACCAAAAGTACACATATAGACAGGGTGAAATCAGGCTTAATAGCAGTGACTGTGAGAGGGATCTTGGAGTCTTAGTGGATAATCAGCTGGCTCAGTGAGCCAGCAGTGTACAGCGGCAGCTAAAAAAAACAATGCAATCCTAAATTGCATTAACAGAGGGATACAATCAAGATCAAGTGAGGTACTAATACCACTCTATAAAGCCTTAGTAAGACCACACCTGGAGTACTGCATCCAGTTTTGGTCACCACACTATAAGAAAGATGTTGAGACTCTGGAAAGGGTGCAGAGCAGAACAACCAGGATGATTAGGGGACTGGAGACCAGGGGTGAAATCCAGCAGGTTCTGACAGGTTCTGGAGAACCGTTAGAAATTTTGAGCAGTTTCGAGAACCGGTTGCAGAAATTTTCAGTAGGTTGGAGAACCGGCAATACCACCTCTGGTTGGCCCCAGAGTGGGATGGGAATGGAGATTTTGCAAGATCCTTCCCACAGGAGTGGGGAGGTAATGGGGATTTTGCAGTATCCTTTCCCTGGAGTGGGGTCCAAATGGAAATTTTCCCCTGCCACGCCCACCAAGCCACACCCACAGAACAGGTAGTAAAAAATTAGGATTTCACCACTACTGGAGACTAAAACATATGAAGAACAGTTACATGAACTGGGCATGGCTTAGGGGAGACATGATAGCCATCTTCCAACTTGAGGGGCTGCCACAGAAAGGAGAAGGTCAAGCTGTTTTCCAAACACCTGAAAGCCAGACAAAGAATAATGGATGGAAACTGACCAAGGAGAGATTCAACCTAGAAATGAGGAGGAACTTTCTGACAGTGAGAATAATCAACTAATGGAACAGCTTGCCTTCAGAAGTTGTGGGAGCTTCATCACTTGAGACTTTCAAGAAAAGATTGGACTGCCATTTGTCAGAAATGATGTAGGGTCTCCTGCTTGAGCGGGGAGGTTGGAGTAGATGACCTATAAGGTCCTTTTCAACTCTGTTAATCTGTTTAAAAGCTGGCCTTGCCCACCAAGTCAGCCACACCCATCCTCCCTCCCCAGGCCAACCACAGCCCTGATATGGCCCTCAGTTAAATTGAGTTTGACACCCCTCCTTTAAGCCATTCAGAACAGCTTAGAAGCATTTCAGTACAGCTTAGAAGCAGAAACAGTACAGTAAATTTTGGCTGGAAGATTTGTGGAAGTTTGGTTCTTAAATCAATCAAATAAACATCATTATGCAAAATTTTCTTGTGAACATTTTCTTCCTTTTATTTGTAACATTGTAAGATGAAAAGCATTCCTTTCTTTTTCACCAAGGCAAAGCTAGGAAGCAATGAAAGAGCCAGAGTTCTGGAGACCATCACTGGAGATTTTCAGCAAAGGGTAGACATCCAGTTGTCTGAGGTGATCCACAGATTTCTCCTCAGGGCAAGAAGCTGGAGTAGAAGACCTCCAATATCCCTTCAAACTTCATGATTCCATAATTTTAAGACTATTATATGAATAGCATTTAATTGGTCTCGGTAACTTACTGTATCTACAGTATTCCTTCATCTATTGTAAACATCCATCATAAGGAAGTGGCTCCCAGGCATTACTTGCTGGAGAGGAAACACTTTGCATATTACATACAATTTCTTTTATTAATATTTATTATATGCAGTAATTTCTTCATCAAACTTTCTTGCATCAGAGATTCATTATGATAAAATCCTAGAAGATAACTGTTGAAGCATGGCAAGATTAATGGCCTCTAAAAGGTCTTCCCTCTCTGCTATTTTCACCCTGTTCTGACAAAAAACCGAAGCAGCATCTTGCCTTTTGACATTTTTCCTCATTATATGAAACTGCTTTTAATTAGATCTCATATCAGGGCAAATCTAATTAGATGGCCTTTGATCCTAGTCTAATCACAAACTCAAATCAAAATGTGCCACTTTTAAATCCCTAATCCAAACTGAATCAGGGCTGATTTGCACAGGTCTCATAGATATGTCCTTAAGTCAACAGGTGGTGCTCTTGCTATTAGTTAGTACACTTATATATACCGAAAAAAACCCACAGTTCTATTCTCTTGAAGTGGTGCTTCATTTAAAAGAAGAAAGAGGCATAGAGCTGAGTTGGATGTGGCGAATGAGTAATAATACTGAATATAATTGCAATTCAAACAGAATATGGATAACAGCTTCTATTTTTTATAACTATGTTTTTTTCTTATAAAGGAGACAGGACCAACCTTCATGTTGCATATTACAAAAAAAATATTCTCTCTTAGAAAGCCACTTGTTTCTTGAAATCTGGTGGCAAGCCAAATCCTTAGTGGGCGGAATCACTGCATAGTATTACCAACAATGGAAAACCCAGGAAAGTATTCCTTTTTGTTGTCTGACGGATGTAAACCACCCAGAAGATAAGGTGGTATATACATTTATAAAAGAATAAATCAAAGTTAATTTTAAAGGGAAAAAACCATGAAAATTTATTTAACAGAATGTGGATGGCAACTGCAGCAATTCTTTAGTTCCACGAAGTTCAGAACTGACCCCTGTATAGCTAAACTAATGTATTTGGACCAATATCCCAGATACAATCTATACTATAGTTTAGGGAAGTCAAAACAGAGACTCAGAACCAGGCACGATGGTAGCTTCCTGCAAGAAAAGATTGATTTCTGCTTTCTGGGGAGCTTCATGGGTTATGAAAGGACTATTATATGTTCTGGGGGGAAAAAAACCAGCTGAACAATTTGTTGCTCCAATTCTCACTGCACATGCTCCAAATGCCTCATTTTATTAACAAGAATCCCTCCCATTTTGTCTACTTTTTCCCCATTATGGGAATTACTGGCTGAAATATTGTAAGTGAAACTCACTAGCACTGAAATCTTTATCATTCTTGCCTTTGCAGCATTAAAAGTTACTATTCTCAGGACCAAATTAAACACAATACATCCTGTCGTTAGTGCTATCAAAAGAGAATTTTTCTCTCATTTCAAGTAATCTAGTTCAGTATCAGACCATGGAGGGAGCAACGGTTTAAGCTCTGTTAGTCCCCATTACAATCCAGATCCAACCTGCTTCTCCCATTAGCCTTTTTTCAAAGCCATACATTCCATGACTAAGATGCCAGCCTTTCCTACTATGCAAAGGAGATTAACCAATTTGTGAATTTTTAAAAAGGCCCAAAAATGGGACTTTAATGGGACTTTAAAAGGCTTTTAATCATTGATTATTTTAATTTTAATATCTTTTTAATGTTTTTTATGTTTTTATTGTTAATAGCTAGGACACTGAATAGCAGCTGATGATATAATGAATTTAGTAAAAAAAACCAAAGTGAATAGACTGGATGGCTCACAACTGTTACCATAGGATTCTGCAAAAGTGACGAGATAGTTCTCAAGATGGAATGCTCATGAAAAAATAAGAACCTTTTGTCCCATATAGCACAGGTGGGGAATTATGACCCCCTTTATGACTTGTGGACCTCAACTCCCAGAATTTCTAAACCAGGAATGAATACCACTCCTGGTAATTATGAATATCCACTCCTTGTAATGAAGAGACCTTCTCTTGTCTTTTAAAACAGCAGAATCCTACAAATTAATGTGGCCAGTGACTCTTGGTATTAAAATGGGGAATTATGTTCTGATTCCTATTTTCATCTCTCTGATACAAAAGGATGGGCGAGTGACCATCCCTATGGAACCAATCTTACTTGTGGCCTATACGGTTTGTTTAGGCCTTGCAGCTAGCAAAATACTAACTTCTCAAAACATCCTTAATCAGACAGCATTAGAAAGACACTTAAGGGGATTCTAGAGAACATGGTAAGCACACACCACATTTTACAGATTAATCAACAGCAGTTTATCATATTGTTCCTGGTTTGTTGCAGTTCCTCTGTTTCCTGATATGAGTCAGGGAAGCTGTAGCTGTAAAGGACAGGGTAGGAAGTACTTAGCATTTATGGTCAGAGGTTAAATGGATCAAGGTGGCATTATAAGGGTTGCCATCCTGTTATTGTCAAACCAATGAAAGTTTTTGATTTATAAACCTATAAAGTATTGTGCACTTCTCCTATTTGCCTGTTTTATACCTCAGAGTTGCAGAACTTCAGTCTCCATGACAGCTGCACTGAATTTCATGTGGCCTGCCAGGTCCACACTCTGCATGGGGCACAACTCCAAAGCCTGAGGTCTTAAAAGATGAAATAATGTCTACAAGTCTACATCCCAGTTCCCTAAAATATTTATTTATTTATTTATTTAGTCAAATTTTTATACCGCCCTATCTCCCGAAGGACTCAGGGCGGTTTACAGCCCGATAAAAATACAAATATAATACAAGATAAAACACTAATTAAAAAACTTATTTAAATAGGCCAAAATTTAAAATTACGATTAAAATGATAAAACCCCATTAAAATTAATTTTAAAATTAAAATTCTAGTCCAGTCCTGCACAAATAAATAGATGTGTTTTAAGCTCATGGAAGGTTCAAGGTCAGGAAGTTGACGGAGTCCTGGGGGAAGTTCATTCCAGAGGGTGGGAGCCCCCACAGAGAAGGCCCTTCCCCTGGGTGTCGCCAGTCGGCACTGCCTGGCTGAGGGCACCCTAAGGAGTCCCTCCCTGTGAGAGCGCAGGGGTCGGTGGGAGGCAATCGGTGGCAGCAGACGGTCCCGTAAGTAGCCCGGCCCTAAGCCATGGAGCACTTTGAAGATAGTTATCAAAACGTTGAAGCGCACCCGGAAGGCCACAGGCAGCCAGTGCAGTCTGCGCAGGAGTGGTGTCACATGGGAGCCACGAGGGGCTCCCTCTATCACCCACGCAGCCGCATTCTGGACTAACTGGAGCCTCTGGGTGCTCCTCAAGGGAAGCCCCATGTAGAGAGCATTGCAGTAATCCAGGCGAGATGTCACGAGAGCATGAGTGACCGTGCATAGGGCATCCCGGTCCAGGAAGTGGCGCAACTGGCGAACCAGGCGAACCTGGTAAAAAGCTCTCCTGGAGACGGCCGCCAAATGATCTTCAAAGGACAGCCGTCCATCCAGGAGAACGCCCAAGTTGCGCACCCTTTCCATTGGGGCCAATGACTCGCCCCCAACAGTCAGCCGCAATTGCAGCTGACTGTACCAGGGTGCTGGCATCCACAGCCACTCTGTCTTGGAGGGATTGAGCTTGAGCCTGTTTCTCCCCATCCAGACCCGTACGGCCTCCAAGCACCGGGACAGCACTTCGACAGCTTCGTTGGGGTGGCCCGGTGTGGAAAAGTACAGCTGACTATCATCAGCGTACAGTTGGTAACTCACACCGAAACCATTGATGATGTCACCCAGTGGCTTCATATAGATGTTGAACAGGAGAGGCGAGAGAATTGACCCCTGCGGCACCCCACAAGTGAGGTGCTTCGGGGTCGACCTCTGCCCTCCCGTCAACACCATCTGCGACCGATCAGAGAGATAGGAGGAGAACCACCGATAAACGGTGCCTCCCACTCCCAATCCCTCCAACCGGTGCAGCAGGATACCATGGTCGATGGTATCAAAAGCCGCTGAGAGGTCTAATAGGACCAAGGCAGAGGAATAACCCCTATCCCTGGCCCTCCAGAGATCATCAACCAACGCGACCAAATCCGTCTCCGTGCTATATCCGGGCCGGAAGCCGGACTGGAACGGGTCTAGATAGACAGTTTCATCCAGGTACTGGGGTAATTGACGTGCCACCACACTCTCTACAACCTTCGCCACAAAGCGAAGATTGGAGACTGGACGATAATTACCTAAAACAGCTGGGAAGGCTTCTTGAGGAGGGGTCTCACCACCGCCTCTTTCAAGGCGGCAGGGAAGATGCCCTCCAACAAGGAAGCATTCGTAATCCCTTGGAGCCAGCCTCGTGTCACCTCCTGTGTGGCCAGCACCAACCAGGAGGGGCACGGGTCCAGTAAACATGTGGTGGCATTCAACCTCCCCAATAACCTGTCCATGTCCTCGGGAGCCACAGGGTCAAACTCATCCCAAACAGTCTCAACAAGACAGCTCTCCGACCTCTCGTCTGGATCCACCCAATTTTGATCCAAGCCCCCCCCGAAGCTGAACGATTTTATCATATAGATAACCACTAAACTTCTCGGCACGTCCCTGCAACGGATCATCCTGCTCTCCCTGATGAAGGAGAGAGCGAGTCACCCGAAACAGGGCGGCCGGGCGGTTATCTGCCGACGCAATGAGGGAGGAGACGTAGCAGCGTCTCGCTTCCCTCAGTGCCACTAGGTAGGTCCTATTATATGCCCTAACTAGTGTCCGATCAGCCTCGGAACGACTGGAATATCAGAAGCCTCCCAAAATAAAACAGGCTGGCCCATCTATTATGGAGAGTTGTAAAACAGCTGATAATGGACTGCATGGGTCTCATAAGCCACATTTTTGTACCCCTTTATAAGTAAGTGAAGGGGATCAGATTTCAGAGATAGGGAACTTTTTTTTTTTTTTTTTTTTTATAAAAAGGTTTTATTTTTACAATCTTATCAAATAATTCATCCAATGTACAGTTATATACAATTAATCGGGCCTGCCCAGTCACCACCCCCCTTTTTAACCTTCTTCCCTCTTCTACCTTCTTTTACTTTCCAAACCTTCCTCTCCTTCTCTTATCTACCTCCTCTCCTCCCTCCACCCTACACTCTTCTCCCTCTTCTACCCCTCTTCCTTCCTCTTCTCCTCTTTCCTACCTCCTACTCTCTTTTTTCCTCCCCACCGTTCTAAAATGGCAACTGGTCAGACCCGACCCTACATTAATTATATTTATACATCTTCAATAATCCCTGTACATTAACCATCACTCCATCACTAACCTCAACCCCCAATTCCCTTCCCTTACCCCCACCCCCACCCCGACTTCCCAGAACAAAATGCAGGGTATCAAAACTAACAATCATAATCTAAAATAATTCCTAAATTATAATCTCTAGTCTCTCCACGCTTATTCACACTCTCAATTCCCCTCTCCTTCAAAAATATATCTAATACAAATTATTTCCTAAATTTACTCATATGCTATTTGATATTTTTTTATCTGATACTTATTTTGAATATAATCAATCCACATTTTCCATTCTAAAATATATTTTTCTTGTGTATAGTCTTTCAAGTAAGCAGAAATTTTGCCATTTCTGCCAGATTTGATACTTTAAGAGTCCATTCTTCAATTGTAGGTAATTCTTCTTTCTTCCAATATTGAGCAATCAAAAGTCTTATGGCTGTTATTAAGTTCAGAATCAATTTAGTCTCTATAGCTGTACAATCCATAATTATTCCTAGTAAAAAGAACTGCGGGTAAACTTAATCTTCTTTTCAAAATATTCTGCATGATCCACCATACTTTAATCCAAAATGCTTTAACTTTTTGCAAGTCCACCATATATGATAATAAGTAGCATCTTCACAATCACATCTCCAGCATTTAGCCTGTACATTAGGATACATACATGACAATTTTTTGGGGTCTAAATGCCATCTATAAAACATCTTATAAAAATTTTCTCTCATATTTTGCGCTTGTGTAAATTTAACATTCCTCACCCAAATTCTTTCCCAAGTTTCCAACATTATTGGTTGCTGAAAATTTTGTGCCCACTTAATCATACAATCCTTAACCAAATCAGTCTCTGAATCTATTTCTACTAATACATTATACAACCTCTTAATATGCTGTTGACCTTGATCTCTCATTTGTTTTAACAAATTATCCTCAATTTGCTTAACACCTATTTTTTGATCTAATTTCCATCTAGCTTGTAGTTGTCCGTATTGGAACCATGTATAATTTTTCCCTTCTTCCCCCATCTTTTCTCTAGATTTTAATTGTAACTCCCCCTTTTCCATACAAAGAAGTTCTTTATAAGTAACTACCTCCATCTTTTGATATATATTTATATTTTCTATCATGTGTCTCGGCTTTGCCCATATTGGAATCTTTCCATCTAATTTGTATTGATATTTCCTCCAAACCCTCAATAATGCATTTCTAATTATATTATTTTTAAATATTTTATCAACTTTCTTATCATATAATAAATAGGCATGCCACCCATATAACAAACCATAACCTTCTATATTCAGAACTCTTTCCTCAGTTAAATTAATCCAATCAGTAATTAATGATAAAACAACTGCTTCATAATACAATTTTAAATTAGGCATTTTAAGACCCCCCCTTTTCCTTATATCCTGCATTACTTTTAATTTTATTCTTGGTTTTTTGCCCATCCATACAAAATTACTAATCCCCTTTTGCCATTCCTGTAATTTAATATCATTCTTAAACACCGGTATCATTTGAAACAAACTAAACCCTGGGCAAAACATTCATTTTTATAGCCGCTATTCTTCCCAGCAAAGATAGTTGTAACTTCTTCCAACTCTCCATTTCTTTCCATACCTTCTGCCACAATACCTCATAATTATTTTTGTATAATTTAACATTTGAAGCTGTAATATATATTCCTAAATATTTAACCTTTTTAACGATTTCAAAACCTGAAGTTCTTTCTAACTCTTCTTTTTGTTGTATATTCATATTTTTAGTTATCATCTTTGTCTTTTGCTGATTCACCTTAAATCCAGATACTTTACCATACTGACCAATTATATCTTTTAAACCAGTTACTGAGTATATTGGTTGAGATACAGTAACAACCAGGTCATCTGCAAAAGCTCTTAATCTATAATCTTGATGTTTAACTCTAATTCCCTTTATTCGATGCGAACCAACTTTGTTATTCAGAAGAATTTCTAAAGTTAAAATAAAAAGTAATGGGGACAAGGGACATCCCTGTCTCGTCCCTTTCTCAATTTTAAAAGTTTCTGTTAACCCACCATTTACTATTATTTGTGCTGTTTGCTTCTGATATATTGCTTTAATTGCACGAATAAAATAATCCCCAAATTGCATTTTTTCTATTACTTTAAACAAAAACTGCCAATCCAATCTATCAAAAGCTTTTTCAGCATCCAAAAAAAGGAATGCCGCTGATACTTGGTTGTTTGGTTCCAAATATTCAAGTAAATTTACGATTTGCCTCACATTATATCTCATCTGCCTACCCTTAATAAATCCTGACTGATCATTATGAATTATTTGATTCATCACTGGCATTAATCTATTAGCCAATATCTTGGTAAATATCTTGTAATCAGTATTTAAAAGTGATATAGGCCTATAATTCTCTGCTTTAATACCATCTCGATCTTCCTTCGGTATTAACGAAATAAAGGCTGTCCTCCATGAAGGGGGAACATCTCCTCCCATTTGAATTTTATTAAATAACTCTTTAAGTGGTTCAACCATCTCATTTTGTAAATTTTTATAATAAACAGCTGTTAAACCATCTGTTCCTGGTGCTTTACCGATTTTAAGTTGTTTGATTGCTAAGAAAATTTCCTCTGAAGTAATTAATTGATTCAATTCTTCTCTTTGATTTTCTGTAAGCTCACAAATATTTTGTTGTTGTAAATATCTTTCTATCTCTGTATCATCAACCATATCCCTAGAATATAACTTACTATAATACTCTAAAATGCTTTGTTAATCAAGTTCTTTTGATAAACTTCCTTACCCCTATATTCTATTTTATCAATCGTTCGTGATTTCTGTTTTTTCCTTATTAAATAGGCAAGCCATCTTCCTGGCTTATTGGCATTATTAAACGTATTATGTTTTAGATATTGTAAATTAATTGCTACTTGATCTGCCATCAACATATTAAACTGACCTCTCAATATATTTATTGATTCTTTTATTTTACTATTTCCTGGGCTATTTATCAATAATTGTTCTTTCTTTTTAATTTCCTCTTCCAGTTCCTTTTTCTTTTTCTGCAATTTATTTTTGTATTTAATATTCATTTGTATAAGATTTCCTCTCATATAAGCCTTACTGGAGTCCCAAATCATCTCTATAGATGTCTCTTTTTTCATATTCATATTTCATATTCATAATAAAAAATTCTTTCATTTGTTTTTTACATTCATTTACATTTTGTTCATATTTAAACAAATTCTCATTCAACCTCCATGATAGGGAACTTTTTAACATATATATATATATATATATATATATATATATATATATATATATATATAAATATATATATATATATATATATATATATATATATATATATATATATATATATATTTGCTTGCTAGTTATTTCTCTGCTACATTTATACCCCATCTTTCCTTCAGGAACTTAAAGTGCAATTCATATTGAGGCCTTCTCAATTTTCCTCACAAAACTCCTGTATGGTAGCTTGGTCTAATAATGCTTTGCTGAAATATCTTGGGAAGCTTTCCTGGCTGCAGGTAACCTTGAAACGTGGTCTCCCTCGAGCCACTCCAACACTTTAACCACAATGGTTCCCAAACCACAATTCAGTGTTTTTCAATATTGTTAGATTCGGGCAATAACGAGGCAGGAGACCAGGATAGTGACAACAGCTCTTTACTATATGGTGAACCCGGCAGCCAGTGCTGGGAAAAACCTCTCCTTATATACAGTTTAACCGGGAGCTTCAACCAATCAGCAACGTGCTATTTTCCCGCCAAAACTTTTAAAGATACATTACACTCCTTCCCTCCCAGAAAACACTTTACCACTATTTACATAAAAATTTACATATTATTTTTCAACGTAATCACGCAAGTAGACTGGGCGTCTCCTGACTCTTTCGGACCTGCGCAATTCATTCTCTGGGAGTGAGTCGAGCTGACCGGAGGGACTGGCTGTTCCCCTCAGCTCCTCCTCTAGGCCATCCGGCCCTGGATTATTGCAGAGTCGTCCCTGCTGTTTTCAGGAGGAACCTGTTGGCGTCGCTGGACCTCCTGGAAGTCAGATAAGTCCGCGTTTGCCCGGGTTTGAGTCAGCTGTGGATTCAAACATTGTATAGTCAGGGCCTGTTTCGTCTAATTCGGATTGTTCAGTTATCGTTTTCTTATTTGGTCTATGTGGCGCCCATACCCGGCCATCCTTTATCTCCACTAAATATGATTTGGGACCTGTTATTTCTAGGATTTTCCTGCTAACCAGGTCGGGCCTCGCTATAGTTGTGTGCCCACACTCGGTCGCCTATTGCCATCCTCTTGTTTTATTGATTGCCCCTTGTAACCGTCTGGTGTGTAGTTTGGGTTTAAGCGGTCTAGTGGGCACCTGAGCTTCCGACCCATTAATAACTCTGCTGGGCTTCTGCCAGTTGTGACACAGGGGTTCTGTGTTGGACTGCCAGGAAGGTATCGATTTTGTTTGCCAGTCGCCTGGCTTGATTCTGGACAATGCCTCTTTGCGCTCCGGACGGAAGCGTTCTGCAAGGCCATTCGTCGCAGGGTGGAAAGGCGCCGAGAGGACATGCCGGATGCCCTCTTCTGCCAAGTACCCTCAAACTGGGTTGCCGTGAATTGCGGGCGTTATCGGATACTAACGTGTCGGGCAACCCATGGGTTACAAATAGGTGCCGTGGGACTGAGATCACTGCCTCGGCTGTCATGGATCTCATGAGAATGATTTCCAGCCATTTGGAGTAGGCATCGACTACTACCAGAAAGGTTTGGCCGTGGAAGGGCGGCAAAATCGATATGGATCCTAGACCAGGGCCCTGGGGTCTCTCCCATTCCCGAATCGGGGCCGTTGGGGTAGCGGTCTGGACTCCTGGCAGGCCTGGCATTTCCCTACCCTCTCAGCAATTTCCGAGTCCATTAAGGGCCACCACATAGCTTCTCGCTAGACCCTTCATCCTCACGATCCCTGGGTGACCTTCGTGAAGGAGATCCAATACCTTTTCCTCAATTTCTCTGGGATCACCACTCGATCCCCCATAGCAGGCACCCCTTGAGCCGAAAGTTCCCTCGTTTCTTTACAAACTCTTTAAAACGCCGCCCGCAGCGGGCCACCTCTTTGTACCCAACCAATTACAGTTCTTATTGTAATGTCCTTATACGAAGCCGAGCCACCTCTTTGGATGTGACTGGGCCAGAGTCCAAGAGTCAATTAGCAGAACTGGTATCCCGGAGTGGGGTCTTCGATAGTCTCTGGTAACGGGCATCTGCTCAGGCGTCTGCATGCCTAATTCCTTTCCTGGCCGGTGTAGCAATTTGTAAGAATACGCTGCCAGGAAGATAGTCCATCGGGTCAGTCTTGGCGAAAGTGCCACGGGCGTTGGGCGGTCGCCTGCCAGCAGACCTAGCAAGGTCTATGGTCCGTGATGATTTCAAAATCACGACCAAATACATACTCATGGAATTTCTTTACCCCTGAGACTATAGCCAAGGCTTCCTTATCAAGCTGGCTATAATTCCTTTCAGTTGATGACATGGTTCGGGAGTAGTATGCAATGGGGGCTTCTGTGCCATTAGGTAACCTGTGGCTGAGCACAGCCCCCACCCCATAGGGAGATGCATCGCAGCTTAACACTAGAGGTAGTGTGCCATTGTACTGGATAAGGAGGCTATCACTCGTTAGGAGATTTTTTACCCCTTCGAATGCCCTAGCTTCCGCCTTTCCCCAAGACCATGCAGCCGTCTTTGCTAATAATTTATGCAGCGGCTCTGCTACTGTTGCCTTATTCCTTAAGAATACTGCGTAGAAGTTGACCAGACCCAAGAATGCCTGTAACTCCGTTTTGTTCTTGGGCACCGGGGCCTTCCTGATGGCCCGTACCTTGCTCTCAGTGGGGTGAATCCCTTCCCTGTCTATCCGGTAGCCCAGGAATTCCACAGACTCAACCCCGATCTGGCATTTGTTTAGTTTGACCGTGAGGCCGGCAGACCGGAAAATGCCCAAAACTTTTCGCAGCCTTGCCCTATTTCCTCTAGGTTTTCAGCGGATACCAGTACATCGTCAAAGTATGGTACTACCCCTGGTAAGCCCTGCAATAGCCGCTCCATCAGGTTCTGAAATAACCCTGGAGCCACACTAACCCCAAACTGTAATCGGGTACACTTAAAAGCCCCTCTGTGAGTCACAATTGTCTGCGCTTCGGCTGTGCTGCTGTCTACGGGCAGCTGTTGATAGGCTTGGGCCAGGTCTAGCTTGGCAAAACTTGCCCTTGCCCCATTGAGTGCAGTAAGTGCTGTACCACCGGAACGGGGTAAGCACTCTTTTGCAACGCTTTGTTAAGCGTTGCCTTGTAGTCAGCGCAAATCCGGACCGATCCATCCGGTTTGACTGGGGTGACTATAGGGGTCTCCCACTTAGCATGGTCAACTGGTACTAGAATTCCCTGGTTTACTAGTTTGTCCAGTTCCCGGTCAATCCTGGGCTTTAGGGCGAACGGGACCCTCCTAGCCTTTAGACGGATAGGGGCAACTTGGGGTCTAAGTTAAAGGATATAGGGGTCCCCTTGTACTTGCCCAGGCAGTCTTTGAAAACGTCCCCAAACTCCTTCGTGAGTGCGTCTTTGAGGTCGACTTCGTTTCTGAAGATTCCGGTCACTCCCATGCCCAATGCTCGGAACCAGTCCAGTCCCAACAAGCTTGGCAGGGTCCCATCGACGATGGTGATGGGCAGAGTTTTCTTGTAGTGTCCATACTCGACGTGGACGGACGTTACCCCTCGAACAGGGATGCGATTCCCTGGTAGTCCTGTACTTTTAGTCTTTGTGGTTGCAGCTTGCGCTTTGCGATGGCGGGTAAGGCTCTCACGAGGTTGTCCCAGGACATAATCGTGATCGATGAGCCGGTGTCCACCTCCAATCGGCACGGCACCCCCTCAATCTTTGCTTTTGTGAAGATTTTCTTTTCTAGGCGTGTTGATGCGTGACCCACTCTCACGACAGTTTGGTTTAATTCGCGCCTTTTTAAACTGACCACTCACGGGCGCTCTGCTCCCGCGCTCTGATTGGCCGGTTTGAATTTTTGGCGGGAAGGTTGGGGAGCTCGACAGACCTGTGCTAGGTGCCCCTTCCTTTCGCATCGCCGACAAGTTGCATCTTTAAATCTGCATTGTTGTCGTTGGTGTTGCCCTCCGCAACTCGCGCAGTCGCCCCGGTCGTCTTTCTCCGGCCTCCCGGTGTGGAAAACTCCTTCCTCCTCCTCACCGTCCGATTCGGCCTGGACCTCTTCGCTGTGGACCGGGGTTGATTTCGCACCAGCCGTTGGTGTGACCTGCTTTTGTAGGGTTTCCGCCGCTTGGGTGGACATCTCGTGAGCTCTGGCTTCGTCCAGGGCGTTTGCCAGCGTCAGGTTGCTTTTAGCCAGCAGCCGCCTCCGCAAACGGATGTCCCTGACCCCTCGGATGAGTTGCTCCAGCAATGCCTCGTCTAAGTCTCGATACTCACAATGTTTTGAGGCTTTTCTTACGGCGGCCATGTATGCACTAATGGACTCGCCTTCTTGCTGTCTGCACTCCCCGAATTCAAACCGTTGCACATACTTTTTTTTTTTTTTTTTAATCGTATTTATATACCGCCCTATCTCCCAAGGGACTCAGGGCGGTTTACAGGCACTAAAAACAGATAAATAGAATATAAATACAATATAAAACATTTAAAAAACTTATTCTAAAGCCCGTCCAATTAAAAATAGAAATAAAACCCAATTTAAAACCCAAAATTTAAAATCTAGCTCAGTCCTGCACAATTAAATAAGTATGTTTGGATGGCATCGGTGCGAAATGCGCTTTCAGCAGAGTTTGTAGAGTTTGCCACGGTACCGACTGTACCGGCGTTGGCTCAGCCAGGGATTCTGCGGTGTCGAAAACTTCTGGACCGCAGTGGCTCAGAAAATAGGCTCGTTTCCTGTTGTCGGAAACCCCTTGAAGTTCGTTTGCTTCGAGGAAACACTCGAAGCAAGCCATGTATGACCCCCATTTTTCCTTGGCTGGGTCGAATGGCGCTGGCGGTGTGTAGCCGGACATCGCTGCTTTCTGCCCTTGTTTTGCTGGGTTCGCGTCTTCCTGGTGAGTTCAGCTCTTTTCCTGGCGCTCTTAGCCTCGAGATCCCATCCTCGTCGCCAGTGTTAGATTCGGGCAATAACGAGGCAGGAGACCAGGATAGTGACAACAGCTCTTTACTATATGGTGAACCCAGCAGCCAGTGCTGGGAAAAACCTCTCCTTATATACAGTTTAACCGGGAGCTTCAACCAATCAGCAACGTGCTATTTTCCCGCCAAAACTTTTAAAGATACATTACAAATATTGCTCACAGTCAATGGCAGATGTTCTGGGTCATTAATATCCGAAAGGGCAGAGATTCTCTGTGTTATGTTTCAGTTGTTTAACCTGGGTTATGTTTTACAGTTTCTAACGGAACCATTGGATGCTTTGTACAGGTTAAGAAATTTTAATTTTTTGAGAAAGAAACTTTGCTCCCAGTCTGAATTCTTAGGTCAGTGGTTGGGCTGCCTACAAAGAGGAAGGAGAAGTGACCCTGTAGTTAGTAGACAGTCCCAAGACATTCCTAACTCCCAGCCCTTTCCTTTATCCACCCAATCTATCCAAGCATCAAAGGCAAGGCTAACCTTGGTAGACTGAGTATTTAGACAAAGGACCATCCAGGGCATTTTGAAAAGTTACAGAGAATATAGTCTCAGCTGAGAAAAATCACAGAACTGGTTCTTTTCACTGACTGGAATGGGTGGGCCATGCTAAACCAAACAGGATGCAGATTGTATTCGATAACTTTTAAAATATTTCTGTCAGATTATTTATGGCTGGTTAACTGTGAAGTTTGTATGCTTTTTATACAATACTGTCTCCAGGGTAATTGTACGTACATAACTGCCTAATAGATGTACACAATGCTTATATATGTTCTTCAGTTATTTTTCATGGTTAAAAGATGGATTTTCCCTCTCAGGATGAAAGCAGTGTTTTTAATCTGCACTAATGTGTTTGAATAGGGAACCAGAAAAAAGATCATTATGTTGAGTTATTTTACATGCAAAATGAAGAAGACAGCTTGCATATGTAGTGTGACTTTTTTCTTCGTTTTCTCAGTTTTTTTTTTATTTACATTTATATCCCGCCCTTCTCCGAAGACTCAGGGCGGCTTACAGTGTATAAGGCAATAGTCTCATTCTATTTGTATATTTACAAAGTCAACTTATTGCCCCCCCAACAATCTGGGTCCTCATTTTACCTACCTTATAAAGGATGGAAGGCTGAGTCAACCTTGGGCCGGGCTCGAACCTGCAGTAATTGCAGGCTGCTGTATTTTAATAACAGGCTTCTTACAGCCTGAGCTACCACGGCCCCTAATAGTTACCTATTCCCCCCACCACCAACTTTTTGTTAGTTGGGTTAATGTAATCCAACATATCTGGAGAGCACTATTTCAGAAAAGGATACCAAAAACCATCACAACTGAAATTCATTCTTCATTGGGATTGGGCCTGGCACCAGTTCCATATTCTGTGACTACTGGATATTTTTGATGGATAGATTCAATCAAACATTAAGCAAAAATATTTAGCTATTCTAATAAATCTATGTCTTTTTTTTAATATACATAGTATCCAAAATTGATGGAAGCATAGACAAACAAAATTCCCATCATTAATATTTAATAGCCGAATTCCTTCTTCTTTTAAAATAAAAACAAGAAAAACTTCATGTGCTTAGATTTAAAAGATTAGGATTAGCAATGGAATGTTTTGATTAACGTATGTTTAATAATTTTCACTTTTTATGAAGACATTCTAAACTTATATACAAGGATTCTCCCATGTCAGCTCTTAAAAGTCCTGAAGCCTCCCAAATTAAGCCCTAGTTCCCATTCAATCCGGGAGTATGCATAGTATCACTCTCTAAAATAATTCAATATTTTAGATTTCTCTCTGTGTGTGCGCGCGCATGCACGCACACACACACATGTATATTGTATACACATGTATACACATGTATATTGTACTGCACATGTAATATAGCTTATGCAATATTTTGGAAATAATTGAAAAGCTGATTCAGTGTGGAGGAAAGGACAAGCATGACACCTCCTTTGCAACCTTTTAAAGCAACTGTATCTTTTGGCAGGAAGACTCAGCAGCGCTCTGCAGTAATACACTGAGAAAGGGAGAGTGGGAATATCTACACATAAAGACATACCTATGCCAAGACAGGCTGTGGAGAAGGAAATATATCTGAGGAATTTAAGGAGAGCAGAAACCCTGGCAAAGGAAGGTCATACAACAAAAATAGAACAAAATGTCTAAGATAATATGTCCTGAACAACCCCACCCCCACCATCACTTGCACGTTCACATCTTTATCCAAAAAGCCAGTCACAAAGTCTAAGTGGAACAAGCCAAATCTCCACTGATGAATTGAAGGAAATTTGTACTGAAGAAAATTCATTGCTTGCAGTGAAAAACCTACAATATTCACCCAGCCAAGAATAACAGTGGGGAACAGGAATTCCTTTAATTTTAACAATACTATAATCTAGAGTTCATTGCGGGCCAAACACTAACATTATCAGTGGCCATGTATTACTACCTTAATTTAATAGCTGGAATTCAGGCACTCCATAAACAAGGTATTAATGTTTCCATTTTTGAAAAGCGTTTGTAAACCAAAGCACTTCCTAGAATAGTGCTAAATATTTCCCTTCTCCATATACTAAGAAAATAAATGCATAAAAAACTTTGACACTGGAGCTGATCAAAGGCCTTTTTTAAGCCAGCATTCTGGTTCCACAAAACCAGACATCTCTGGGAAATCTACAGGCAGGACATGGCTGCATTATCATCCTCCTGCTCAGTTTGTTCAGCAACTGGTATTCTGCCTTTTTTGTGTGTGCGTTTCTCTCAAATATACATATTTTGGCAGCAGTTATCCTTAATATAATGTGACTTTTAGTACTGTATACACTTTGTATATAGACACTCCCTGTTCATAAAAATTTATGACAAAATCAAGTAGAGATGGCATCAGATAATTATATCCAGGGTTTGGAAAATGAACTAAATAACTTTATTTCCTTTCTGTAACTCATCAAACCAAACAAAGCAGGGGACCACATTCTCTTTATGGGACTTCCTCTGACCATTATACTGGAATTCCCAAACAACTGTACAGCTTGGTGGTGGTGACAAAAGATGAAGCTGAGAAGGAATTTCAATTGAAAGGACATTTTGGACATTTTCTGATGTCCTGACTGAAGTTGGTAAGATGTACTGAGTGCAGATAAATTTTGCAGCAGGCAACAAAGTCTTGAAAAAACAAAAACTACCTTTCCACAGCTTTGTTTTGCTAAAAGAACTGGAGCTCCTGCTCACATTATACTGCTGTAGGAAATTAGCACCCACTCCTCTCCTAGAAGAAAGAAATATTTTAGGAAATATTAAAAAGGCAGAATGTTATGTTTCCCTGGATGAGAAAAGGAGAAACATGTTTTTAAAGAGAAAGCAGCTTCCTCCAGCTTCCTGCCCCACCCGCTTCAGCTCCAGGATAATGGAATTAAGACATGGTCCTCAGGACATGATAGGATTAGCCCTCTACCCATCTCACCACATGGCACCTGGGAAGATTACATCACCCAGCAAGGCTCAACCAAGCCTGGGACTTAGGACAGCCTACAGAGTTGCCCCTGCCTGGCCCCATGGGAGTCTGACAACCAATCAGAATACAAGCTCAAATTCAAAAACCCAGAGTGGGTATAAAACTCAGACTCTCTCAGCATCTCTTCCCTTTTTTTCTTCACCCAACATCATCAAGGCATGTGATCCTGTCCACCATTAAAAACCATCTTTCCAAGCAGCCACCATGTTTCCAGTGTCTTTTCCCCCACTTGGAACTGAACCCAGATGGACATTTCTTCCAACACTGCACTAGGCATCTCTACAGTTACCATCTTATCAACATTTATCAGACTATATGCATCCTTACTTAAATCCCACATAAAGGAAATTAATTCTCAGAAGGCTATCACATGAATGCCTTCCCTATCTCAAAACCCAGAGTTAGGCTGTTTCTCTATATGAAAAAACAACCCTGTTTTCTCTCCAGTATAGGTAGATCTCAGAGAACACCAGAACAGAGGCTTGTTAAGTGAAAGAGTTAATGACAAGTTGCATAAATAGAGGAAGTACTTGTACTTCCTTTTGCTGAATCCCTGGTAGCATTTTGTATATTCTAGCATAAGGTAGACTTGTTTATAAACATTTTAATTTGGTTTAACTTGAACATAAGGGATACTCATTCCACAATAAAATATGGCTCTCAGCCCATTTTCACTCTTAAAAATCTGTTTCCATGTCAGCAGGAGTTTGCCCCTTCAGAAGTCTCCCTTGCAATATTACCAAATGATGTAATATTCACTAATGCTTACATGCACTGCTTGATAAAGAATAAAATTTAAAAATAGGGGAACTCCTATCTGAAGAAGATACGTTTCAAAAGAGAAAAACCTGTGACAGACTTGATTAACCTAACTCCGGAAGCAGATGTATCCTCTAATTCCTAACATAAATTACTGGCTTTCCTCACCCCACCCCAGCCCCACGCTTCTAAGCTATGTTAGTAGCCCAGAGGAAAATAATAATTAGTGTAGTATTAGTGTTATTGTTTCCTGACATTAACTGCCTGCTACTTCTTTATCCTCCCTCTTAGTCCTAGATTAATATCTCAGTACAACTTGCTGACAAAACCGTTTTTTCCCCCTCATGTGTCTTGCAAAATATCTGCACTGAATTTAACCTTCCCTCCTCCATAGATGTTTTATACTTCATCTCAGCAAGTGTGCAGCAGCTGCAGAGATGGCTGTGCTTCTCAGCACCTGGGGAAGTGGCAAGCCAGACATGTAATTCCTTTGATTTCACCTTGAGCCTTACCATGGAAATATTCCAAAAAGATCATGGTTGGGTTGACATGAAAACTGAAGCTAAAATGTGGTTTGATTGTTATGGTTTTGAGTATCTGAAACCCACGTATTGAGATTTGTAAACCATAACGTTTCTTTGGCATGTTATGGCACGTACTACAAAAGCAGCGGTGGGTGGAAGAGTAGGGCAGATTGCAGCAGATTGCAGGAGGTGCTAAATGCAAGATCTAAATGCAACATCAAACAATACTGCATTTAGCATCTCCTGTTACTGATAATTGGCTGGTATGGGAGAATTATATAGGGAGGTAAGATTTCTCCAGGCAGAAATGTTGGTTATGTTAATCATCAAGAGCTGTCTAGCCTCAAGGCTGAAAAGCAAAAATTTAAATATCTGTTAATGTACAGGAAAGACTAGAAAAAGAAATACAAATAAAAAAGTAATAGGAGAAGAGCAGGCAGAGCTGGGGGTGGAGTTAAACAATCCTTCAGCCTAGAGCAGGGCTGTCAAACTTGTCAGGTGCTGGCCACGCCCACTTCTGGTTTAACGAAGGGTAAAAAGTCACAATAAGTCAGGTGACACCGCTGCGATAATGTTAGTTTGACACCCTTGGCCTAGAGTAATTAGGATCACACAAATGGTCTAAGTCCAACTAATTTGTTGACCGTTATCTGGTAACAATTTAGTATTGAATTGCACTTGATTAGAGTTTTGGATTTCAGTTCCCACTATAGGCTTGAGCAGTAAATCTTCTGAACTGCAACTTAATATATGGTCTTGATTTGTTGCACCTGACAATACTGTAATTAACTGGTATCAGAGGTGGGTTTCAGCAGTTTTGAGTAGTTCGGAGAACCGGTAGTAAAAATTCTTACTGGCCCCACCTCCATCTATTCTCTGCCTCCCAAGTCCCAGCTTATCGGGAGGAAATGGGGATTTTGCAGTAACCTTCCCCTGGAGTGGGGAGGGAATGGAGATTTTACAGTATTCTACCGTTGCCACACCCACCAAGCTATGCCCACCAAGCCATGCCATGCCCACCAAGCCACACCCACAGAACCGGTAGTAAAAATTCTTACTGGCCCCACCCCCATCTATTCTCTGCCTCCCAAGTCTCAGCTTATCGGGAGGAAATGGGGATTTTGCAGTATTCTACCGTTGCCACACCCACCAAGCTATGCCCACCAAGCCATGCCATGCCCACCAAGCCACACCCACAGAACCGGTAGTAAAAAATGTTGAAACCCACCACTGACTGGTATGTATACTAATTGTATACCAATCAACTTTATGGTGATGGGGAAAAATCACTTGGTTAAAATTACTTCAGTCTACTAGGCAACTATTTACTATTCTTGCCTTGGATAGTGAGATGGGTGGCAGATTCTTAGCAGCTCATGTATAGTAGTGTCATTTCAGTATTATTTATTTATCAGCATTTACTGCCTATACATGCAAAAATAGGCACCTTTCTAAGAAATTTTATTTTATTATTCACATTTTTATACCGCCCTATCTCCCTAGGGACTCAGGGCGGTTTACAGCCATATAAAAAAAAACATATATATATACAAGGTAAAACATTAATTTAAAAAACTTATTACATAGGCCGAATATTTAAAATAGAGATATAAATAATAAAACCCATTTAAAACCAAATTTAAAATTTAAACATTTAAAAATTTAAAATTCTAGTCCAGTCCTGCGCAGATAAATAGATGTGTCTTAAGCTCGCGGTGGAAGGTTCAAAGGTCAGGAAGTTGGCAAAGACCTGGGGGAAGCTCGTTCCAGAGAGTGGGGGCCCCCACAGAAAAGGCCCTTCCCTGGGTGTCGCCAGTCGGCACTGCCTGGCCGACGGCACCCTGAGGAGTCCCTCTCTGTGAGAGCGCACGGGTCGGTGAGAGGCATTCGGTGGCAGCAGACGGTCCCGTAAGTAGCCCGGCCCTATGCCATGGAGCGCTTTAAAAATCATTACCAAAACCTTGAAGCGCACCCGGAAGGCCACAGGCAGCCAGTGCAGTCTGTGCAGGAGAGGTGTTACATGGGAGCCATGAGGGGCTCCCTCTATCACCCGCGCAGCCACATTCTGAACTAACTGGAGTCTCCGGATGCTCCTCAAGGGGAGCCCCATGTAGAAAGCATTGCAGTAATCCAGAAATTTAAATTGTCAATTAAAACATTCAATCTCAAATAAGATTAAGACATATAACTCCTCTGATTAAAATCTTCCTAAACTGATGGCCTCTAAAAGAGAACCATCTTTACCATTTCCTATGGTAAATTCCATGCTAGCTGAGGAATTCTGGGAACTGAAGTCCACAAGTCTTAAAGGTGCCAAGGCAGGAGACCCCTGCTTATAACTAACAGGTCTGACCTGTCTTTGGGGGATGGTCGTCTACAGAAAGGGAGCTATCTCTGTGATTGTCATTTTTGGAGTTCCACCTCCTTGCAGGATAAGCACCTAAAGCATCCTCCCTCTGTTACTTGGAGGTGCTATGTTATTGTTAAGTGTCAGGAAAAGTGTCATTTGTACTGTGAAAATGACAACAACAATGATGCAAAAGCTGGGGAAATGAAAGAGCATGGAATTATAGGAAACTTCAGAATGAATAAATGGAATACTGTTGTAAATAAATTAATCGAGTTTTGGAAAATAATTGATTAAAGATTTAACAGCCCTGGTGGTGCAGTGGTTAGAATGCAGTATTGCAGGATAACTCTACCCACAGCCTGGAGTTCGATCCTGATGGGGCTGGAGGTTGACTCAGCCTTCCGTCCTTCCAGGGTCAGTAAAATAAGGACCCAGATTGTTGGAGGTATGGGAAGCTACCCCCCTCCCAGAATAATAAAATATTTTGAGAAATATTTAAAAAGGCAGGATAAAATATTTCCCCTAAAAGAGAAATAAAAATCTTTTTTCCCCAAGTTTTTTATTTTATATTACTTATACATATCAATGTGTGAATAGCGTAATACCTGGGTGTCATACATTTTGTTACAAATAGACATAATGTTATTATTCTTGGTTATTACATTTCATTTTCATTGTTTCATATTGTTTAAACATACCTAATACTACTGCCCTTCAATTTCTAAACATCCCTCCTATTATTACATATCTTGTTATATTAATATATATATATACTACTATTCCCCTCTTATTTCTATCTCTTATTTTTACTTTTTTTCATGGCACCGTAGTATTCAAAGACATTTCTTTTCTATCTTCCATCTTTCACCTGCTTTATTATTCATAAGAAATAAAAATCTTAAGGGAGACAGAAACAGAGAGACCCAGCTCCCTCCCCCCCATCAGATTTTCTTTGCCCATTAAAGACTGGGCCAGCCTATCTACAAAACAAAAGATCTTCAGCTTCAGGGTGATTGGATTAAGACATGACCCTCCAGGACATAATAGGATTAACTCACTAGCAGCAGAGCTCACTACGTTGCAAAATCTCCTAAGGACATTGCACCAGCCAAACTTCAACCAAGCATGGTTCAGACAAACTTCTAGGATTTGTACATGGCACCATGGGAGTCTGACAACAGCCAAGAGAATACATGTTCTTGCACAGGAACAGGAAGATCAAGTTCAAAGCCCAAGAGAAGGTGTAAAAGCCACCCACTCTCAACTCCATGTGGTCAGCTGCCCAGAAACATGTGCTCGGTGGTTCTGCTTCGCCATTAAACCATCTTTCCAAACAGCCTCCATGCTTCCAGTGTCTGTCTCTTGGCTTGGAACTGAACCAGATGGATATTTCTTCCAACAGAGACAATGAACCGACAATGTAAACCAGCCAGAGAGTGCTGTAAAGCATTATGGAGCAGCATAAGTCTATTACAGCCAATGCCTGCTTTAAACAACATAAACTAGTATCTACACACAGATGTCATCAAATGCACAAACCAAGCCTGCTATATCTGGAAAACTACTAGATGGCAGTAAAAAGATGCAAAAATTCTAACTCACCATCAGATGGTCATTTGTATTTGTGCAGTCCAGATATACGGTAGTAGCTCTACACTAATTTAAGGGAAAGAGAACCCAAGGAGCTATAAGAAAAGGCAAGCCATTGTGTGTAAAATAAAATGGGGGGAAATCCATAATTTTAGACAGGAAAAGTTCCAAATAGCTTTGCTGAACAGGCTACCATAACAAGAGACAGAGGATGGAAGCCTTGGGCAAGAAAGACATTTGGCAACATTTGGAATGCAACTTACAACATCATGTGGGAAACTATTTTCAATCAAGAACTCAACAGACAGAAGAAAATAACAAGAGAAGGAAAACAAGAAATATTGCTAAGAACAAATAAATTACAGGAAAAGCCACGGGGAGGAGTGCTTAAGAGCAATCATGAAAGAAATCTAATAGAGGCAAATGAAGATAAAGCTGGAAAGACTATATTGCAAACTCTTACAGATGGGATTATAGATGACAGAAACATTTTTGGAACGAATAGATTCAGATACTGATTCAACCAGAAAATGCATTATGAGAGGCATTAAACCAACTGTCAAATGGAAAGCATCTGCTGCACTGCAAACGAAAGACCTATTGAGCTATTTAAAGCTGGAGAAGAAAAAGCTGTTAAAGTGCTAAAAGTTCTATGTCAAAAGAAATGTAACAAACTCCCAGGCTTAAAGAATAAAAAAAACTCAGGGCAAAGATAGTACCTACATCAAAAAAGCGAAAGAGTATGCAAAATACAGATTTACTCATGAGACCAAAGTTTTCCTTAAAGACTTATGGTGGGAAGTAGAGACATACATGAACAGAAACACCAAATGAACAGAAAGGTTTCAGAAAAGGCTAAGGAAAACAAGATCAAATAATTAACATCTGATGGATAATAGAAAAGCAAGAGAATCTTAATGGATTCAGTTTGCTTTTTTGGGGGCGGGGGTGTAACAGCAAGGCTTTAATTCTGCAGATCATACAAGAATGTGGACTATATTAAAGCTAAGAGATATGCTAGAAATGCTGGTTATTCTTCTGAAAGACCTTTATAATGGACTGTAAGAACTGAGTTTGGAGAAATGGAGTGGTTCATAATATAGAAAAGAACATATATGGTACCCATGTCTCTCTAACTTTTGCACTGGATATATATTATTACAAGACTGGCAAGATCGAGAGAAAGAACAGTTGGAATCAAAAATAGAGTACAAATGCTAGCAATTTGAGATAGGCAACACTATTTTCTTAAATGACTCTTGAAAGAAAATAAAAAATTTCAGCATTAAACATGAAGAAGATAAGAGGGATTGCTCAACTAGTATGCTCAGTTAAGCCATAGTGGGTAGTGATAGATGAAGGGTGTAAATGGTTTTATTTTCTCACACTCAAGAATAAGAAGAGATGGACAATTTGCTGGAGAAGTTAAAAAGGTGACGATTCCAGGGAAGAAAGCAATGCCAACTTAGGAAAGTTCTGAAAGATAAGGCTATTTCTATGAAAGAAGACAATAGATAAAGCAATGGGAGTTTTCCAATGAAAATATATAGCTGGAAAGAGTAAAAGCAAGATAAGGAAAATAAATTATGAATCTCGGGGAAGTTAATAAGACTAGCAGTGATTCCAAGAAGAACCAATTTAATCAGTTCTGGACCAAATCAAGATAGAATGTTTCCTTGAAATGATGATCAGCAAACAGAAAATCACATAGTTTGGGCATGTGATATAAGCAAATAATGAACTAGGAAAAAATGCTGAAGGAAGTAGAAGTAAGGGAAGACAATGGATAAGATAGATGGATAGGATTTAAGAGATTATATTATATAGCATTTATCACCACACTCAGTTCGATAGCATCTGACATTATCATTAAGAGAATTTTTTTTAGTAATACCCTAAGAGCATAAACATAAGAACTAAGCACAGAATTTTTCAACAATTAATAGGGTTGAACATATAAATGAAATGCATTAATGCAATTCACACATTTTTAAAAAAAATAAAAAATAGTCATGAAAGAACAGTATTGTAGGAATGTCATTTCCCTCTTGACTCCTTTGGGGAGCATAGGAGTCAAGTAGGATCAGAATGAAAAATACATTCCTTGCTGCTATTTATCCAAGCAGTAAACATTTCCATATATTTCATATTTAATCTAATGTAGCCCTTTGATATTACAAAGAGCTGACTGTTCATAAATTTGTAATTTCCAATCACCGGTATCAAATCATTAGATACCCCATCCAATAGAGAAAATGAATAATTACCACTGTTACTTCATAACATCCAGAGTGGAATATAGTTATATTAAGCCATTGTGAATGTGTAAAAATAGCTAACTAAAGTTTGCCTCTCTATTGACTCCCATACAAAAGAATATTTTAAGCTACGAGCTTAATGTTGAAACTCTAATAGTGAAGAGTTAATGTAGAATCCCATATGAATGGAATAAAAACAATAGATCAATGAAAACAATAGATTAATGGAGGGTGAGAACCTAAAAATTTCAGACCACAGCCACTGCACTGCTTCTTTACAATTGACAGTAGATCTTTTCATGGTTAACTGCAATTTGAATTACGATCTTTCTTGTCTATCTTCTTGGTTAAATCATTTGCTCAATCAAAAGCAAATTCAGCATTTTTGTTTTAGCCTCTGACCAAGTTCTTTAACGTTTGATTATCCTGTCAGCTTTCATTGTCATACAGTATATTTTCAGTCCTTAATTTTTATTCCCTAAGTAGTAAATATATAAAAAAGCATAACTTTTTTCAGAGTTTATTATCAACTTTTTGGGAATAACAATCCTAGTCAATATTATGTTGGTTATATATGTAAGTGTGTGTGACGAGAGAGAGACTGTGTCGTTATGTGTTAACTGGAGATGGGAGTTACAGCCGTCAAATCAATTTTCACAATTAAACAAAAAGATAGCAAATAATATTATTTATTATACACACAGAGAAACAGTAAAATGTTTTAATGAATATTTTTTATAATTTACTGCATTACCATGTACATACACCATCCATGAAGAAATCACACATGCAACCATAATGTTTGCTTCAATAATTCAAGCCCTGGGAAGGGGAATCCCTTTGCTAATTAACTGGAAAAAATGGCAAACATTTCTTCAGTCAGGCCTGCCTTCAATGTTTCTGAAACACCGCTGTATTACAAAATGAAGGTTTTTCCAGGAAGCAGCATGTTTCCACTGCTTTTCTGCTATAAGTGTAATGAGAGTTTAACTTGAGGAAATCAGATAATATTGACTGATTTTAAAAAAAAATGCTTGAAAGTGGAACTATTTTTATTTTATTTTATTTTATTCGTTTAGTTGAGGAGCCCTGGTGGCACAGTGGTCAGAATATAATATTGCAGGCTAATTATGCCCACAGCCTGGAGTTCGAGCCTGATAGGGCTCAAGGTTGATTCAACTGTCCATTCTTCTGAGGTCAATAAAATGACGACCCAGATTGTTGGTGGCAACATGCTGACTTTGTAAAATGCCCACAGAGTGAAGTGATATATAAGTTAAGCAATATATAAGTCTAAGTTCTATTGCTATCGCTAATGCTGTTCCTTTCATTTGCCCTTTTCATTGGGCAGAGATGTTTGAATTCATAATATTTTCTTCCAAACTTCCTTGCTATAATTTCTGCAAATGTCTGCATACTTTAAATCCATATCTGAATAGGTTTCAACTTGCATATATTATCAAAGTTGTAGATGGGAAATGCTCAGTCTTTATGTGCACTAAGCCAAGAAGCAGAAATTTATTTATGTTTGATATGTATGTTCAAATATAAGTGATGAATCATAGTTTGCAGCTAGAAGCATCCTTAGATTCAGTGAAACACTGAATTAATTGAGCCTTAATTGTACATGGCCATTAGTTGTACATGAATCATAGCTTTGTTTAGCCAAGATTAAATAATCTTCTCCCTTTCACTATACTCAGCCACAAAGCAGGGTTTCTCAAACCTTTCTGTAGACCTCTAAGTAAAAATTTTAAAAAATGTAGGGAACCCCAATTACCTTCAGCCGATGATTTCATCTCTTAAGAATGTAGAAACTCATGCTAAAAAGAATAATTACAGTTGCACTATTTATATCTTTCCATCCCCTCCATCTTTATACTAATTTTAAAATAATTTTTCTATTAAAACCTTAAATAAAAGATTAAGCTTTTATTTCCCAAATAAATTACTTCATTTACCACATGTTAGAACTGCAAGTCTTAGTACAAATTTGCTGGTCAAGAATAATCCTTGGTATGAATACCAAAGGGCAAATAAATATCCAACCCTCTTTTTAGATAGTCATTGTATTTCCCATTTACATTTTTCTTTTTATGTTGGATATATAAGAGCATAGATCTATTTAGCAGGGATCATGTATGCTCATAGTTGATAACTGAACTTGAAGCCTGTTCCCTGTTATACGGTTTTCTGAATTTTAAAGTTCATTTTTTCTTACTTATATTTTCACTGAACCATTTCAATGAACCAGTGTTCAGCTATTGATGGCACATTGGGAGGTGGCAGCAGAGGTGGTAAAGAGATTATAGATATTACCTGGTGGTTTATTTATTTATTTTGTCACACAGTATATATAAGCATAAGCATGAAATAACTATACAATATATAAGCATATATATAAGTATGAGTATGTAATAACTATATTAATTGGATATAACGAAAGGAAACAATAGGACAGGAATGGTAGGCATGATTGTGCTCTTATGCATGCCCCTTACAGACCTCTTAGGAATGGGGTGAGGTCAATGGCAGATAGTTTTTGGTTGAAGCTTTGGGGATTTTGGAAGAGACCACAGAGTCTGGTAGTGTATTCCAATTATGTGGGGAGGTAGCTGTGAAAGACCTGGTGGTTTCTCCTAATAAGCCTGTTCTGCAAAATACAGGTTGCGAATCATTGCCTAAAAGCGTTTGTGTTACAAGAAAACCACAAGCATACGCAACATCCATTATATCTAGCTAGCATGGCCACAAGACTGCAGCCCTGTGTAAAGAGGTAACTACTTTCTCATCTTCATAGTTTTGAAACATTCCTTCAGAATAGCGTTCAATGACTAATAAAATTATCAACATTAAATTAACAAATAGGACTATTTTCTGTTTTTCAACACAAAATACCCTTTAGTCATGCAGTGTTTTGTATAAAGGGAGCCAGGAATCTTTATTTATTTATTTATTTGGTTGGTTGGTTGGTTGGCTACTGGAAAGTTACAGCTGCTTTTGTAGACAAAATATAGAACATTAAGTCCCCCATATTGTAATTTAGACACTCAATGGGTCTCTTTGTTTTGGATGCTGATCTTAAAAGGGGGAAAAAAGCTCTTGTTTATGTGCTGGTTTGACCTACTTGCCTCTTCTGTTGTTAATAATAAAGTTCTTTCAAAGTCTTCAGTTCTATTTAAGTCTTGACTTTCAGGAGGAAGTAAGAGGAGCAGGAGAGCGGAGTAAAGACAAAGTTATGGTGTGTGGGCAAGATGTTTTAGGAAATACTTTCACTAGTCTGTCATGTTTATGATAGTTTCAGTAGGGTGATGATGTTTGGCAATGCAAAGTACACAGAAGAAAAGGAAACATGGAAAGTCCATTATCAGTGTAACTTTAATTAGCTTTTGTTATTCAGTTAGCCCCCAGTCCTTGTAATTGAAGAAGCTAAAACATACTTCATTCTTAAGTGCTAATATGTGACAGTGTGAAGAAACTTCTCCATGCCTAGCAAGTCAAAATAGGAGCAAATCAATCCAAAGCTTTCTATTTTTTAACCTCCCAAAAGTCACTGCTTTTTACTTTTTAAAGACACAATCCTGTGTCGAGCCAAAATGATTTGCAATTTAATAAAAGCTATAAATTGCCATTTGAATTTCAGTTGTATAGAAGCCATCTTATTGGCTATATTACTGAATAGAATACTGAAGATATATTGTCATGTACCTTCACTTTAAAAAAAAAAATGTTGCTGCAACATGCCAGCATTACAGCTCTTTTTCTACGGAAAACACAACATTCATGAGATGGAATGAATGTAAGTGATGCTATGCATGGAAACCTTATTAGTTTATGGGCAGTATGAAACTGAAGTCCATGCTGAACAGTTCAAAGCAGGGATGAAATCCAGCAGGTTCTAACAGGTTCTGGAGAACTGGTAGCGGAAATTTTGAGTTGTTTGGAGAACCGGTAAATACCACCTCTGGCTGGTCCCAGAGTGGGGTAGGAATGGAGATTTTGCAATATCCTTCCCCAGGAGTGAGGAAGGAATGGGGAATTTGCAGTATCCTTCCCCTGGAGTGGAGTGGGAATGGAGATTTTGCAGGATTCTTCCCCTGCCACGCCCACCAAGCCACACGCCCACTAAGCCATGCCCACAGAACCGGTATTAAAAAAAAATGAATTTCACCACTGGTTCAAAGGCTTCTTTGACTCTTGCTTCCCCCTCCTTCCCTGGAGCAAGGTCAAGTAGAAAGTTTTGGGTGGACAGGAGCTTCCATTTGAGTGGCAATTCCTACTTAGCCCGTTTGTTATGGGCACAGGGCAATTGGGGCAGTTAGCACAAATAATTTTTTTTAATGGCCAATTTTTAACTACTAGAGCTTTGCCACTTAATCATAGGTTTTCTACTTCTCAGAATACTGAGCAAAAATACATGAAGACAAACTTGTGAAGACAAGCCTTGTGGGGTAGTCCAAACAAAAGCACATCCAGACTTTTTTTTTTGTTTACATTTATATCCCACCCTTCTCCGAAGACTCAGGGCGGCTTACAGTGTGTAAGGCAATAGTCTCATTCTATTTGTATATTTACAAAGTCAACTTATTGCCCCCCCAACAATCTGGGTCCTCATTTTACCTACCTTATAAAGGATGGAAGGCTGAGTCAACCTTGGACCTGGTGGGGCTTGAACCTGCAGTAATTGCAGGCAGCTGTGTTTAATAACAGGCTTCTAACAGCCTGAGCCACACCACGGCCCTTAGCTCTAATTTTATTATAAGGTTATATTAACAGAATCTTGCAATTCTGAAAGTATTCTCCCTCAGTTCTACAGTCATTAGACAATCATTCTGAAATGATTGTGACATCTCCATTGCTTCTGTGGGCTAAGTTGCCTCTTATCTAATGTTGTCTAGTCTGAGATTCTTCCTCCTGTCTCCCGAAGTCATTTCTCCATGCCATTACCAGTTTGCTATGGAGAAATGCATATGTTTGCTATGACGTTTAAGGATAACTATAGTGGGAGGTTGGAGGCTCTGGCATAATCCAATCTTCAAAGAATAATTGCAAAAAGATAAAATTATATCTAGTAATATTTTTCTATTAGAGGGTACTGTGGGAGAGATTTTATCTTTGAGAAATAATAAATACTTGTTTTTCAGTATGGTTAAAAAATAGTATTTACATTATATTTCTGGGTGCATATATTGTATTCTATATATATGATTTAATGAACAAGATAAAAATGAATTAGTTGGAGTTATATCCATTAGCAGATAGAATAGAATAGAATAGAATAGAATAGAATAGAATAGAATAGAATAGAATAGAATGGAATGGAATGGAATGGAATCAAATGGAATGGAATGGAACGGAATGGAATAATAACTTTATTGTCACTTTAAATTTACATAATCAGCATACATTAAAATGAAATTTTGTTGCATACAGCTCTCAAAGGGTAACCGCCTCCAATATACACTATATACATACAAAAATATATGCATATACCTACATACATACTAATACATACTAAGTTTCATGCAGATACTATTCACCTATTCATTGAATCTTCAAGATCGCCTCTTTGGCAAAAAAGAAAAAGAAAAAAAGAAAAAAGAAAGAAAGAAAAAAGGAAAGAAATAGAGATTATCCAATGTGGATGTATGACCTCATCCAAAAGGATATGTTTTGAGGTGGCATAAGAAATGTCCATCCCAACTTCAAACTTCACCAACTGAGATTGTGAAAAGCTAAATTGCAGTTAGAGATCACCATCTCAATACGTTGGACACTCCTAAAGTCATTCAGAAATCAATAGGATTGCAGGGAATGGTGAACCATGGGCTGCCTGCAGTTTTTACCATTCAAAGTGGACCCTCCCCCAAGTGTCTGAGATCAGGCTACCCAATTTCAGTGGCAAAACAGACAATATCAGATGTAGGGGCTTTGCTGTTCTTGGGGGTTTGTTTTGTTTTGTTTTTGAAAACAAATGGTCAAAGACATAATAATAATAATTTGGGAAGTGAAACCATTTCTACTTCCACCCTTATAATCTGAGAAATTCAGCCATGGTTGCATTACTGAAATTTGACTAAAGTTTGGTAGCATACGTTTTTGAGTTAAAAATGAAAATAAGAGTATCAATCATAATCTTGAAATTTAATCTCTCTAAAATCCTAACATTCATTAAAAATGCCACCAGTTGCTTGGGAGGGACCATTGTGTTTTCATATGAAAACATTGCTGACTCCTGAGGTAAGATTTATTTAGGGGTTTAAAATGCTTTTCATTTCATTTTTTACTTTACCATATCTTACATTATGTTCAGGTTAGCCTACGGTTCTGTACTGAAATGGCCACAGAAAATATATGGGAACTCTCTCAAAAGATGAACACATAACCTCAGAACACTGCAACCGTCATTAATACAACCCAATTGTCAAGCATCTGAATGTAAATCATGTGACCATGGGGATGCTGCAACGGTCTTATGTGTGAAAAATGGTCACAAGTCACTTTTTCAGTGACGTTATAACTGGCGGTGGGTTTCCAATATTCTTACTACCGGTTCACCCTGCGCACACACGCTCACATTGTGTGCGCACCATCCGTACATGCACCTAGCCTTCCGCATATGTGCTTTGTTCACGCACATGCCTTCCGCGCATGCGCCCAGCCTCAAAAACATGGCTAAATAGGACAGCATTACATCCAGGTGGTGGCCCATCCACAGTCGCTGCTACCTGTTCACCCAAACTGGTATGAACCGGCTGAATACCACCTCTGGTTATAACTTCCAACAATCACTAAATGAACTGTTGTAAGTCGAGGACCAACTGTACATGATTCCCTCAGTGCAATGTCTCAGTGAAATCAAGCATGACTCCATTTGACAACCTGCTTGCTTAACAATAGAAATTCCTATCCCAAGAACTACCCGTACTTCATTTTGAATAAAAAAAACCCTATAATGTCGTTGATAGTAAGGAAAACATTTTAACCAACTGCTCATATTTTGCAACCGCAAAGTAAAGTACATAAAATTGAAGCTGCATATAAAGCGATGTTCTTAGTAAATAAGTATGTTTAAAATGGCAGTCAAAAAGTCACTGACTAAAATGAAACGCTCGTTCCTCTTTCTCTTTGTCATTCCAATTAAAATGTCATGCATCCTGTTATGTATTGATGTTTGTACCTTTAAATATTTGAGCGGGAAATCAGCACGTTGCTGATTGGACGAAGCCTCCAGCAGAACTGTATAAAAGGAGAGGTTTTTCCCCCAGCCTGTTGCTGGGTTCACCCTATATTAAAGAGCTGTTGTCACTACCCTGGTCTCCAGCCTCGTTACTTCCCAAACTTAACATTGGCGACGAAGGTGGGATTTCGAGGTTGAGGAGAACCAGAACCGAGCTGAAGCACGATAGACTCGAACCCAGCAAATCCAGGGCAGAAAAGCGGAGATGGCCAGTTACACTCCGCCCGCACCGTTCGACCCGGCTAAGGAGAAATGGGGAACGTATATGACCCGTTTCGAAAGTTTCCTAGAAGCCAACGAACTGCACGGAGTTCCAGACAACCGAAAAAGGGCTTATTTCTTAAGCCACTGCGGTCCGGAGGTCATCGACATCGCGGAAGCCCTGGCAGAGCCAACGCCGTTGCAGTCGGTGTCGTGGCCAACTTTACAGACATTACTAAAAAATCACTTCGCACCAACGCCGTCCAAGTACGTGCGGCGGTTTGAATTCGGAGAGCGAAGGCAGATGGAGGGCGAGTCCATCGGTGACTACATGGCCGCCATAAGAAGAGCGTCCAAGGACTGCGGATACCGTGACCTAGACGAGGTGCTCCTCGAGCAACTCATCCGAGGGGTCAAAGACATCCGTTTACGGCGACGGCTGCTAGCAAAGAGCAACCTAACGCTGGCCAACGCTCTGGACGAAGCCAGAGCACATGAAATGTCCTCCCAAGCGGCAGAGACGCTACAGAAGCCGGTCCGACAAAAGGCGGCGCAAGGCAACTCCGTGCACCAGGAGGAGGTTCAGACCGAATCCGACGGTGAAGACGAGGAAGGGTCTGCCGCACCGAAAACGCGACAAAGGGGACCGAGACGAATGCGGAAGCTGCGGTCAACACCAGCGCCAACGCTGCAAATTTAAAGACGCGACATGTCGGTGTGGGAAGAAAGGGCACCTAGCTCAAGTTTGTCGAGCGCCCAACCTTCCCGCCGAAAATTCAAATCGCCAATCAGAGCGCGGAATCGGCAAGGCGACCCGCGATTGGCTCAAACAAAAAGGCGCGGATTCCAACCAAACAACTGTGGTCATAGGCGCGCCTCGACCAAAGTGGAGAAGAAGATCTTCACCAGGCCAAAATAGAGGGAGTGCGGTGCCGGCTTGAAGTAGACACGGATCAGCGATCACCATCATGTCCTGGGACACTTTGATGAAGTCGCTGCCGTCCGTCAAGCGCCACCTGCAAGCACAACGACTACGAGTCCACGACTACCAGGGAATCGATCCCTGTTCGAGGGACCACCTCCGTCCGAGTCGAGTACGGCCCTCACAAGAAGACCCTGCCCATCACGATCGTCGAAGGAACTCTGCCCAGCCTGTTGGGGCTAGACTGGTTTCGTGCCCTGGGCATGGGAGTGACTGGCATCTACAGAAGTGACTGCAACTTGAAAGACATTCTCTTTAACGAGTTCGAAGATGTCTTCAAGGACTGCCTGGGCAAGTACAAGGGGACCCCTATTTCCTTCAACTTAGACCCCCAGGTAGCCCCCATTAGGCTTAAGGCGAGGAGAGTCCCTTTTGCCCTAAAACCGAAAATCGATAAGGAGCTGGACAAGCTCATAAATCAGGGGATTTTGGTGCCAGTCGATCACGCAAAGTGGGAGACGCCAATCGTCACCCCAATAAAGTCGGACGGGTCCATTAGAATCTGCGCTGACTACAAGGCGACGCTTAACAAAGCCTTACAGAAAAGCGCTTACCCGGTTCCAGTGGTGCAACACTTATTGCACTCTTTGGGGCAAGGGCAAGTCTTTGCAAAGTTAGACTTGGCCCAAGCCTACCAACAACTGCCAGTAGACGCCCGCACAGCCGAAGCCCAAACGATTGTGACGCACAGGGGGGCCTTCAAGTGCACCCGATTGCAATTTGGGGTCAGTGTGGCACCAGGGCTGTTCCAAAACCTGATGGAACGACTACTGCAGGGGCTCCCAGGGGTAGTTCCTACTGATGATGTCCTAATTTCAGGGAAAACATGGAGGAATTGGGGAGCGGTTAAGAAAGGTCTTGAGCATTTTCCGGACAGCGGATTAAAAGTCAAGACAAACAAATGCCAGATCGGGGTCGAATCCGTCGATTTCTTGGGCTACCGGATAGACAAGAAAGGAATTCACCCTACTGAGAGCAAGGTTAAGGCAATTAGGAAGGCTCCAGCGCCCAAAAACAAAGCAGAGCTGCAGGCATTCCTGGATTGGTTAATTTTACGCGGTCTTTTAAAGAACAAAGCAACTGCTATGGAACCGCTGCATAGGCTCTTAGGAAAAAATACTGTTTGGTCTTGGGGAAAGTCAGAAAATAGGGCTTTTGAAGCAGTAAAGAACCTGCTCTCAAGTGATAGCCTGCTCATCCAATATCACGACTCATTACCCCTAGTACTGGTTTGCGATGCCTCCCTTATGGGGTGAGGTCTGTGCTCAGCCATAGACTCCCAAACGGCACAGAAGCCCCCATAGCGTTCTACTCTAGAACGATGTCCTCCCCAGAGAGGAACTACAGCCAATTAGACAAAGAAGCACTAGCCATTGTATCAGGGGTCAAGAAATTCCACGAGTATGTCTTTGGGCGGAATTTTGAAATCGTGACTGACCACAGACCGCTACTAGGGATACTGGCTGGCGATCACCAACGCCTGTGGCACTTTCGCCACGCTTGACCCGTTGGACTATATTCCTAGCCGCTTACTCGTACAAGCTGCAGCATCGACCAGGAAAAGAAGTGGGGCATGCAGACGCGTTAAGCCGATGCCCACTACCAGGGGCGACTGAAGACCCCACTCCGGGGACGCCCATCCTACTGATTGACTCGTTGGACTCTGGCCCAGTCACATCTAAGGAAGTGGCTCGGGCATCATACCGGGACATTGTGTTAAGGACTGTACTCGGTTGGGTACAGAGAGGGTGGCCCGCTGCGCCGGGCGAACAGTTCAAAGAATTTGTTAAAAAACGAGATGAGCTCTCGGCTCAAGGGGGGTGCCTGTTATGGGGTGATCGTGTAATAATTCCTGATAAGCTAAGGGGAAAGGTATTGGACCTCCTCCACGAGGGTCACCCAGGGATCGTAAGGATGAAGGGGTTAGCTAGAAGCTATGTGTGGTGGCCACTCATGGACGCAGAGATTGCTGAGAGGGTAGGGAAATGCCAAGCTTGCCAAGAGTCCAGACCTCTACCCCCAACGGCCCCAGTCAGAGAATGGGAAAAGCCCCAGGGCCCCTGGTCAAGAATCCACATTGATTTTGCTGGCCCTTTCCACGGCCAAACGTTCCTAGTGGTTGTTGATGCATTTTCCAAATGGTTGGAGGTCATCCTCATGAAGTCCACTACGGCCGAAGCAGTAATCGCAACCCTGCGCCACCTATTCGCAACTCACAGGTTGCCGGACACTCTGGTGTCCGACAATGGGCCCCAATTCACGGCAGCCCAGTTTGAAGAATACCTGGCAGAGGAAGGCATCCGACATGCCCTCTCTGCGCCTTTCCACCCTGCGTCGAATGGCCTTGCAGAGCGTTCCGTCCGGAGCGCTAAGGAGGCATTGTCCAGGCTCAAGCCAGGTGACTGGCAAACAAAAATAGACTTTTTCCTAGCCGTCCAGCACAGAACCCCAAGCACGGCCACCGGAAAAGCCCAGCCGAATTGCTAATGGGACGGAAACTCCGTGCCCACTTGACGCTTGAACCCCATTACACACCGAGGGTTACAAGGGGAACTAGAAAAGACAAGGAAATGAGCATAGGCGACGGGTGTGGGCCCGAAACTATGGGGACGGCCCTAGTTGGTTCGCAGGACAAATAATAAAGATAACCGCCCAAAATCGACGTGGTAGAGCTACCAGACAACCGAGTGTGGCGGCGCCACATAGATCAGTTAAGGAAACGAATAACTGACCAAACCGAACCAAAAGAAACAGATCATGACCAATACCACTTTGAATCCACAGCTGACAATGACCGGGAGGCGCAAGACTTAGCTGAGGTCCCAGAGTTCCAGCGACGCCATCAGGTCCCCGAGGAAGCAGCAGGAAAATTCCAAAATTAATCCAAGGCCGGATGGCCAAGAAAAAGAGTCGGCCAATAATCCGGAGCCCGATGGCCCAGAGAAAGAGCTGGGAGGAGAAAACAGCCCCTCCGACCAGCTCAAAACACCACCCAGAACTGAACCGCGCAGGTCAGAAAGAACTAGGAGACGCCCAGGTTATTTGCGTGACTACGTCGAAAAATAACATGTAAATAAATATGTAAATAGAGGCAAAGTGTTTTCTGGGAGGGGAGGAGTGTTATGTATTGATGTTTGTACCTTTAAATATTTGAGCGGGAAATCAGCACGTTGCTGATTGGACGAAGCCTCCAGCAGAACTGTATAAAAGGAGAGGTTTTTCCCCCAGCCTGTTGCTGGGTTCACCCTATATTAAAGAGCTGTTGTCACTACCCTGGTCTCCAGCCTCGTTACTTCCCAAACTTAACACATCCCATCAGAATAATTTACGGTGTGCTTTGGAATTACCTGAACGAGAGAAAAGAAGCATTTTAATCTTTCAGGAGAGCATGAAATTATGTTAGCAGGTAATTTATGGGAGCTATAAATAAACATAGATTGCAAGTAGTACTTTTTTTGTTTGTTTTGGAAACAGGAAAAGTAAGCAGCTACCTTCACCAAAAAAAACATGAGTAATGGTGTGAAAATATAAGCACAAAACAGGCTGAATTTTCAAAGAGGGAGCCACATGAATCTACATAAGCAAAGTCTTCTGGCACCCTCAAACCTGGGACAGGGACTCTATTGTCCTGCAGATGGTGCTGAACTACAATTCCAGGTAGCCTTATCAACCCTATTGGTGTCAGGATAGTGATAATTTTTGTTCAGCAGTGCTTAAAAAGGTAAAGGTAAAGGTTCCCCTCCCACATGTGTGCTAGTCGTTCCCGACTCTAAGGGACGGTGCTCATCTCTGTTTGAAAGCTGAAGAGCCAGCACTGTCCGAAGACATCTCCATGGTCACGTGGCCAGCATGACTAAACATCAAAGGCACACGGAACGCTGTTACCTTCCCACCAAAGGTGGTCCCTATTTTTCTACTTGCAGTTTTTACGTGCTTTCGAACTGCTAGGTTGGCAGAAGCTGGGACAAGTAACGGGGGCTTACCCCGTTACGCAGCACTAGGGATTCGAACTGCTGAACTGCCGACCTTTCGATCGACAAGCTCAGCGTCTTACCCACTAAGCCACCGCGTTCCTTGTTCAGCAGTGCTTGGAAGAACTCAAATACTCAAATGCCTGGTCCATCAGTTGCATCCCTTTCTAGACCGGGATGCCTTATGCACGGTCACTCACGCCCTCGTCACTTTTCGCCTGGACTACTGCAATGCTCTCTACATGGGGCTCCCCTTGAGGAGCACCCAGAGGCTTCAGTTGGTCCAGAATGCAGCTGTGCGGGTGATAGAAGGAGCCACTCGTGGCTCCCATATAACACCAATCCTGCGCAGGCTGCACTGGCTACCTGTGGTCTTCCGGGTGCACTTCAAGGTGCTGGTTACCACCTTTAAAGCGCTCCATGGCTTAGGACCAGGGTATTTACGGGACCGCCTGCTGCCACTGTTTGCCTCCCATCGACCTGTGTGCTCCCATAGGGAGGGCCTCCTCAGGGTGCCATCAGCCAAACAATGTCGGCTGGCGACCCCCAGGGGGAGAGCCTTCTCTGTGGGGGCACCTACCCTCTGGAATGAGTTTCCCCCAGGACTTCGACAACTTCCCGACCTCCGAATCTTTCGCCGTGAGCTGAAGACGTACTTATTCTTCCATGCAGGACTGGCATAAAATGGAAATCCACTATTAATTTTAATGGGGTTTTTTATGATTTTATTGTGTATTTTAATTAATTGGGCCAAATTGAATAGGTTTTTTAAAATTGGTTTTAATTGTATATTGTACTTTTTACTGTGTTTTACTTGGCTGTAAACCACCTTGAGTCCTTCGGGAGAACGGCGGTATAGAAATATAATAATAATAATAATAATAATAATAATAATAATAATAATAATAATAATAATAATAAAAAATAATTTTTATTATTATTATTATTATTATTATTATTATTATTATTCGCTTAACATGATTCAATTTACAACTACAATGATTTACTTAACAAACGTGACAAAAATGGCCGTAGAATGAGGCACTCAGTTAACAACTCAATTAACAACTTCCTCACTTAGCAATGCAGGGGTGGGTTCTACTTACCTTTACTACCGGTTCGCAACAGGATAACGCACGCATGCGCAGAAGCTTCCTAATGATGTTGAGGTCAGTGGGCAGAGCCTCCCCCGGTTTTACTACCAGTTCGCAAGAACCAGTCCGAACCGGGGGCAACCCACCACTGTAGCAATGGAAATTTGGGACTCAGTTGTGTAAGTTGAGGGCTATCTATATTAAAGCAATAAATGATATCCTAAGTCCTACATAATGATCAAATTATCGAACTGAAACAAAACCACACTTTTCTTTAATGTAACCATTAGAAAGTTCACATTTCTCTTTATAATCTTGTGGATAAATCTGTTTTTTTTTTAAAAAGGAGATACAGAAGATTAAAAAAAAAGAAGTACAGCAGTCCAATGCAGAGATACAATAAATAAAGACTTTATTTTATTCTTGTTGTTGGCTGTGCCCAGAAGGAAGCAGAGAACTATCAAAAGACTATAAGAAATGTCCTCTTCCCCCCCCTTCCCGCTCCCCACAGACAGATAAAAATATGTGCCCAGATGCAGAAGCAAAATGAATGGCCATCACATAGAGCTCTCACAGATGCCCTCCCACCCACTTGTCTCATTGACAAGTAGGGACCTTTAAATACTTCATGGGGTAACATATTCCCATGTTGTCAAAAAAAAAAAGAAAAGAAAAGAACTCTTGATGTTTCAGACTATCAAATTTTTGAAGACGCGTTAGGTTTTGATATGTGCCTACCAATGTTCCAGGAAGCTGCTAGACAACGAGCCAGCCAACAAGAGGTGGGTTTCAGCAGGTTCTGACCAGTTCTGGAGAACCAGTAGTAAAAATTCTGACTGGCCCCGCCCCCCATCTATTCTCTGCCTCCCAAGTCCCAGCTGATCGGGAGGAAATGGGGATTTTGTAGTAACCTTCCCCTGGAGTGGGTTGGGAATGGAGATTTTACAGTATCTTCCCCTGCCACGCCCACCAAGCCATGCCCACCAAGCCATGCCATGCCCACCAAGCCACACCCACAGAACCATTAGTAAAAAATGTTGTGATCCACCACTGCAGCCAACCCTTAATAGAAATGCTCTGGTAATGGAGTCCAAAGAATTAATCTGTTTGAGAATCAAGGTGCATAATAACAGTCAAAAGCGAATTCTAGGAATAGCAATAGCAATAACACTTAGACTTATATACCGCTTCACAGTGCTTTACAGCCCACTCTAAGCAGTTTAGAGTCAGCATATTGCCCCACAATCTGGGTCCTCATTTTACCCACCTCAGAAAGATGGAAGGCTGAATTAACCTTGAGCCTGGCGAGATTCGAACTGCCAAATTGCAGTAAGCCGGCAGTCAGCAGAATTAGTTGCAGTACCGCATTCTAACCACTGCACCACCGTGGCTCTTACACATACAGTACACAGTTTTCAGTAGCATCTGCCCATGGGGAAAACTTGTATCCTATTTTTTAATGAATTTACTATTGTATGTTGAAAAAAGAAAAAAGCCTGCATAGAGGCCTATCCTGTTGCACTAATGAAATACTGCTAACACAGTAACAACTTTAATAAATGTTTTAATTTGTAAGACTGAAGTAATAATAATAATAATAATAATAATAATAATAATAATAATAATAATAATAATAATAATAATAATAATAATATTTTAATTTTTATACCGCCCTTCTCCCGAAGAACTCAGGGCGGTGAACAGCCAGATAAAACAATACAATATATTACAATAAAAACTATTTAAAAAACTTATTCAATATGGCCTAAATTAGATATAAAATGTATAATATAAAATAAACCCCATTTAAAATCGAATTAAAAACCCCTATTAAGCCAATCCTGCTCGGAAGAATAGATACGTCTTCAGCTCGCGGCGAAAAGTCCGGAGGTCAGGAAGCTGTCGAAGTCCTGGGGGAAGCTCGTTCCAGAGGGTAGGAGCCCCCACCGAGAAGGCTCTCCCCCTGGGGGTCGCCAGCCGACACTGTTTGGCTGACGGCACCCTGAGGAGACCCTCTCTATGGGAGCGTACTGGTCGGTGGGAGGCATGTGGTAACAGAAGGCGGTCCCGAAGATACCCCTAAAGTCTAGTATGGTTTCCAGGCCTGACATCAGTTTGGTTTGGTTTGAACCAAAATCTGTTGACCCCATACAGAGCCCTCCCCCAGCCTCCAAACATTGGAATAGAACATCCACAGCATCATTTGGGTAACCTGGGTAGAGATATAAAGCTGGGTATCTTCATTTCACTAGGAATACCTCACCCTGAATCATTGAATAATTTCTCCAGCAGTCTCACGCAGAGTTAAATAGGAGAGGTAAAGAGACGGGATCATGCAGCACCCCACAAAGTAAAGGATGTGGACTGGACCTCCACCCAGTGGTGGGATTCAGATGGTTCTCTCCGGATTGCAGGAACCAGTAGTGGCAACTCCGGGAGGCTCCGCCTGCCCACCCAGATGTAATGCACGATTACTGCGCATGCTCAGAAGGCCATGCGCATGTGCAGAGGTGGTGTGTGCGCTCACATTTGCAAACTGGTAGGGAACTTAAGTGAATCCCACCTCTGCCTCCACCCTCCTATCAACGCCACTTGGAACCCGGCCTAGAGGAAGAAGGAGAACTAACACAGCACAGTACCACCCACTTGTAACTCCTGAACTCAGTCCAGAAGAATAGCATGATGAGTGGTACTGAAAGCCACTGAGAGGTCAGAAAGAGCCAGGACTGACATTCTACTCCATTGCCAGAAATCATCCAAAAGTGCAAATGATGCCACCTCTGTCCCATATCCCAGCCTGAATCCAAATTAAGAGGCTCTGAGAATCTGTTTCATCCAGAGTCCTTTGAAGCTGTGGTATTATCATCTTTTCCACAAGGAAGTTTGGAAATTGGACAAAACCTGCCTAGACTGGTTGGGTCAAGTAATGGCCCCTAGAGAAGGGGTAAAGGGGGCAATGATTAATCCTTCCATCAAGGAAGAATGAACCACTGCCCAAACCCAACCATATATCCCCTCCCAGAAATAGCAATAGCACTCAGATTTATATTCCACTTCATAGTGCATTACAGCTCTCTCTAAGCAGTTTGCAGAGTCAGCATATTGTCCCCAACTATCTGGGTCCTCATTTTACCGAGTTCGGAAAGATGGATAACTTTGAGCCAGTCAGAATCAAACACTTGGCAGCAAGCAGAGTTAGCATGCAATTCTGCATTCTCACCACTGCTCCACCACAGCTTCTCCCAGGCTTGACCAGTCAGGATGGTTATGAATCTAATACAATGATTGCCAAATTAACAGCTACAAGAACCCTGTCATACTTATAGTCTTATAGTCTTATTTAAACTTTTCCAAAGCCTGTAATGCAAATAGAAGTGAAGTTCAGAAGCTGATTCAGCTAACGCAGAGGGCACTTTAATTATTCAGGGAGCTGGGAATCATATATAAAGTTTAATAGGCTACCATAAAACTAAAAGCAACCTATTCCCATGATGGTGATTTTGAGTTTTATTGTAGCAGGCTGAAATATGACATTTTCGAAGAAAGAAAATATAACACTTCAAAGAAGAAGATGCTAAATGCATGTGTTCTTTGCAGTGTGTGGTGTTCTTGATGCAAATATAAAGAGTTGCTTTCCACTTGTTTTCAACCCTTGAGGTTAGAATAGTAAGACTCAAGCAATGCACCAATAAAACAGCCCTCAATAAGTTTGATCATGTATATATTTGGAATAAACACAGGAATCCATGGAAGGAAAATTGTTATAGCCCTCCATGATTTCCCTTGTGCTCAGTTTTCTTAGGATTTATCTGGCAAAGATGATGTAATAACACCTAGAATGAGTACAATGCCACACAGTCCTTTGGCAACACACGGTTGCTTGGGAGCAAAAAAAAAAAAGACACTTTATTTCCAAGCAACCTTTATAAAGACACTTTATTTCCAAGTATTATCAAAGGATGGTATGGCATTGTACTCATTCTAGGTGTTATCACATCATCTTTACCAGACAAATTAAGTGTGAATTATTTCTAAATATGGAATATTCATATTTCTTTTCTTTTTTAATTCCTTTCTCCAAGATAGTTGTTGTTGCTGTTCTTTTGCATGGAATATTGGTATTTTAAAGGCAATAGAATAAGAAATGGTGAGATTTTTAAAATGATCACTAGTACTAACTAGCGCTAACCCCCTAGAGTCGGGAACGACTAGCACGTATGTGCGAGGGGAACCTTTACCTTTACCTTTTAGGACTAACAAGGTAACTTTATAACCTCCAGCAGAGCATATTAAACTTTCTTACAATTTAAAATATTTAAAACTGGAGTTCTATTGAAGTAAGTCATTCTGACTTCAGTGGGATTTTTTTCAAAATCATATTCTTCCAAATAGCGCTTACGTTTTAAGAAATCAGGAGCTTAATTCCTCTTTCATAATACAGAATGTCTAAAACTCAGAGATTTCTTTCTTTCCCAATACTAGTGTTGGCTTAAAAATTTAGTATTTACAGCATGTGGTTTTAAAAGAATGCTAGGAGGGTGTGTGTGTGTTTTTTTTCTTACGTTATTTTGGATTTTTGGTTGTCCTTTCTGTAAGCATTTGGTTTATGGCAAAAGTACCCTCACCTTCAGAGGGTGACTCATTAGAGTTTTCCCCTCCCAAGTGTAAAAAGGTCCCATCATCAATGTGTCAATCTAGGAAGGAACATTTTCACTGTTTAGATTAATGCTAACTTCTCAATTTGTCATTCTGACAGTTCTGCTAAAAGAATGTATGCAGAAAGCTGATAGTGTCAAGTCCTGGAAATCACTTGAACATTTGAGTTGCGCTTGAAAAGTTTTGAGATCTGGTGATACATCTCTTTCAACGTTGCTTCTAGTAAGGACTGTGGTCATCTGTGGCAACTCTGTTAAGTCTACCCCTTATGTCAGATGCTGTCCTTCTGATAAAAGTACGGTTGTCCATACTTTGCTGATTGCCCAGTTGAACTATTTTATCTATCAATTGTAATGGATGATATCACTTATCATCATGGCATCAATATCTTTGTCCATCCCTATGTCCTTGAGTTACGACCACAATTTGAGCACAAGATTTCTGTTGCTAAGCGGAACAGTTGAGTGAATTTTGCCACATTTTACGACTTTTCTTGCCACTGTTGTTCAATGAGTTGATGCAGTTGATAAGTTAGTAACATAGCTGTTAAGTGAATCTGGCTTCCCCATTGACTCTGCTTGTCAGAAGGTTGCAAAAGGGGATCACATGACCCCGGGACACTGCAACCACCATAGATATGAGTCAATTGCCAAGCATCCAAATTTTGATCATGTGACCATGGGGATGCTGCAGTTGTAAGCGTGAAAAACAGTCATAAGTCACTTTTTTCAATGTCGTTACTTTGAAAGTCGCTAAATGAACTGTTGTAAGTTGAAGACTAGCTGTACTGAATATAAGTTAAAGGATCAATGTCTGAAACTACAAGGCATCCTGCAACTAATTACTAAGAGATTACTTTATTATCCAAGTAATGTTTATGCCGTCTAGATGTGGTAAAGGAAAAGAGCATATAATGTGACTCCATTGTACCAACTAAAAGAAAACTAGAGCCATAAAATCATAAAAGGGAAAAAATGGCAACAATTTCAATTTCCATGTTGTTCTAAATAGGAAGCAAAGCAACACTTCTGTTTCTTCCAATAAAGCTGACCCTAGCAGATTTCTCTTTTGAGTTCTGGAAACTTGCTACCAAATTTAACTTTTAACTCAGTTGGTCACACCCGGTCATTTCCTCCATGAAACAGTGAAACTGAGTGAAGTATTTGCATAAAGGGAGTGTCTTAGGACATATCCATCCCTTCCTCAAGGAGCCCCAGGCAACAGATCAAGATTTTTTCTGGCCTTGAATCTGCAAACCTAGACTATCCCCAGGAAGGATCCTCTTGCAAAGTGACCAGAAATTAAGTGGAAAAATCAGGAGTTCTTGTAAATCCTGCAAATGAATTCCAGATGCATTGGACAAAAGGGCACTGTGGTGCTCAGGAAGGTCTGGTTATGAGTTCTGTATTCCAACAATACCTGTGTGCCTTTCTGACCACAAGGTAACACCGGAAGGAAATAGCACAGCTTTCTCCTATTTATACATTTATATAATGTATAAATAATATACATTATTTATGTAATGTATATTCATTACATAAAAGGTAGGACTCTACAATTGTCCAACAGGACTGCAGCCTGTTATATTGCTCTAAATATTTATTCATGCTGATACAACTCAGTTTTCTGGATTTCTTTATGCCTTACTTCTATTAAAAATAAAGCTTGTTTAAGAAAACAGGAAAATTTTCTCCAGTAGGAGAAAAGGATCTACATAGGAGAAAGTAGAAATAATACAAAGGATTACTTCACAGAATAGGTTAACTCATTTATTAAATTATAATTTACTGTATCAAAACAATTGCTTGGATTTTATCCGTACATTTGGCTAAAATGAGATTGGCTAGTTTATGGTTTTATGTATTATAGAAATACAGCTGTAGAACCACAGTCTAGCCATATTAAGTCTACCACTTTGGGTGAAGCCAGCTAATGAATGATGTCCCATTTCTTCTGAATATTTATGCAGATTATGCAGAAGAAATGGGGCATCAATCGTTACAAACACAAACACTAATAAGGATATAGAAGCCCCGGTTACTTTGTATATTCATTACATAAAAGGTAGGAGTCTACAATTGTCCAATAGGACTGCAGCCTGTTATACTGCTCTAAATATTTATTTTGCTGATTAACTGTTATCCATCTCTTCAAACTAGATTGGGGGTGGGGGAGAACCATAAGATCTGAAAAGATTAGCTAGAGGGGACAACAAGCAGTTACAGTCCTTAACAGGGGTGAAATGTAAAATTTGTTACTACCAGTTCTGTAGGCATGGCTTGGTGATGGCCAAAGAAGTTGAGAAAAAATGCTTTTAAAAGTAAAAAAAGTAAAAAGAAAAAGTTGGCCATGGCCACCCAGTCACATTAACCGACGATCCCAGCTGAGCCACGTGATCTTCAGAGGCTTTTTTTTTTACTTGTAAAAGCATTTTTTCTTCAGCTGAAAAATTTTTTTCTTCAGCTGAAGAAAAAATTCTTTTAAAAGTAAAAAATAAAACTTCTGATGTTTGCGCGGCTCAGCTAGGCATGCCGGGGGACGGGGGGGGCAGGGATTTTTGTTACCGGTTCTCCGAACCACCCACCACCATCGCTACCGGATCAGGCGATCTGGTCTGAACCGGGAGCATTTCATCCCTGGTCCTTAATTACTGCAAACTGAATTTGTTTTATTTGAGTTATCTCTTGAATAAAGTACATACCTTGAATCTGGAAGGGGGAAAGATCCTGTGCCAACAAACATAACAAAACACAGCAAAGTTTTGATTGAGTTGCTTTATTAAGATTAGTTATGAAGAGTGATGGAGAAATCAAGTAACAGTGGAAAGAAATATAACAAACTACTTTGATAAAGTTTCCAAACACTGAACACCCAAGATATTCCAAGATGACAAATAGCTGCCTATAAATGACAAACTCATGAAAAAATTAACGTTATCATAGGCTTTGCTATTCACTTACCCAGGAGGAAGTTAAATAAAAATGCCTGGCACAAGTAGGACATGAAAAATAGCAATTAAATAAAAAAGAAACCTATTGAACTGGTGTACTCATACAACCTGCCACGCCAAGCAAATCAAACAGTGAAATATGTGAATCAAATTATTTAAACTTTCCATGGATCTATCCTTGTATATCCTCACTACTTACAGTTGAATGTTGTGTTAACTATCCCAATTTTCTGGTTACCCCTGATCCGACCACAAAATTGGGTGCAGTGGGGTTGGCTAATTAGCTATTCAGTAAATGTGCACACAGCCACAATGTACGAATTAGCTAAACAGTATTATGCAAACAATTTGATTCATTTATAATGTAATGGTTCGGGTGAACCTCTTTACTAAATTGGTAGGTAACTTTGCTAATTTAGTAGCAAAATTAAGATTGTTGCACAAATAAGTATATAATATAAATCCTACAACCTGTAGGATTAAGATTGTATTAACCTGTATACAACCTGTATTAAGATTGTTGCACAAATAAGTATATAATATAAATCCTACAGGTTGGTCACTTTCTGGTCAGGATCATGGCCAAATTAACCCTGAAGATCTCTAAATAATTATATGTTAACTTATAATATTGGATATTGAGGTCCTTGTTTTAGTTGACCTCAGAAGGGAGGGCTGAGTTTAAATTTTCCTTATGGCTTTTGAGGACAAAGATGAGAAGTTAGAGTGGCTTTTTCAGTCTTTTTCTTTAATGAATTTGAGATGGAAGAAAGCTAGGGGAGACTTCACTGTAGTTCTGACTGTTGGGTTTGAGAAATGAGGAGGCAGGAGACGGGTCTTCAATAACAACAGCTCTTTACTTTATTGTGTGAAGCCAGCAACTGGAACAGGAGAACAGTCCTCCTTATATACCTTTTAGGCTGAGGCACCAGCCAATTAGAAACATGCATTTTCCCACTCAAATTTCCCTCCAAGAATTGAAATACATAACACTAACTCCAATCAAGTCATTGTCCATCTCTGTAGGTGTAAAGCAAGGGTGAAAAACTTGTGTCATCACGGAAGCATCACGTGATGTATCGGGACTTTTTTCTCCTTCGCTAAACTGGGCGGGGCCAGCACATGACACATCTAGATTGCGGGCCGTGGGTTTGACACCCCTGGTGTAGAGTCAGTCTGCTGTAGTGGTGAAGACATCAGACTAGAAACTGGGAGATCATGAATTCTAGTCCCATCTTAGTAACAAAGTCGGCTTGGTCATCTTGGGCCAGTCAATTTCTCTCAGCCCTAGGAAGGAGGTATTGGCAAACTATTTCTCAAAAAATATTGCCAAGAAAACTACAGGGATTTATCCTGGAAGTCTCCGAGAATTGGACATGACTGAATAAAAGGAAGAAAAGAAAAGATCAGTAGGTAAGTCATTTTCCATGGTTTGAGCCATATTAGAGATTCATCCCCGCATCCAGTTTTACCCAACATAAAGATCCACGCCAATCATCCTTTGAGGCCATGAACATGTAACATCACCCTCCTTCTTCCCTTGTCCACCGCAATTGTAGCCTATAACTGTTCTTTCCTTGCTCCTTCAGAAATAAAGTTTTTTCACTTCTGCCGCTGCAAGTCATTCTAAATGCTTTGAGGTAAACAGGAGGATGTCCTGCTCTTATTGAGTACTCTTAAAGCTCCTGAAATGATTTTCATCCTGGGCATTGATTTTCATGGCCGTTTGCTTTTAAGCAACAGAAAACCAAGACTCTCCCACCATGCAAAAGGGAAGAGGAACTGGGAGAGGAAAGATAGATTGCCTTTTTTACCAGAATTCCCCCTGGCCCTGGAAAGCAGACATGGAAGGTGAAGATCATTTGCTGCCACTTTTCCAAGTAGATTAGAGAATTGGAAACAAGGGATTTTCCCCCATGCTGCTTCCCCCCCCCCACGACGAGTGGAGAATGGATAGAAAGCTTGTCTTTTGGACACCAGTTCTTCTGATAACCAAAAGCAGTGGTGGAATTCAAATTTTTTTACTACCGGTTCTGTGGGCGTGGCTTGGTGGGTGTGACAGGGGAAGGATACTGCAAAATCCCCATTCCCTCCTCACTCCTGGGGGAAGGCTATTGCAAAATCTCCATTCCCACCCCACTCTGGGGTCAGCCAGAAGTGTATTTTCCTGTTCTCCGAACTACTCCAAATTTCTGCTACCGGTTCTCCAGAACCTGTCAGAACCTGCTGGATTTCACCCCTGACCATTGGTTGGATTCAGCCAGTTCGCACCACTTCGGGAGAACCAGTTGTTAACTTTTTGAGCCAGAGTCTCCAACCTTGGCAACGTTAAGCCTGGAGGATTTCAACAACCAGAATTCTGGGAATTGAAGTCCTCCAGGCTTAAAGATGCCAAGGTTGAAGACCCCTGTTCTTAGCAATTTGGTGAACTGGTGGTTGGAAGAAATCATTAGGGCAAAGAACCGGTTGTTAAATTATTTGAATCCCACCACTGTCCCTGACCAAAAGTTCTGTGTTCCCCACAGGTCTGCTATTCTGCCACCGCTGAAGCTCTTCCCCTGCATTGTGGATTAGATGGAGGAGCAAGGAGAGCTTTTTATGCATGTGTTGATTGATCTTGTGGTAATCTGTTAAACATTTGCACTTCTGATGTGGACTAACAGTGCACCAGGAACTGTTCATACATCCCAAACCATCTTCACAAGTTCAACGTTAGGGTGCTGAAGCTGCAGGTGTGCCCCTGGACAAGTGTTTAAAATGCCTCCCCTCTTTTCTGAAGCTGTTGATGGTTGGTGGCTTTATTAGAGGGATGTCAAAGCCACAGGGGACATTTAATAAGGGAGAGGACATTTCAAGCTGGGAAAAGCAGCTGTGCTACTGCACTTACACATGGTTAAAGATGATAAAGCTTCCCAAGAAGTGCTGCTTCCCCAGCTTCAGTTCTTACCCTGGCAAGAAAAGCAGGAGCAGGAAAGAAGGGACTGGGCCTTCTCTCCCCATTTCTTTTATCATGGATAGTGACAGAAACAGGGAAGAGAAGAGCAGCAAAGAACAGCTTTTCTGGCTCCAGTCCTGATATCCCACAGGTCTTCTACTGCCAATAACTGGTATCGTGTGAGGAATTTCCCACTTCTCTTCTCCTCCAGGGTCTCTGTGTCACAGAACTCCAATTCTGTTTTACTGTCAAAACAGAATTGGCATTCAAATTGCAATCCGGTTTTCTTTGAACTTCTGAGTCAGCTACCATGGAGAAGAATCTTAACTTTCTTCTACAATGCGGCTGATGCATCAGATAAAGGGCATCTGGTTCAAGAAACTCTAAGTCAATTTGTTAAGGTACAACAGCTTCTTTGTTTGGTCTTATTACGTTGGTATTTTCTAATTAAAAATTCTGACCATGAAACCAGACCTTGATCAAGAAGAACTGGGTCATATTCAATGCCCAGGTGGAATGAACTACAGATAATTAGTTCTGCGCAAGTAGACTGCCATTTCATCCTGACTTTTATTCTGCGTTAAATTTGTTAGAATGCCAAACATCAAAGCATGCTCTCTAAATTCTTTTTGTACAAAATTGAAAGCAAAATAATTAAGTACTGTACAGTGTAGCTGTAGTGCAGACTTCTCATTTGATTGGCAACACATGCCTGCTTCCCTTTTATTTTTTTATGACAGAAGCAGAAGTGAAATCTAAAGGTGGCTTGTATGGTGATAAATCTACGCAGCTTATTAAAAAGGACGCAAAGAGGCTTTGAAACCAGCTGCTGGTCCTTTTTGTTGCCCTTGTGTTATATTTCTGTAGAAGAAACACCTCCCTGTATTCAGTGGAGCCATTTTCTGATCATTTTCCAACTACAATTTTCTGTTGCAGCTGGTCTGTTGCTAAGAATCAACGGGCTGCAATCTTATGCCTACTTGATGGAAATAAATTTTGAGAGTTAAAGCAGTTACTTTCCAAAGTGATAATATATGACTGTAAAAAGCTGTACATTAAGAAAGAACAAGAGAAATTATAAGCATAATTGAATTATGGATTTGGCAATGTTGCTAAGAATATCACGGCCCTATAAGGAGTAAGAAATAAAGACTGATTGCTCACTCTGAGGCAGTGATCAGCAGCTGAAAGCTCACTATAAGAGGCAAATGGATGACAGATTAGGAAAAAATGATTAAATTTGTCTTAAGGAAATCAAGAGAGATGAACTGAGCAACATAAAGTGATTTTGAAAGATCTGTGGATTGTTGCTGGGATCCGCAGATTTGTTCATAGAATGGTTAAGGTAATGCTTGAGTTGTCAGTCCCTAACATTACATGTGTCTTCTCACAACCAGTATGTTCGCATGTAACACTAAACTACAAAAAAATAGTCAACCTGTTTGACAAACCCAGTTCTTGTGCCATATGGCAAGAGGTCGGTTTGTGGCTCATTGTGCCCCTGAACAGAAAAACATGGCAATCGCTGCAAAGTGGGGGATGCTCATTTCAAAGAGATTCAATCCCAATTAAGAGGGCAATAGCAAACCACTCCTGTATTGGTGTAAAACACTGGTATGGATGGAGCCACAATGACCTGGCAACTTGACGTTTTTGAAATACTCAGGGGATGATACACTGCAACCGTTCCATGCACATTTTTTTGTTGCAAACTCCTTCCTTTGGGTAGTTTACACATCACACTGAGTCACGTAGGTCGTTTGGTAACCTACTGAATCAATCACACATTAAGCCTTAAAAGCAGGCAAAATGCACGCTTTACCACAAGGCGTGAATTCAACGCAAGAGTTTTGCTTCCCAAGATCCTAGTCGTCCGGTTGCAATCCGGGTATAACAAGCACTCTCTCACTCTCCAAAACAAACCGGAAGATCCCCCCCCCAAAAAAATCCAGCGGCATTTTGAAATCCCCCCACGCAGAAAATAATCTCTGCGAGGAAGAAGAAGGAGGAGGGGAGGGCAAAAAGCTTCAGGAGAGCCGCTTGCACCCTAAACCCCCGATCCGGGGTGGGGGACGAAGAGGCAGGGAAGGAACGCGGGCTCGAACAACTTCCTACTCGGCTGCCAGCAGCAAACGCTGAGAGAGGGAAAAAAAAAACACCAACCCTTTAACTGCCGCCAACGTGGAGCATAATTTCTGTCCTCTGGAAACGGCAGCGTGGAGGAAGCGATGAATGGTCAGAAAGGGGCGGTGGCTGACTCTTTGCCCTCCCCAGGCGGTTGCTGTGCCGGGGTTTCTGCCTGTTAGTTCGCGTCTCGTCCCTGAGTTCTCCCAGCGGCCGCGCGGCGGGGGCGGGTGGGAAAAAGGAAAAAAAAAGGCTGCGGAGGGCTCCTCGGAGAAGGGAGCGAGAGGCGAGCAGCGCGGCTCCTCTGCTTCCCTCCTCCGGGCCTTTTTTCTTTTCTTTTCTTTCTTTTTCTTTTTTTGGCGGGCGGCTTAGAAGACTTTCTGCCATGACTACATAGAGCGGCGCTGAGTGAGCGCGCATTCCCGAGCTGCTGCCGCCGCTGCTGCTGCTTCTGGGCACCATGAGGGGACTGGCGCAGGTTTTTTTCCTGGTTCTGCTGTACCTCGGCAAGGTAAGGCATTTGGAGGTTGTGGTCAAAAGGCGGCGGGGGGGGGTTTGGAGTGTGTGCGCGTGTGTGTTGGGGAAAGGAGACCGGTCTTCTTCTGCGGGAGAAGTTCTCGGTGGTCCGGCCGTCCCCTTCCCCTCCCCATCTCCCCGCATTCACCTCTGCCGCGGATGAAGTAGCCCCTCCCCCCACACTTCGACAAACTTCGTGAACGCCTCCCGCTTTCAACTTCTTTTAACTTCCTCCTTCCTACCTGTTTGCTTCCCCCCCCCTCTGTTTTCCGCGCTCCCCTTCCCCGCGGCCGTCGTCCTTGTGACACCGGTTTTTTCTTTTTTTCTTTTCTTTTTTCTCCCCCAAACTGGGAAGTGGAAAAAATATTTCGCTTAGTCGCTCGGTTCCGTTCAAGAAAAGGGGAAGCTTCTCGCGCAGGTCTTGCTTGATGGACGTGCTGGAGCAGTGGTCTCCAACCTTGGCAACTTTAAGCCTGGAGGACTTCAACTCCCAGAATTCCCCAGCTAGCTTTGCTGGCTGGGGGGCTCTGGGAGTTGAAGTCCGCCAGGCTTAAAGTTGCCAAGGTTGGAGACCCTATGCTGGAGGGTTGGTTTTTGGGGGGGGGGGGAGGTATTGCACCAGAGGTAACCCCATCCGTTTTGGTGCAACATTGAGTTATCCGAAAACCTCTTCGGGTCAATGGGCTTTTTAGGTTTTGCCATCCCAGAATAAGGGCCAGTCTTCCTCTCTGTCCTAGGAAGCAGCCAATGGCAAACCTCTTTTGAAACATCGAAACACCTTGGCAAGAAAACTGCAGGAAAACTCTTCGCCAGGAGTCAAAAACCGCCTGGAAAGTATATAGTAACTAGGCGAAGATTTAACTCTGCAGGGACAATTCAGGAGTGATTGCGAAAGCCTGCTTGGTTGTGGCAGCGTATAATTGCAGAATTCGTTTGCATGCATTCCCATGTCATTCATAAATCAAACTTCGTTAAGCATCTTAGATGCGGCTATTGGGACTACAGAAATCTGGACAATGCTACATGAGAGCAAAGAATGAAATGGTTTTGCTTGGTTGATTGGTTGATTTTTGCATTTCAGATATTCTATCTATCCCTAACTGGAATAAAAGATAAGCAAATGTACAAGGTGTTCAGTTTTGGTGTATGGCCTATCATCCATGATGCTAAGCCACAGTCATCTCTGGTTTTGGCTACATGTTATGTCACTTGCCACTTGGGTTCACAAATCATAGTTTGTAGTAAAAAAACCCAGAACTGAAAGCAGTGGCTTAAAACTCTGAATATGAGCTCCTGAAGCATTTTCAAAGTTGCAATTTTCAGTGTGACAGGTGAAATAGTATGTGAGTGCAAAATAACCACAAAAACACTGTAAAGGCCAAGCAGTAATTCACACATGGTTCATAGTTTACTGTTTTAATAATTTTCTGACGCTTATTCAATCTTGGTTAAACTGTGGTTTAACTTAACATGAACATGGCCTATGCATTCCTGGGGTTGCAAATGTGTATTTAAATGTTTATTTTCTGAAGTGATTTCTCAATTTGTCTGAAAAATAGAATAGAATAGAATAGAATAGAATAGAATAGAATAGAATAGAATAGAATAGAATAGAATAGAATAGAATTTATTTATTGGCCAAGTATGATTGGGCACACAAGGAATTTGTCTTGGTGCATATGCTCTCAGTGTACATAAAAGAAAAGATACGTTCATCAAGAATCATAAGGTACAACACTTAATGATAGTCATAGGGTACAAATAAGCAATCAGGAAACAATATCAATATAAATCGTAAGGATACAAGCAACAAAGTTACAGTCATAGAGTCATAAGCGGAAGGAGATGGGTGAAGGGAACGATGAGAAAATTAATAGTAGTGCAGATTTAGTAAATAGTTTGACAGTGTTGAGGGAATTATTTGTTTAGCAGAGTGATGGCATTCGGAGAAAAAACTGTTCTTGTGTCTAGTTCTGGTGTGCAGTGCTCTGTAGCATTGTTTTGAGGGTAGGAGTTGAAATAGTTTATGTCCAGTATGTGAGGGGTCTGTAAAATCATTGTGCTTCTAATCTAATCTGATGTAATCTAATATTTAATCTCAAAGTATACCTGTTAATTGATTTGTTTCGTAAATCTAGTCTTTAATTCTGTGGTTTTATATATATATAGGTCTTGGCATATTCAGGTCTTTTCCCATGTAAGGTTGAGAGTATCTTGGCGATGTTTCAACAAGGTCTCACTCGTCAACTTCAAGCTGGTGCTTTCGGCTTTGTGCTTCTGTGAGCAAAGCGTGGTCGGAGCTGCCGTCTCTCTATAAAGAGAGTCAAATCCTAAATTATTTATATATCTTTGTACCCCTTCTCACTTTTAAGAACTATGGAGGTCCACAAAAGAGTTTTTATTTGTATGGGTTATATCAGGGGTAGTCAACCTTTTTATACCTACCGCCCACTTTTGTATCTCTCTTAGTAGTAAAATTTTCTAACCGCCAATCGGTTCGGGGGGAGATGCGCGAGCTATTCTGGGACGAGGCTCTTTTGTTTGCGGTTGCACTATAGCACCATTTAGTTTCACTTACGTTATGTGAATTAAACTTATGCGTGGGTGATACAAATAGTATATTTTCAGAAATTTAAATTGTCACGGGGAATTTTATGAAAACCTAATGAAAATGTTTTTAAATAATGCCATGAATTTTTTTTAAAAAGTCAATTAAGTTAAAAAAAACGAAAGTGCTTCAGTTTTGGACAAAACCCCTACCGCCCACCATGAAAGCTGGAATGCCCACTAGTGGGCGATAGGGACCAGGTTGACTACCACTGGGTTATATTTATCAATATTCATCTTACCAAAAATTAATATAGACATATTAATAGAATACTTAATGGTCATTATAAATGATATAAATTATAATGATCATAAATATTAAACCATTAAATATTAACAACACTTTGTCATGGAAACTATACAACTATTTTGTAACAAAGAGAAAAGTGACCTTTTAATTATTTGCAAATATCTTCATTTTTATTTTTGTGGACCCCTAAGAGGATCTTTGGGGGGGGGAGCTTGGCATCCTTGGACCACACTTTCAGAAATATTCTTTAATTCGTTTCAGCTTTAACTGAGTTGGAAGGATGCAGTTTTGCTACCCTTCCTATGTTGCTGAAATATTTGCTTAGTTTTTTTCATTTGCACTGTGTTCTTTTTTATCTGCTTGTGGTTTAGCGTGCTGATCATAAAGCAAAAGGAGCAAATCTTCCTTCCCTTTTTCCCAAATACATATCCATTTTAATATGAATTTGCAGAGGAAACAATTATTCTAATATGCTATTACAAAATGAACAGATGGTAGATAGCTGAGATAACCAGTAGAATGGAATAACAAATAACAAATGCTATGTAGCATTAATTCACTGAGGAACTTGCAGAAGGGGGAAGTCATGTTGGATCTGATTAATTTATCTAGAGAAAGATAGTGCATCTCTGCTGTAGTTCAATCTCAGTTATGGAAACTGTACCGGCTCTCTAAATCCTTGTAGATTCTTAAAGATTTAATAAATAAATTTAATAAATAAATAAATAAGATCTCCAAAATTTATTACATATTTAGAATTCTAATGCAAAGGAAGAAGGATTATTTATTAAACACATAACTGAAGTGTAATTATATTCACTTTATTTAAATATAAATGTCATCAAATTAAATTGTACGCTGTTGTCTAGCATTGTAGTGTATTGTAGTGGTTTTCCAAGGACTTGTTTCTAGAGACTAATGCCATCAAAAACAAAGGCCTAGTTGACATGTTGTACTTAGCTGGGAATTTTACCAAGGTTTGTAGAATTATGCTATGCCATAGATGCTTGAATTTGGTTTATAGAATATATTATAATTGGCTAGATTCACACCCAGTGGTAAAAATGCTGTGATTTAGGGTGGAATTGGTCTTCAGTTTATACATGATCCAGGCCATTGGGAACCCCAGCTTGTGAATTACACACATTTTTAAAAGATTGCCTCCCACATGTGATGCATTTGCTAGCAATATTCCCATAAGAAAGATGTGTAGCCATGCCCAATTAAGGAATGCTCTAGGAATTAAAAAGGACTTGGTGTTTTTTACAATGAGATGGAGACCTTTTGCTTCTTTTGATACTGTTGAATTACAGCTCTTAGCATCTGTCACCACTGGGCATGCTGGCAGAGGTTACTGGAAGTTATCATGCAGCTACATCTGGAGGACTACATGTTCCCCACCCTGGTTAAATGATATGGTTGGTCTTTTTCACGTTTAGTTGCTGTCACGTTGGCAGCAACAAACTTTCAAACGATTGTTACTGCAGTTGTCATTTACTAATTTGTAAGATTTATAAAATACTTTGGTCTGAACGGCTCTTAGGAATTTGCAATTATCTACTTTTGCTGGAGAACTTTAAAACCATGCTTATTATCAGAACTTTTTCCTCATAACATTGGATAGATTCGGCACCTTTTTTGCATATGCATACCTGCCTCGTTGCTACTGTTATGATACACCTAACTATAAACTGATCATAGAGGCTATGCTTGCAGTACATACTTGGCTAAAACATACTTGGCTGATTGTGTAATTCACATTTATAGTAAAATAGAAAAACTTGATTTGATTTTAATGATTCTGTTATCATGCACCTTGAGCATACAGCAAGAGCTCAAACTCTGAGGTCCTTCAGTTTTAAGGCAATCATGCCTGTGGACAAAAAAATGCCAGGAAAATTAGATGTCCTTGATATCACCATCCCTTTCAGTATAAACCAGTTCTCCCCTTCCATCCCTGTCCTCTGGAAACCAGGAGAGGATTAAAGGGGAGGAAATCTTCACCTGCCCTGGGTCTGACTAAATACCAAAAGGAAAACAAAAACTTTGTAGTTCAGCCAAGCTGAAGTGGATAAGAGAAGGTCACCAGTTAATTCCAGGATCTGAACAAAAATCAATTTTATTAAAGGTATCAAAAGAACATAGGAGTACACACATAACACATAGCCAAAGTATATAAAATACACCCACACACCCACACATACACACTGAAAGCTCTTAACTACAGCTCCGTAACTTTCAACCTGTTACGTTCAACCTGTTTTGTTACTTGTCATAAACTCCCATCCAGAATTCTAGTCAACTTTCTCTCAACTCACTTCCGAATTCTTTCCCCATTTCGACAACCTGACAGATCCTCCTCCTTTTCTTTGATTGGCCCTCATGTTTGGTGACTCTGAGCACATAAGGCTGGTTTGTAATTTAAAGGGCTGGCTGTGCCCATACACAACCTAATAGGGTATAAGTAGTTATGTGTGATCTAAGTATTGTTGAGATCTTTCACTATCACTTCCAAAAATATTTGGCACAGGTGCCTTATATGCCTGCAAATGTAACTGAGAAATGAATAGCTATTTTATTGCATGATCAAATCAATACATTTGGCATCCTTAGAAGCCAGTGGAAAAATATGTAACAATAGGAATGCAAAAAACTTGTATTCTGCTACAGATAAAATTTGCAAATATGAGAAGTCACAGATGTACAGCACCATTGCATAATCTCAGACTTAAGAATTTTAAAGGAACTAACATGGTATTAAATAAAGAGCTAAAAATGCTATTTCTTAATGAGTGGGCTCACACTTTGTGTCAAGTCATAATTTAGGATTTGATTTAGCAAGTCAATTGAAAATAACCTTTAATGTTTTGTAGTCCACGATTTATTGCTTAGCATAAAGCAACATTTTTATGGGTGTGGATTGTAGTTTTTATAGTAAAAAAAGGAACCAGCTGCCGAAGGCCTCAAGGTTGCACTAGTGACATCACTGAGGATAAACCAAAATATTCAGCTGCATTTCAGTGTTGTTACCTGAAGCACTGATGTGTCTCATTGATATAGATTGAAATAGATGCATTAAACTTATCAAAGCATTAACCTTGGGGACTACGGGATGCCTGCCTCTAGCTTAGTATGTTAGTAAATCCAAATAACTGTTTTATTCAGTCAGTCATTGGGACATGAAGCTCATTCTTTCCAGTGCTTATATATAATATTCACAGCATTGCTTTAAGAATACAATGACCTGATAACTTACGATTTACTGAATAAACTAAATGGTATCACAGAACACACTAAGACATAAACGAGGTCTGCAAATCACAATACTTTGCACAGCCCTCAAAATAACTATGATACAGTGAGATGTATGAACCCAACTATTCACTTCGATGCAGTTTTGCTACCTTTCTCGATAAGAAGTCAGTTTAAAATTCTGAGCTTTGCCATCTCATAGCCAGTAAACACCTTCACCTTCACAACAAACTGGAAGAGACTCTTGAGATTCTGAAATCTGTCACAGAATAATGTGTCAGAGGAAAAGAAAAATGAGGGAGAACAAAGCTTCATGGATACTAGTATGACAAGTAGTATCCTGGTTCAAGGTGGAGTTTGGAGAGTCTCATTAGAAAGGGGTTTTGTTCGAACTTCAGCCACAGGTGCTACGAAGTAGTTTCTGAATACCTTCCACAAGAGCAGGGGCTCCAACCCTGGCAACTTTAAGACTTGTGGACTTCAACTCCCAGAATTCCTCATCCCCCAAAGCCAGCAAAGGAAAACTGGCTGAGGAATTCTGGGAGTTGAAGTCCACAAGTCTTAAAGTTGTCAAGGTTGGAGGCCCTGCATTATAGGGTAGAAGAAGGCAATAATTAATGCTGTATTCAAATTCTAATAGTTACCACAGAAAAAGAGGAAGAAGTCATTGCCTGGAGAAGTGAGATAGAGAAACTGTCTTGGTGTGGAGTCACTCAGAGCAATAATTTGTCTTGTCTTGCAAATGAATATTTATTTATTTATTTATTTAATCATATTTTTATACCGCCCTATCTCCTAAGGGACTCAAGGGCAAGGGCAGCATGGAGAAGCAGGCATCAATAAATTGCCTGTGTCACTGAAGAATATTTGCTTTCCTGTAGATTTTGGAGACAGAATTTAAAAATGAAAAGGAGGTAAATTAGCCATCATCTAGAACAGAATCAGCAATTGAACAATGCTTACTATTTCTAGTTGTCTTCTTTAGATTATTGCCATTCCAAGCAAGCATGTTTATAGAAGATGCTAAAGACACTATTGCATTAGCACTTTTGCCATTGCAAGTACGGTTAATCCTCAAATTCCGACGGTAATGGAGCCTGCCCATTATAGTTGTAAGTCATAATGTCAAATGGATTGATCATGTGACCCAATCTTACAATGCTTTTTGCGGCAGTCATATTGTAAACGAGGCGGTTGTAAGTGCAAATGCTGTGGTTTTTAAGCAAACCCATTGTTTGCTATGTCCTGTTTTGCTGAAAACACAGAAATGATGGCTTTCTGCAAAACTTCCATTAAATGTGGTCATGTGACCACAGGACATTTCAAACCACTATAAATAGAGAGATGTTGCTAAGTACCTGAAGTGTGGTCACATGACTGAGGAGGTGATCATTGGAATTCCAGTTCTGACTCCATTTTCAAATAGGTTGTAACTTTGTAAGTTGGGAACTACCTGTAGTGATGGTTAAGTCTTGGGAATGGGGATGAATCTTCATGGGTTGGCAGTGGTATGTTAAAGCACTTCAGCCTTGCAAGTTGATGCAGTCAACATATGCCTTGTTGACTGCCCCAACTTAATTTCTGAATACAGGTTAAACTTCATTTCATGGAGTTGTGTAGGACTCAATGAAGGGCTGTTTGTTTACTCTCTAATGTGTTGTGCAATCCTGCTGTTGTAGTTAGTAAATTGCGTTTTATGGCTTAAAGTTAATTCACTAATTCATAATCTACAAATCACAGAAACTTAAAGCAAGATTCTTTGTTTTCTTCTTTTAAGGAAAAAAAAACCCTCTAGGGTTTTGCAAGAGTTTCCGTGAGAGACTAAGGGAGAGAAACCAAAATGCAGTCCATTTTCTGTCACTAGAGTTCTGCCTCTTGATGGGAGACACTGTTGTTTGTTTGTTTTTTAAGTAGCAGTTTCAGTAAAACTGAAACTTTTTGAGAATCCTTGCTTGAAGCAATTTGTGAACCTAGCAGTTAACATGACAGGTGAAGAGGAAAAGTAATAGTTTATGACGGTAGATCAGAGTTCTTTTTTTAAAAAAAGGTTACCTTTTAAAACCTTTAAAAAAAAGGTTACATTGCCATGTGGAGGTGGGATAGGTTATTTTCCCAAAGTAATCAGCAGCTTTTTTTAGTTGGTGTATTTATTTATATTTATATTAGATATTATATCAAATATTACAGATAGTCTTTGACTTACAATAGTTCATTTAGTAATTGTTCGAAATTATAACAGTACTGAAAAAATTAACTTACGAGTGTTTTTCACACTTAGGACTGTTGCAGCATTGGCATGTGAGCAAAATTTAGACGCTTGGCAACTGGTTCATATTTGTGATGGTTGCAGTGTCCTGGGGTTATGTGATCCCCTTTTGTGACCTTTCTGACAAGCAAAGTCAATGGGGAAGCTGGATTCACTTAACCATGTTACTAAATAAACAACTGCAGTGATTCATTTAACAACGGTGTCAAGAAAGGTCGTAAAATGGGACAACGCTCACTTAACAGTTGTCTTGCTTAGCAACATAAATGTTGATCTCAATTGTGGTTGTAAGTCAAAGACTACCTATATTTATATTAAGTATTGATTTAGACAGTGCTGTATTCATCTAGGGCTTGAACTAACTTAGTTCACACAATATGCTACACCAAAACCAAACACATTGTGTCTTAGGGCTGTGACAGTGTGATGTTCCATGTCATTTTTGGTGACATGTCAGGCCTGTAGACCCTTTGGAGAAAGCCCTACCCTCGGACGGCTTCTAGATTCCCAAAAGTATGCAAGAACAGGGCAGGCTTTCCCTCTGTTTTTGGAGACTGCAAGGCTACCCAAGAGCATTTTCCAATCTTTCTAGGCCTCATTCAACCTGGAGCTGCTTTGGATAGGCATTTTGAAAAATATCGCTATTTAAATTAATAAGTGTATGTATCTAGTTATTAAATGTATTAAAATTATTGATTATTGTTATGAATTGTTTCTCTTTTGACCTGGGGGCACCTCTCCCCCAGTGACAAACCAGCAGAAGCAAGATAGGCATTCAAGGGTTCTCCATCACTGGTTTAGTACAAATAATCTCAGCAGGGATTGTTCAGTGTACTGCTACCTATAGGAAAATGTCAATCCACTTAAACCCAGATTATTTTTTTAATGTTACAAAGAATCAGTGTGGACAAGGCAAGCTGTCTTCCTTAGGTATAAAAGTGGAAAAAAAATGCATTATCTGAAGTGAACAGTATCCTAAATCTCTGTACTCTCTCTCTTTCTACTTGCCAGCACTAAATATAATTTCTAAGTGCAGTAGAAAGAGCATTGTGCTTTAATATTCTTTATAACATTTGAATAATATACAGGCAGTTACCTAGCTTAAGAACAAGTTCCATTTCAAAATCAGACTTTTAATTTGAATTTGTAAGTCGGACCTCATCTCTATGAACAGACTGTCTATTACTAAAAATGGTGAATGGCATTCTCCTTCCTTGAGCCACTGAAAACAATCTGTATATTAAAAAGATGCAATTTCAGCAGTTCATTAAAAACACCGTACAGCTTCAGCAGTTCATTGGCCTGATTCATTTTAGAGTAATTGGCAAACCTGGTTGTCCTTGAATTTGACAATTGTAACCATGGGATCGCTTGTAGATGAATTCCAAGGTGAGTTTTATGCATGGCTGTCAGTATTTATCACTCAATTATACTTAATGCAAACAGCTAGTAGTTAAGAGATTTTTTTTTCTGTTAAAGAAGAGAATAACTAAGTTATAGATCTGTTGATGTATAGTATGATTTGTAGCTGAAGAATGCTGGCTTTATATCTAGCAACAAAATGGTGCTGCTTCCAAAAATAGTGCATGCAACATATGGAGAGTTTAAGGCAAGAAAAAGTAATCTACATATTTTTCTTGCTGCTTAGTTAAGATCTGCTAATTGTTGACAATGTTGAAGGAAGAAATAAGGAATTGAGGACTAGTTCCAACTTAAGTATTGTTAATCAATGTCTCTTCACTTCAATATAAGAAATTCATAACTACAACATGTAGCAAATAAATCACAACAGATTAATATTTTACATTCAGAGTAGCAATAGCTCTTCAGCCTGTGGAATATGATTTATTTTTTTCAAGCAGCTAAGATAATTTTACAACTCAGAGAAATAAAAACAAAAATCCTTGGAATTCTTAGCTTTTGTGAAGTGCACATATGCCAGTTCCTGTATCTTGATGCTCCATTTAGGATTTGTATTTAACTTCTAGTGGAAAATAATTTCGGGGAAGTTGATGTTAGTTACCTCTCTCCCCAGATAGCATAAAACACCCTACTAGTTTCACTCTCAATTGTTTCATATCCTCACACATCCATAAGGTGTTTTGTACCTATTTTTTTGTTGTTGTTTCCAAATTACTTTTGCCAGATTGTCACAGTAGTGTAGTGGTTATATGCCACTTTCAAGTTTCTGCAAGCATTTTTGTAAAAAAAATATCTTCCTTGCCATTGTTTAGAAATGTCTTTTGGAACAAATTAAGGAGTTTTAACTAGAGACGACTTGTTTTTAGATTTACATATATTTGTGAATTAACTTAAAACTTACTTATCAAAAGGAGGACCATATTCATTCTCTGAAATCCTTGCTTTTCTGTACCTTTTCTGTGCCATACCTATGAAAACTGAGCAGTTGTCCAATTGGCAACAGGTTGTTGGCAGATGACAAAGGATAATGGCAAAAATTAATGGCACAAGATCAGCTGGCTTTGGTAAATGAAATATGAATGCTTGGTGGATATAGCCTTGCTGTAATGGAGATGAATAGATTACAGAAAAAGATAGCTTTTTCAGTCATTATGGATTAGAATTTTCAATTGAGTGATATAGACATGGAGCGAAAAACTGCAAATACAGGCCTTGAACATGTTGCAAGATGCATTGAAAACTGATGTGCTATTAAATGAGATTATCTGAAGTATCTTGTATTAAAACTATACAGTAGTAGTGATATGGGTCTGAGGTCCCACAATTACTGTTTTACAGATTCTTACTGCAAAAAATACTATAGTTGCTTAGGCTATATGTTGAAGTTATTAATAAGAAAACAATTGGGCTGAATAAAGCCTTCTTTTTCTAATTTCATTTTCAGTATTTTATTTTTTAAATTTGCAGTGACAGCTTCATTTCCCTTCTGTTTTTCCTCTTTGTATTGGCTAAGTCTCCTTAAAGAAACAAATTCTTACTTCAACATGGGTTCCAGCTGCTCAGAAAATTAGCAGCCAAGTTGCTTTGGGAGATTCTGCCTCTCTTGAATGGTGAAAAATGACTGTTTTCCTCTCCATCCTCACTTTAAGTGGTGTGAAAGCGTCTGGTTCTACTGCATTGCTCACTTTATGTTGGGCAGTGATAAATGAGCAGCAGAAACACAACAGAGAATTTGGTCAGAAAAGCTGCTCTAGTTGGCAGGTTGGCACTATTCACTGCAGCCAATACCACTGTCGGTCTTGTTATTTACATTGGCTGGCCTTAACTATGCTCTGTTCAAACCCCCTTTGGTTGTACTAGCTAGTTTTTGCAACTAGATGAGACTGGAGAGCCATAGGAACATACGACTAAATGAGTTTCTATCCAACAGATCATATATGTCTGACAATTCAGTGGGTAAATGCTTAATTCCTATTCCATATTGTGACAGTTTACACTCTAACTGTAATTCAGTTTATTTTATTGAATGGTTCGTTTGGGTCTGTTATTGATTGTTCTTCATATTAAAATCTCTTGGCCTCTAGGTTACCTAACTATAAACAAAAACGGTGTATGCTTTGTTTAGTGCATTCTGAATGCTTACTGACACTTTTGGTGACTGGGTATTCATTGTTTAAAAAGACTTTGTTCTTACCTTAACCCTAATACGTAAACCAGGCCATTGACCCATTCCAATAAACTGGGATGTTTTAAAAATCATGGTTTTATGTGATTCAACTTAGCTTATCTGTTTGGAGAACAATGCAGTTGGAAGTGATCCTGGCCATTGTTTAGCTCAAACCACTATGTAAAATGTAATTACTGTCATCAAGCCTTTGATTAAATACCTCTGGCATCGAAGCCCATGTTCCAATAGAGGCAACATTCCATGGACAGTCAATGTAAAAAAAAATATCTTCAAATGCTTGTCTGAAAACTGTTTCCCTGAAATTTCCATTTGTTGGTTCCAGTTCTGTTCTCTAGAAAAATATTTTATTTTATTTATTTTTATTTAATGTTATTATTTTATTTTATTTATTTGTTATTTTATTGCCTTCGATTTGTGGCAGAATAGGAATCTTTGTATTTACTGCCTTGATACCACCAGATTAATCTCTGTTTAAGAATCAAATGTGGGTTTTTTTGAGGGACTGTTATCTTTAATTCTAGCACAAGAGTCTCTGGTCCAGGAACAGTAGCATGATTTATTTTATACTCATGGGCATAACAAGATAATCCTTTGCATTAATAACCAACTTCAATGTAGCTAGAGATTTTTTACCAGGTTCTTAATTAACTGTGATTTTGTTTTCGTTTTGCTTAGTCATGATTCTTAATATGTGATAAACCCTGGGATTCTTATCAGTTAATAAGGCTTCTGCATAGTTCTCATGTGGTTATATGTTTATCATGAAAAGTACAGTAATCTCTGTTCACAATATTATAGTAAGCCATAACATGGTTAGTGAATCCCACCAATATACTTCATTCAATAAACTTTGTGAGCCTAGGTTTTTTTAAATGATATTGAGTAGAAAAAAATTATTTCCAATTTATTAAAAACTTATGGCTTTAGTTAGAAAATGTGCCTTCCCTGCTGTTTCATTATGGATTTCAAATTTAACAATTCAAAGTATATAGTCCTTCTGGAAAAAAAATACCTGTATGAATTATTTCTAATTGCTTCACTATAATTCAGGATGTCTTAAATCTGACAGAATGTTACCTTACATTTATTCATGTGTGTGATGAAAAGTTGTGTATTACATTTATTTGTGTGTGTGTGTATAAAATAAAAATAAATAAATTTCATGAATGTGTCATGTGATATAGATCAACCATTAGGAATTAGTAGGAATATTTTTAAAATATGTTTATTTTCAAATATCATTATCAAAATAAATTACCTTATTTTGAGTCTATGGGAGCATAATAAACTTATCTGCATAAACAAAAACCAGGATGTAATGCAAAGTGGAGTAAATAGAACTAACAATAGGAAGATTTTTAAATTTAGTCTTTATTTAATAGATTTCTATACCAGTCTTTCTGTCAGCGGACTAAGCTATAGATAATTGGTTTAAGCTAAACCACATCACACTAATCAAAACTAAGCCACAGTATGGCTTAATATAATGGGATTATTGTATCATTTTTTGTGCCCTATTTGTACATGTTAGGAAAGGAAGGTATAGGTATAGGACCCCCTCTCAATTTTTTTCTGTAGCCATAGGTTTGGATAGATTCAATTCATAACATTCTTACATCATTATGTCGGAGCCAAGAAATGTACTAAACAAAATGGAATTCACAGTTAAACATTAATTTGCTATTAGAAATTAGTTCCTGATGCAAATAAGTAAGTGAGGAATCTGCTGAATCAAAGCAAAAGTCTGATTTGTTGCTTCTTGCAATGTCTGTGATGAAAGGACACATTGCTTATGCTCAAGGCTGAGGTAGTCCCCTCCTGAATGCTTATCAGTAACAGAGCTGGAAGAGACCTTGGAGGTCATCTAGTCCAACCCCCTGCTCACCCAGGAGACCTGTCCTAGGGATTTGAACCGCCGAACTGCTGACCTTTCTTAGCCACTGAGCCATCAAAAGTGCCTCACCTGAAACTCAGAAAAGAGAGGAAGCTTTCTGCTTACCATAATTTTGAGAAAAAAAATATAATTCAACAAAAATATTCACAATAGGGAATGTTCAAAATATAGGTGAGTTGTTGTAGTCTATTAAAGTGGGAATTCTGACCCAAGAAGTTAATCTTCACCTCAGCTCTGACTTTATAAAAGTCTTAGGAAAGCTTCTACTTCAGCTTCCAACTTCTGTCATATGAAGTCAATGACAACAGTTACAAAACTTTTGTTAGGATTACTAATATCTTTAAATATTCAAAAAATGCTGTAACTATTTATATGTTGCTACCAAAATAGCTTGTAGTAATTAAAAAAATGAAAGCCAGTTTGATGTACTGGTTAAGGCATCAGACTAAAAACCGTGGGACTGTGAGATTTAGTCCTTGGACACAAAAGCCCAATGACCTTGGGCCAGTCACTCACTTTCAGCCCTAGGAAAAAGGCAAGGGCAAACCACTTTAAAAATCTTGCCAAGAAAAATTAAGAGTAGATCAGGCAGTGAACAATGACTCAAAAGCATACAGAGACACAAAAATAATCACACACTATGAAATCTTAAGGGGACACAGTACATACCATTTCTCTCTGTTTCAAATATAAATCTAAGGAAGAAAAGTATTGTCATAAGTGTCTGGAAGAATCTTAAATAATCATTTGCATATTAAAGCCACGTGCGTATTTTCATAGTCACCTTCAATCTGCCAATTATTATAGCTTCTGAGACAGTCTTGAGTTGTAATTTTTTCCCACTTAATAAGAAGTATGATAGTTTTAACGGGTTGGTGTTTACCTTCATTATTCAATTAATTCACATTCTTTACACATATCTGGGGAACAGTTTCCTGTTTAAAGTGAAGTAGGGCGTCTTTGGGTCACTGCTGATAAGCTGCTATCGTCTTGGATATTTCAGTAGTGGGAAGAATGTTCTGGCCTTGTTCAGTTCTTACCAACTCCTGCTTTTTATTGGTGGCAAAAAGAATTTCCTTAACATTTGAATAGCTCCATGTTCACAGAAAAATTGCTGCATATGTTTGCACTGTAAGTGAGTGCCAGTAGATCTCCCCTTTCTCATTCTTTCTCCTAGTCTAAAAAAAAAAAGTAAAAATTTTACTTCTAAAACTAAAATCCTATGGCATCTCCGGACCCCCCACAATTGGATAACTGCGTTCCTGTCAAACAGACAACAAGTCTGTTGGGGAGACGCCCTATCAAATCCTGCACCTGTTAATAGCGGTGTCCCTCAAGGCAGCGTTCTAGGACCAACACTCTTCATACTATACATAAATGTCCTTTGTGATCATATTATAAGTAACTGTGTTCTCTTTGCCGATGATGTAAAACTATTTAACACCACCAACAATGCTGCTACCCTTCAAAAAGACATTGACTTTGTGTCAGAATGGTCAAAAAATTGGCAACTCCAAATCTCAACCAATAAATGCTCTGTCTTACACATTGGCAAAAAGAATCAGAACACAAAATACAAGCTGAGTGGACATGACCTTGTAGATGACCTCACTCTGTCAAGGACCTTGGAGTACTCATATCAAATGATCTAAGTGCCAAAGCCCATCGCCAAAAAGGCAGTAAGCGTTGTAAACCTAATCTTGTGTAGCTTCTTCTCCTGTAATATTACACTACTAACCAGAGCATACAAAACATTTGCTAGACCAATTCTCAAATACAGCTCATCTGTCTGGAACCCACACTGCATATCGGACATTAATACAATTGAACGTGTCCAGAAATATTTCACTAGAAGAGTCCTCCACTCCTCTGCTCACAACAAAATACCTTATGCCACCAGACTTGACATTTTGGGCTTAGAAAATTTAGAACTACGTCGCCTTCTGTATGATTTAAGCATAGCTCATAAAATCATCTGCTACAATGTCCTACCTGTCAATGACTACTTCAGCTTCAACCACAACAATACATAAGCACACAATAGATAAAACTCAAGGTAAACCACTCCAAACTCGATTGCAGAAAATATGACCTCAGTAACAGAATGGTCAATGCCTGGAATGCACTACCTGACTCTGGTTTCATCCCCAAACCCCCCAAATTTTAACCGTAGACTGGCTACTGTTGACCTCACTCCATTCCTAAGAGGTCTGTTAGGGGCGTGCATAAGCACACCAGCGTGCCTACCGTCCCTGTCCTAATGTTCCCTTTAATTGTATTAATTTTATGTATTCAATTTCATGCTTATACTTATATATATTATCTAATACATACTCGACAAAATAAAATAAATAAAAATAAATAAAATAGTCTCCCTCTGGGCGATTCCTTGAATTCTTAATGTTAAATGGCCTAACAAAAGACTTCAGAGTAAGCATGTTAAATATAACCCTGGTCCTCAGGTTTTTCCCAGGCTAAAGTTCAAAGGATTTTTTTTGTAGCTATAATTGTGGAAAAAGTATGGGGGAAAAGGTATATGCTTGCTGCATCCTCAAGTGAGTTTTTAAAATTCTTGTTCTTTTACTAAATAAAAAAGCCTCAAAAGAATATATAATATTATAAAAGGGGGGTGGGGGAAAGAAAGAAAAAAAGGAACAATACAGGGCATATAATCACAATTATAGATGCATATATGAAGTTGTACAGTAAACATTTCAGTGAGCAGAAAGCATAATTTGTTACAATCATCCATATCTAATACATATTGATAAATTATTGATTTGTAAATTGCTGGTGACATCAGCTCTGCAGACACTGAATAGTTGGAGCTTTGTATTAATATTTCAAATGCTATTGAATTTCTATTCTGTCTTGTTCTTTTTTCCCCCCATCTTATCTCACATTGTACCCCACCTGCTCTAGAGCTCACAATAGGATCCATGAGCTTCCCCTAATTGTTTTGATCTGTACAATAATAACTTTGTGAATTAAGTTGAACTGGAAGAAAGTAACTAACTACTGTTTCCCAGTCCAGTATCTGATCAAACAGCACTATTGACCGAGGACTTCACCATGAGTCTTCCTATTTCTGCTCTAACTTTGTAATCATTACATTACACTAGAATCATCTATTACAATGTCCTTCCTGCCGAAGACTATTTCAGCTTCAATTGCAACAATACACGAGCACACAGTAGATTTAAACTTAATGTTAACCGCTCCAATCTTGATTGCAGAAAATATGACTTCAGTAACAGAGTTGTTAATACTTGAAACATACTACCTGACTCTGTGGTCTCTTCCCCAAATCCCCAAAGCTTTAACCAAAAACTATCTACTATTGACCTCACCCCATTCCTAAGAGGTCTATAAGGGCACAAATGTGCCTACCGTTCCTGTCCTATTGTTTCCTTTCATTATATCCAGTTAATATAGTTATTACATACTCATACTTATATATATACTTATATACTGTATAATTATTTCATGCTTATGCTTATATATACTGTTGTGACAAAATAAATAAATAAATAAAATAAATACACTAGCTTATGTACTGTAGCAGAATTGTAACATGTGGAAAAAAATGGAAGAAATATTGTGAATAGAGGTTTACAACTTGTAGTTCATAGGTCAAGTGTTATTCAAGATCTTTATGGTGATTCAGATGAAGTCATAATAGGAATTACTACATATTAAATTTTAGATAAAATGACACTGGCCGAAAATCTTGACAAATTAGAAAACTGGGCCAAACCAACAATATCTAGAGATATTAAGTGATGATAAAACATCAACTAGCAACATGATATGGCTGCTAAAAGAAACAGTGGTAGCCTTAAAACACGATATCAGATGAATAATGTCCGGATTATAAGAACTGATAAGTATACAGGTAGTCCTCAATTTATGACCAACATTGAGCCCAAAATTTCTATTGGTAAGAGAGACATTTGTTAATTGTTTAGTTTTGCCCCATTTTATGACCTTTCTTGCCACAGTTGTTAAGTGAATCACTGCAGTGGATAAGTTAGTACCTGGTTATTAAGTGAATCTGGCTTCCCTATTGATATTGCGTGTCAGAAGGTCGCAAAAGGTGAACACATGACCCTGGGACACAGCAATGATCATAAATATAAATCAGTTGCCAAGTGTCTAAATTTTGATCATATGATTATGGGGATGCTGCAAAAGTTGTAACTCTGAAAAATGGTCATTTTTGAAGGGTCACTAAATGAACTGTTATATGTCAAGGACTACCTGTATTCTATTATGCTTGAGTCAGGTTACATCTGGAAAACAGATAGTTCTCAATTTAAAACGATTCATTTAGTGACTGTTCAAAGTTACAATGGTATTGAAAAAAATGATTTTAGATTGGTCCATTACACAACTGTCACAGCACCTCCATGGTCATGTGACCAAAATTCAGACCCTTGGCAACCGGTTCAGATTTATGATGGTTACAGCACCATGGAATCATTTGATCACCATTTGCAACTTCCTAGGCAGTTTCTGACAAACAAAGCCAGTGGGGGAAACTGGATTCACTTAACAACTGCATGGTTCAGTTAAGAACTAAAGCAAAAAAGTTCATAAAATTGAATGTGGCTCTCTTAACAACCTCTCTGCATAGTTGTGGAAATTCTGGTCCCATCTGCATTAACTTGAGGACTACCTGTAAACATAATGCCTCCCCATGACTACATGAACCAAATCCATGGAATTTTGGGCAGCCTTTTCAGAACTGGTTTTCCATTGCCTCCTTCCTAGGGCTGAGAGTGAGTGGCCCAAATTCACTGCCTGGGTTTGTGCCTAAGGCAGGACTAGAATCCATGGTCAACTGGTTTCTTACCAGCTGGTGCCTTTAATCACTTCATCAAATTAATTCTCACTTCTGGAATGCTGCATTGATATAGAGTGCCTCAAAGACCGCAGCAACTGAAATATATTTAGCCAGATAATGATAAGTTATCAGGCTTGTTTAAAGCCATGGTAATCTCTTATGATCTATCAAAATATTGAGCAGACCAAACTCTGCTTGTCTTTTTTCATTTGGCAAGATTCATTTGTTCCAATGTAATACGCTGCTTAGTAGATTTCAAAAAGTAGAGACTCCCTGCTTCTCTGCATTTGTAACCATTTTCTGGTTTTGTTCAGAACTTCTGATTCCATTGAGTCAGTTTGATATAATCTATAGAATGTCTTGTATAAAATTTAAATAAAATAAATATGCTTTTGCCTTGCAAACAAAAACAGAATTATTCAGTAAAACAAAAGCACGCTGGGATATTTACTTTGATTTCCAAATTAGTTGGAAATAAATTCTTTTAACTTAAGCAAACATGAATTTATGATATCAAACAGAGCTGCTAGAGGTGAATCAATGTTATTTGTCGTTAGTAAGAGGATGTTGGTCTCTTTGCTTAACTACTAGCTCTAGCTGTGAAGTTTATTTCATCTCAAATGTGTGATATCATTTAGGGATGGACTGGATTCATATCTATCAAAAGATACTTGTATAAACTACAAGTAATCCTCACTTACTGAACAGTCATTCAGCAATTATTCAAAGTTACAGCAATGCTGAAAAAAGGAGACTTATTGAGCGGTCCTTGAAGTTGTGACCATTGGGACATCCCTACTGTCACATGAGTGTGATTCAGGTCACATGAATGTGATCCAGCCACACATTTACAATTATCACAATGTCCTGTGATCAATCACATGATCATCATTTTCAGCCTTCGCAGTCGGTTTCCAAAAAGCCAGAAGGAAGTAGCAAGTTGTGGATCATGGAACTGACATTGTAAATTGGTTTGGTCATGTGACATTTTAGTTAATGACAGTGCCACTTACCAATATAGGTACTGGTCCCAATTGCCATCAGTAAATGAGGACTATGATATGTAAAGGAATATTATTTTAACAGGACTGGGACAACACCTCGGAAGAAGTGAACTTCTGTACTATGCAAAACTTAACTGACAATGCACTTCAGTGCCTCCTATGGTCATTAAAGCTTCAAGTTGTTGATTCTCTCAGAAAATAATATAATTCTATAATAATATAAAAATAATTATAGATTCTAATTTGAAGACTTGAGATAAATGTCTGTTTACCCTTGTAAAAACTAGATATTGGAAAAGGAAGTGGAGAGTGATGCGCGTGAATTTTGGTTAAATGCCCCAATTTGCTTTGCTCTCAAGAATATGTACAGGCTTCTCAAACTCCAGGCTCCAGATTGTTGGGATTGCAACTCCAGGAATTTTCAGTCAAATGGGTTGAAAGGCGATCTTGGAGTTGAATTCACTACATTTAACTCTCCTTTGGATCGAGCTCAATTACTGGTGACTTCATGATCACATCCAAATAGTTTTCTTGGAAATAGTAAAAAGTGGTTTGCAATTGCCACTTTTGGGGATGCTTTTTCAATTACCCAGCTAAGGCCATATTATTTCCTATTGGGTCTCCCATCAAAGTTCTAACCAGGTCCAACTCTGCTTAGCTTCCAGGCCTAGGCAAGGTCAGCCAAGTGCTACCATCTGCTGGGACAAGTATAGCTTAGCCTATTTTTTTCTGTCTGGAATTAGTGCTGTTTTTCATTTGTTTGGTACTGCAGTTTGGTTCATCTTTGAAGATTATTGTCACTAAGTTAAAAGAACACTTCATCTGTTGCCCTAAACCACATCTAGATTTAGGATTTTTAGATGCAATTTTGCTTGAAAGTTGTGGTATTAGCAAACTCTATGCAGTCTGTTTTTTGTTTTAGTTTTGTGGGTTGAGAGAATAAATACTGCATGACTGACTTTCTAATTTGTCTGATTTAAAAATAGAAGATTTAAAATAAGGTGAAGAATTTATTTCATCCTGAAGCAATAAAGGTCGCTAAAGAATGTAGAACTTCACCTTGTGTGTGGGGGTGAAAAGGTTCGCCATCACTGGCCTATCACATGTCCTCAGATCTCCCTAATATATCTAAACCTAGTTCACCATGGCTGAATGAGGCAGAGGCCGGTGCTGTGTCTTTGTGGCAAACCAACATTTTAAGGTGGACTGGCCACAATCCACAGTGGCAGAAAAAAATCTGTTTACTGTACAAGAAACCCTGTTGTAGTTGCTTGCTCTTGCTTTCCTTCAGAAGCTAAACTCAATTTCCTTTTGCTCTTGGTGCTAAGCGGGTGGATTTGCTTCTTAACCACTGCAACAAGAATGATGTCAATGGGGCCTAATGTGGATATTCTAGGGGTTTGCTTTCTTTATTCCTACATCTCACTTATTTTGCTAATTAATATTTGACGAGGCAGATATTTGTGTTGAGGACATCACGTTGTGTGTTCCTGAATCAGGAGACCTGATCAGCCACATAGTTCAAAACACATTTTATCAACGTTCTCAGTGGTGTCAGTATATGCAAACTAGTTTCTAATATAGACATGGCGTACTGGCCTGTGTTACTAAAAAGTAGAGCTGAAAGGGACCTTGGGGGTCTTCTAGTCCAATTTCCTCCTCAAGCAGGAGGCCCTATACAATTTCAGGCAGGTGGCTGTCTAGTCTTTTCTTAAAAACCTCCACTGATGAAGCACTCACAACTTCTGAAGACAAGCTGTTCCATGATTAATTGTCTGTGCTCACTGTTATGAATTTTCTCCTTAATTCCAGGTTAACTCCTTGATTAGTTTCCATCCATTGTTTCTTATCTTACCTTCTGGTGGTTTGGAAAATAAGTTCCCTCAAATATTGGAACACTGCTATCATGTCATCCCTAGTCCTTCTTTTCTCTCGACTAGCTACATCAATTCCTGCAACCATTCTTCATATGTTTTTGTCTCCAGTCCTTTAATCATCTTAGTAGTTATTCTTTGCACTTTTTCCAAAGTCTCAACATTACATATATAAGATTTACATATATGGCATTAATGTATATAAATTATTTGAGCTCTTACTAAAGACAAAACAAAAGTGTGTTCATGTGGCATTATTGGGCTGTATTGTCATTGTTTAGCATGTAGTGTCTAAGGAACTGTGGAGCAATTAGCTCTTCCTAAAATTGAAAACAGTGCTGGTGAAGAGCAGAGCAGACAACATGTCGTATGGAATTAAATTCCTGAAGGTTTAATACACTTGGTATTATGTCAGGGTCTAGCTCCTTTGTTATGAATTAAACTTCGCAAATGTATGAAGAAAAAATATTTTTGGAGTATTTTTTATTCTACTGTTTGGCAAAATGAAAAAAGGCAAAAGGATTATCTGAGCATCCTAAAAGGCTCAGCAATACAGCTTTTCTTGCCATATAAAAGGTACCCGAAAGGAGAAGCGAGAGAAAAGGAGAGCATTAGAGCAAGACTCCTGCGTTACAGTGAAAATTGGAAGTTTCATTTCTAAGGGAAGTTCTTCAAAAAGAGAAAGGCAATTTGCTCACAGATGACAGCTGTCAATTGTACTACATTTCTGATTGAACCTTGTCTGCAATAAAACCCATAACTTTTAAGTTTGTAGATTTTTTCTCTTTTTTCCCAGATGAAGGTCATCTAGATAGATAGATAGATAGATGGATAGATAGATAGATAGATAGATAGATAGATAGATAGATAGATAGATAGATAGATAGAATTCTTTATTGGCCAAATGTGATTGGACACACAAGGAATTTGTCTTTGGTGCATATGCTCTTACTGTACATAAAAAGAAGCATGATCAAAGCTCTCCCCATATTTTTTTCTTATGCTACATTTTTACAACCTGCCATCACAATAATAAACATATGAATTATATAACTTCTTTAAAGTTAGGCATCTAACAGCTAGATTAACATGCTCACAAAAATACCATAATTCAAGCCAAGTGTTCATGTTATCATACATTTCCTCTAAATTGACAAGCATATCATTTTTTTGTTTGCACGTCCCTAATTTTGCTTATTGCTGCTGCGCATACTTTTCAGTCAGAATTCTTGTCAGATGACCTGTCAAGCACACTTAATCTTCCTGTTGTTTTTGCATTCAGCCTTCCCTCCTTTATGTTATATAGAATAACAAAGTATTCTTCGAATTGTCAGGTGTAGGCATAGTCTTTAGTTGTATGTTGAACAATTTGTACAGACAACTCCATAAGCAGACCATATCCATATTTTGACATTTCTCTAGATGCATCTTCTACCTTATCACTGACCAACATTCATACCTGTAAGACTTCCTTTTCATCTTCACCATTTCACCTAGTTTTAGGTTACAGGTAGTCCTCAACTTACAATCACAATTAGGCCCAAAATTTCTGTTACTTACCAAGATAGTTATTTAGTGAATTTTGCCCCATTTTACGATCTTTCTTGCCATGCTTGTTAAATGAAGCACTGCAGTTGTTAAGTGAATCTAGCTTTCCCATTGACCTTGCTTGACAGAAGTTCGCCAAAGGTGATTGCATGAACCTGAGGCACTGCAACCGTCATAAATACAAAGTACCGTATATACTCGAATATAAGCCGATCCGAGTATAAGCCGAGGTCCCCAATTTTACCCCAAAAACTGGGGTAAACTGGGGACTCGAGTATAAGCCGAGGGTGGGAAATGAGGCACCTACCGGTTGGGGAAACCCTCCCTCCCTCAGCTGAGAAGGCTGGCGGCTCCCCCGCCCCGCCCTCTCACTGCACCGGCAGGGCTTCCCCGCGCCGTCCGGTAAAATGTGAAAAAAAAAAAAAACTCGAGTATAAGCCGTATATACTCGAGTATAAGCCGAGGGTTTAAAAAAAAACTCGAGTATAAGCCGTATAGACCCGAGTATAAGCCGAGGGGACGTTTTTCAGCACAAAAAACGTGCTGAAAAACTCGGCTTATACTCGAGTATATACGGTAATTAAAAAAAATTAGGTTGTGCAGAAATGAATAGACTGACTTTGATAATTAAAGAAAGAGAGGATTTGGAATATTACAAGGTAGGGAGACTATTTTACAATTGGTTAGAGAAGAGATATAGATAAATATATTACTAGTAAACAAGAAAATGTTATAATAAATGAAGTATGGGGAGACTGTTATAATAAAGAAGTGGGAAAAATAAGGAAATGATGAAGATCAGAGGAGTAAGAAGAAGATGAAAACACAATAGAAACATCTAGATGATACACTGAATTGTGTTGTATGTTTGTTTGTTTATAAAATTTAAAAATATATATATATAAAATGAGTCAGTTGCCAAGCATCTGAATTTTGATCACATGATCATGGGGATGCTACAACAGTCATAAGTGCGAAAACTCGACTTGCCACCATAATTGAGGCCAAAATTTCCATTGCTAAGTGAAGCAGTTAAGTGAATTGGGTCTCATTTTATGACCTTTTTGTTACAATTTTAAGTGAATTGTGTGATCATTAAGCAAATCTGGCTTCACCCATTAACTTTGCTTGTCAGAAGCTGGCTGGGAAGGTTACAAATAGTGATCACATAACTCTGGAGCAGTGCAATGGTCATAAATATATGCTAGTTACCAAGCGCCTGAATTTTGATCATGTGACCATGCCTGCAATGATCGTAAGTGTGAAAACTGGTCATAAATTATTTTTTTTCAATGCTGTTGTAATTTCGAATGATCACTTAACAAATGGTTGTAAGTTGAGCACTGCCTGTATATTTGTTTTAAATGTTGAACACTTTAAAAAAAAGATTCTAAATGTACTATGCTTTTAGGTTCTCATTTTCAAAATATCTCTACTAAATACGTTTTTGACACAATTGGATTGCATCAGAAAGTTGCTTCTTTAACAAATCTTGTCCTAACATATAAACATATTTTTGACATTTCTAAAGCACCTATTGCTAGATTAACCCAAATAATATCTATTTAATGTTATTTAAACCTATGAATACTTGTATAGACTTTCCTTTTAATTGTGCTACTTGGGACATATTTTGAAGTATAAATGTTATCAAAACAGTTTCTTCTTCTAAATAATTTAACAAATAGGCAAATGACTAGAGCTGCCAGTTCTCAGCAGTATATAATGCCTTCCTAAATGAATGTCTATTGAATCAACTGGCTGTCTACTTGTTCTTTTTATCCTCTGTTCCTCCTTGACAGAAAGTCCCAGGTGATACCTTATGTACTTATGTTCTGCTGACTGCTTCAAATTTACAAGCTTAGCCCTGTTGGAGAGGAGTATGATGTGTGAATCATATACAGCCCTTTATAGAACCCCTATAGAAAGTTGAAATTGCAAAAGTTAAATATTACTTTAGGGTGAAATATTTATGTGATGGGTTATTATATGAATAGTATCCAATTGCTGTACTCTGTCACATTCATATTTGAACTCAGCATTTTTAAAAAACATTTGAATAAGAACTTGTACTCGACTATTCAGCATTCATTAAAGGGCAGATTTTAGCAACCAGGGCAGAAGGGTACATCACGTCCAGGAGAATGGAAATTGATATATTGCTGTCCATGAGACGGATGAATGAACCATAACTTACAGCATCATATCACAGAGTTCTAGAACAGGGGTGTCAAAATCAAGGCCCGTGGGGTCGAATCTGGGCCATGGGGTACTTAGATCTGGAAACAGTGCCCTGTAAACAACAAAGGACTAACCCACGGTGCTTCTGCCAATGAAAATGGGCTCCTTTTGGCTGCCACGACCTCCTGCAACCCTCTGCCACTGAAAACGGAACTCAGGAGGGCTGGCAGAGCACTTGGGCCACCACAGGCGCCCCTGACAGGAGTGACATTGAGCTGGCCACGCACACCCCAGCCCCCCGCCCGAGGTCAAACACAACCCTGATGGAGCTCTCAATGTAATCGAGTTTGACACTCCTGTTCTAGAAAATACACACAGGTATAATTTGTGTCAAGTACCTAATTAGAGGATGCAGAGGATCTGAGTATATTTCATATTCAGTAAGATGCATTAGTATTTAAAATTAGCTGCCACTTTCATTCATTTGTAACTTCCCCCTAAAATAGCAAAAACTTATATTTGGTCAAAATGCCTTTATTAAGGCTCAAGAACAAGAGTAGCACAATTTTAGTTATCCCTGGCATTTAGGATTACAGAATCAGAAATGTTTTTTAAAAAACTATATATCATTTAATAAGCCACAGTGGGTGGGTACATATAAGCCAAAATTGAATTATCCTCCTTGTGGTTTACTATGATCTGTCAACCTAATCATTTGGATGGGCTGAGGGAAAAATATTTCTCTTTCAATCAACAGCTAAACTGGAGATTAGGGGATATCTGGGCTTGGTTGAATGGAGGAGAAAATAGACAAATATTTGCCTACTGTTCTGCTCAGCTTTGTTCAGTTATTTGATTGTGAAGTGGGAATTTTCTATTCGTGCAACTCATCCAAGATGAGAAAAAGGAGTTTAATTAAGCAGAAATAGACTGGAAGGGTCACAATGAAGTGCTCACCCTTAGGCCAACTTAGACAAATAAGAAAACTAGCATTAATAAGAACATGGAAAGTGCTAGAATATTTGTCCAGAAAGAACTGTGAAGAATTACCAAAGCCTGCTGGAAACTATTTTTATCCTAACAAGAACATTAGCAAAGGAAGGTTAACCAAGCCCCAACTGGCTGTAAAATAGAGTTAACATCCCTTTTTATATGATATTAGTAAATTGTTTTTGCATTTGGCTGTCTTTTCCTCTTTGCTTTTTTTTTTATAGTGTAGCATTGTGATTTTATTTTATACACAGTACCTAATGGATTAAAGTGAAGGAAGGGGGGATATGTACAAGCAAATGCTGAGGGGAAATGTAGCATGGGATGGGTTGGTGTACTATTTTTATATATGGAACAAACATATATATAGAATTGAGGCATGGCAACTCGACTTTTTTTCTTGTCAGTTTGAAAACTTTCGCTGCTTCAGTCTGAGCAAGTTGATTAAGGGAACATAACCAACTTGCTCAGATTGAAGAAACTATTTAGATCAGGGGTCTCCAACCTTGGCAACTTTAAGCCTGGCGGACTTCAACTCCCAGAATTCGCTTTGTTGCGAAGGTTGTAGAGAGTGCCGTGGCGCGACAGCTGCCCCAACACCTGGATGAAGACGTCTATCTAGACCCGTTCCAGTCCGGTTTCCGACCCGGATACAGCACGGAGACAGCTTTGGTCGCATTGGTGGATGATCTCTGGAGGGCCAGGGACAGGGGATATTCCTCTGCCCTGGTCCTATTAGACCTCTCAGCGGCTTTCGATACCATCGATCATGGTATCCTGCTGCGCCGGTTGGAGGGATTGGGAGTGGGAGGCACCGTATATCGGTGGTTCTCCTCCTATCTCTCCGACCGATGCATGAGCGGTGTTGACAGGGGCAGAGGTGGGCCGCGAGGGCCTCACTTGTGGGGTCCCACAGGGTCGATTCTCTCGCCCTGCTGTTCAACATCTACATGAAACCGTTGGGTGAGATCATCAGTGGTTTGAGGTGAGATACCAGCAGTGCGCTGGCGATACTCAGCTGTACTTTTCCACCCGGACCACCCCAATGAAGTTGTTGAAGTGCTGTCGGTGTTTGGAAGCTGTCTGGTCTGGATGGGGAGAAACAGGCTCAAGCTTAATCCCTCCAAGGCGGAGTGGCTGTGGATGCGGCACCCGATTCAGTCAGCTGCAGCTGCGGCTGGCTGTTGGAGGCAGTTACTGGCCCCAAAGGATAGGGTGCGCAACTTGGGTGTCCTCCTGGATGATCGGCTGTCGTTTGAAGACCATTTGACGGCCGTCTCAGGAGGCCTTCCTGAGTTCGCCTGGTTCGGCAGTTCGCCCCTTCCTTGATCGGGATGCCTTATGCACAGTCACTCATCGCTCGTTACCTCTCGCTTGGATTACTGTAATGCTCTCTACATGGGGCTCCCCTTGAAGTGCGCTCGGAGGCTTCAGTTAGTCAGAATGCAGCTGCGCGGGTTATAGAGGAGCTACGTAGCTCCCATGTAACACCGCTCCTCGCAGACTGCACTGGCTGCCTGTGGCCTTCGGGTGCACTTTAAGGTGTTGGTTATGACCTTTAAAAGCGCTCCATGGCTTGGGACCTGGGTACTTACGGGACCGCCTGCTGTTACCACCGCCTCCCACCGACCCGTGCGCTCCCATAGAGGGACTTCTCAGGGTGCCGTCCGCCAAACAATGTCGGCTGGCGGCCCCCAGGAAGGGCCTTCTCTGTGGGGGCCCCACACTCTGGAGCAGGCTTCCCCGGGTTTCGCCAAATACCTGACCTTGGACATTTTCGCGAACTCAAGACTCATCTTTTTATTCGCGCGGGGCTGGCTTAAATTGGGTTTTTAAATGTTGAATTTATTAATTTTAAACGGGGTTTTTTAGTATGGTAAATTTTAATTGCTGGGCTAATTTAATAAGTTTTTTAAATCGTATTTTAAACCTGTATATTGTATTGTCGGTTTTTATTATGCCTGTACACCGCCCTGAGTCCTTCGGGAGAAGGGCGGTATAAAAATCAAATAAAATAAATAAATAAATAAATAAAATTTGACTTCTGTAATTTTCAATCATTTTTAAACAGGAAAAACAGATTTATTAGTGCATGCCAGTGCTAGGAACCTGAATCTAGATCAGGGGTCTCCAACCTTGGCAACTTTAAGACTTGTGGACTTCAACTCCTAGAGCTTTGCTGGCTGAGGAATTCTGGGAGTTGAAGTCCACATGTCTTAAAGTTGCCAAGGTTGGAGACCCCTGATCTAGATGTTCCAGCATCAAGAACCATCATGCTGACAGTTACAGTTCAGTGACACTCAGTGAATTGAAAAGTTCTTCCTTTTGATGGAACAATATAAGCCCAGTTGCTTATTCATTCACAGGGTGTTATGAGTGTATATTGTTGAAGATTCTCAGTCATCAGGTAGAGTTGTCTGGAAGTTGAGGCATGGCAACTCGACTTTTTTTCTTGTCAGTTTGAAAACTTTCGCTGCTTCAGTCTGAGCAAGTTGATTAAGGGAACATAACCAACTTGCTCAGATTGAAGAAACTATTTAGATCAGGGGTCTCCAACCTTGGCAACTTTAAGCCTGGCGGACTTCAACTCCCAGAATTCGCTTTGTTGCGAAGGTTGTAGAGAGTGCCGTGCGACAGCTGCCCCAACACCTGGATGAAGATGTCTATCTAGACCCGTTCCAGTCCGGTTTCCGACCCGGATACAGCACGGAGACAGCTTTGGTCGCATTGGTGGATGATCTCTGGAGGGCCAGGGACGGGGATATTCCTCTGCCCTGGTCCTATTAGACCTCTCAGCGGCGTTCGATACCATCGATCATGGTATCCTGCTGCGCGGTTGGAGGATTGGGAGTGGGAGGCACCGTATATCGGTGGTTCTCCTCCTATCTCTCCGACCGATGCATGAGCGGTGTTGACAGGGGGCAGAGGTCGACCGCGAGGGCCTCACTTGTGGGGTCCCACAGGGTCGATTCTCTCGCCTGCTGTTCAACATCTACATGAAACCGTTGGGTGAGATCATCAGTGGTTTGGGGTGAGATACCAGCAGTGCGCTGGCGATACTCAGCTGTACTTTTCCACCCGGACCACCCCAATGAAGTTGTTGAAGTGCTGTCGGTGTTTGGAAGCTGTCTGGTCTGGATGGGGAGAAACAGGCTCAAGCTTAATCCCTCCAAGGCGGAGTGGCTGTGGATGCGGCACCCGATTCAGTCAGCTGCAGCTGCGGCTGGCTGTTGGAGGCGAGTTACTGGCCCCAAAGGATAGGGTGCGCAACTTGGGTGTCCTCCTGGATGATCGGCTGTCGTTTGAAGACCATTTGACGGCCGTCTCAGGAGGCCTTCCACCAGGTTCGCCTGGTTCGGCAGTTGCGCCTTCCTTGATCGGGATGCCTTATGCACAGTCACTCATCGCTCGTTACCTCTCGCTTGGATTACTGTAATGCTCTCTACATGGGGCTCCCCTTGAAGTGCGCTCGGAGGCTTCAGTTAGTCAGAATGCAGCTGCGCGGGTTATAGAGGAGCTACGTAGCTCCCATGTAACACCGCTCCTCGCAGACTGCACTGGCTGCCTGTGGCCTTCGGGTGCACTTTAAGGTGTTGGTTATGACCTTTAAAGCGCTCCATGGCTTGGGACCTGGGTACTTACGGGACCGCCTGCTGTAACCACACGCCCCCCACCGACCCGTACGCTCCCATAGAGAGGGACTTCTCAGGGTGCCGTCCGCCAAACAATGTCGGCTGGCGGCCCCCAGGGGAAGGTCCTTCTCTGTGGGGGCCCCCACACTCTGGAGCAGGCTTCCCCGGGTTTCGCCAAATACCTGACCTTGGACATTTCGTCGCGAACTCAAGACTCATCTTTTATTCGCTGGGGCTGGCTTAAATTGGGTTTTTAAATGTTGAATTTATTAATTTTAAGCGGGTTTTTTAGTATGGTAAATTTTAATTGCTGGGCTAATTTAATAAGTTTTTTAAATCGTATTTTAAACCTGTATATTGTATTGTCGGTTTTATTATGCCTGTACACCGCCCTGAGTCCTTCGGGAGAAGGGCGGTATAAAAATCAAATAAAATAAATAAATAAATAAATAAAATTTGACTTCTGTAATTTTCAATCATTTTTAAACAGGAAAAACAGATTTATTAGTGCATGCCAGTGCTAGGAACCTGAATCTAGATCAGGGGTCTCCAACCTTGGCAACTTTAAGACTTGTGGACTTCAACTCCTAGAGCTTTGCTGGCTGAGGAATTCTGGGAGTTGAAGTCCACATGTCTTAAAGTTGCCAAGGTTGGAGACCCCTGATCTAGATGTTCCAGCATCAAGAACCATCATGCTGACAGTTACAGTTCAGTGACACTCAGTGAATTGAAAAGTTCTTCCTTTTGATGGAACAATATAAGCCCAGTTGCTTATTCATTCACAGGGTGTTATGAGTGTATATTGTTGAAGATTCTCAGTCATCAGGTAGAGTTGTCTGGAAGTTGAGGCATGGCAACTCGACTTTTTTTCTTGTCAGTTTGAAAACTTTCGCTGCTTCAGTCTGAGCAAGTTGATTAAGGGAACATAACCAACTTGCTCAGATTGAAGAAACTATTTAGATCAGGGGTCTCCAACCTTGGCAACTTTAAGCCTGGCGGACTTCAACTCCCAGAATTCCCCAGCCAGCTTTGGTGGCTGGGGGGTTCTGGGAATTGAAGTCTGCCAGGATTAAAGTTGCCAAGGTTGGAGACCCCTAATTTAGATAAGGAGCAAACTATTTCAAACGAGAAGTTCAAAAAGAAGTTCAGTTGCCATGACTCAACTTCCAGACAGAGTCGTATGAGTCATTTAAGATGGGGAAAGTCTTCTAGGAGATTCTAATTGTCATCTGTTACTCTATAGTACTAAAAGTTTCATTTATTCATTATATTTATGTAGCTTCCCATCTCACAGTCAAGTCACTGTTGTTGATGTACAATGATATTGCTGTGCTAGAATTTGAAAAAACTGTTGAATAGATTGAGCAAAGAACTGCAACTAATGTCTTCCAGTACATATATGGATATGTGAAATAGTAATATGATGATAATTGTGACAACAATTTTGAACACTGTTAAGGAAGGAAGAATAAACATGGTTGCCAAAGACAAAGTTGTGACCAGCAAGCTGCGGTTCATGTAAAATAGCTCTACTTGGTAACAAAACAGGAAGTTTAAACTTTTTCCTTATGTAAACTGTTTCTGAATTTCCAGCATAGCTCCAGCAGTTCACATTTACTGTATCTTTGTTACAACACAAATAGTCAATAATATTGCACAATACATTTGAGGCACACAGGATCATGCTTCATCTAATTAAAAAAGAGAGAAATCCAAATTATGACACAAAGGCAGTTTCTTGTGGTCTTTTTTCCACTTTTTTTTCCCTATGTGGTCATCTTCATGAAGTGCTTGTCTTTGCCATTTGGAGAAAACACTGTGAGAAAGTAGGTAATTGAATGTACTTGGCATGATGGCAAGAGCACTTGGAGCTGCTGTCATTTAAGCCTTAGTACCTCTGTTCAGATTTGCCCAAAGGGGAAAACTGGAAGAAGATAAAAGAAGACTAACAAGAAAGTCTCTTACAGGATTTGAGACAAGAAAGACAATACACACGGACACATATCCATCAAATAAAAGCAGGCAAGGTGCTTATTCTGTGCATTCAGGGATTTTTCCTCTAGCCACGAAATTATTTCATCCTTATCTTTTCCTTGCCTCTGTCACTCACAGAAAAATTAATACAGTCATTGATCATAGGTAAAGGTAAAGGTTTCTCCTGTTCAATTGTGTCCAACTTTAGGGGTGGTGCTTATCTCCATTTCCTAACTGAGGGAGCCAACATTGTCTGAAGACACTTCCGTGGTTATGTGGCTAGCATGACTATGTGCTAAGGGGCAGGGAACGCTGTTACTTTCCCACCAAAATGGTATCTATTTATCTACTTGCAGTTGCATGCTTTCAAACTGTTAGGTTGGCAAGAGCTGGGACAAAAAACAGGAGCTTATCCTATCACATGATGCTCAGGTCTCAAACCGGACTGTCAGCTATTGAGCTGACAAGCTCAATGCCTTTAACAGTTGATCATAGGGTTAATATCAATTGTGAATTGGTTTTCTTTAATATTCCAAACTGGTTTGCATTTTAACAGTGGCCCATAGATTTTGACTAGTATATTCTAACCTGCATTTTTGATTGCCTAATTTTTTTCTGTTCTCATGTTTACTTTTAAGGATGTTTCTTTTTGACCCTTTCATAATCCATTTTTTTCACATGAACAAGTGTTTCTATTTGTTTCTCCCACAATGTTTTAAAATCTAAGTTCTCTAAAATCATTAGAAGACAATTGCAAAAGCAAGAGGTATTTTGAGATCCCTTTTTCTTCACTTCAGTAACCACCACTTAGTGATGTGATGAGAGAAACTCCCAGGAACATATTTTATGCTTAAATACTCCGAAGTTCACTGTTGAGCCAAGCAGAAACAACATTGAAGCAATGAGCTGTATTGAAATCAGTAGGTTATTCTAGTTATTTATTATTATTTATTATTTAGATTTTTATACCGCCCTTCTCCCGAAGGACTCAGGGCGGTTCACAGCCAGATAAAATAAACAATAATATTACAATATAAATACTATTAAAATACAATTAAAAAACTTATTCAATTGGCCAAGATTAAAAAATTTAGAATAATAAAACCCATATAAAATTAAAAACCATATAAATCTAAAATCCTATGCCAGTCCTGCGCAAGTGAACTAATAGGTCTTCAGCTCGCAGCGAAAGGTCCGAAGGTCAGGAAGTTGGCGGAGTCCTGTGGGGAGGTCATTCCAGAGGGTAGTTAGTATAACTCTGGCTATTCAGACTACCCAACATATTCTAGTATAACTGCACAATTTTTCAACAAAATCTACTCATTTCTCTTCAGTAGAAAAGGATATTTTCATTTGGCAGGCTTCTTTTCATTGAGTGATGAAATCCATTTAGGTTACTTTTTGAGGCATGAGAATTGCAATGTATTGACAAGCCAGAGTTTTGATCTCTTTCTGTTTGGGCCATAGCAGTACTGATGTACTGTTGCACTTAGCATGACAGGAAAACAGGTTATTATAATAATATATGACAGGAGATCGGAATGCATAAGAAGGGAAAAATAAGTGGTCCATAGATAGTTTGATGGAAAAATTATCTGACTTAATGAGGTACATAGCATGTCACTTCATGTATAAAACTAACATAAACATTTATATTAGCAAAATCTAATATTAAATGGCCTGTGGCTGAATGAAACCTTATTTAGAAGTGGAAATTTTGAAAACTTGTAAAGCACAGCTTGCAATGTGTGCTAACCCATGGTTAACAGAACAGTTTGCCGAATTAATCAAATTGCTTGAGATCATTGAATTAGTCCAAGTCATTGAGCCCAAAATTAACAAATTGCATCTCACCTGTTTCTGAAACCAGCCTTGAAGTACGGCAGAATATTTTTTTAAAACATTTACAATTTTACCTGTCTTTTTAGTCACTGTATCTTGGCCTCCTGCAGAAAAGCATAGGATAGCAAATATAAGATTACTTTCAGCAGTGCTTTGGGTTTTTTAAAAAAATAAACATAACTGATGTCTTTAGGTACAATTACATAATGTCCCTGAAAACCTGACTATTCTCCCAGACCTTGGGGTTGGGTGGTTGTGAGGCCCTGTCTCTTTTGTCTTTGAGATGTATGGGGTTTTTCCCCTTCCGCTGTATATAATCTATTTTTCTATGCTACTGTTTCCTCATTTTTTTTAAAGTGTAAGCAACCCAGAGAGTCATCTGGAGTCAAGCAGTCTGTGAATTGTAAACAAACAAACATGTTGGTGATCTTTTTTTTCTCTAATTAAAATTGTAATGTAACAAATAGACTTGTCAGGTCTGTTCCAAGGGCCCACAGATAACATCTCCATCTTTAGTTTTATTTATTTTATTTATTTATTTATTTATTATTTAAATTTGTATACCGCCCTTCTCCCGAAGGACTCAGGGCGGTTCACAGCCAGGTAAAATAAACAATAATATTACAATATAAATACTATTAAAATACAATTAAAAACTTATTTAAATTGGCCATAATTAAAAATTTGGAAGTAAAACCCATTTAAAACCCATAACTTAAAAACTAACCCAGTCCAGCGCAGATAAAATAAGTAAGTTTTGAGCTCATGGCGAAAGGTTCGGAGGTCCGGAAGTTGGCGAAGTCCTGGGGAGTTCGTTCCAGAGGCGGGGCCCACAGAAGGCCCTTCCCTGGGTGTCGCCAGGCGACACTGTCGCGCCGGCGGCACCCTGAGAGTCCCTCTCTGTGAGGCGCACGGGTCGGTGAGAGGTATTTGGTAGCAGCAGGCGGTCCCGTAAGTAACCCGGCCCTATGCCATGGGCGCTTTAAAGGCGTTCACCAACACCTTGAAGCGCACCGGAAGGCCACAGGTAGCCAGTGCAGCCTGCGCAGGATAGGTGTCACTCGGGAGCCACGAGGGCTCCCTCTATCACCAGCGCAGCTGCATTCTGGACCAACTGCAGCCTCGGATGCCCTTCAAGGAGCCCCATGTAGAGCATTGCAGTAGTCAGGCGAGGCGTCACAAGGCGTGGTGACTGTGCACAAGGCATCCCGGTCTAGAAAGGCGCAACTGGCGCACCAGGCGAACCTGGTGGAAAGCTCTCCTGGAGGCGGCCGTCAAATGATCTTCAAAGACAGCCGTGCATCCAGGAGAACGCCCAAATTGCGCACCCTCTCCGCCGGGGCCAATGACTCGCTCCCGACAGTCAGCCGCGGACTCAGCTGACTGTGCGGGATGCCGGCATCCACAGCCACTCCGTCTTGGAGGATTGAGCTTGAGCCTGTTTCTCCCCATCCAGACCCGTCGGCTTCCAAACACGGGACAGCACTTGATAGCTTCATTGGGGTGGCCCGGTGTGGAAAATACAGCTGGGTGTCATCAGCGTACAGCTGGTACCTCACACGAAGCCACTGATGATCTCACCCAGCGGCTTCATATAGATGTTGAACAGAAGGCGAGAGAATCGACCCTGCGGCACCCACAAGTGAGGCGCGCGGGGTGACCTCTGCCCGTCAACACCGTCTGCGACGGTCGGAGAGATAGGAGGAGAACCACCGATAAGCGGTGCCTCCACTCCCAATCCCCCAACCGGCGCAGCAGGATACCATGGTCGATGGTATCAAAAGCCGCTGAGAGGTCTAATAGGACCAGGGCAGAGGAATAACCCCTATCCTGGCCCTCAGAGATCATCCACCATGACCAAAGCCGTCTCAGTGCTGTAACCGGGCGGAAGCGGACTGGAGCAGGTCCAGATAGACAGTTTCCTCCAGGTGCAGGGGAAACTGATATGCCACCATACTCTCTACAACCTTCGCGAGCGGGTTGGAGACCGGGCGATAATTACCTAAAACAGCGGGTCAGGAAGGCTTCTTGAGGAGGGCCTCACCACCGCCTCTTTCAAGGCGGCCGGAAAGACTCCCTCCAACAAGGAAGCGCTCGTAATCCCCTGGAGCCAGCCTCGTGTCACCTCCTGAGTGGCCAGCACCAGCCAGGAGGGGCACGGGTCCAGTAAACACGTGGTGGTTCTATCTGTGCTTGCAAATTATTAGGTCTTGGGGGAAGAAATCTGTTTCAAAATGAACAGGTTCAAATGTATCAGGCAATTCTGCAATTATATTTGCCTTTTTAAGCGAAGGGTTTTTAATGTTTCCCCCCTGATTTATGTGATAGATATATGTTTTAATCATTACAGCAATCTTAAAGTAGAAGGTCTGAATTTTCTAGTTAACAGACTCCCAAGATAGGGAATTATCATTAAGGTTTTTCCCCCCCTATTTTATTGCATTTGCTAGAGACAAGTATGATCTCTCAATTGTATCTTTGTGTGGTTCCATCTAGCAAATTATAGAAAATGTTTTGTGTGAGTGACTGTCTAGTCTGATGAAAATTGTCAATGGAACTATTGTCTATTTAAAAAAAAAAAGATATTGCTATTATTAGAGATGGCTGGACACGAAATGATTTTAACCACTATCCTGAAAAATGTCAGTACTGGTCTCATTTACTGGGCTAATAACACTGCTTTGAATTCAGATATGGAATTTAACTGAGACGAATGAGAGAGCTTCTGTTCTGTCCATTTGGTCTGTCTCTGATAGAGCAGATTACTTTAGAGTCTATAACAGTAATCCTGTTGTCCATAGTTCAGTTAATCATCTATTGCTGGCTTCTATAAAGTACCATTATAGGGTAAACTTTATGATGCAAGCTACTGTAGTTTTTAAAAGGCCATTTGAATAAAATAGAACTTGAAATGGCTGATGAGGCCTATTTGGTTTGGGGAAGAGGGTCAGCTGAGATTGCATCTAGTGAGTAATGTACTACAGTCTGACTGCATTCAGTTTACACGGTGAAAATGTATAAAACTCCACGGAGTAAGGCAGAATCCATTAGTAATGGTCAATGAACATGTCTAGGCCAATAGCTACCACTCCTACCCCCACTGATAGAATTACTTTATACAGATAATGTTACTTGAATGCTACTGCCTCATAACATATTTCTTAAACAAGGGTTCCTGCCTATGTAATAATAAGCAAGATTTGATGTACAAGTCTTGTGAGTCTCTCTCTTTTAGGTGAGAAAGGCAAGCCAGTCCCTCTTTAACAAGGTTTTGTTCTTTGGAGGGAAAGTCCCTTTGACTTGGCAAAGCTGGATACTACTTTGCAATGATTTATTTCTTTTCGAGTAGGTTAGTGGCTTTCAGACTTGTTAATTGTATAATTAATTAATTAATGCAAAGAGATGTATGAAGATCTACTAGGATGCTGCTCCATCTACAGAATTACAGTGCATTGCAGACATCCTCTGAATTATTCCATTACACACTCTTGTTCATGTATAGTGAGTGTCAGACCGGTGTGCCCTATGTCCTTCATGAACAGAAAGTAACTTTTGAACTGCGGCTGTGCAATGCAACAGAAGCAGGGGTGGGCTGCTGGGGGTTTGCAGGGGTTTGGGAGAACCACTAGCTAAGATTCTGTGCAGTTTGGAGAACCCCCAAATTCCACTCCTGCCTGGCTCCGCCCACCCCACCCCTCCCAGCAGTTGCCATGCAACCCATTTTGGATGCAGGTAAGTGCAGGGTATGTGTGGAAGCTCGGGGAGAATGAAAACGCCTCTGGAGCCTGGGGAAGGCAAAAACGTCCTCCTCCCCGCTGAGGTGGAGACTGACTAGGCCACACCCACCATGGCCACACCCACTCAGCAACCAGGCAGAGAACCCCTTGCCAAAATTTTTGAAGCCCACCCCTGAACAAAAGAGTGATGATTGCTGGCAAATTGTCCATCACCATTCCCATTTTGTTTAAGAAGTATCTGATAATGCTTTGGGAAATATACAGGTTGCTCAAAGCACAATCTTCTTGAAGAACCCTTTAGTTGGGCCATGACTTGGTTTTCACGCACATATAGTCCTTTTTGGGTGAGAAATGGCAGTCTTCTGGAGATGAACCATTCCATAGGCATAGACACTATTTTGTTCGGTATTACCAGAATAGTGTGTGATGAAGCCTTGGGAAAATGAATTCAGTGCCACAGTAGAATTTCTTCAGGGAAGTATATTTATAAAACATTTACTTCCTTTTTCCCCCAAAGATCATAAAGGAGGAACCAGAGAATTTCAGTTTTTAAAAAAACAACATTTCCACTTGTACAATCCAAAACAATAGTCTCGGTGTTTTGAAGTAAAAGTTCTCTAGTCATGCTGGACAATCTTATCTTCTGCACTAAATTCATGGGCTCTTCATAAAAGTAAACCTTCCTTCAAGTCAGGCTTGACTCCTAATAACTTCTTGGAAATGGCCGTACAGTTTTCCTAATTGTAATGTAGACCAGTTTGTCATTGCTGACTTAACTTCTCAGTATACTGCAACTTAAAATTCTGAGGATCCCTTATTGAAATACTAAGCTAGACCCTGTTTATTTTCTGGATTGACAAAGATGCTGCCATGTACTGACGTAAATTCTCTAATAATCCCTTCTTCTGGGATTATGTTCCCTGGAGACCTTTCATCGAACTACAAACCAGGCCCAACCATGCTTACTTCTGAGCTTAGAGAAGGTCAGCCAGATGATGCTATCAGCTGAGATGTACAGTAAACACTGTATTCCCCTCCCCTTCTAATATGCTCTTATTGCTTATGTTCTTCATAATTTGAACAAGATTATTAGCCTCGTTAATTTCTTAACTGATTTTTTTTTTACTTTTAACTTTGTTTTTAATTGTGTTTTAATCATGTTTTTATGTTGTTTTTATGATGCTGTTTTTAAACAACCCAGAGTCACTTAGGTGAGATGGGCAGTGTAGAAAATAGACAGACAGAGACAGACAGATTCAAAACAATGCCTTTTTTTATAAGCACTTTTTATCTGAGTGTATTTTGAACACCAGAATGGAGACTAGGCCATAAGCCACTTTTAATCCTCCAGAGATTTATCTTCTTTTTTGTATCTCTAATTTATATTTTATGCTTTATCTTCTTTTTTGTATCTCTAATTTATATTTTTTGGCAGACAACCTCTGAAAAAAGAATACAAAACTCCATCTATGTTCCAAGGAGAGTGCATCCAAATTTCATTTCAGGACTGCTTATTTCCAAATTATAAGGTGGGATACACTAGTTAGATGCTAAAGCCTATTATTTCAATCTGCTGCCAAAACGAGTCCTCAGAACAGTATATACTATGCATCTTATCTTTTGGGTTCATGGTTTGAACATTCAGATGAGACAGTAGGAAAGATCCTATTCCCGGATCAATTCATGCCCTTTTTGGCAAAAATGAATGGAAGAAAAAGACGACCTGGATATGATTGGTATTCATCTTGTGTACTGGTGTTGGCCCTGAAATATTATTTAGAAAAGAATGGGAAATAGGAAAGATTGTAAGGTTACAGGCTTATATAATTGTAACTAGGACTTTTGGGTCAGAAGGACTGGGTAATGAATTTCCCTTCCTTCCCCTCCCCTCCCCTTCCTTCTCTCCTCCCATCCACTTCTCACTGTTCTGTTATATGAGGAAAGCAGGTAATAGTTGAGCCTTTTCTGTTTTTAATAAACAAACGTGCATTTATTTCAAAGGCATAACCCGGGGTCAGCAACCTTAAACACTCAAAGAGCCACTTGGACCTGTTTCCTATAGGAAAAAAACACACTGGGAGTTACAAAACCTGGGTGGGCATGGCCAGCTCAATGTAACTCACTCCCACCCAGTCACATGACCACTTAGCCACGCCTACCGAGCCACAAAACTATGTTTCTCTGACCCCCTCTCCCTTCTCTCTCCCCCTCTCTGTGTATCACTCTGTATGTCTCTCTCTCTCTCTCTCTCTCTCTCTGTGTGTGTGTGTGTGTGTGTCCCGCTCCCTTCGGGCGACTGTCCTCCTCCCCCCCCCTCCTCTCGTAACTCCCAGTCTGGCTGTGGCTGAGCTGGGAGAATACGCATGAACAGGGAAATTCCAGCCTGAAGTGGCAGAAAGCGAAGGCTGCCTTATGTGCAAATGTGGCGCAAAGGCAGGTATAGGGCAGCTTTGCTCCTGCACTCTCCAGTGACCCCCTTTCCCCTCCTCCTCTCAGGACGCCCGGGCCAGCTGTGGCTGAGCCACGAACATGTGCACACGTGGGGAGACCCTCCTCAAGCGAGCACCAAAACTCAGAAAAGGCACCCACAGGGCAGGCAACGGCTCACTTAAAGAGGGTCTCTCTGCGCGTGCTCACACTTCCAGCTCAGCCACAGCCAGCCAGGTGGTTACAAGAGGGGAGGGGGAGGAGAGCGCAGGAGCGAAGTTGCCCTGTATACCTTCACGCCACATTTGTGCGTAAGGCAGCCTTTGCTTTTTGCCGCTTTGGGCTGGAAGAAATAAGAGGGGTGGGGTGAACCAGTGATGAGACAGGGAGCCGTGGAAGAGGGTCCAAAGAGCCACTTGTGGCTCCAGAGCCGCAGATTGCCGACCCCTGGCATAACCCATTCATATTCCAGCATAGAAAGAAAATAAATTCAGAAGTCTAGAAATAGGAAACAGCTCCAAAGGGATAGACTTGGTGTAACTGGCTACTCTATCACATATTTTCAAAAGCGTATACTGTATTGTAGAGATGATATGTGCTTTAATTTTTAATTAGGAACGTTCTTTGGCTGTCCAGTGAACTTCTGATTCCTTTAGCAAAAGTCTTACTGGAAGAGACTAGTCCATACTGTCATTTTATGTTTAGTAAATATTCACAAAACTCTAATGTTAATAAATAACTAAATGCTAATCTCAGTTGCAGTTTTACTTGCTTTCATTTTTGAAAGGACAAGGAAATGCCTCTCATATTGAGCCTAAGGAATTTTTATATATCTTTTGTGATAGGCAAAAAATGTTTAAAATATTCATCCCTTTCTTTCATAAGTTGTTGATATCTGATTATAATATATAAAAACAATTGTTAACCTTGAACTCAATTATGTTATGTGTAGAAAAGAATTCTTGACATTATCGCAATCAGATTATGTGAGCATTGCAACTTTAACTTGGTATCAATGGAAATAATTTGGTATCAGAAGTTAAACAAGAAATGTACTTGGCACTTTAATGTTATTGTGATTGGCATCCGTAAAACGAGAGAGAAAGAGAGCAGAATATAATTGTTTTCCTGGAACTTAAAATATTTTGTAAATTGTTTCCTGGAACTTAAAATATTTTGTGATTTCCGGGGCATGGGGTCTTAGAAATGTATACAACAGTCCTGATTGAAATAAAAAAAATGGAAGGTATATCAGCTTATGTATGTGATTGAGCCAGTATTGAGCCATTTTTAAGTGATTTTTCATTTCTAGAAGTAAAAACTACAGGAAGTGAATATATCCGAAGGGTTAGATAATTAGGAGAAAATGGAAGAAAAATTATGCAACTTAATATCTGGAAAAAAATGTCAAGATATATTTTATTAAGTTATTCAACACTTGCATAATTAGGAGCCTTTTGAGAAGACCAGTTGCAACAATTTGCTGGATTTGTTTTCAAACTGATTTTCCTTTTAATAACTATGTACTGTGTTCCAGATAAGAACATAGCAGTAGAAAATTATTTTCATCTTTTGGTCTTTGTGGTAAATGCCACATGGTCTATGCTTCTGAGACGTGCCAGGAACCTTTACTGCAGCTATAGCACTACCAATGTTTGTGTGTGTACCTTTGAATCAGTCTTGGCTTGTGATGACTGCCTGGATAAGTACCTGCAGCTTTCTTGGTACTATTTTTGGAGGTGGTTTGCCATTGCCTTCTTCTTAGGGCTGGGAGAGAACCACTGGTCCCAAAATGGGACTCAGTGGGAGAGTACCACACTGGAGTGGCTACTAGATTAATGGCTCTCCCTCTCTCCCTGCTTCCCCATCCGCCTTTTATTCTTATATCACTGTATAGCAATAGCAATAGCACTTAGACTTATATACCACTTTACATTGCTTTACAGCCCTCTCTAAGTGGTTTACAGATTCAGCATATTGCCCCCAACAATCTGGGTCCTCATCTTACCAACCTGGGAAGGATGGGAACCTGGGAACCATCATAAACGCATGCTAGTTGCCAAGCATCTTAGTGGGGATGCTGCAACAATTGTAGATGTGAAATACAATCATAAGTCACTTTTTCAGTGCCATTATAACTTCTAACAGTCACTAAACTAATAGTTATAAGATGAGAGCTACTAGTACTGTTGTTCTGCTCTGTAAATACAATTAATTGTATACAATTAATCCTGTTTTGCATGTTCTTCTAAAATCACAATTGCTCTCCAAATATGGGTAAAAAGCAAATTTCTCTAGGATATTTTACTTCTTTACTTAACAATGACAGAGCAAGTGTCTGCTGTAACAGACCTCTTAACATCAGATCTAACTTTTTAACAAAAACATGAATGATGGTTTTCCCATGTAATGGTAAATTGGACTGTGTAAGTATACCTTTGAAGTATTCAATGCAGTGAAATAATTAAAAGATTCATTTATTCTACAGACAGCTTGATCTGTTCTTTAAAACTTTTGATGATGGAGCACCCGCTATTTCAGGAGAATAGTTCAGGTTAATAGTTCTCACTGATAGAGAATTGCTGCTTAATTCTAGGTCAGATCTCTCTTGTCCTGCTCTCAGGCGCTTTGGTGACAGCCCCCATTTCTCTATGACAGCCCCTTCAAATATTGGAAGACTGCTAACATGTCACCCTGGTCCTTTTCTTCATTAGACTAAACAAATCCAGTTCCTGCAACCGTTCATCGTATGCTTTAGCCTCCAGTCCCCTATCATTTTTGTTGCTTTTCTGTGCACTCTTTCTAGAGTCTTAAAATCTTTTTTGTACCATAGTGACCAAAATTGGATGCAGTATTCCAAGTGTGGTCTAATCTAAAGAGGATAATTAGAACTGCAGAAAAAACAATTGCTACCAACCTGTCTTCCACTGAGGACCTGTATACTGCACGAATCAAGAAGAGGGCCGTGAAAATATTTACAGATCCCTCATATCCTGGACATAAACTGTTTCAACCCCTACCCTCAAAACGACGCTATAGAGCACTGCACACCAGAACAACTAGACACACGAACAGTTTTTCCCTGAAGGCCATCATTCTGCTAAACAAATAATTCCATCAACACTGTCAGACTATTTACTGAATCTGCACTACTATTAATCGTTTCATAGTTCCCATCACCAATCTCTTTCCACTTATGACTGTATGACTATAACTTGTTGCTGGCAATCCTTATGATTTATATTGATATATTGATCATCAATTGTGTTGTAAATGTCGTACCTTGATGAACGTATCTTTTCTTTTATGTACACTGAGAGCATCTGCACCAAGACAAATTCCTTGTCTGTCCAATCACACTTGGCCAATAAAAAATTCTATTCTATTCTATTCTATTCTATCAGTGCAGTATAGAGCAGTATTAACCTTTTATGTGATGTTGATACTATCCCTTTGATAATGCAGCCAATGACGGCATTGGCTTTTTTGGCAGCTGCACCATGCTGCATATTTAAGTGGTTGTCCACTAGGACTCCTAGATCTCTCTCACAGTTATTGCTTTTGAGTCAGGTCTCACCTATTCTATGCTTATGCATTTGGTTTTTCCTGCCTAAGTGTAAAACCTTACTTTTCTCACCAATGAATTGCATTTCGTTGGATATGTCAAGAACCTTTTGGATCTTGAGCCTAAAGGCAGTTTCCCAGTGCTCCAGGATCTCTAAAAGATATGGTTCAGTGGTTCTGACATCATGTCTGCCGCCTCCTTTAGAACCCTGGAATTTAATCCATTTGGTTTTGGTGGTTTGAGCTAATCTATAGCGAATAGGTGTTCTCTTATCATTTTCCTGCTTACTTTGACTTGGATTCTTAATAGCACTGCTTTTGATAGATTGGGCTATTTTTTTCCTTTTGTGTAAAAACAGATGCAGAGAATGAATTAAATAGTTCCGTTTTTTTCCCCTACTACCTGTCACTTCCTTGCCATCTTCTCTCATTAGTGGGCCAATCATTTCCTTGACTTTTTTCTTGTTTTATACATGCTGGGAAAAAACTTGACATTGTTGCAAGTATTAGTTCATTCTGAGTCTTAACTTTCCTGACTTTATCTTTGCAGATTTGGGCTGTTTGCTGGTGTTCTGCTTTAGTTACGTGTTCCTCTTTTGGTTTTTTTATACTTGTCCTTTTTGTCTCTCAGTTTATTAGAGAGTTTTTTATGCAACCATGCCAGTATGGTTAACAATCAGAGAAGAGATAGCCCATGGATGGGAATAGAGAAAACATCTTAGAAAGGATTTTACCTAGATGGGAATAGAGAAAACAGAAAGGATTTTTACCTAGTTCTCTGAAAAGTAAAGGGCGGGGGTGGGGGGTGGGCAAGTGCTTTCAAGTTTGCAAGATTCTGTTATTGTAACAATATGGGTAATGCTAGTATTCATGGTTTTGGTTTCCTGTCTGGAATATTTTTAAGGCCTGAAAAGCAGGAACAGTGTGAAAAAAAATTGAAAATATGTAGTTCTTGATAACTTCCTCTTTTTTGTCATCTTTCTGCTGCACTTGCAACTTTTCTTCTGTGCCATTTGTGGGAGCTTTCTCATATTCACCATCTATTCTAATCAAGTAAGAAATAGCATTTTTTACCGTCTTATATAATAACTTCTGTTTGGCATTATCTGCAATGGGCAGAGCCCTTAGATGTAATGTTGAGGATACTGGAATGTTCTTTGCACCTTTTAGAAGCAAAGTCCTCAGTTCAAATCTAGCCAGGTTCTCCATAGAACACACAGAGCAAGTAACTTGGAGCAGAGATTATATTTTGACAGCACATCAGTTAAAAGGTAGGCAGCACAGAAAGCTAAGATTAGTAATATAATGGGCTTTGATCCTGAAGTGTGTATAGGTGTGTAAATTGAGGCTTTCTTCCCCTGGGGATGTGTAAAGTCTGGAGAAGAAGTTTATTTGTTGCCCTGAGGGGTTTGTGTGCTGATCTTAGATGTGTAAGTCTCTATGGGTGGAATTTTTATGGGGGAGGGGATTGGCCTTGAGGATCTGGTGTTAAGGAGCACTATTGTGTTTTAGGAGGTTTCCCAGGTACAGCTGGCTGAGCTTTGTCAGTTTCAGCTTACATAGGATGAAAAAGGTTTCATCTGTTTTTATAACTGCATGTGGATCAGGAGAGATTTTTGCCTGCAGAATGAATGGAAAGGGCAGTGGGGCCTCTGGTGGCTCAACAGACTAATGCAGTCTGTTATTAACAGCTGCCTGCAATTACAATTACTGCAGGTTCAAGTCCCACCAGGCCCAAGGTTAACTCAGCCTTCCATCCTTTATAAGGTAGGTAAAATGAGGACCCAGATTGTTGGGGGCAATAAGTTGACTTTGTATATAATATACAAATGGATGAAGACTATTGCTTGACATAGTGTAAGCCACCCTGAGTCTTCGGAGAAGGGCGGGATATAAATGCAAATAAAAAAAGGGGGGGGAGAAAGGTGTATGTATGGGGTTTTTTACCTTCCAGCATACCTTTAAAAAGTACTTGGCATATACAGCTGATGATTAATTAGTCAGCTTCTCAATAGAAATGTTTTCATTCAAATGTATCCACTAGTAGCTTTTTTCATTTTCAGTTGCCAAAAAGAGGGGAGAAAGTACTAAAGGACTTATTAAAGGCCTTAAAGGCCAAGAGATGACTGTGCTAAGTTACGTGAGAGAGGAGAATAGCCAAGCCATACTAAGGACTAAATTGTTTCTTGGATGACTCATTTCTGTTAACAATTTCAATTATTTTTAGCCACTGATTCTGTCACAATAGTCAGTTCATTACCTGTACTCAATTTTTTAAAAGATTGGGGTGGGGATGGGGGTTTCCCTCACATTATTTGCTACTTATCACTTCCCAAATTTTTCATTTTTCTGACTTTTCAGACCATAATATAGCCAGCTAGTTACTTTCATTTATCTTAATGAGCCGGAACATCTACAATTGTATTGTTCTACATACACACACACACACACACACACACACACACACACACACACACACACATTAACTTGTTAGTTCTTTATAGAGACACTGTATAATGTCTGTTTAAAGTGCCAAGGCTGCTTTTGAAATCAGAAATAAACTTTTCCTATGGCCAGTCAAACCTATGCATGCATTATGATGAGATATATTAAAATTCTCATGCTTGCACACAAAAGTTTTATTCTGGAAAAACTGTCACAATTTTTGTAGTACTGTTTGTAAAGTCCTATCCTCAACTCCTATCCTCAAAACGATGCTATAGAATACTGCACACCAGAACAACTAGAACAACAAGAACAGTTTTTTCCCGAACTCCATCACTCTGCTAAACAAATAATTCCCTCAACACTGTCAAACTATTCACTAAATCTGCACTACTATTAATCTTATCGTTCCCATCACCCATCTCCTTCCACTTATGACTGTAACTTTGTTGCTTGTATTCTTATGATTTATATTGATATTGTTTCCTAATTGCTTAATTGTAGCCTATGACTATCATTAAGTGTTGTAAGTGTTGTACCTTGATGAAGGTATCTTTTCTTTTATGTACACGCATGTGCGCGCATATGCACCAAGACAAATTCCTTGTGTGTCCAATCACACTTGGCCAATAAAAATTCTATTCTTTCTATTCTTCTAAAGGGAGAGGCATGTCAGTTTACAGTGGTCAAATCCAGAGGAGCCTTGGTAGCGCATTTGCTCACTAACGAATTTTATAAGAAGGCATAAGTTACTGTGAGTGCAGTTCACTTCACCAGATGCAAAGCATCATTAGAGCTGTGTAAGGTTTAATTTGGGGTGAGGCAAGTGGGAATGAAAGGAAACATAGATTGGTAGTGCAGATAAAATGTGAGACACATCTCAAGTACCTTAACAATTAACAATTGTAATGTGTTAAAACTCATTGTTTATGTTCATACTTTTTGAGATTGCCTGAAGCCTTTTGATGTATGTGAATTCACAACGATCTCTCAGTGGTGTTAAAGTCACATTCCCCACCCACCCACCCCCGCCAAAATGTCATTTTGAGATCTGCCATAAAGTATCCTGGGAGACTGAAATACTCTGATATTATTTTTTTCCCTTGTTTTGAGTTCTGATTTCAGATTTGTGCCCATTCAAAACGTTTTTGTGCAAAGTATGTCTGTTTGCCCAAAGGAGTGTTGCTGGCAGATGATGGGATATATCACATTGCAGCAGGGGTGAAATCCAGCAGGTTCTTACAGGTTCCAGAGAACCAGTAGTGGAAATTTTGAGCAGTTCAGAGAACCGGCAAATACCACCTCTCGCTGGCCCCAGAGTGGGGTGGGAATGGAAATTTTGTAATATCCTTCCCCCAGGAGTGGGGTGGGAATGGAGATTTTGTAATATCCTTCCCCTGGAGTGGGGTGGGAATGGAGATTTTGCAGTATCCTTCCCCTGCCACGCCCACCAAGCCACATCATGCCCACCAAGCCACGCCCATAGAACTGGTAGTAATTTGGCTTGGTAATAGATAAATAAATTTGGATTTCACCACTGCGTTACAGGTACCTCCATATGCTGTTCCAGGCCTATGATGGTGCTAATGGGGTAGGGATGAAGAAAATATCTGGTACCCAAGTTTGCATTATTGTCCTGTTGTTTCTTAATGCTTGTGAGGAGCTGCTTCAAGTTGGATAAGTATCTGTTTGTAAAAATGGGCTTGCTACCAATGCCTGAGAAAATTCAGTGTCATTGTTCAGTATGGGCTATAGCTTACTAATAATGTGTTTGAGCTATTTATGATCAAAATAACTGTCCCCAGCACTGCAATTTCTGGATTCTGTCTTATTTCTGGGTTTTCCATTGAGAATTTCTTCAAAATATAATCTCCCCCATAATCTTCTTCTGGCTTTCTATTTAGCCTTGGCATTTACCTGGAGACTAGAGTTAGTATAACACCCACACCAAGTAAGTTACAATAAAAAAGTAGTTGGAAGGGGAAGGTGACCAAGCTAGTAAAGGGATGACATAGATATTAAAAGATGACGTAGCTTTTCATGTTTCTTGCGGTTTCTGATATTGGTAGTAAGTCCTAAGTCATTTTATACTATTTAAATAATGTGCAAATGCATTTTATGTATATAGGTATAATGCCTTCTATGCAAGTATAGTATCAGAAAACTTATACACAGTGGTGGGATTCTGCCGGTTTGGACCGGTTCATCCAAACCAATAGTTCCCACTTCCTGCCGAGAGTGAACCGGTTCTCTGTTGCTGTGAAAGTGGGCCCGCCTGCCCCCAGGTTATACTGACCTTTATTTCTGCTCCTGAAGCCCAGCTGATCGGGAGGGGGGGTGCAGATTGAATCCCCCCCCCCTCAGCTGTTTTCCTTGCTCCTTTTCTTGTTTGCAAAGTGGAAGTTCAATTTTATGGAAACTGCACACCTGCGCACAGCGAACTGGTTGTTCAACTGGTAGGATCCCACCCCTGCTTATACACTGTAGAAAACATTCACCATCAGACAACAATCAACAGAAGATACTTTTTTAAACATAAATCTTCTTTTTCGGCTCTTTGGCTACTTAACAAAACAAAATGACAGAGAGACTCAGATTCTTAACATCATGCAGCATGCTTTCCATTCCAAATGCTTTGTGAAATTATGAGCGGCCTATTTAGAGTTCATGAAAGGGTCAGAACACTTAATTCTGCCAGAAGTGAGATTCTTCTCTTCGCTGCAATCCGATTTACATTTGGGATTTCTTTTTATTTCCTTATGTTCTCTGAAGGTTAGTTTACTAAATTTCTATTAAACAGAATTGTGAAATTCAGTGAATTTGCAACGTGCTAGGAATTTATTTATTTATTTATTTATTTATTTATTTATTTGATTTTTTTATACCGCCCTTCTCCCGAAGGACTCAGGGTGGTTTACAGCCAACATAAGAACAGTTTTATAAATAGAATTAAAAATATTTTAAAAATCTTATTCAATTTGGCTAACCCCATTTAAAAACTATAACAGAGAAATAATAAAAACCGCAATTAAAAACCTTAGTGTATTAGGCCAGCCCTGCGCGGTGAAACAGAAAGGTCTTGAGTTCACGGTGGAAGGTCCGGAGGTCGGGGAGTAATCGTAACCCCAGAGGAAGCTCATTCCAGAGGGTAGGTGCCCCCACAGAGAAGGCTCTCCCCCTGGGGGTTGCCAGCTGACATTGTTTGGCTGACGTCATCCTGAGGAGACCCTCCCTGTATGAGCGCACAGGTCGGTGGGAGGCTATCGGTGGCAGCAGGCGGTCCCGTAAATAGCCCGGTCCTATGCCATAGAGCGCTTTAAAGGTGGTAACCAACAGCTTGAATTGCACCCGGAAGACCACCGGCAACCAGTGCAGCTTGCGCAGGAGAGGTGTTATATGGGAGTCATGAGTAGCTCCCTCTATTACCCGCGCAGCCGCATTCTGGACCAGTTGAAGCCTCCGGGTGCTCTTCAAGGGGAGCCCCATGTAGACAGCGTTACAGTAGTCCAGGCGGGAAGTGACAAGGGCATGAGTGACCGTGCATAGGGAATCCCGGTCTATGAAGGGCGCAACTGGTGTATCAGGCGCACCTGATAAAAAGCTCCCCTGGCGACGGCCGTCATATGTTCTTCTAACGACAGCCGAGCATCCAGGAGAACGCCCAAGTTGTGAACCCTCTCCATAGGGGCCAATGACTCGGCTCCAACAGTCAGCGATGGAACTAGCTGGCTGTACTGGGATGCCGGCGTCCACAGCCACTCAGTCTTGGAGGGATTGAGCCAAAGCCTGTTGCTGCCCATCCAGACCCGCACGGCCTCCAGAAACTGGGACATCACTTCAACGGCCTCGTTGGGGTGGTCAGGGGTGGAAATGTACAGCTGTGTATCATCAGCGTTCTGATGATATTGCACCCCAAAACTACGGATGATCTCACCCAGCGGCTTCATATAGATGTTGAACAGGAGAGGCGAGAGAACCGACCCCTGTGGCACCCCACACGTGAGGCGCCTCGAGGCCGATCTCTGCCCCCCCTGCCAACACCGTCTGCGTCCGGTCAGAGAGATAGGAGAACCACCGAAAAATGGTGCCCCCCACTCCCAATCTCTCCAGCTGTCGCAGCAGGATACCATGGTCGATGGTATTAAAAGCCGCTGAAAGATCTAATAGGACCAGGATAGAAGAACAACCCCTATCCCGAGCTCTCCAGAGATCATCCACCAACGCGATCAAGGCCATCTCCGTGCTGTACCCAGGTCGGAAACCGGACTGGAACGGGTCTAGATAGACAGTTTCATCCAGGTACCGGGGAAGCTGTCGTGCTACCACACTCAACAACCTTCGCCACAAAACGAAGGTTGGAGACAGGACGATAGTTCGATAAAATAGCTGGATCCAGGGAAGGCTTCTTGAGAAGGGGCCTCACCACCGCCTCTTTCAAGGCGGACAGGAAGACACCCTCCATCAAAGAAGCGTTAACAATTACCTGTAGCCAGCCTCGTGTAACCTTCTGTGTGGCCAGCACCAACCAGGAGGGACACGGGTCCAACAAACATGTGGTTGCATTCAGCCTCCTCAGTATCCTGTCCATGTCCTCGGGAGCCACAGAATCAAACTCATCCCAAATAACCTCACCAAGAACAGCCTCCGTCATCCCACCTGAATCTACCCAATCGGAACCCATCCCATCCCGAATCTGAGCGATTTTATTGTGCAGATATTGTCCAAAATCCTCAGCACGACCCTGCAAGGGGTCATCCCGAGCTCCCTGATGAAGTAGGGAGCAGGTCACCCTAAACAGGGCGGCTGGGCGATTATCTGCCGATGCAATAAGAGTGGAAAAATACTCACGTTTTGCCACTCTTATCGCCACTAGATAGGTCTGAATATGAGACCTAACTAGTGTTCGATCAGATTCAGAACGGCTGGCCCTCCAATCACTCTCTAGGTGTCTTTTCCGGCGTTTCATCTCTCTCAGCTCCTCGGAATACCAAGGAGCTGGTCGGGATCGACGCCAGGTCAGAGGCCGCAAAGGCACGACGGTCCAGAGCCCCCGTCGCCGCCCTTTCTCAGGCGGCGACTAGTTCTTCCGCTGAGACGTGAGCTAGGTCCTCAGGAAGTGCCCCAAGCTCCGTCAGAAACCTCTCCGGGTCCATCAGGCGCCTGGGACGGAACCAACGAATTGATTCCGTCTCCCTGCGGTGTGGATTGGCGGTTCTGAAGTCGAGTCGAAAGAGTGAATGATCTGACCATGACAGGGGATTGATGGCTAAATCCCCTAATTCTAGATCATTCAGCCACTGTCCAGAGGGTAGATTGTGAGTGGTTCTTTTTAACCACATAAAAATATTGTACTTCTGTTCCTGTGGAATTATTCCAGCACCGCACAAGTTTAAAAAAGTAGGTTTGCTTATATATGGTCCCTCCTTCTGTAAACATTAGTTTAATGGTAGTTCATTTGAAAACAATTTGAAACTGAGCCTTCTCTGCTTTAGTGTTATTTTAATGGGCCCTATCAAACCCTATCAAAAGTCTTTCTTTGACTTTTTCATCTTATTTTTATTTCAAGAATCCCTAGAAATAAAGAACAAGCCCAAACTTTGGCTGGTGTGTAGGGTAAATTTTGTCACCTTAAATTCTCCTGTGCACTGCTTAGAGAGTCCAAGCAATGGGTGTTAACTTCATCTGATTGGCCAGAGACTAAGTTGAAATTTGTTTAGCCACACCTCTTCCTCCTGGCTGTGCTTCAGTTTTTTAACTCAGTCATCCTAGAGATACATACAATTCAATTCTCCATTGCTTGGACTTATTTCAAAAGTTAATTCATAAGGATAATAGAGCCGCAGCAGTTCGGACCTGGCTAGCCACAGCGATAGCGGCTTGCCGATTCTCACCCAGCTGAGCACCGCTCAGCCGCAACATCAGCAAAATTAGCAGTGGTTCAATTTCCAGGTGGTCAGCGCAGAATGGAATTGGCGCATTCACCAGAGACCAAGGGTTTGGTCCCACGTGAGTCAGCGACCAGATTAGCACAGGGAAACAGTGCTGCCAGTTTTGCGCTACGCAGAGATCAAGGCTAAGGGCCGTTTTGTCAGTTCCCAGTTATTCTCCATTGCTCATTGCTGTGAGTGGGCAGCACACCAAAAATTGTGTTGTCAGTTTTGTGCCATTTTACTGTGCCCTACCGCACTTGTTTTCTGACGCTTACAAGCCATTTTGTCGGCTTGGCATCTAACAATCTGCTGAGCCCTCATATCTAACTTACAGATCAGCTCATAGATTCACCTTGGGGAGAGCCACATTGAGATCTATGGAGGAGGGGTTTGTTTTGATTGGGTGGTGTCCCAAATCCAGCCCATATTTATATAGCACTGCCAACGGCTGTAAAATGATGGACCGCAGTAGACCTCACTCCAGCAATTCAGATGCCTCTTCCAGGCACCAATGTTCTGAGGCTTCTATTCAATTCTCTTCTTGGTTCAAAAGAAATCAGGCAGCACCAGAGCCATATTAGATCTGAAGAAAATGAATGTATACATAAAGTACAAACACTTCAAGAATAGAATAGAATAGAATAAAATAAAATAAAATAAAATAGAATAGAATAGAATAGAATAGAATAGAATAGAATAGAATAGAATAGAATAGAATAGAATAGAATAGAATTTTTTATTGACCAAGTGTGATTGGACACACAAGGAATTTGTCTTGGTGCATATGCTCTCAGTGTACATAAAAGAAAAGATACCTTCATCAAGGTACAACATTTACAACACAAATGATGGTCAATATATCAATATAAATCATAAGGATTGCCAGCAACAAAGTTACAGTCATAAGTGGAAAGAGATTGGTGATGGGAACGATGAGAAGATTAATAGTAGTGCAGATTTAGTAAATAATTTGACAGTGTTGAGGGAATTATTTGTTTAGCAGAGTGATGGCCTTCGGGAAAAAACTGTTCTTGTGTCTAGTTGTTCTGGTGTGCAGTGCTCTATAGCATCGTTTTAAGGGTAGGAGTTGAAACAGTTTATGTCCAGGATGTCCAGTTTATGTTCAAGATACAATCTCTGCGTTCCATCCTGGGTTGCATCTGACAGGGGAATCTCTTAACATCAATAGATCTCAGGGAGGCCTATCTACACATCCCCATCAAACCATCTCATAGAAAGTTCCTCAGGTTCTGCTATGCAGGAGGCCACTTCCAATACAGAGCCCTCTCCTTCGGGCTCTCTTCTGCCCCAAGGAGCAGTTACAAAACTGTTAGATGTGGTGGCGGCTATTGTGACTCCAGCCCCCGAACCTGGCCCCATGCCCGAAAGTGACTCCGAGAGTGAGGGGGAAGGGCTGGTAAGGCTTATCTCAGGAGCACCGATTCATTTGGTTCGGCTCCAGGAGCCAGAACCAGACCAGTCGGAGGACGTAATGAGGCCGTCATCCCCTGATTCCTCCCTTCCTCAGGCTATGCCTTCAGACCCAGCTGATAATAATAATCAAGCTTGGATTGACCTGCGCTTCAGAAGATTAGAGAGGCGGTATCATCAAAAGGAAGCCCCACCCTTCCTTTTGATGATGCCGCATGATATATAAGGAGCTTTGGGACTTTTGATGATGCCACAGGATATATAAAGAGCTTTGGGACTGCTCTCACTCCACGGGAAGCAAAAGTTTAGCTGAACCGTTTCAAAAAGAGCTGAAAGTCTTGCTACGTGAGTCATTTGTTTGAACTTTGGCAGGCAGCTGCGATTTCTCTGCCAGGACTGATAAGAGCCGTAAATCCACTGGCTGAAGGCCAGCTCGTGAGTCTGAAGTGGGGAAGGAGACAGAACAGCAGCTCACCTGCGGGCAAGACCCATTAGAATACAAAGTTACTTGGACGACATATTGATACAGTTGGCGTCCCCACAGCAGGCAAAACGAGATCTCCAGATTATGGTACAAGTCCTCCAGGAGCATGAGTTCACTGTGAAACTGGAGAAGAGCCATGCTCCTGGAGAAATTACACTCTTGGTGTCTTCAGTGGCTTCTATTACCAAGCCAAAAAGTTGGTATCAGCAATACCAACACAAAGATCAGGATTCCCCAGAAAGTGATCAGATCCTTAGTGTGGTGGACATCAGCAGCAATGGAGCAGGGCTGTTTCTTCAAGGAGCCCTCCTATCTAGTCCTGACCATGGATGCCAGCCTTTTTGGCTGGAGTGCCCATCTGCAATCCCAAGTAACCCAGGGCTGATGGTTTCCAGACGACCTCTTGAACGACATCAATTGGTTGGAATAGAGAGCAGTGCACCTGGCATGTCATCAGTTCCAAATGTCACTGTCAGGTCACCACATACTATTATTGACGGACAACATTACGACCAAGGTGCATGTGAACCGTCAGGGGAGCACACGTTCCAGAGTGCTGATGTGCGAAGCAGCGGAGATTGGTCTGTGGGCAGAGAAACATCTGCTTTCCCTACAGGCAGAACACATCTCCGGGGTCTCCATCACCCAAGCAGATTGGTTGAGCAGTACAACCATAAATCACTCCGAATGGCAACTACATCCAGACCTCTTTCTCCAACTGTCCAACATATTTGGCCAGCCCAACCAATGCACAATTACTAAGGTTCTATTCTAGATTCCAGATATCAGGGGCTGAGGGGACCAATGCTCTTTACTGCCTAGGCCCCAGGGCCTATTATACGCCTTCCCTCCAACCCTTCTCATACCGAGGGTTTTCAGAAAGATCCTGGAGGAAAGGATGAAGGTCCTTCTCGTAGCACCTCACTGGCCCCGATGAGTCTGGTTTGTGGACCTCGTGAACCTATCCATATCTCACCCCTGGAGGATACCCCCAGACAGGATCTCCCTCAGCCAGGGGACCATTATCTATCTGGAGCTTCAGTGGCCATCTGGCACTTGAAAGGGAGATCCTAAAGGAGGCTCATTTCTCTAAGAAAGTCATCTCTACCATTCAAGCTTCCTGCCATCCATCGACAAACAGCATTTACAAAGCCACATGGACCTTCTTTTGCTTCTGGTGCACCAAGGCAAGGCTAGTCCCTACATTGGCATCTGTGGCAAACATATTAGACTTCCTCCAAGAGAGGCTGGATAAAGGACTCACCACAAACACTCTCCGCAGATAGGTGGCAGCCTTGGCTACTATCCTGACCTGTGAGGGCATGCCAACCCTCTCACAACATCCGAGGGAACGCAGCTTCTTGAAAGGGCATCCAATTTACAACCACCCCCCGTACACAGATACTTTCTTGGGATTTGTCACTAGTGTTACAGGCACTCACTTCCCCCCCGAGCCTTTAGGGTCTGCCAGTCTCAAGATACTGACCTTCAAAGCCGCCTTTCTCATTTTAATCACATCTGCTAGGTGAATTTCTGAACTGGCAGCCGTCTCTGTATGAAAAGACTTGTGTATCTTTCATCCAAATAGAATCATCCTTAGACTGGATCCAACACTTGTGCCCAAAATCAACACCTTGTTTCTTAGGGCCCAAGAGGTCATTTTACCTGATTTTTGTCCGAACCCCAAACATCCCAGGGAACAACGATGGCACTCCTTAGATGTACGCAGGGTCCTACATAAATACATCAGCAGAACAGCTACATTCTGAAAGACCGAATCCTTATTCATCTCCTTTCAGCCCAGATCCATGGGCTTCAAGGTGACTCCATCCACAATCGGTAGATGGCCCAAGGCATGTATTGCTCTGGCCTACAAACATCAGGCCAGACCTCAACCCAGCCGTATTACAGTGCCCTCAACAAGGAATGCAGCTACCAAGCTTCTATCCTGGAAATTTTCAGGGCAGCTACATGGGCTTCGCCCTCACCCTTCATCAGAACTACAAATTAGATAAGTTTGCCTTGGCCAAGGCAGCATTCAGGAGAAGGATTCTACAGCAGATTCTAGACCCATCTGTTTCCCGCCCTATAAATAATTAGCTTGGGTATATCCCATTGCTTGGAGACTCTAAGCAGCGCACAGGAGAATGAACGTTGGACTTATCTGAACGTTTATTCTATGTGCACTGCGTGAGAGTCCAACCCCGCCCTAGTTCCATGGGGGTCCAGGGTACAGAAATTGATAGACTTCCTTTACAGATCATGCCTCTCCAGATCCAGGGCCTCTTAAAACCTGGAGCACAGCCAGGAGGTGTGGCTAAACAAATTTCAACTCAGTCTCTGGCTAATCACACAAAGTTAACACCTATTGCTTGGACTCTCACGCAGCGCACATAGAACAAACGTTCAGGTAAGTCCAACGTTCATTCCATGCAAAAGTAGCACAGATATATAGATTGTCCCTCTATCTCCCTGTTCCACTTCTGACTTCCCCAGACTGAAGAAATGTATATTCATTTCTGGATTATATATTATGAAAATTAACAGTTCTTAACATGCCCAAACATTTTACTTCCCTATTCTTAGATGTAAAGAAAAACATAACTTTCAAAAATGTGATAAAAATAACGATTTTGGCTTACATCAGTATTGTATCCTGCAGCGAATACATTCAGAGCCACAAATACAGTATAAGGCAAAACGATTTAATCATTTATTAAACCTATAGGCTTGCTTTCACCCAGAAGGTGACTTGAAGGTTATCAGAGTAAATGCTAAGGTTTTTATATATTATCAAGTTCAAAACAAGTCATGATTTGATTGGGAAAAACCTGTAGTAGTTGCTGACACAAATCTGATTCTTCAATACCTTTTTAATAGAAAAGCAATTAACTTTTAAACCAATGAAGTAAAACATGTGATTTAGTATATGAAAACCAGAAGCACAGAGGCAATAAAATAACTTGGATTATAAAAATGAGAAGACAGAAAGGGAGTGTTCATTCCAACCCTGTTAAGTGGCAAATTCATGGGACATGATATAAAAACTACTTAGAAGTCAAATACTTAAAAAAATATTCTCATAGCCATAATATATGATGTAATTAGTGAGCTGTGTGGGTAGTGCCTGTAATTCCTCTGTGAGTATGTTCATGATTTTCATTAGAGCTTTATTGTAGTAAATGATAATGATCAGATTGTATATACTGCTGGCTGCCAAGAGTTACCCCCACACACCATGAACACCTATCCCTCTAATGTTTGGACCATTGAAAGACCTGAATGACCAAATTAGATTTTGTTTCTAATGATCTGCCCCTATCTATATGGTTGTCAGAAGGGAAAAACAATTTGACAGTATTATCAGTCTAATGTTTGGAGATATTACTGCCCTGGGCTAAAATGTTTTCTAACTGTCTTGTTGGGACATTCAAATTCTTTTTCTTTTAGGTTTTATGGACATTTAATAATGGTATACCTTAGCTGTTAAATTCCCATAAAACTGATTGTAGCATAGCAGTGACTTTCCTGATCTTGAAATAAATAATACATTAAAACAAACAAGCATATTTCTCTGTTTTGCCCTAATGCATTCTATTTGGTAGCAGCTAATTAAAAATGTAGAGCCCCATTCATATAATATTTTTGTGCTTGACCTTATTTTCAGGGAGGTCTTATTATTTTGGGGCGCATGGAGCAAGACGGGGCTCCTCTTGCCATCTTACCTCATTTCCAATTCTGTCTCCGTAACCCTAACCAGAGGAAATGGGGGGACCGGCTGTGCATGCATTTAAATATTTTTGGGGGAAGGCTTATTTTCGTGGAGGGCTTATTTTAGCACATGCACTCAAAAGCCCAATTTGGCTTATTATCAGGAGATGTCTTATTTTCGGGGAAACATTGTAGTTAATGCTACTCAAAAAATATTTCAGGGAAGACACCTGCTCTGATTCTTAAGCACATCTACCATATAGTTAAACATAATAAAGTGAGCACCACCTTTCCCTTTGTAAAGCTGTGTACAAGTGGATAATAGTGTATGTAGTAGGAAATTATTAAACAGAAAAAATGTATTTGAAATATGGTGCATTGTTGCTTCATTCTGCTTTACTAATATGTCATATTTTATGTTTTAAACATATCTTCATTCAAAAATCCAAGCAAGTTTACATAAAATCAATAATGAATATAATAACATTATTTAAAAAAAGTTATATGAATACATCTAAGGGACATAAAGATAATTCTCAGGTATTAAAATGTTCTATATGTGTTTATCAATAATATTTTAAGCTAATAATGAAAAGAATTCAACATCATCTCCATTTGTAACTATATTTGGATGGAATTTGAGAGCATCCGAATAGAAAAGACCTTTATTAACAAGCAAACACAATGTGGTTTAAACTTTTTAAATTCTTAATTTTAAATATTAATTTTAACGGGTTGTAATTTATATGAATTTTAAGGGTTTTTAGGTTTAAACATTTTAAATTTTGGCCAATTATATAATAAGTTTTTTAATTTTCTGTTTTAATTGTACAGTGTTATTGTTTTATATTGGCTGTACACCGCCCTGAGTCCTTCGAGAGAAGGGCGGTATAAAAATCTAATTAATTAATTAATAAATAAATAAATAAATAAATAAATAAATAAATAAATAAATAAATGTGTACCGTAATTCTTTCACAGTTGATGCATTCTAGTTCTATGTAAATTAGTTTCTTGTGTTAGAAATTTAGTTTAACTGGGTACAAATAGGAGCAGGGCTGGATTAGATCAAAGGTGAATCCAGCATTTAATTCCCATGGTGGCTGATCATTTCCTAGTGATAGACCCAGAAACAAGATGCAACTAGTATATTAGCATGTTCTTGTTCTCTTGTTTCTTAGCAACTGATATAGTTATGTAAACTCTGATACAATCTAGAAATTTTTGTAGAAAATTCCACTGTTCAAAGAGATTCCTTGTATTATTATTATTATTTTTAATCTCCCATCATTCAGCTTGGAATGATTCCTGGAAAATTCCCTGTCCTAATATTTTTGGATGGGGGAGCTTTCTTAATACTTATATAATTTTTTACCCCTCTGTTCATTCTTTCCCATTTATTATTATTTACACAAAATGACAGTATACACAGCAAACGAGATAACTATGGATTGTTGGATTTCGTATCACAGATCATTAGTCGAACACTTCCCAAGCATTTAGGACTGTGTGATGTATCGGCGAATTATGCGAGCAGATCCCGTATCATCATCATCATCATCATCATCATCGTATACTTTATTTATTAAACATGAAACTCAGTCAACTGAACATTCAAAAATGCACCATTGACTGGTGCTAATGGTTGATATAGGTTTCTTCTTCTTCTTATTACTACTATTATTATTATTATTATTATTATTATTATTATTATTATTATTATTATTATTATTATTATTATTATATTTTTAAAACCTCTCAGATGCTGTACCATATCCTATAAAGACTATTTCTCCAGATCACATCTGTACATCTTCCTACTGCAAATGAATAATAATATTAATTTAATGCTATTTAATTAAAAAAATAACTTTCAACATGGAAATTTAGGATGGGAAGGAGAAGTCTGAACTAGATTAGAAAAACTTTCTCCTTGGATTCCTAGGCAAATATATGTATGGAGGTTTATTAGTAGACTGGTCTGGAGTGGCTGGATTCACGTAACAACTGTGACAAGAAATGTCTTAAAATGGGGTAAAACTCACTTAGCAAATGCCTCGCTTAGCAACAGAAATGTTGGGCTCAATTGTGGTCATCCGACTACCTGTACTGCATTTTAATCACTGCACCACCATGGCTCTGAATTAAGCAGGAAGAGGCAGGAATCCCAGGTGTGGATTGGGGTGCCATAAGGAGATGGGGGAAGCTAGGCTGCACATGAGTCAGGGGAGGGCCAGCAGAAACTGCATGCGAGTGAGGGGTATTGCAGTAGAGAGAAAAGCTGGGACCAACTTACCATAGTGACTTGTGATCCCTGCTGGCATCTGCATTACTTTAAAACTGGCAGGGAAGGCTACAAATATGTGAACACAGCGATGCTGCAATGGCCAGAACTTTGAAAACTGATTGTACTACCAGTTTTTTCAGCATCATCATATATTTGAACAGTTGATGAATGAATGGATGTAAGCCAAGGACTATCTATAAACCTCTTACCAATAGCAGCCTTAAAAATCACTTTTTCTTCACAAGACCTAATGGGAACTAAGAATGGTTAGAGTTGTCTTCTCATAACTTGGCACCCTCTTGAAATGATGTGCTATGATTCATTTTTGATTATTAATAAAAATAAAATTTGTACATCGTCTGAGTTCCAGTAACAGTGACAAGGCTAGCTGGGGATATTAAATTTTTTAGTCCAGCATACTTGGAGTGTACTGATTTAAGGAACACTAAATTTTAATGTACTTTAACTTTGTAACCCTAAAAGTATTGTCATGTGTTTTTTGTATAAATTGGTTAGTTGATGGTTTTTAATAAAGTAGATACTTTCAGAAGAAATTTTCAGAACAAAATGAAAATAAGAAACTTATTCCACTGCAAAAATTTCTACATTTTGTTTTGTTTTGATGTTTTTACTAGTTGCTAAAGGACAAAGCAGTTTGTGAACCTTTTTGAATTTTCAATATGTCTGCATAAACATGATCTAAAAACATGATCTGTTCTCCACACAAGATTCTTCAAAAAAGAATCCAATAAAATGAAACAAAAATGTTATACTTGTTCGTTGATTTGTTGAGGAAAATGATCCAAGGCTACATATTTGAGTGGTAAATGTATGTCAACCTTTGCTTTCAGAAACTGGTATGTTCCCCCTGTAACTTATACATTTCCAATAATTATGGATCAGTCCTGCATATTGACTCGGAGGAATTTTAGCCCATTCCTACTTGCCAAACAGCTGCGACTCAGGAGTGTTGGCTGGCTTCCTCTCATGAATTACCTTTTTAGGTCCTTCCACATCATGTCTAAAGGGTTATTTAACATCAGGACTTCAATTTGGCCATTCCAAAACATTAACTTTTTTCTGCTTTAACTTTCTTTGGTTGTACGATGTGTATGCTTTGGATTCTTGTCTTGATGCATGATTTATTTTCTCTTGAGCTTCAGTTCATGGATAGATACCCTGATGTTTTCCTTCTTCCTATATATATATGCTTATACCTCCTAATATTTACTCATATATATGTTTATATACTATATAATCTTTTTGTATGATACTTATATATATTGTTGTGACAAAATAAATAAATAAAATAAATTTGCTAGTTCAGTTCGGCATTCATAGTTTCATCAATGATAGCAAGCTTTTTCAGATTAGAGGCAACAAGGCAAGCCAAAACCATACTATGTTTCACAGGTGGAATATGATTCTTACATTGGGAATGCAGTTTTTGCCTTTCACCAAACATAATGCTTTTCTTTCAAACAAACTGTCTATGGAGATTCTCAGTCATCCAGGTCATAGCTGTCCCAAAGGTGCTTTTTCAAGAGGCTGCAATGTTCTTTTTGGAAAATAGTGGTTTTCTACTTGAAACCCTGCTATGCACACTATTTTTCAGTGTACTCTCACTTATGATCTCATGAACACTGACATTCCCAATGTAAGAGAGACTTTTAGCTCCACTGACGAACTTAAGTTCCTCCTGGAGTTCTTTGAGACTTCCCAGAGAATGACATGTTTTGTTCTTGGCATGATCTTAATTGGTTGATTCCTGGGGAGGATAACAATTGTGTTGAATTGCTTCCATTTGTACACAAACTGCTTAATAGTGAACTTCCTGGAAATAGTTTGATGGACTTTTCCAGCCTAGTGAGCATCAACAATTGTTTTTGAGAGGTCCTCAGAAATCGCCATGGCACACTTTTATATAGATGTATTACAAAGATCAGACTTTGATAGAATTCTGTTCTTTAAAGAGGCAAGACCTTCTACATTCATGCCTGATTATTATGCCATTGATTGAAACACTTGACTCTAATTTCCCCTTCCAATAAATTGACAAATCTTAGAGGTTAGCATATTTTTGGGACACACAAATAACAATGCTTTGGATCATTTTCCGCAATAATAAATGAACAAGTAAAACCTCTGTGACTCACTTATTTAATTGGATTATCTCTATCTAGTTTTAAGACTTGTAGGGAGAAGATAACATTTTAAATAATACTTATGCAAAAATATTAAAAATCCAAAAGGGTTACTGTACATGTAGATGGGATTGATTGCTTATATATATTGAGAAATACGTACTTCTCAATGAAGTTTCTATACACGCTTTAAACAGTTATTTGTGTGGGAGGTGAAAACAGTCATAACATAGTTAGGCATAACATTCTAGGCAGTGAAATAACAAATTGCTGCAGGTATCTGCAAATACTGTAGGCATAATGGAGACTGTTTAATTCAAATTTTTCAGATAGATAAGATAAATTAGTATTTCTTAGAAATGCTGTCATAGATATTGCTCACTTTTGACCATGAGAACTTTAATAGAAAAAGAATTAGATACATCTAAAATACATTTTACAATCTCTGAATTGTGTAGGTAACTATAGCATGAGGCTGTGAATTTTACATCTTGATACAAGAAAGCTAAAAAATTTTGAATTAGCAAATAAACCAGTGAAATAGTTACTGTATAAACTGAACAAAGAAAAATTAAAATTGAAAAAAGGAAACGATGATAATAGAAAATATGAAAATGCAAAATATATTTGTAAAATATTATGCAAAATTATACAATGGTGAGGAGATTTAAAAGGAAATAAATAGATGAACATTTAAAGTAGAAGGTGCCTAAATTAATAGAAATTAATTTAGAAATTAATCTAGAAATTTGATTAATAAAATATAAATAATAGAACAACAAAAACAGATGAACCTATAGCAGTAAGAGAAATAATGGATGCCATAAAAATAATAGGAAAAGCTCCAGACCCTGGTGGGCTACCTGCATTATACTACAAATATTTTGACAATAATTTGACACTGTCCTTACAAACAGTATTGAACTCTGTTTTACCAGAAGGAATGGTTCCAGAATCGTGGAAAGCAGCAAATATTGCTTTAATTTACAAAATTAAATTTTTTACTAAAAATTTACCATCCAATATCAGTATTAAACAATGGCTGTAAAAATGCAGCAATTTTAAGTGAAAACATGAAAGCTGTTATGAAATGTTATATGAAAAGCAGTGTGGATTTTTTCTCAAAAGACAACAGAGAGACAATATAATAATTGGGACTAGAATTATGAAAAACGTAATGGCAGCAATCTGTCGAGAACCCATTCCTTTTGTTAACCAAATTCCACCAGTTGTTAGGAAGAGACTTAATCCTGATCCAAGCCTTTCTTGATATGATCCCTCCCAGTCCCAAGCCTCTCAGTAAGGTAAGAGATGGCCTTCTGTGCCTCCTCTTGAATTCCCCCACCTGTATATCTCACCCATCAACATTTCTGCATTTTGGCCCACCCACCTTAAGATAAGTCATTAGGAATAACTGTATACTGTAAGTAGTTTAGTAAATGATAAGAATAAGGCAAAGGTGTGAAGATTTAGAGAAACATCCATATCCCTCTGAGAATTATATGAAATTATGGTTCACGTAGTATTGTTTGCTATATTTAAAATATATTGGGGAGTGCACAGTCACTCATGCCCTCGTCACTTCTCGCCTGGACTACTGCAATGCTCTCTACATGGGGCTCCCCTTGAAGAGCACCCGGAGGCTCCAGTTGGTTCAGAATGCGGCTGCGCCGGTGATAGAGGGAGCCACTTGTGGCTCCCATATAACACCTCTCCTGCGCAAGCTGCACTGGCTACCTGTGGTCTTCCGGGTGCACTTCAAGGTCTTGGTTACCACCTTTAAAGCGCTCCATGCCTAGGACCGGGCTATTTACGGGACCGCCTACTGCTACCGTTTGCCTCCCACCGACCTGTGCGCTCCCATAGAGAGGGCCTCCTCAGGGTGCCGTCAGCCAAACAATGTCGGCTGGCGACCCCCAGGGGGAGGGCATTCTCTGTGGGGGCTCCCACCCTCTGGAATGAGCTTCCCCCAAGACTTCAACAATTTCCTGACCTACGGACCTTCCGCCGCGAGCTGAAGACGTATCTATTCTTCCGCGCAGGACTGGCATAATAATAATATTATTATTATTAATTTTAATGGGGTTTTATGGTTTTAATGTATTTTAATTATGGGCCAAATTTAATAAGTTTTTTAATATTGGTTTTAATTGTATTGTATTCTTCTTCCATAATTCGTTCTGGATACAGCCCACATCTGTTGCTGAGACATAAACCAGCATTTCATTTGGTGCTAAAATATTGCACATTGTAATCATGAGACTTGCTGATTCTTTAGTTCTGCTGCTAGAATGGGTGAGGTTATGGCCCCAGCTGTACAGCCTCCCTGACCTGCCTCCAAGATGGCTTTGTTAAAGGACATGAGCCTACTGCTGAGAAGGTGGAGCCTGAAACCGGATCAAGATGATCCGGTAGGAAAGGGGTGTTTTCTCATTCAGAACACTTTCAAAGCCCTCCATTGAAAATATCCCATGTTGCATGGAGGAATCTTCAGCGGGTCAGTGCCCTGCAGGGGTCAAGTTGCTCTGCTCAGGATTGCCCCGTACCTTCTAGCTGCTCTGCACAGACATTTCTGCTCTGGCCACTGGAGAGAAAAAATACTCACCACATGATGATGATGATTATCATGATGATACACACACACTTAAACCTGAGCACATTTGCTTAAACCTGAACACTTTTCAGAAACTGAGTAATTTGGTTTTCATATGGTAATCTATGGCTTGCTTAATCAATTTTAGCCATGAATAACATACTAAATCAAAATTAAATAACATTATTCCTTAATTTAAATCTCTGAATCTAGGCCCTAGGTTTTCAGAATTCCCATTGAAATTGATTGTAATGTGCTTTTGAACTTGTGCCTCATTTTGTCTGAAACTATGGTTGAATGGGGATTCTTTATATATTAATAGTATAATTTAATGTAACTGTGTAATATATGGTGGACAAAGTACTTGACACTAGTAAAACAAAGTACCGTATATACTCGAATATAAGCCGATCCGAGTATAAGCCGAGGTCCCCAATTTTACCCCAAAAACTGGGGTAAACTGGGGACTCGAGTATAAGCCGAGGGTGGGAAATGAGGCACCTACCGGTTGGGGAAAGCCTCCCTCCCTCAGCTGAGAAGGCTGGCGGCTCCCCCCCCCCGCCCTCTCACTGCACCGGCAGGGCTTCCGTCCGGTAAAATGTGAAAAAAAGAAAAAAAAAAACTCGAGTATAAGCCGTATAGACCCAAGTATAAGCCGAGGGGACGTTTTTCAGCACAAAAAACGTGCTGAAAAACTCGGCTTATACTCGAGTATATACGGTAATAAACTGAGGGATTGACTAGACTAGAGTATGTGATTCACTAAAATGCCAAGAGTCAAATTTTATGAAAGAAGTTATGATTATCAAACAGGTATCCTTAATTAAATGTTTATTCCTCTTTTATTTGATGAAATGAAACTTTACTTATGTAAAGTTTGAGAATGGGAAAATGGGATCTTCACTTGTTTAGCTATTTATCAATGAAGAATGTGGCATTGGTCAAAGAAATAATCCTAGATTCTGTAATTCAAACACAATGCTTTATAAATCTGTTGTCTAGAAAAACAAAATATGAGAGTCAGAGAAATTCCTGATTGGAATTTGTATGTAAGTAGATATAGTCCAATATTAGGACAGATCTAATAGCTTTTGGCAGTATTAAACAGGTAAAGTCTCCCTCAATTTAAGCAAGCACAACTCCTAGTGACCACATAGAGACAACCATGTTGTTTTTCATGCTGCTGAAATGCAGAAATAGTTATTGCTTTTCCTGTTTGATTTTTTTTTACTTCTCAATCTAGCTTTCAGCTGGGGGATTTCTTGATGTTCTCTCATCTAGTAATGCTGCTTAGATTTTCAAATTTACCCAAGGACAACTAGCTATAACATCACTGTTCGTTTGAAGCTCTGCTTTTTCCTGAAAAATTTTCAAGATTGAATCTGGGTTGGTCACCGGGATCTGGCGACCAACCCAGATTCAATCTTGCAACATTATCCTGGGACTTGTACATTTGCCTTCGCTCGTAATAAAATGTAATAAAATGTTCCTGCAGTGGACATTTCAGAGATGCGTCATAGCTTTTTCCTCCATATTCTAAACTAATACTAAATTTATGGTTCCTGAACTTTGCTCACAGAGCAAATTTTATTATACTTCGTTTATGATTTGTATTCCCAGACTTTTGTGCCGTTCCTCCAGTATTCTGGTACACCTGCTAATAGAAATCTTACTTTGTATGTTGGATCAAGGTGGACTCACTGATTTGAGGGAAAGAACTAAATATGAGGACCATTTACTTGTCCACTGCTTGTTAAGAAATTTCATATGTTTATTTGTCCAGTAGGCCGATCGCTTTTTCCATGGGACAATTAGCACACTTTTTCATTTTGTAAAATGTGCATGGCAAATGACTAGGCAACCAGTAATCCTGGTAACATTGTTTGTTGCCATAAGGATTTCGCCGCGAATTGAAAACGTATTTATTTACTCGCGCGGGGCTGGCTTAAATTTTGTTGTATTTTTAAATTTATATTTTATATTTCTAAATTTTATATGAATTTTAATGGGTTTTTAGAATTTTAAATGTTTTAAAGTTTTCGGCCAATTGTATAATAAGTTTTTTAATTTTGTTTTAATTGTATATTGTATTGTTTGGGTTTTAATTCTGGCTGTACACCGCCCTGAGTCCTTCGGGAGAAGGGCGGTATAGAAATCTAATAAATAATAATAATAATAATAATTAAAAAATAAAAAATTTAATAATTATTATTAAAAAAAGGCGGCCCGGCCTTTTCCAGCGGCCGGGCCTTTTCCAGCAGCGGCAGCGGTCCGACCTTCTCCAGGCCGGGCGGCAGCGGCCTGGCTGGGCGGCAGTGGCCCGGCCTTTCCAGCGGCGGCGGCGGCGGCGGCGGTGGCGGCCGGTTTTTTCCGGCGGCTTTCCGGCGGCGGTGGTCGGCGGCCTGGCTTGGCCCTGCTTCGGGAGGGGCCTAGAGCCTTTCTCCCCTTTGTCCCCCCCTCGTCTGCGGTGCCGGTGGTGTGAGCAGCCTGGCCTTATCCAACAGTGGCGGCGGCGGCCGAGTTCTTCGGTGGCAGCGACGGCCTGGCCTGGAGGCTCTTTCTCCCCGGCAGCGGTAGTGTCGGTGTCGGTGGCGGCGGCCTGGCTGGACCGGCTTGGCCAGGGCCTAGCCTGTTGGTGGTTGACTGGGTCTGGTGAACTGTGGCATGACCCAGCAAACCCGGCGGGTGAGTGGCCTATTCCAGCTGGAGGCCTGGCTTAGCGGCCACGAAGAGGCCCGACGGTCGCCTTCTCTGTCATCTTGAAGGCTGTCCACGGGTCCAGGGGACGCCCTCGTTACCATCTAGAGGACGTCTATAGACCGTCTATGGGGGCTTTTTGAGTCCTTTGCCCCCCCCCCCCCGGACTTTTGGAGAGAGATGCCTCGTCGGTGGAGCAGCTTGGCCCATAAGGCGCGTGTTTCGTCCTCTTTGTCAACTTGAAGGACGATCACGGGCCATGTAGGCACCTTTTTTACCATCTCTGAGGATGCCCATGGGCTGGCTGCAAGGGGATCGTCTGAAGACCTTTGGTCCCCAGCTGGGGGAATTGAGGATGGTCCTGGACAATCCTAGCTTGTCTACTGTAGGACTATATCCTCTCCCCCCCCCTCCTTGTGCCCATAGACCACCCCTCGGGACTGGAGATGAGGGGTTGGAGCTCTGACTGAATCATGGCGGTCTGTTCATCTACCGCCCAAGACCTATATCCCGTCTGTCCTCTACTCGGAACCACTGGTGCGTCAATTTCCATCTTGACAGGTCCAGGATGGGTCCGTTGCGGACTTTATCATGCGGACATTTACAGCGGCTGACCTTCTTGCCCTCGAGATTCCCTCTCTCATGGTCTGGCCCTCCACATTATCGAGGCCCATCTTGAGGACGGGTTTTGGAACCCCGAGAGATGGCATGCCAAAAATAGGAGACTCAGGGGATTTTTAATTAATTATTTTAATAGGGTTTTTAAAGGGAATTTTAATGGGAATCTTAAGGGGAGGGTGGGAACTGACGGGTCTGGGTTGGAGGGAGGGTAGTGGGTGGGGTGGAGGGTTAGGGTGGGAGAGGGGGGTAGCCCGTCGGGAGGGAAACCAGTTCCAGCGCATGCTCGTGGCGACTATCAAATGGGTTCGGAGGTTATGGGGGGGGAGTGTGTTCCTTTGTGTGAGGGTGAGTCTATTTGCACGGTAGGTGGGAGGGGCAGATATGGCGGAAGGGGGGGATCGTATCGATATAGGGGGTCACGCGTTCGATGTTTGCAGGCGATCGCGTGCCCCGATCCCCCTGACTTCTCCCGTTCCCCGGATGGTCAAGACCCTCAGAGCCTGGGCCTACGTCTGATGTTATGCAATGCACGGTCCGTGGCCAATAAGGACCCCCTAATACATGATCTGATTCAGGGGGGTGCCGCGGATATTATAGGCGTTACGGAGACCTGGTTGGGCACTGAAGGGGGTGTGCCCCTGGTCGAGATGTGCCCACGGGTTTCCGTGCATTCATCAGCCGAGTGCCCAGGGTAGGGGTGGAGGGGTGGCGGTTGCTATTAAAGAGAGTCTAGAGCCGAGGGAGACCACTGTACCTCAGATCGCCGGGTGTGAATCCCTCTTTGTGAGGTGGGGTCATAGATGTCAGATGGGCTTGCTGGTCGCGTACCTGGCTCCTTGCTGCGTGACAGCTGCCCTGCCCGAGCTCCTGGAGGTGCTTGCCGGGGTGGCAGTGGAGACCCCCAGACTGTTAGTCATGGGGGACTTTAACTTGCCATCTGCCGGCTCGTCATCGACGGTAGCTCGGGAGTTCTTGGCCTCCATGACGGCCTTGGACCTGACTCAAGTAGTGGATGGCCCCACTCACATCGGGGGAGGCACACTGGACCTGATTTTGTCTCTGGTCAGTGGTTGAGAGATCTGGACTTAAAGGAAATAGTCATTGAACCTTTGTCATGGTCAGATCACTCTCTCCTTCGCCTGGACTTTCTGACCGCTACCCAACACCGCAGGGAGACGGAACCATTACGATGGTACCGTCCCAGGCGCCTGATGGACCCAGAGAGGTTTCGGACGGAGCTTGGGCCACTACCTGAGGGTCTGGCTCACGGCACGGCAGAGGAACTAGCTGCAGCCTGGGAACGGGCTGCGGCTGGGGCTTTAGACCGTGTCGTGCCTTTGCGCCCTCTGACCCGGCGCAGATCCCAACCGGCTCCTTGGTTCTCCGAGGAGCTGAGGGGGATGAAACGCCGGAGAAGACGCCTAGAGAGTTCCTGGAGGTCCAGCCGTTCAGAGGCTGATCGGACACTAGTTAGATCCTATACTAGGACCTACCTAGTGGCACTGAGGAAGCGGCGTTCTCGCCTCCTCCCTCATTGCGTCGGCAGATAACCGCCCAGCTGCCCTGTTCCGGGTGACCCGCTCCCTCCTTCACCAGGGGGAGCAGGATGACCCGTTGCGGGGACGTGCTGAGGAGTTTAACGGTTATCTATACGATAAAATCGTTCAGCTTAGGGACGGCCTGGACCAAAATTGTGGCGATCCAGACGGGGTATCTGAGGGCGGTCTTGGTGATGTTGTTTGGGATGAGTTTGACCCTGTGACTCCCGAGGACATGGACAGGTTGCTGGGTAGACTGAATGCCACCACGTGTTTACTGGACCCGTGCCCCTCCTGGCTGGTGCTGGCCACTCAGGAGGTGACACGAGGCTGGCTCCAGGGGATTACGAATGCTTCCTTGTTGGAGGGAGTCTTTCCGGCCGCCTTGAAAGAGGCGGTGGTGAGGCCCCTCCTCAAGAAGCCTTCCCTGGACCCGGCTGTTTTAGGTAATTATCGTCCGGTCTCCAACCTTCGCTTCGCGGCGAAGGTTGTAGAGAGTATGGTGGCATTTCAGTTTCCCCTGCACCTGGAGGAAACTGTCTATCTGGACCCGTTCCAGTCCGGCTTCCAACCCGGTTACAGCACTGAGACGGCTTTGGTCGCGTTGGTGGATGATCTCTGGAGGGCCAGGGATAGGGGTTATTCCTCTGCCCTGGTCCTATTAGACCTCTCAGCGGCTTTTGATACCATCGACCATGGTATCCTGCTGCGCCGGTTGGAGGGATTGGGAGTGGGAGGCACCGTTTATCGGTGGTTCTCCTCCTATCTCTCCGACCGGCCGCAGACGGTGTTGACGGGGGGGCAGAGGTCGACCCCGCGGCGCCTCACTTGTGGGGTGCCGCAGGGGTCGATTCTCTCGCCCCTTCTGTTCAACATCTATATGAAGCCGCTGGGTGAGATCATCAGTGGCTTCGGTATGAGGTACCAGCTGTCGCTGATGACACCCAGCTGTAGTTTTCCGCACCGGGCCACCCCCATGAAGCTATCGAAGTGCTGTCCCCGTGTTTGGAAGCCGTACGGGTCTGGATACGGTGAAACAGGCTCAGGCTCAATCCCTCCAAGCCGGTGGGGCTGGGGATGCCGGCATCCCGGTACAGTCAGCTGAGTCCGCGGCTGACTGTCGGGGCGAGTCATTGGCCCCGATGGAGAGGTGCGCAATTTGGGTGTTCTCCTGGATGCACGGCTGTCTTTTGAAGATCATTTGACGGCCGTCTCCAGGAGAGCTTTCCACCAGGTTCGCCTGGTGCGCCAATTGCGCCTTTCTAGACCGGGATGCCTTGTGCACAGTCACTCACGCTTGTGACGTCTCGTCTGGACTACTGCAATGCTCTCTACATGGGGCTCCCCTTGAAGGGCATCCGGAGGCTGCAGTTGGTCCAGAATGCAGCTGCGCGGGTGATAGAGGGAGCCCCTCGTGGCTCCCGAGTGACACCTATCCTGCGCAGGCTGCACTGGCTACCTGTGGCCTTCCGGGTGCGCTTCAAGGTGTTGGTGAACGTCTTTAAAGCGCTCCATGGCATAGGGCCGGGTTACTTACGGGACCGCCTGCTGCTACCGAATACCTCTCACCGACCCGTGCGCTCTCACAGAGAGGGACTCCTCAGGGTGCCGTCGGCGCGACAGTGTCGTCTGGCGACACCCAGGGGAAGGGCCTTCTCTGTGGGGGCTCCCGCCCTCTGGAACGAACTCCCCCCAGGACTTCGTCAACTTCCGGACCTCCGAACCTTTCGCCGCGAGCTCAAAACTTACTTATTTATCTGCGCTGGACTGGGTTAGTTTTCTTAAGTTATGGGTTTTTAATGGGTTTTATCTTTAAATTTTAATTGTGGCCAATTCAAATAAGTTTTTTATTAGTATTTTAATTGTATCTACAATGTATTCATTTTTTACTTGGCTGTGAACCGCCCTGAGTCCTTCGGGAGAAGGGCGGTATACAAATTTAAATAATAATAATAATAAATAAATAATAAATAAATAAATAATAATAATAATAATAATAATAATAATAATAATAATAATAATAATAATAATAATAATAATAATAATAATAATAATAATTAAAGAAGATCCTTCAGTGAGATTGTGCCTTGCCATGTAACATACATTTCTGGGTAATTGAAGGGGAACTTCCAATCTAATATGAATCATCATATGCTGATGATTTTTTGCAAAGCTTTCAGGGGATTTCTCTTCTTTTCTTGCTTCTTTGACTTTTTACAGTGTCTCTTCCCCTTTCAAATTATCCTGTAGAGCTTCTGCTGGATTTTCTTTTCAACTCTATAGGCATATAGTTACATCCTTGCCTTTCAACATTTATAGCTTGAATTTCCATATATTCTAAATTCTTGAGAAACATTTCTATAAATAAAGCTATAGCTATAAAACCACTTAGGCTTTGTTTCCTTTCTAAGAACCTCCTTTTCTCATATTTATAAATATTGGTTTAAAACATGTATGGAGGTTGAATTTTAAAATTCGGGAGCTCGTGGATCCTTGTTGCTGACAGGAAATAGTCTCATTTCTTCATGGTTTTTGGTTATATGTCAACTGAGCTTAAAAAAGTATTGAAGTAAGAACTGTTTCACAAAGTAGGTTAAATCATATTCCATGTCAAATGGGGTAGTCCTCAACTCATGACCACAATTGGAACCAGAATTTCCAGTGCTAAACAAGGTGGTTTTTAAGTGAGTCTTTCCTGATCTTATGATCTGTTTTGCCATGGTTGTTAAGAGAATCACTACAGTTTTAAGTGAATCATATGGCTAAATGAATCCAGCTCCCCCCCCCCATTGACCTTAGAGCCAGCTGAGAAGGTCGCAAATGGTGAACACATGACCCTAGGATGCTGAAGCCAACATAAATACATGCCTGTTTTCAAGTGTCCAAATTTTGATCACATGACCTGAGGGGGGTGCTGCAATAGTTTGTAAGTGCGAGGATTAATCATGAGTTGCTTTTTTCTGTGCCGTTGAAACTTTGATCGATCCCTAAACAAATAATTGTAAATTGAGAACTACCTGTACTTCAGTACATATCTGCATTTTCAGAGAATCATGAAACTCCTGAGATAAGCTGAAAAAGCTATGTAATTATTAAATCATATTTATTTGTAAAATTTATATCCCATATTTTAAAGTATTCACAAGGTCAAAAATAACATATCCTGAAATAAACTGTTTTAGTTACTTGTACAGTTATGGAGCTGTATTCATCGAGAATGCTTGTTGGGTACATAATGCTTGTTTTTAGGTACAGAAATATGGATATGTTAAAACATATTTCCACTTTTTAACTAAGATACTAAGAGTAGTATCTGTATCTAAGAATCAGAAAATAGCATACGATTGACCAGCTAGAAGGATACAAAGGATAACTTTGCAGATGAAATTGCAAAATTCTTTTAGTTTATGGTGAGATGATCTCACTGACATATAATTGGTACTTTTATTTCAGGTTTTACTGGCTTTACTTCATTATTCCAAGCTCCTTATGGTGCACCTTTTTATGTAGTGAAAAAGATAATAGAGTGGTAAACACAACTTCTAACAATAGGATCTGTGATAAATTTATAAAACATGTACAAATGTTTATTTTGTTAATATACATCTAACATTTAAATGTCACAAAAAAATTAAAATAAAGAATTGCTGTGAAACCTATAAATATATAAAATATAGCCTACTTAAGATGATTAACTAAAATAACTAAACTAAAATAACTAAAAAGATAGAATTAAATTAAATTTTATAACCACAGCACAAATCGGCTGTTTTAAAAATATATAGAAAGATTTAGCCTAAGATTTTTCAAAAAGAGAATTTTAAAGGCAGTTTGGTCTAGTAGTTAAGATGTGAGTTCTAGTCCTGCCTTAGTCATGAAAGCCGGCTGGGTGATTTGGATCAGTCATTCTCTCTCAACTACCTTACTGTTGTGCAGAAAGTGGCGAGGATGAAGAAGTATTAGAGGATGAAGAAGTATTAGGTATGTTCGCTTTGTTATTATTTGTAAAAATAATAAAGGCATGAAATAAATAAATCAACAAAATTTTACTTCGCCAAATGAAGATAACCACTGAATGAAATTTATCTGGCTGCACTTGGTTTTGTCTCCATAGTCAGAAAGTGCTTATTTCTATATTTCATTCCAAAGGGCTCTGGTGGCTCAGACTGCTAAGACAGTCTGTTATTAACACAGCTGCTTGCAATTACTGCAGGTTCAAGTCCCACCAGGCCCAAGGTTGACTCAGCCTTCCATCCTTTATAAGGTAGGTAAAATGAGGACCCAGATTGTTGGGGGCAATAAAGTTGACTTTGTATATAATATACAAATGGATGAAGACTATTGCTTAACATAGTGTGAGCCGCCCTGAGTCTTCGGAGAAGAGCGGGATATAAATGCAAATAAAATAAAATAAATAAAAAAATAAAATAAAAATAAAGTATCTTTGCAAAACCCTTCCTTTATCTTAGGTTTTGCAGATTCTCAATAAGATAAATTAGTTTTTCATGCCCAAGCAGTATCATCTGCATCTGATGTCATGTTTTTGTAAATTAAGACAACCTAAAGTTAGATGGATTATTAGAGGTAGAGGCCATGAGAGGTAGTCCTTGATTTACAACCAACTGAGCCCAAAATTTCTATTGCTAAGCAAGACAGTTGTTAAGTGAGTTTTATCCCTTTTTACAACCTTTTATGCCGCAGTTGTTAAGTGAATCACAGCAGTTGTTAAATTAGTCACAAAAGGTGATCACATGATCCCGGGACAGTGCAACCGTTATAAATACATGCCAGTTGTCTCAATTTTGATCATGTGACCCTGGGTGTGTGCAATGGTTGTAAATGTGAAAAATGTGTCATCAATCATTTTTTCTAAGTGCTGTTGTAACTTTCAACACTAAATAAAAGGTGGTAAGTCGAGAACTACCTGTACTCTGCATTGCTTTAAAGACTACATTGCTTCAATAAAAGTCCTGAAATATCTTATGTTGGCAGGAGTATGTATATTTGGTTATGGAGAGAAGAAAAAGCAGAGTAAGAATCAAGGGGAATGAATTATAAGAAATATAGTTGGTGATTGCTTGTGTTGAAGCTTAAATATACACAAATTATCAAGTTCTTTCAAAAAGAAGCATTAAAACTTCTTTGTATAAGTTAATAACTGACTAAATTTAGAAAATATACCATAAACAAAGTAAGCTAATGCATATGTAAATTATCTGTTATGCAATGAAAAGAATTACCACATAAAAGAGTTTTCTGGACAAAATGTTCTTCCGTTATAGTTTGGGAAGATAACATATGGCCTGTGACAGCAGATAACTTTTTAAATCACTTGAAATGCTAGATGCTTGCAAATAGCAATAAAAATACTGTTTTGCAACACTTTTTTTTAACTGTTACAAGGTTATGGAAAGCTACTGTGGGAAGGAGGATGTTGGGGACAAGGGTATTGTTCAGTGGAAATACACAAGTACAAAAGTATCAAAATACTTTTGACTGCTATAATATCAGACCTATTTTATCTCAGGTCCATACCCTTTCTATTGATTTCCCCCCTTCCACCCCCAATTAATTTAACAGTGCAGCCTAGATAGGTTTGAAACTCCTTCCTTATTAATCCAGTTTCTGGAGGTAGAAGGCACATTTTGTAGAGGAGGCAGTCATTCTTAGAAATGACAGCGGGTTCACAGTCACCTCACCCTTCCACCCACAAGTCAGAGGTGACATTGTTTTGAAGTCACTGAAGACTGCTAGTAGGAATAACTGGAAAAGTATACTGTGGCTGTGTCCGTACAGCACAGTAAAATGAAATTCAGTGCAAGTTTTCTTCGTATATCTAATGCACTGTGCCACAAATAAGCACATATTATGACTTACAATAAGGACTAATTTACACAACATGATGAAGTAAAAGGATGACCTTACAGAACACACAGAACCACAAACTACCCAGTCCAGTTTATCCTGGTTTAGTATACTGTGCAAATCCAGAATTTGCTCTTCCCCCACCCCACATTTCTGTATTGTACTTTATATACAAAATACAGATAGTCTTGAGTTATGGTTGTAATGGAGCCTAGCCTGCGCATTTGGTCACAAGTCATGATAGTCGTTCAGTGAAGCACCCATATGATCATCTTGCATAATGGGCTCCCACATGTGCTCCCCCATTATACTAGTTAAGCAGAGCAAAGGTAGGAGAGACCCTTTGAGGCCTAATCAGATCCAGGATTGCCTGCCTCAGGCCTTCCAAAGCTTCCTCTACCCCCTGAGGCACTCCAGGCACTGCTTTTTGCCCCTTGGGATCCTTGCAGGCCTTGGGTTTTCTTCCCCATCTCTGGGCCCTGCAGACATTAGATTTGCTTCTCACTGGGCCGTACAGAAGCTCCCCTGGGTGGCTGAATGGCTGTTTCGGAAGCAGGCTGCAATAGCCTCGCAGGGCCCCGTAGCCTCTGCAACTGACTTGAGGCTCCCTTGGGTGGCTGAGTGTTGAGTTGGGAGCAGGACAGAGGCCTGCAGGGACCTGGTGAGGTGGTATCGGCGGAGGAGATAAGCTTAGGGGAGGAGTGCTGCAGCATCCCAGTGATTGGTGCAATGTCAAATGACCATAGGAGCACTACAGTAGTCATAACTTTGAAACCAGATGATAAGTAGCTCTGTGTGTGGTGGAGTCTATCGTAACTTCAAATTGTCATTAAGTGACTGGGCATAAGTCGAGGACTGTATTAAAATTGACAAATTAATAACTAAAAAAATGGTGCTAGAGGCATAGTTCCAGAGGTGGGTTTCACTTACCTTTGCTATCAGTTCGCTCACACGCACTCACTATGCTCATGCACGAGCCTTTTCTGTGCATGCGCAAAAGCTTCTGCCCAGAGCGTATTTGATGATGTCCAGGCTGGTGGGCGGAGCCTCTGTCGCTGCTGCTACCGGTTCGGCCGAACCAGGGTGAACCAGTAGCAATTCACCACTGCGTAGTTCCTATCCTTTCAAATACAGTGATATTTAGGTACTCATTGTTAATTGGTTCTGGAAAGCACAACAAGTGCTAAAAGCGGCCAGTACCAAAGAAGCCATGTGACTAATGCTTGACCTTGGTTTTGGCCAGAAAGGGTAGCGAGTCAACAAGGCAACCAATACCGACAAGTTTCTAGCTTGCACATTGATTATCAAAAAAAGAGAGTACCAGGATAAAATTTTTGCATCAAAATGCATTGAGTAACAAATTCAACGAGTTTTCAAAGCAGTTAAGTACTGAGGTACCACTGTATAATCATCTTTAAGAGAGCAAAATACTGTGCAAAAGTAAAGATATTTTAATTTAAAAACAACAAATTGGAAGAGCTATGCAAAGGTTTTAAAAAATCAACCTACCTGTAGTTTGCACTGACTTTTTCATTTATATAGACAAAGATTGGATTCAACTTCCTGATATAGGCATAACTAACCAGCTTCTTGGCCAAATCATTAGATCATATCAGAAATATGAAGGCTGACGAGAGCTGATAAGGAAGCATCTTGTTTGTTGATACATTAAAATGTGAAATTTTCTGATCCCTGGCAAGTGATAGAGTTTATTATATTTACATTCTTCTATTTATTCTTTTAAAATGAAAAGCCAAGATAAAAGCAGTAAATTGAATGAGTAAATCAGTGATTTCAAAATTCAAGCCATGTGTATCAGGGATTTTGGAATTGGAGATAAGATTTAACTTTGCAATGTTTATGCAATAAATCCCAGAAGTTAATCAAAGTTGAATAAAAGCATTGCAGAAAAGGAAAGAAGGCAGCAATGATCCTCTTTTAATGAAAGAGAAATGTGTCAATACTATGTTTCTTAATGTCTTTTCAGTGCTTTTATGGTTTTATTCTGACCTCTTGTGGCATCCTATCAGTATTACATGAAATAATTCCCAGTGTTCTGTGTGCCTTATGAAATATGACTGATACTATTAATATATTTGAATGTGCATGGTTCATTCTCTTTAACACATTACCTCACGGAAGCAGGAATTAAATCAACTATGAAAGTAATTTCTCAACAGGAAATACAGATTGTGGAAAAGCAGATTAATCTGTGTTTTTAGAGACAATGTTCAGATAAATTTAAGAATGTTCCTTATATAAGAAGCCCTTATATAAGGAACTCCCAGGCTTTCAATACTCTTGCAGAATCTGTAATATTTCTGAGTTAGAATTTATCAGAAGTAGTAAAACTGCTGAACGCCCTATTTATATAAGACCAGAAATTATGGACTTTTTTATGTATTTACAGTACTTTGCTTAGCTTATAAACTCTGAGTTTCATTGTGAGGCCCTGAATGACCTTTGCATTCATGGACTTCAGGCTGGGCTAGGAATTGTAGGTGTCACTACACATAGCTGTGTATACTTAGTGTTATCTGGACCCAGACTATGGTTTATAAAGAAAGAGAAATGGAGAGCTATTTTGCAGTTTAGATCAGGGGTGTCAAACTCAAGGCCTGCAGGCTGGATCCGGCCCGTGGGTTGCTTAGATGTGGCCCATGGGGCCGCCCTGGAAACAGTGAAGGACTGGCCCGTGGTGCCTCTGCCAGCGAAAACAGAGTTAGCCATATGGCCCTCCCAAATTTCATTTTTGCTGGCAGAGGATTGCAGGAGGCCATTGCAGGTGGAAACAGATCTCGGCAGCCAGTTCGGCACACCACAGGCGCCCTCGACACGACTGACATCACGCAGCCCATGCCCACTCCAGCCTCCTGAGGTCAATCACAACCCTGATGAGGCCCTCAATGAAATCAAGTTTGACACCCCTGGTTTAGATCAAGTTTTGTGTTCAATGTAAATTGATTTCTAATTCTAGAATTTATGGCTAATATGTATTCCTATCGCTTGATTATCAGGTGAAATTTTTGTTCACAATACAGGTAGCTCTTGCTTACTGACCACTTGTTCAGCGACTATTCAGTTACAATGGCCCTGAAAAAATGAGACTTACGACTGGTCCTTGAAGTTGCAGTGTACCCATAGTCACATGATTGCAATTTGGGTGCTTGACAACCCACATATATTTATTATGGCTGCAGTGTCCCACAGCTGCGTGATCACCATTTGCAATGTTCCCTGCTGGCTTTTAACAAGCAAAGTCAATGAGAAAACCAGTAGAAAGTCACAAGTCTCAGTTGTGTGACATCGCACGTAATGACCCACACTTATTTGTTTAATAACCACAGCTGGAATTGATGTCATAAGTCAGGTCTGTCACATGACATCATGATTAATGATCACACTGCTTAGCGACAGAGTTGCTGGTCCCTATCTCAGTCAGTAAGTGAGAATTATCTATATTGGATGGTTTCAGTTAACACTATTCAGTAACGTTCAGCCAGTTGATGGAACAGAATTAAATTTTACATTTGCAACTAATAATTTAACTGGATGTCACTCAAAGGAAAACAAATTTAAATCTAGATCAATATATTTTTAAATTTGACTGGTGTGTTAGAACTATAACACTGTTATAATATTGATACAGAGATATACAGTACAACTAGTACTAGTGTAATTTGTTGTATACAGATTCAAAATATTTTAATACTATGTATAATTTCTTCTTTTACAGGTAAAAGTCACTGCTGCATGTAAGTACTATTCTGTATATATCTCACTTTCAGTATTAAGCTTAAAGGTTTTCCCAGAATTAACACTGATGATTCTGTATTTGTGTAAATACTTAAAACCACATACTTCTCTAAAGAATCCAGGAAAGATCATTGTAATTAACCTATAATTTGAACCTATAATTTGAAATACACTGCTTTTCACCCTATCACGTTTATTGAATGTTGAAAGGGTAACATTATAAACTTCATATACAGAGGTAAATGGTGACCAGGCTTATATAGCATACTAAGCTCTGATTAAGCATGCTTGTTAAAGCATAGGTAGTCCTCAACTTACAATGGCAATTGAGCCCAAAATTTATGTTACTAAGCAAGGCTGTTGTTAAGTGAGTTTTGCCCATTTTATGCCACAGTTGTTAAGTGAATTGCTACAGTTCTTAAATTAGTAACATGGTCATTAAATGAATCTGGCTTCCCCATTGACTTTGCTTGTCAGAAGGTCACAAAAGGTGATCCCATGACCCTGGGACATTGCAGCTGTCATAAATACGAACCAATTGCCAAGCATCTGAATTTTGATCTCATGATCATGGGGATGCTGCAACAGTCATAAGTGTGAAAAATGGTCAGTACCGTTAAAACTTCGAAGAGTCACTAAATAAGTGGTTGTAAGTCGAGAACTACTGTACAGTTGATTGTGTTCACACAGACTAAATAAATCACATTTGTGAATCTTGATACATTGGCTTTGTACTACCTAGACCAGCCTTTTACTATCTGAAGCAGTGGGATATCCATGAGGGGGCAGCATACCTGTTCACCCACTCTTTGCATTATATTCTTTGCAAATGGTCTAGTGAAGAATGCATTAACAGTCCATCAGTACTATATGCCTCCTAATCTTAACAGCATCAACTCTTGTTCAGTTCATGCTATCTGGAGCTTGTATAAATTATAAGCTGTTTCCCCCACCAATTAATAAAGAATAAAAACTAAATAATGTTGCACTATGTTACGAAGTTCTGGTTATTTAAAAATACCTTTTTCTTTCTTTCTCTGTGTAGGTATCGAATGCGGTTCCTTAAACAACATAACAGTAACAGAAACAACAATAAGCGTCCAGCTAAACAACAACTTTACAATAACAAGTGTAACTTTTCAAAATAAATCAGTTGTGGGTCTTTCTAAGAATGATTCAATATCTGAGCTTTATCCTGGTTTTCAGTATATTGTTCACTTCAATAATACTGAGGAAAGTAAAAGTTGCTGCAAATATATTTTTACAAGTAAGTAATGGATTAGGAATTCCACAAAAATAGTTTTCAAGATCATTCTGATAGGATTGTCATTGTTACATTTTAAGATGAGAGAAAAATGTATAGTAGGTGTTGGAAGGAAAATCCATCTGGTTCAGTTCCAAGCTGGGAGAAAGACGGTGGAAATAACACCGAGGGTGATTGGAAAGAAAGATTTTGTTTATTGGTGAATAGAACCACCAGGCTTTGTGGTTCTGGAGCAGCTGACCTAGAATCACATGCGGTTGGTGGTTCTGCTTCATCATCTTTCCAATCAGCCTCTATTTTATTCCCAGCTTAGAACTGGAACTGGATTCTTCTTCCAACATAGGTAACTTGAGCTCACTTAAATGAACTAATGATTAGCTCATGATTAAAAGATCACAGCTTTTTTTTCCCTGGAACTAGGTGTAGCCAGTGAGAAAATGAAGACTATCAGACTTCCTTTGGCTATCTACACAAGAAACTACAAAATTAAGACTTGCAAAGATACCAAATGTTTGATAAGTAGATATATTATAGCAAAGTCCATGAAGCCATTGTGAAAGAATTCCAGGAACTAGGTTTTAAGTGCAAGCCTTATGTATAATGTAATCAAAGTTCAGATTTTTCTATCTTTTCCTCTACTTACATGTTTTAATCAGATAATAAGACATTCTTTGGAGTCCTTGGTACTTTCAGAGAGTACTGTGGGTTCCAGTGTTTATGCCTGAGCTACATATATTCTCTCCTACTAGAAAGATATTTTCTTCTGGGTGGGAGAAACAATTTCTACTACTTTGATACTGGCTTGATCTAGTATCAGGATAGTTTATTTATTTTATTTCATCAAACATGTATTTTATGACAGATACAAGTGTAAACATAATTATAAATACATGTAAAGGATACGAATAAAAGAAAACAGTAGTACAGGGACGGTAGGCACGCTGGTGCAAGCACCCCTCACAGACCTCTTAGGAATGGGGTGAGGTCTACATTAGACAGTCTAAGGTTAGTTAAAGTTTTGGGGATTTGGGGAAGAAACCACAGAGTCAGGTAGTGCATTCCAGGCGTTGACAACTCTGTTACTGAAGTCGTATTTTCTGCAGTCTAGTTTGGATTGGTTTACCATGACTTTGTATCTGTGTGCTCTTGTATTGTTTTGGTTGACACTGAAGTATTCTTGTAGGACATTGTAGCAGATGATTTTATGTACTATGCTTAGGGTAGATCGAAGATGATGAAGTTCTACGTTTTCTAAGCTTAAGTTTTAAGTTGTCTAAGCTGACTATGTGAGAAGTGATTCTCCTAGTTAACATTTGCCAAAGGAACCATTGCAAGACCTGAAAGACTATCTCAGTGCTAGATCATCATGAAGCAAATATGTGTGGTCACTAAGAGTTGACACCCATTTGATGATATATAATCAACTAAGCAATATGGAACTGGAGAGTAAGGTGGAAAAACTGTTACAAAGTACCAGCTTCCCTGTTAATCCAATGGAAATTCCTCACAAGATCTAAAGCTTTCTGTCTGTCAGTCCAACTCATTATTAGTTTTATAGCATTTGTTAGGAAACTGAGGTGAGAATGGTAAAACTAACTCCTTCAGACTCATACATCTCTTCTATTTATTCTGTTAGGTCATTGTTGCATCATTACTCAACAAGTTTCCCTCCAAAGAAGTGGAAGCCAGCCTTTCTCTTGGCTCTCTCGGTTTTAGCAGTTTTCTAAGCCTGAACTTAGAACTTGGGGTGAATCCTTTAAAAAGTTTCTATTTGGAGCAATTGCAATAATTCTTTCATTTCCCGATTCTCCCACCCTCTGGAGACTGGTGTCTTGTGGTCCCCTCATGAGGAACACTATAAGGGGAACAGCTTGGGCAATCTCGAGTCCTTTCTCTGTATAGAGAGTGTCAAAGTAGCCAATCTTGTAGGCTTCCTCTTTGTAGTTGCAAACATTAGCTCCACTTTCCACAGAACCATCTTCAGCCCACCATCTTCCCTGGAAGTCCAGAAACCTTCCTTCCCATTCAACAAGTTTTTTGCACAGGGCAAAAAATGTGCAAGAATTTATTTATTTATTTTTTTATTTTATTTTATTAAATTTTTATACCGCCCTTCTCCCGAAGGACTCAGGGCGGTGTACAGCCAAAGATAAAACACGAAATATATACAATTAAAACATTTAAAACCTAGCAAATTACAAAAAGGCTGATAATTAAAAATGTAGTTTTAAAATTTTAGAAATATTAATAAAACCCCGAATTAAAATTTAACACTATTATGCCAGTCCCGCTTGAATAAATAGGTGTGTTTTTAGCTCACGACAGAAGGTCCGAAGATCAGGCACTTGATGTAAGCCAGGGGGAAGTTCGTTCCAGAGCGTCGATGCCCCCACAGAGAAGGCCCTACTCCTGGGGGCCGCCAGCCGACATTGTTTGGCGGACGGCACCCTGAGGAGACCCTCTCTGTGAGAGCATACGGGTCGGTGGGAGGCATAAGGTAACAGCAGGCGGTCTCGTAAGTACCCGGGTCCTAAGGCATGGAGCGCTTTGAAGGTGGTAACCAAAATCTTGAAGCGCACCGAAAAACCACAGGAAGCCAGTGCAGGCTACGGAGTAGTGGTGTTACGTGGGAGCCACGAGCGGTTCCCGTTACCACTCACGCAGCCGCATTCTGGACTAACTGTAGCCTCCGGGTGCACCTCAAGGGCAGCCCCATGTAGAGAGAGAGCATTGCAGTAATCCAACCTAGATGTAACCAGAGCGTGAGTGACCGTGCATAAGGCATCCCGGTCAAGGAAGGGACTCAACTGGCGGACCAAGCGAACTTGGTAAAAGGCCCTCCTGGAGACGGCCACCAGATGTTCATCAAAGGACAGCCGTCCATCCAGGAGGACGCCCAAGTTGCGAACCACCTCCTTTGGGGCCACTAACTCGCCCCCAACAGTCAGCCGCGGATGCAGCTGACTGTACCAGGGTGCCGGCATCCACAGCCACTCCGTCTTGGAGGGATTGAGCTTGAGTCTGTTTCTCCCCATCCAGACCCGTACAGCTTCCAGGCACTGGGACAGCACTTCGACCGCTTCGTTGGGGTGGTCCGGGGTGGAAAAGTACAGCTGAGTATCATCAGCGTACAGATGATAACTCACCCCGAAACCACTGATGACCTCACCCAGCGGCTTCATATAGATGTTGAACAGGGTAGGCGAGAGAATCGACCCCTGAGGCACCCCACAAATGAGGCGCCTCGAGGACGACCTCTGCCCCCCCGTCAACACCGTCTGCGACCGGTCAGAGAGAGGAGGAGAACCACCGATAAACGGTGCCTCCCACTCCCAATCCCTCCAACCGGCGCAGCAGGATACCATGGTCGATGGTATCAAAAGCCATTTAAATCTTGATTTCATAGTAAATGCATTTGATATATAGTAGGTGCTGGAATTCTTTCATAAACACTTTATTATCATCTTTCCAATATTTCACAGTAACATGAGCCTCATAGGTTAATTTGTTAAATTATTGCTGCACTACTTTAAAAAAGCCTTATCTCCAAACTTTTTGCATAGAGATGTAGACTGTAAAATACATTTTCTTTCTTTTCTTATAAAAATATAATTGCATGCCACAGGGTAGGGTTTCAGCCTGAAACTTTCAGATAAAGAAATAATTAAGTTTTGCTACTATATCTTCCTTATTATTAAATCTTAATATTAGTGTTGTAGCGTTTGTTTATTAACATTCTGCTTCTAAAGTCTTAATATGGGTGATAAAATGGCCATGCCATTTTAAAATTGTAATAATATTAAACATCCTTTTAATTGTCGTACCTTAAAATGGTACCACATTATTAGAAATAGTGAAAAGGAGAAGATGTATACAGTAACAAATCGTAATCTGGGTTAGTAATAATGGTATGATAAGATTTTAATTCTCTGATCAAAGAAAATTGTATTCTGTTTCTTAAACAGAGCCAAGTCCTGTTCATAGTATTCATGCTGAAAATATCACCAACACAACACTGAACTTAAGTTGGAAAAATGATGATAAAAATGCATCTAGTTACACTTACCAAATAGTTGTTGATGGTGATCTTCGTAATAAAAGTTCTAATAAATGGAGTGAGTCAATTACTAACTTGCAACCTGGAAAGTCATACAGATTTAAAATATATCCACAAGTAGATGGTGGTAAGACTAAAGGAAACCCAAATGAAACAATTGTTCATACCAGTAAGTACACTTAATTAAGTGACGTGATTGTAATGCTTACGGCTATTAAATGAGTTTCAGTCATTATTATATCACTCTCCTTTATCACCATCTAAAACTAAACGTAAATTCTTTTTATGGAGGGAAGTATATATAATTAATGAAATCATTAATGGCATAGGGCCGGGCTATTTACGGGACCGCCTACTGCTACCAAATACCTCCCACCGACCCGTGCGCTCTCACAGAGAGGGACTCCTCAGGGTGCCGTCAGCTAGGCAGTGCCGTCTGGCGACACCCAGGGGAAGGGCCTTCTCTGTGGGGGCTCCCACCCTCTGGAACGAACTCCCTCCAGGACTTCGTCAACTTCCGGACCTCCGAACCTTTCGTCGCGAGCTTAAAACACACTTATTCATCTGCGCGGGACTGGATTAGATTTTAAAGTTATGGGTTTTAAGGAGTTTTTGTTATTTATACTATTTTAAATTTGGGCAATAGAATAAGTTTTTTAATTGTTGTTTTTAATCTGTATTTATATGTATTTTAACTGCCTGTGAACCGCCCTGAGTCCTTAGGGAGATAGGGCGGTATATAAATTTGAAAAATAAATAAATAAATTAATTAATTAATTAGTTTCATTAATTTCAGGTGTGCTTGGATTCTTTTTTTTAAAAGATTTTTTATTTTTTATTTAAAACAAAACACATAAACATAAAAACATTTTCAATCCAATGACTGTGTGTCGGTGGGGTGGTTACATATCTCTTGTGCACATTCAACATAGAAATATCCTTAATTCATCTGATATTACATTACCTCCATCTAATATCTGATCTTTTAATTAACCAATGGCTATAACCTTCCATTCTCTCATTCCATATACATGTCCACAAATATATATTTTATCTGATAACATCATTCATTCCATCGTTCTAAAACCATTCAGTTTAATATTTCAGTTAATAATAATCTTTCTCTAATCTTTACTAACATAACTTTTCTTCTAGCCATTGATAAAATAAACCCCATATCTTATAATATTGCTTTTCTTCCTGCTCTCCAATTTCAAATGTCAATTTACTCATTTCTGCACATTCCATTATTTTCCTAATAATTTCATTTTGCAAAGGTATTTTCTCTTTTTTCCAATTTTTAGCAAACACAATCCTAGCTGCTGTTATAATATTCACCCTCAGATATCTCAATTTTCTACTATATATTTCTGGTATGATCCTCAGTAAGAAAACTTCTGGCTTAAAATCTATATGTTTTTAAATCATTTTTTCCAGCCATGTGTGTATCCAGTATCTTTTAGCTTCCACGCATGTCCACCACATATGATAATATGATCCAGGTATCTGATGACACTTCCAACATTTTTTGGATTTGTCCTTGAACATGCTAGCAATTCTTGTCGCGGGTAAATGCCACCTATAAAACATCTTATACAAATTCTCTTTATATGCTGTAGACATTGTCATTTTATAATTATGTGTCCATAATTTTTGCCATACCTCTAAATCAATCCCATGACCAAAATTCTTTCTCCAAGCAATCATCGTTTCCTTAACTTGTTCTTCTAGTTTAATCTCTAATAAATATCCATACAGTTTCCTGATTAAGTTGTCATCAGCACCTGTTAAAATCTTATCAAGACTAGGCAAATTACTATAGAAACCTTCTGTCTTGGAATCTTTATCATATCTGGAGCGTATTTGCAAATAAGAAAACCAGTTCATTTTTATGCCTTCAATTTCTAGTTCCTGCATTGTTTTTAATTCACCCTTTTCATTTAACAATTCTTTATATCTAACAATTTGTTCCTTTCTAAACGTAATTGCATATGAAAAAGCCTCAATAGTTAATACCCAAACTGGAATTTTTTAAAAAATGGCTTTTCTTAATCCTCCTTTTTTTACTGGTAAAAGTAATTTTGTTTTTTTCACAGAACCCAGTCCAGTTTCTAACATCCAAGCTAACCATCTCAATTCCACATCAATAATTCTGACTTGGACCAATGAAGATGTAAATGCTTTTACTTATATTTACAAAATACTTAAGAAAGGACCTGGTTTTCATAATGATACGTTTTCTAATATTGGAAATACAACAGTCAGTAATTTGCAACCTGGAACGTTATATAGCTTTGAAATAGCGACACAAATAAATGGGACCAATATTACAGGAGACACACAAGAAATAAGTCTTCATACAAGTAAGTACATTAAATTAACAATGCAATTAGCTTGACTCTTATTTGAATGTTTATATTTTGTTTAACTTTTCCATATGTTAAATCTAGGTTACAATAATAATATTTTGATTTATTTTTTTTTAAACAAGCCCGCTCCTTTCTTTCTTAAAACAAAAACACTCAATTTTTTGGCATTTTATTTATAAACATCAATGCCACAAAAGTGGATTTATCTTGGAGGAGTATCTTGTGCTTCTTACTGGCTTGCCACATCAGGCCTAATCCTATCATAATAAAGGCAGAATCTCAGATATTGGTTGAGTTAGCTTAGAATTTTCTGTATGGTTGAGAATATTGTAGTACTAGAATAGTAGTTATTGGAAAAAATATGTTTCAACTGACACAAAAGAGATGTTCTTTCTCATCTTTCTGTTTAGTGGAAGGATTCTGAAATAAAAATGAAACAAAATTGAGGCAACTACAACTGGAGAGTGGAGGTGGAGAATAAATGGGCAAATTATTATTCCATGCTTCTTTCACAATTTATTTTACATACGGTCTTTGAAAACCTAACTAGAGTTTTGTATCTGCCAGTCTAATTGACAATTTGGTACAAATTCCATTCTAATCCAAGATAATTTGAAAGAAACATTTAATTGTTTTACTTAAACTGAGCCCAGCTTTTCAGTCCACACCCAAAGCATTAATAAGCTCCTAATTTGTAATATATTGTAATAAACTCCTAATTTATCAAATAAAATTAATAACTAGAGACATACTGTATGTTGTGCAAATTAAAAAGTTGCGTTTTACATGATGATTTTAACCCCAGAAAAAATGCTTAATATTTAATCTTGATTATCATTCAGTACATAAAAGCCTTTTTCTTTTAAATAGAGCCCAGTCCAGTATATGATATTAAAGCTGAAAATATCACTACTACATCCGTGGATTTAAAATGGAAAAACAATGATACAAATTCATCAAATTATACTTATCGAATACTTATTGATGGACTTGGTCATTCTGATAATAAAACTTCTGATACAACCTCTGTATCAATTCCTTACTTGAAACCTGGAACATTATACAGGTTTGAAATATATGCACAACTCGATGATAATAAAACCGAAGGAGAGCCAAATGGAATAAATGTTTATACAAGTAAGTACATTAAAATAAGAGATGTGATGTCTATTTCATTATTACGTAAAAAAATTATATGAAATACTATCTGCATATGCCTTTGGAGGTAAAAATTATACATTTCTGATAAAGAGTTGAACAAAAGAGGGTACTATGTACAGTATGATGGAAAACTCTTTCCAGCGTACTATACATGGAAGAATATAAGTACAGGTAGTCATTGACTGACTTAACAAGAGTTCACTTAGTGACCGTTCAAAGTTACTGAAAAGGCACTGAAAAAAAGTGACTTATGAGTTTTTCACAGTTAGTGCCGTTGTAGCATCCCAATAATCACGTGATCACATTTCAGACACTTGGCTCGTATTTATGATGGTTGCCGTGTCCCAGAGTCACGTGGTCAGCTTTTGAAACCTTCTGACAAGCAAAGTCAATGCGGAAGGCAGATTCACTTAACAACCGTGTTACTAATTTAACAACTGCAGTGATTCACTTAACAACTGTGGCAAGAAAGGTCGTAAAATGAGGCAAAATTCACTTAACAAATGTTTCACTTAGCAACATAAATTTCGGGCTCAATTGTTGAGGACTACCTGTATATTTTTCTACATCTAAGGTATATAATTTGCATATTACCACAGTGGAATAAGTAGCAGTTTGACAATATTTGCATTCCATCATTTTTCTTGTGAAATACTCTGAGATTTAGTTTATTTGTACTGATTTATTCATTAATTTCCTGCAAATTTCCAGGAAAAATAAAAGGCCTGGGGAAATCAGAAGTTCTTTTCTTTGCCCAGATGATTATAGATGATTCTCTATTGTTGGCATTCCACACCTAGAAATTAACCTTTAAAAAAAAAAAAGCTTTGTTAGCCATCTTGTTTAGAATAGAATAGAATTTTATTGGCCAAGTGTGATTGGACACACAAGGAATTTGTCTTGGTGCATATGCTCTCAGTGTACATAAAAGAAAAGATACGTTCATCAAGGTACAACATTTACAACACAATTGATGATCAATATATCAATATAAATCATAAGGATTGCCAGCAACAACATTGTTGTGACATCACTTGCAAGAGGACTTCTAAAATGATCACAGTCTCTGTAGGGATACAGAATAAGCATTAAGGCATTCGGAATATAGAGATTAGTAAATATCTGGCTGATTTTTCAGTGCACTTTAATTCAACTTTAGTCCAATCTAATAATTGTATTATATTCTAGGCTGAAAAGTTTGAAGTTATAGAACTTTTTAAATGCATTTCCCCTAATAGGAGAATATCTTAATATAAATTACTAAATGGTTATTTGTCCAAATATTTAATACAAAATCATCCTGCTTTCTCTATCACCAGTTTTTGAAATTTTACATAATTTAAACTAAAAATTTATTTTTCTTGGTGTACAGTTTTGAGTAATACACTTTTAAGATGGGAAGAAAAAGTGGTTTGCATTTTGCTTTAAGTCTTGATGAGAGAAAAATGCATGACAGCAGACATACTTTTAGGCTAATATTCATTTCATTTGTTTTTATTTATGGTTTATATCCCACTTTGATTATTTTTATAAATAACTCAAGCTGGCAAACATACCTGTTACACGTTCCTTTTATTTTCCCCACAACAACAACCCTGTGGGGTGTGTTGGTTTGTGAGAGAGTGACTGGCCCAAAGTCACCCAGCTGGCTTTTGTGTCTCAGGCAAGACTAGAACTCACAGTCTCCTGGTTTTTAGTCTGGCGCCTTAACCGCTAGAATTCTACATTTTAGGAATGTAGGAGGAAAAAATGGTGAAGATTCTATAGGATTAAACTATAGAATCTTCACCATTTTTTCCTCCTCACATTGCTACTGATTAAATTCACCCAAACCCCTTAACTAATTTCAATGAAAAAGTGAATTGCAACTCCTGCAAATATTTTATACAACAACCATGCACCTATTAAAGCCACAAGGAATACTGTACAATCTGTGTGCATCTATTGCACAATATATATTTACATTCATTAATCTAAATGTATTTTCCTTGTAAATAGAGCCCAATCCTGTATATGATATTAAAGCTGAAAATATCACTACTACATCCCTGGATTTAACATGGAAAAATAATGATACAAATTCATCAAATTACACTTATCGAACACATATTGATGGACCTGATCATTCTGATAATAAAACTTCTGATACAACCTCTGTATCAATTCCTAACTTGAAACCTGGAACATTATACAGGTTTGAAATATATGCACAACTCGATGATAATAAAACCGAAGGAGAGCCAAATGGAATAAATGTTTATACAAGTAAGTACATTAAAATAAGAGAGCTGGTATATATTATTTTTTATGTATTTTATTAAGAAAACTTACATGAGCTGCACATCTCACAGTGACTCTGGGCAGCTTACAGAAATATAACTCCAAATACAAAACCCATAAACTCCCTCCCGCCCCGACAACAATCAAACCATCCACTTGATGGGGTCCCCACATCCATGGGCAAAACCATGTGCTTTTTGAGTGTCAAGGTGGAGGTAAATTGTTTCCGCAATAATGATTTTTCCACATGAAAAGGGCTACCATGAAGAAGGCTGTTTTTCTTGGTCCCACTGAATGGACTTCCTTAAGAGAGGGAATCTGAAAACATACCCTGCCTTCCCACTCTGGTGGATTGGGTAGAGCACAGGTGTCAAATTCGATTGCATTATGTGATGTATCATGACATATCGTGACTTTTTTGCCTTTGTGGAGCCAGGCTGGGTGTGGCTTGCATGTGAGGCATCCAGGACGCATGATCCCTGGGGTGGAACAATGACCTCTTAAGAAAATGGCAGCCCACAGCATCCATAAAATGCTGAAGCACCATCTTCTCCCATAAAGAAGCATTAACTATTGCCGGAACCCACCTACACGTCACCTCTGGGGAAGCTTTCACAACCCAGGGACATGGATTTAAACACAGGTGGTTGTGCCTATATCCTTCCTAGGATCCTGTTCAGTTTTTTCAATAATGTGATTATGTAAAATGTGCACTATATGAGTAAAGCTATACAGGGGTATTTATATTAAACAAAAGAGGCTACCATGTAGATAGCCCTCAGCCTACGTCCCTTCATTCAGTGGCTGTTCAAAGTTTTGATGTCTATAGAAGTTCTCAATCATCCAGGTCATGATGATTGAGAATTCCTATAGACATCAAAACTTTGAACAGCCATTGAACGATGGTACAGAAAAAATGAAGATACATCTAATCCTCAAAAGTTTTGGCCATCAAATTACTCCCGTGGTCATATGATCACAGTCTGCTCAGTGTGCCAATTAGCAATTGCATTGTTGCAGGAAACCATGCCATGTGACCGTCATTTGCATCCTTTGCTGGCTTCCTGCAAACAAGGTCAATGGAGAAGCTAGTAGGGAAGGCAGCAAATTACTCCAGTATGTATTCTTCCATTTGCATGTGGCCTGCACTGGCCTTCCAGGCCTTCCTCTGTTTTCCCCAACTTGTATCTCACCTGCACCAGCCTTCCCCCAACTTGTGCAGTGAGGTGTGATCCTATCTACTTGAAGATGTGCTGCTTTGGGGTAAACTTTTCTGCATCTAAGTGTTATAATTAACATGTTATAGTAATGGAGTAAATAACAACTTGACATTATTTGCATTCTACCCTTTTTCTTGATTTATTTCTGTTGACTGATGAATTTTACCCCATGATTAAGCTACCTGCTAAAAGAATTTAAAGGACCAACTAATTATGAAGGAGAATCGGTGTTATGATGACACCATTCACAGTGATGGAAATTTAACGTATTCCGGCTCAACAGCCAGTCCGCTGCTTTGTTGTGGTGAATTTTGTAAAATGAGGATTTTATAGATTAGAAGTGAATTTTATTGTGAAGTTTTGAATGTTTTGTGATTTTTTTATGCTGAGAGTTGAATATTATTCCAAGGGTTACTCCAGAGTAAAATAATCAAGACAGGCTGTAAGCTAAAATGTAATTTCTTCTGTATGCAAATACACTGTTTTTTTAAGATATGAAAAGAAAATGGTTTGCATTTTGCTGAAGACCTAATTGGAGAAAAATGCATGATCATGGATTTGTTTTGATCTAATGTTCATGCTGCTGTGAAGGCTGGTTAAAAAGAGAGTGTCCACATTTACTCCATGCAAGCTTCATTCCCCTCCCCCTGCCTCACATTTCTACCTGGCCCTGATTAAGTTCACCCAAACCCTTATCTAGTTTCAATTAAATGGAATAAAATTCTTGCAGATATTTATTCAACATTCATTCATCTGTTGAAACCATGAATATCATTCAACCCATGTCTGTCTAGTATACTTTATACTGAATAATATAAAGGCATTTTATTTCTTAAACAGGACCTAGCCCAGTGTATGATATTGAATTTGAAAACGTTACCACTACAACTCTGGATATAAAGTGGAAAAATAATGATACAAATGCATCTAATTATACTTATCAAATATACATTAATGGACCTAGTTATTTTGACAATAAAACTTCTAATAGTCCGTATGTGAAAGTTGATAGCTTGGAACCAGGAACATTATACAGATTTGAAATTTATGCAGAAATTGATGGCAGTAAGGGAGATCCAAAGGATACAAGTGTTTATACAAGTAAGTGTATTTAAATGATGCGACTGTACCGGAAGCCCTCGATGTATGATGGGTCCTAGCATAATGTGTAAATTTGATTTTCAATTTATTTGAAATTAAATTGACAAATTCTGCCATTATGGAGCCTAGTGCAAGAGAACAAGTACAGGTAGTCCTCAACTAACAATAGTTTGCTTAGTGACCATTCAAAGTTACAATGGTACTGAAAAAAGTGACTTAGGACCATTTTTCACACTTAACAACCATTACAGCATCCCCATGGTCATGTGACGCTTGGCAGCTGGATCATATTTATGACGGTTGCACTGTCTTGGGGTCATGTGATCACCTTTTGCAACTTTCTGACAAGTAAAGTCAATGTTGAAACCAGATTCACGTAACAACTATTTTACTAATGTAACAACTGCAGTGACTCACTTAACAAATCTGGCATGAAAAGTCATAAAATGGGGCAAAATTCATAACAAATTTCTCACTTAGCAACATAAATTTTGGGCCAATTGTGATCGTATTTTGAGGACTATCTGTACTAATGCACAGATTTCACTGGTATCTTCAGTTTTAAAAAGTGTACAAAACAATGTGCATCATATTGTCACATTATGTTTCTAAACCTACTGAAATTGGAAAATGTTGGTCCTCTATACATTGGAATTAAAGGAGCATAAAAGCCCAAAGAGATAAATGAATAAGAGATAGTGCATCTAAAATAGAGCATATATTTGGAAAAATGTAGAAATGTGACTAGTTGTATTTTTGTATTTTTCAAAAGCACTACTACAGGTAGTCCCCAACTTACGACTACAATGGAACCCAAAATTTATTTTGTTGTGAGACATTTGTTAAGTTTTGCCCCATTTTATGACCTTTCTTGCCACAGTTGTTAAGTGAATCACTAGAGTTGCTAAGTTAGTAACCCGGTTGTTAAGTGAATCTGGCTTCCCCATTGACTTTGCTTGTTAGAAGGTCACAAAAGGTGATCACAGAACCCTGGGACACTGCAACCATCATAGATATGAACCAGTTGCCAAGCATCTAAATGTTGATCACATGATTATGGGGATGCTGCAAAGGTTGTAACTTTGGTCATGTCACTTTTTTCAGTGCTGTTGTAACTTTGGTCACTAAATGAACTGTTGTAAGTCAAGGACTGCCTGTATTTCTTTTATACATCTATTTTCCAGCTATATGCTCTATTTAGAGGAACTAATTGTTTTTGGCAATAATTTTTATGCTACAGTCATTTTCTCCCCCACATTTCTATATAGAGCTTATGGCTGTTTCAAATTCTTCCAAGCTATATCTAGCTAGGATCTGAATTTTAGGCCCTATTCAAATAGCAACGTTTTGCCCACAAACCTGATTTGATCATCTCTGTAGCGTATATGTAGAAAAGAAACACCCAAACATACGCAAATATACATTTTACTACATATATCCTGAAATTTTATTTAAGACATAGTCAAAAGAAAGTATTAATACTAAAAATTTAGCAATTTGTGTTTGAAATCTTCACATGAGGAAATATTGAAATAATACTTTTTTCATTTATATATGTTTTTCTCTCATTAACAGATATAGTTGACTGGTTGAGAGTCTTAACTTTTGTTACTGTTTTCACAAGTGATTCTGCCTTGTTCATATATATTTCGTATATTACTTGTCTTACAATATATGAGGAAAATATTCTGATACTCCCAAAGCATTGTCTTTTTGATCTTTCTGTTCATTATAAATAAATCGAGGCATAATTGGCTGGGATGATGTTTTATTGTGCATAAAATCCCATGCCTCTTTTTCCTGTATATTTATCTTTCTCCTGTGTACTCCTATATACAGTATGTTCTTTAAAAACCCACACATTTGTATCTACCTTTGTCAGTACTATTTGAGTATTGCATTCGCTGTCCATGATAGTAGCAAAATCTTCAATCACTTCAGCATCTAAAATAATGCCTTTTTTTCTTAAACAGAGCCCACTCCAGTTTATGATATTAAAGCTGAAAACATCAATACTACATCCCTGGATTTAAGTTGGAAAAATAATGATGCAAATGCATCTAATTACACTTACCGAATACATATTGATAGACCTCCTTTTAGCTGCTTTTCTAATATTACACATGTATCAATTTCTCACTTGGAACCTGGAAGATTTTATAAGTTTGAAATATTTGCACAAGTCAATGGCAATAAAACTGAAGGAGACCCAAATGGAACAACAGTTTATACAAGTAAGTATATTAAACTAGGTTGTTTTTTTTCCTGTGCATTATTTTTAAATGCACAGTATGGAGTTAAATCAAACAGAAAGTTACAGGAATTAACAGGATTCCAGATAGAATTCATCCCAGAACTATTTCTTTTAGGGATAAACAAACAAAAATATGACAAAAGAATAATATATATTATCTTACACGTAATAACCGCAGCAAGATTAGCTTTCACACAATGCTGGATAAATACAAACATACCTTCTGAAGGTTTAATAATTAAAAAAATATTTGACTGCGCAGAAATGGATAAACTGAAAATTGGTTTAAAAGGACAAATAGATTGGAATATTACGCAATATGAGAGAACGATTGGATTGAGAATAGAAAAATGAAAAAGAAACAATAAAAAAAGACAGAGAATCAAAATGTATAGTAAAAATGTATAGGATGTATTCGAATTGGAATATTATGCTAAGTAAATGGTTGCAGATATGCTTAAGATGTAAATAAGATTTGCTTATTTGTAAAAACTCAATTTAAAAAAGTAAGTCTACCATGCTAAAAGAATAATATTTTAGTGCAGAATTAACATGATTAACAATGCTACTTGACATGTTACTATAATAATTGGGGATTGGGGATTGGAAATTATTTTATTTTTCTCTCATACCTATCGTCATGTATAATGTATTTTTATGTGATGAAAGTACAAATCTACCCATTACCTTAAATCTCTCAGGAAACCGTTTATATCAGTAAACAAGTAAATAAAATTAATTAATTAAATTAAGTGATATAAGTGTGTTAATATAATGCTTAAAGAATATTCTTTACATTTGCATTACGTTTTCAAAGAAAACAAGATTGAATGAGATTGACTTTGATATTTGTAGAAAAACTTCAACAGCCAAAATATTTTTTGGTCTAAAGTTGAAATCTATTTTTCATTTGTGCTTTCCACATGAAATCCAATCATATTTCTGACTTTTTTCAGCACAAAAATTAACCTAGTTTGATGGTGATAATACTTCTCCATGAAGTATTCTGTTTATAAAAAATGTTTTAAAAAAAGACAAATGTTTGTACCTGTCAGGCACAAATAACTTGGAACTGGAGTTTAGTTCAAAGTACCTCCATGTATATGTAATATAGGTACCTCCAAAGTATCTATACACGTATCTGATCTTCTAATTGTCAAAGCAAATTGGCCTTAGAGAGGAATCAATGGGCTTCAAGGAGGACTTAGGTTTCTCATGGCAGCGGAGTGATTCTAAACTGATGATGCGTTTGATAGGGTTCAGCCTGGTCGTGTCCTACATCACCATCAGAATTTAAGAAAATGGTTATTGGAAATCTTGAGCCAGACCCCTTCTATGTATTAGTGCTTTTCATTGTCATAACATGAGTCATCTTACAAGCCTTTATATTTTCAGATACTAAAACATTTACTGTGTTGTGAATAATGAACCAGTAATCTGTGTAGTAATTATGTAGGTGATAGCTTGAAGAAGAAATAATTTGGAAAGCCCCTGTTCCGGTAATTTGACAAATAAAAATAAAAATCGATAGCTAAACAGAATCAAGTCTGTTTAGTCCTTGGATAATAGATTCCAGGGTTGTAGATTTGAGTGCAATCTTTGAAAGAAACATCAGTCCATTTCTGTATTGCAGGTTAGAAACTGTAGAAATGCATCCATGAAATCACCAAAATTGGAGCTCAACTCCCATTTTTATTTTGTCATAAACTATTACCATTTCTTGAAATTATGAATCTCAACAGTGCCCAGAATTTTCTACTCAGAATTCTGGAATACCTTGTCTTACTTAATGAGGTTATTTAAGGGTGTTCATACAGGTATCACTAATACTGTATGTCAAGTAATGCTGGAAGTTTAATTTTGCTTTCTTATGCTTATGACTCAGAAAAACTGAGTCTCGGTTCTCCTTTGCTAAGATATATCTTGTGTGTGATTAATGGCAGCTGTCCCCCTCCCTCAAGAAAAGCTGGGGATACAGCTATTCCCTAATAAAGATGTCTAAGGCACTCAGATAAGAGCTGTTTCCAGGGAATTGCATTTGGAAAGGAAGTTATCTTGGTTTTGTTTTTATTCTGTAATATAATATAAAGGTTTTCAGATTTCATCACATAATTAATGACTTGGATCCCCACCCCCATCTTGTGGTTTTTCAATAACTTTTCCTCCAGAAAAACCAAAATCTCATGATTTTGTTTCAGGCATTATTTGCAGTGTTATTGCATGAGAATTCTGACATTTTGAAAGAATCTTGATCTAGGTTTTTAATTACCTTTTAAAAATTTAATGTGAAAGTGGGTCTGATTGCCATCTCGGGGCGGGGGTGGTGGTGAGTTAGACATCTTGTGTTTTAGACCAGGTGTCTCCAACCTTGGTAACTTTAAGCCTGGAGGACTTCAACTCCCAGAATTCTGGGAGTTGAAGTCCGCCAGGCTTAAAGTTGCCAAGATTGGAGACCCGTTCTAGACTACTACTTTAATAAGCCATTCCTTTCGCCTGGCAGATAAATTGAACTTGCTGTAAGTACAGAATGAAAATTTGAATTGGTTATGATTAAGGTGAGAGTGAAGGTTCATTCTCCAAGCTTCTGCGTTGGTTTCCAAACATTTCATTACCAGGCTAGGTAATATCTTCAGTGGACTTTAGGAGATGTCAGTGTTCTTCTGTTTGTAAAGGCTTCAGGTGTGGGTGTGTCAAGTGAGGGTCTTGTGATGGGTCAGGTGTGAGTCATCAGTGAATGATGGGGGTGGGACTCTTGGGGTTTGTATAACTGGGAAAAGAATCCGGAAGTTTCAGTTTTGGAATTTCACTCATCGTGTGCCAGTTTCCTTATGCTAGTAAAGAACTTCGAAAGACAATGGCTTCAGAGTTTTTTTCATGCAGAAGAGGTTTTTCTGGAACCCTGACACCATGGCCAATGATTTTTGTATTCTCTAAAAGAACTGGTGCTGTTTGGTGTTGATGTGGGTACGGAGTTGGGATCATGGCATTTGACTGCCAGCTGGTGTTCGTGGATCCTGGTTTTTAATTTACGTGATGTTTATCCCATGTAGAATTGGCTGCAGTGGTTACAGTTGATTTTGTAAATTACATTGTTTCTTTATCCTACTGTATTTTGATTAAGGGATATTGTTTTAATGAATAATAAGCAAGATAAAGATAATGATGACAATGACATCACTGTCCTGGGCACATTTAGGTGTATGTGTGTATTTAAATACTTTTTTTTCCTTTACAGAACCTAGCTCAGTCGTCAACATCACAGTTAAAGATGTGAGTACAACCGTGGTCAATGTATCATGGGAAAGTCCTGATGCAGCTGCTTCTTCATACTCTTATAAGATACTCATCAATGGAATACCTAATAAAATATCCCCCACTACTAACACTGAAATTTCAGAGCTAAATCCTGGTACTAATTATCAATTCAGCATATATTCCATAGCAGCGGATAACAAGACTGAAGGGACACCCAAGAACATAATTCATTGTACAAGTAAGTCTCTAGAGATGTACATACTAAAGATGTGGAAATTGAAATATGATTTGTACACGATTTGTGCCGGATATATCTGAAAACTGAGTTGAAGATTTTATTTATTTTATTCAGTGTAACAAAAGCCACTGTAGGTGGGGAATATATTTAGAACTTTGGTACAGTAATAAAAATAAAAAATAACAATACACAACAAAGGGTATAAAAGATGGCAACAGGCATATTAATAACCCATAGGCTCACCTAACCTACCAATCCATTTTGAAAGTTCAACAGTGTTGAGGCCAACCTAGTTTCAGGGGAGATGATATTCTGAGGGCAGGTGCAGTAGAAGAAAAGGATGGTTTACGTTGAACATCATCCAAAAAGAATGTATACTGGAGTGGACAAAAGTAGTATTCAGATAAAGCTGTTCTGTTTCAATTAGATGTTATACCTAGAAATCGGATGTTAAGCCCTATTGTTTCTTTATTTCCCCATCTGGATTAGTACAGAAACTAAATATTAGGACAGATAATTTTAACAGATATTGGTCAATGCCACCAAGTCCCATGATTCCTGTAACTCATAAAAGGTTTACTCTAAAGATGCACTTTTGTGAGATATCTCCTTTGTAGAACAGCTTTTCCTGGGGGTTGCATACAAAAGTAAACCTTATGTTCTATTAGTTCTTGTACCACTTGGAGTCTCTGTCATTTCTATAATATATGGAGGGCCCCTCATTGGTTCCAGTTACTCGCCAGCTAACACATTAAAATTGAGTATTGATATAAGAAACAAAATGGTTGCCAAATTATTCTATTTTCCTGGGATGATGATATATCTCACAAAATGGTCTGTTGTTTTATATACCATGCTAAACTACAAAAATAAAATCTAAACAAGGATAAAACTAACAAAGCCTACCATATTGTATCTCTGGCTATGAATTGATTAAATGTGTTGAGTGAACCCAGCTAATATCTACCCAAGATTGTCTTGAAATCAGAAAACTCAGGACAAATAGAAGTCTAAAGTGGAAGAGGCTGGTCTTGGGGTCGCTATCTGGGATGAGTTTGATACTGTGGCTCCTGAGAACATGGACAGGATACTGGGGAGACTGAATGCGACCACATGTTTATTGGACCTGTGTCCCTCCTGGCTGGTACTGGCCACCCAGGAGGTTACACGAGGCTGGCTCCAGGGAATTGTTAACACTTCATTGACGGAGGGTGTCTTCCCTACCACCTTGAAAGAGGCGGTGGTGAGGCCCCTCCTCAAGAAGCCCTCCCTGGATCCAGCTGTTTTAGCAAATTACCGTCCTGTCTCCAACCTTCGCTTTGTGGCGAAGGTTGTTGAGAGTGTGGTTGCACAACAGTTCCCCCAGTACCTGGATGAAACTGTCTATCTAGACCCATTCCAGTCCGGTTTCCGGCCTGATTACAACACGAAAACGGCCTTGGTCACGTTGGTTGATGATCTCTGGAGGGCTCGCGACAGAGGTTGCTCCTCTGTCCTGGTCCTACTAGATCTCTCAGCGGCTTTTGATACCATCGACCATGGTATCCTGCTGCGCCGGCTCGGGGGACTCGGAGTGGGGGGCACTGTTTATCGGTAGTTCTCCTCCTATCTCTCCGACCGGTCGCAGACGGTGTTGACAGGAGGGCAGAGATCGGCCCCGAGGCGCCTCTTGTGTGGGGTGCCGCAGGGGTCAGTTCTCTCGCCTCTTCTGTTCAACATCTATATGAAGCAGCTGGGTGAGATCATCCGTGGTTTTGGGGTGAGTTGTCATCTATACGCTGATGATACTCAGCTGTATATTTCCACCCCTAACCACCCCAACGAGGCCGTCCTAGTGTCTGGAGGCCGTACGGGTCTGGATGGGGAGATACAGACTCAGGCTCAATCCCTCCAAGACTGAGTGGCTGTGGATGCCGGCAGCCCGGTACAGTCAGCTAATTCCATTGCTGACTGTTGGGGGCAAGTTGTTGGCCCCCATGGAGAGGGCTCGCAATCTGGGCGTCCTCCTGGATGTACGGCTGTCTTTAGAAGAACATATGACGGCCATCGTCAGGGGAGCTTTTTATCAGGTCCGCCTGATATGCCAGTTGCGTCCCTTTCTGGACCGAGTCTCCCTTTGCACGGTCACTCATGCCCTTGTTACATCCCGCCTGGACTACTGCAATGCTCTCTACATGGGGCTCCCCTTGAAGGGCACCCGGAGGCTCCAACTGGTCCAGAATGCGGCTGCGCGGATGATAGAGGGAGCACCTCGTGGCTCCCATGTGACACCCCTCCTGCGCAGTCTGCACTGGCTTCCGGTGGTCTTCCGGGTCCAATTCAAGGTGCTGGTTATCACCTTTAAAGCGCTCCATGGCTTAGGACCGGGTTATTTATGGGACCGCCTACTGCCACTAGTAGCCTCCCACCGACCAGTGCGCTCCTACAGAGAGGGCCTCCTTCGGATACCGTCAGCCAAACAATGTCGGCTGGCGACCTCCAGGGGGAGGGCCTTCTCTGTGGGGGCCCCCTGTGGGGGCCCCCTGCCCTCTGGAATGAGCTGCCTCCGGGGCTTCATCAACTCCCCGACCTCCGGACCTTTCGCCACGAGCTGAAGACGCTTTTGTTTCAGCGTGCAGGGCTAGCTTAAACGTAGTTTTAATTGGGGTTTTTAATTGGGGTTTTTTAATGGGGTTTTTAATTGTATCCAAATATATATATATGATGAGATGATAATAGAAGATTGGAAAACAGATGCAGCAAATAGGAGCTAGTTGTTTTTTCCCCCCAATGACTCAATCCTGATATTGCATAAATGTAATTCTGAATCTTTTCGAGGTCATAGGGAATGCTTCCTCAAATATTTTTAAATTTTAAATTTGTGACAATGAGAATGTTGCTAGTAGGGGAAATCTGTTCAGGTCGCCTCAAAAATAAATGCCAGTAAATCAAATAAAGCTTATTCCATAGGAATTGTTAATAGAATAGCCTAAATTAATTCACTGGGTAGATGAAATTTATTTTAGTTCACTATTTTTCTCCTTATGCAATAATAAAACATGTTTATGTTGATATAGTTTTTCTCTTAATACCCCATTTGCATTTCTGGGATGAATAATTCTTTGAAAAAGAAACAGATAACTAAGGAAGTTTTTCTTTGCTCCGTGCTGCTGCACTTTTTATTATAATTTGTCTGTTTATTAAATAGCAAATGGACAACCATAGATGTTCTCTTTTATTGTAGATCCAGCATCAGTGGATAGATTTGATTGCAATCTCGTAGAAAAAGAGCCAAAATTAAGTCTAAACTGGAGCCCTCCAAATGGAAGTTATGAAGGCTTCAGAATCGAGGTCCTAAACAATAATTGGAACAAGACTTTGGAGAAAAAATATCAAACCATTGTGACAGGCCTGGATTACTTTACCACTTATACCATTAGAATTGTCACCCTTTCATGTACGAAAATGAGTGTTCCTCAGGAGAAAAAATGCCGCACAAGTATCACTGGTAAGCATAAAGCTACCTTGTATGGACTTGTTTAATGAATAAAAATGATACAGCTGTTGCATGCCCATCTGTATTTTAACATGAGAAATGTACTTATATGAAAACCTCTGTGATTAATGCTTCTATTTTTCTCCCTGGCACCCCTCAAAATCTTTATAAATTTCTTACTAAATTACTAGAGCAGATCTGTCAGAGAATATATCTGAAGAAAAATAGTACCTCTGTTCCTTTTTATGTATTGTATGTATATAATATTTTTAGATATACATAAGGGGGCTTTATTAATAAGTGATATGTATGTGGCCACTAAGTGTTGACACCAGCTTGATGGCACATAATCAGTCTGATTATGGCAATACATTTTTATCTCCATATCCTGAGGTGAATTATCTAATTGGAATATATATGTATGTATTAGAAAATTACTAAGTCAAATGAGGAGATGGTAGTCCATACAGGAACATGGAGGCAGTGGTGAGCAATTTTCAAAATGGCCTCTTTACATCCCATTCTGCAGTTCAGTTTGGAACAGAAGGGGTGTGTGTATGTGTGGTGTCCCATGTGATTAGGATGCTGTATCAAAAGACCATTGAGAGGTTGATGGATCAGCAGTTCAAAACCAAGAGCAAGCCGCATGACGGAATGAGCTCCTGTCCTTGCCCAGATCCTGTCTGTCTAGCAGTTTGAAAGCATGCAAATAAAAATAGATAAGTAGATGAAAAACAAGTGGGAAAATAACCGGGACGTGAAATGAGCCCCACTCAGGCGTCCCCTGGGCAACGGTGATGCCACCAGCTAATCCTTTCAACCTGGAAGTGCCTTGGTAGGTGCTTTGAACACAGATGTAGAAGTAGTACTTGGAACATGGAGTCATAAAATTTGCATGATGTGCTGAGGGCTGTTGCTTTGTGAATAAATCTCTGGGCAGTGGTGGTTTGGCACAGTGTTGTTGTTGTTGTTGTTCCTTATTCCTTTCATATCCTGATAAGGTCATGGTTATTTTTTCTTTCCCAGATCCCCCACCTTTGCTCATGTCCCCTACTGTCAAGGCAATCAGCCACAACTCTTTCAGTGTTCAGTTCAACAGTTTTAGTTCAAATCATGGACCTATAACAGCATATGCAGTAATTATTGCCACGTCAGAAGGTAAAGTACAATATCCCTTGGATAATTATTTTTTCTATTGATCTAAAAATGTTTTAACTTTATGGCATGAATATTTACTGTATATATGAGGGCTCTTTTATTTAAAAAAAATGAAGCCAAAGTCAGTCAAAGCTAAATTCTAAACTAGCACTTAAATCCAGTATATGCCGAATGCAAAAGTCACCTCCTCTTGTTTTTAAAACTGTTGGGGAAAATAGCAGTTACGTTGCTTATCAAATGCCTAGATGATCTTGGCTGTTTGGAAAAGCTAAGCAGGTTGGACTTCATTTGATGGGAGACCAGGAGTTATCATAATTGTCAGCTAAACTGAGCAGTCACAAAAAATATCCCCAAGAAAGCAGTTGCAAACAACTTCTATATCGTTGCTGACAGCCATTTTGGTGTAATGAGGAAGGGGCTGGCACAGAAACCAGAAGAGGTGCAGGCCTCCCTTAGATATGAAAGCCAGTTTGGTGATCTTCAGCCGGTCACTCTCTCAGCCCAACTCACCACACAGGGCTGTGATTGTGGGGAAAACAGGAGGAGGAAGTAATATTAGGTGTTTTTACTGCCTTGAGTTATTTTTAAAAGCAATAAATGCTGGATTTAAAAAAATCTAATAAATATATTAGAAACAGCACAGATAATTCAATGAAATCACCAATGGTTTTCCAAACATCATCATCATCATCATCATCATCATCATCATAATTTAATTTGTATACTGCCCTTCTCCCGAAGGACTCAGGGCGGTTTACAGCCAAGATAAAATACAATGAAAACACATACAATACTAAACACAAACATTAAAAAACTTATTAAATTTGGCCCAATTTTAAAATACAATCAAACCCTATAAAATTAATAAAAATTAAAACCCATAAAATCAACTAAAAAATTAAAATTCAAGCCAGTCCTGCGAGACGGAATAAATAAGTCTTAAGTTTGCGGCGAAAGGTCCAAAGGTCAGGTAGTTCTCGAAGTCCAGGGGAAGTTTGTTCCACAGGGTAGGAGCCCCCACAGAGAAGGCCCTTCCCCTGGGGGCCGCCAGTCGACATTGCTTGGCTGACGGCACAGTAAGGAGTCCCTCTCTGTGAGAATGCACAGGTCGATGGGAGGTACAAGATGGCAGTAGACGGTCCCGTAAGTATCCCGGTCCTAAGCCATGGAGTGCTTTAAAGGTGGTAACCAATACCTTGAAGCGCACCCGGAAGACAACTGGCAGCCAGTGCAATCTGCGCAGGATGGGTGTTACATGGGACCTCTGAACCGCTCCCTCTATCACCCGCGCAGCTGCATTCTGGACTAACTGGAGCCTCCGGGTGCTCTTCAAGGGGAGCCCCATGTAGAGAGCATTGCAGTAATCCAAGCGAGAGGTAACAAGAGCATGAGTGACCGTGCATAGGGCATCCCGGTCAAGGAAGGGGCGCAACTGGCGAATCAGGCGGACCTGATAAAAAGCTCTCCTGGAGACGGTCGTCAAGTGATCTTCAAAAGACAACCGCCCATCCAGGAGAACGCCCAAGTTGCGCACCCTTTCCATCGGGGCCAATGACTCGCCCCCAACAGTCAGCCGCGGCTGCAGCTGACTGTACCGGGGTGCCGGCATCCACAGCCACTCCGTCTTGGAGGGATTAAGCTTGAGCCTGTTTCTCCCCATCCAGACCCGTACGGCTTCTAGACACCGGGACAGTACTTCGATAGCTTCGTTGGGGTGGCCTGGGGTGGAAAAGTACAGCTGCGTATCATCAGCGTACAGTTGGTACCTCACCCCAAAACCACTGATGATCTCACCCAGCGGCTTCATATAGATGTTGAACAGGAGAGGCGAGAGAATCGACCCCTGCGGCACCCCACACATGAGGCGCCTCGGGGTCGATCTCTGCCCCCCTGCCAACACCGTCTGCGACCGGTCAGAGAGATAGGAGGAGAACCACCGATAGACGGTGCCTCCCACTCCCAAACTCCCCAGCCGGTGCAGCAGGATACCATGGTCAATGGTATCGAAAGCCGCTGAGAGGTCTAATAGGACCAGGGCAGAGGAATAACCCCTGGCCCTGGCCCTCCAGAGATCATCAACCAATGCAACCAAAGCCGTCTCCGTACTGTATCTGGGTCAAAAGCCGGACTGGAACGGGTCTAGATAGACAGTTTCATCCAGGTATTGGGGTAATTGACGTGCCACCACACTCTCTACAACCTTCGCCACAAAGCGAAGGTTGGAGACCGGATGATAATTTCCTAAAACAGCTGGGTCCAGGGAAGGCTTCTTGAGGAGGGGTCTCACCACCGCCTCTTTCAAGGCAGCAAGAAAAGCCCCCTCCAACAAAGAAGCATTTATAATCCCCCAGAGCCAGCCTCCAATCAGTACCAGTGGCCAGTACCAATCAGGAGGGGCACGGGTCCAGTAAACATGTGGTGGCATTCAACCTCCCCAACAACCTGTCCATGTCCTCAGGAGTCACAGTGTCAAAACTATCCCAAACAGTCTCAACAAGACGAGTCTCAGACCTCTCACCTGGATCTACCCAATTTTGATCCAATCCATCCCGAAGCTGAACGATTTTATCGTATAGATAACCGTTAAACTCCTCAGCACACCCTTGTAATGGGTCCTCCCGCACCTCCTTTTTTCATAAAATGTAACAGGAAATTATTCTGAACTATGAACAGCATATATCCGTGATGGTGAACCTATGGCATGTATGCCAGAAGTGTCATGCAGAGCCATAGCCCGTTACTCTTCCGGGTTCCGGCGCACTGGCCAGCTGGTCTTCATGCACGCAGGAAGCAGAAGAGCAGCCTCCCGGTGCGCATGCGTACGCCAGGCAGCTGATCTTCTGGTTTCCGGCGCATGCATGCACACCAGCCACCTAGTCTTCCAGTTTCTGGCATGCATGCACGCGTGAAGACCAGCTGGCCGGTGCACATGCGCACACGTGTGCACTTGTGCACACTCATGCTCCCGTTTTCATACTTGGTGCCGAAAAGGTTCGCCAACACTGGCATATATATTCAACTATGATTTTTGTGCTGAGATGGACTCATCAATCTATTTAATCCCCAAAGTATTGTATCTATATTTTGGTGGGATAAATGCACTGTAGTGCAATGTGATGCAGTTTATTAATTCTAGATGATTATTGGCAAAACAGTATTTTGTGGTGAGTGTTACACAGTAATGTTCTATCTATCATTCATTATAAGACAGAAATTTATTTGCGTATATAAGATGTATATATATAAATAAATTTCTGTCCTCCAATAATGAATGATACATACATAACAATTTTATATGGCCATCCATCTCAAAGCAGTAACTCTGCTGTGAATGTTGTAAATACAGCCCTGTATACCATCACTTCTTAATTTATTGAATGTGAGTATTTAATGTTAGGAAATGCCTTTAGTTTCAAGATGGTTGACAGTAGTATATTATGAACTTAGCTCCCTGTATTTTGTCTCCTTTCCTACAAAACCTCCAGAACAATTCAGTATAGATCTATTTATTCAATTACAAAAAATACAGAGTTAAGAAGCTTCTTGGATGAGAAGCAAAATGTCTTCAAAGAAAAACAAGAAAGTCCAGTTGCCTCGTGAAAAAGCACTTCTAGTACAGAGTTAAATATTTCTCCTTTGTTTTGGTTTGCAAAACACTCGACACCTGAGTTTGCATTTGTGTGTTGTGATCACCATGGAGACAAAGCTTTGTTTTGAAGAAGGATATGTTTAAAATAAACCTACAGTAAAGTAGTTTTCTAAGTCCTGTTGGAATTACATAATTTCTATAAATTGCAGGACATTTTGAAGACATTTTGAATTGCAGGGCATTTTGAAGCCAGAGATGAGACTTGTCCCTGTAGGAGATCAGCCACATACCTGAAAAATTGCTCAGCAAATATTTAAGGAGCTTCAAAACAATAAGCAGAAACTATTATAAGCATCCTCCCTTGCAAAATTTGTAGTATTGTCCTCACCATAATACCCAAATTGGTCAAGGAATGTGAGCATCGGATATTTCTTTCTTTTAAAAAGCGAAAGGGGAAGCAAATTAAAAGGCAATATAATCAACTTCAGAAACATTCAGCTGAAAGTAAATATTTCTTTTCCCCCCAATAAATTCTAGAAATCAAATTAACAAAACACCATTTTCTTAATTTACTCTTAAAACTGTATATAAACTATTTCCAAAAGTGAACTAAATTAACGGTTTTTAGAAATTTGCACTGTGACTTTTGTTCAGGAGTAGAAAATCTTGCATCTATAGAAGTGAAATACGTTACACACCAACGAACTTCCCAGGCAGCTAACTAAATAAATAGTAAAAATTCATCTTACTGGTTTTTTTTTCTTTTTCTTTTAAAACCCGTCTAATAGTATTTTGTTGAATTGCTGCTTATCATTTAACTTTAGCTTACAATGTGTTGTTCTTTCTAATTAGGTTCAGTCTCAAATGAGACTTTAAAGTACACATATAATGATTTCAGGAGTAAAGAAACAAATGCTTACGTTGCATATATCACAACTGAAGAAAAGCGTTCATCTCCTTCTACCCAAAATCAGGATTATGTTGTTGAAATAGGAAATGAATCTAAAACATATGGTTATTTTAATGGAAAATTAAATCCTCTTGGGTCATACAGGTAATTTTTCTCATGTTTCATAATGCAACTTTATAATACATGTGAATAAAACATGATGAATGAGTAATCTACATATCTCTGAAAACTCTTGATTGTATCTCAGCCTAATAGCTATTTTCTTTCTTCCCTACCTTTGATTAGGGCATGTATTGCCGCTTTCACTAGAATTGCATTTTTGAATGAGACCATTGTCAACGCAGAGAAGAGTTATGTCTCATTTTCTCATCTTTCACCGTTTGTTGCCTTACCTGAGAATCCAGGTATTGATCAAATTCTTGTTGCAAACCCAGCTCTATTCTGAGCAAACCTTTGAATCTTCAGATTAAAATCCTTACTAAAGTTGAAGAGAAAATCAATATTATATATTCAGAAATGGCGTGCATGCGCAGCTATCACTTATGCAAATGTAGCTGCACGTGCCAACCACTCATACAGAATCATCCATCCCCTCTCACACACACCCCTACCAGTCCACCAAGCCGGAAAGTTTGGGGACCACTGTTCTGACACATTCCTCTGCAGATGAAGCTGCAATAGCCTAATTTGAATCTATCGTATCAGTGAATTACTGAAGCCAAGCTTTCGCCATCCAGATAGTTTGACTTGTGTAGTCTGCCTATTAAAGGAATCTGCATGTATACACGGGAATTGTTCTATGCTAGTCTGAAACCTTACATCTGCTATGATGTATATGAGAATTCATACACTATAAATTTTACTTAGTGTTCTTAGCTCCAAGATTCAGGAACAGGGGCTGCTTTGCTGTTGTTAGCAGTAACAAATGTAAGGGATATGTGAATTGGCAATTCATTTTGCTTCGATGTAGTACATCATTCTATATCAGGGTTTCTGAAGCTTGGCAGCTTTAAGATGTATGGAGTTCAAATTCCAGATTTCCCCAGCCAGCATGCTCTGTATCAATTAAGTTTTGAAGTTTTGAAGCTGATCCAATTTAGCTGACTGTCTTTATTAAGGACTAAATTGTGGCAATAAAAGCAAAAAAAATAATAATAGCAAAATCAGAGCAGCATAAGTGGGTGGATGCCATCATTAAAAAGAGGCATAAAGGATCTAAAAATATACATCAAAAGTGAAAATGAAGATCTAAAAGGAATGATAAAAAGCTAGAAGATATAAAAGACAGAGAGAAAGAGAGACTAAGAGCAGCTTGAAGCATTAGATGGGTGTAAAGGAGCATAAAAGTATGAAGAAGACTATATATCGCTTTTCTATTTTCCAGCTGTCATCACAGGAGGTGTTGTCGGAAGCATTTTGGTTCTGTTAGTTATTGTTATAATTGTTGGAGTCATCTTCTGGAAAAAGAAAAGGTATAAAAATAACTTCATAATGCAGCTATTTTGAATTCCATGCTAAATCGTGGGCATCTTCTTAAATTGTCTAGATTTCGAATTTTAAATTTTATTTAAGTTTTAAACTGGGGTTTTTAGTTTTTTAACTATTTTAATTTTCGGCCAAATTGTATAATAAGTTTTTTTAATTTACTTTTAATTGTACATTGTTTCTTTTTACCTTGGCTGTACACCGCCCTGAGTCCTTCGGGAGAAGGGCGGTCTAGAAATCTAATAAAATAAATAAATAATAATAATCTCCACTGCAGAGTCCACCAAGATTCTCCAAATGGATTAAGCCTAGAGCTCCCAGCATTCCCAGCTAGATTATTATTTGGGTGTTTTTCTTCAGCCAAAACATTCAGTCAACATAACTATTAATGGATTATGCGAGTTGTAATTCAAAACAGGGACAGTTTGTTTCTTATTTGTTCTTGCTTTAGATCTGATGCTACACAAATCTTTTTCTTGGTGATAAGCTTATATTAAGTATCTGGAATGATGAGGCGGGACTGCTACTGTGTTTCTCCAAAAAGAAGGCTGGCCTTTATTTTCTTTTGGCCCCCCAAAAAACAGCTAGGCCTTATTTTTGGAGGGTTCTAATTATTGACTCAACTTGCGGCAGTGCCACTGACAGCCTCACCCAGCAGGAGCCCGCTGCTGGCCCACTTCTGTGGCCGCTTGAACTCTTTTATTGGCTGTAAATGCCTTCTGACAGGCATCTGAAGACAAAATGGAGGCCAGGGCAATGTGTGCGAGTGGCGGCAAGTGGTCGCAGAAGAATGTGAGACAGGTGTCGGGGTGTATGAGGCCTGGTAAGTAGGGCAGCACCACACCCCATCTCCACCCTAGCTTATTTTTTACCTGTGTGCTTCGCCCACCCCCTGCACCCCGGGGTGGGCGGGGGTCTTAATTAGGGCTAATTTTGTGAGTGAGGCTTAATTTGATTGCATGCGTTCAAAAACATGACTGGGCTTCTTTTCAAGATAGGTCGTCTTTTTGGAGAAACACAGTAGTTATTCAAAACTGCCTTGTCACAGAAAATTGAATACACCACCATTTACTAATTTCTCAAAACATATTTGTTGCCTACAGAAAAGCATAGTTCATGGTATAATGTAAGTGCCTTAACTAGATGGAAAGCTATGCAACTAGTTTGATGTATATATTAAAGAATGAAAATCCCAAGTAACTTATTTTCAATCTTCACTTTTATAGGAAAGGTAGAAATAACGAAGTGCCATTTACTCAAATTGAGTGAGTTGAATTGTTTTTTTTTTCTTTGCCTAGTGTTCAGAAATCTGTCTGAACTTTTTTTTTCTGATCTTGGTTTGAAAATGGATGGGAGGGAGTGATATATAAAGAATCTGCTGGATTTGGGCAGCATCCAATACATTTAAATAAATAAATAAATTCCATAGCATTTCCAAAGCTTTACAAACAATTAAGGTTTGTTTTAATAAACCATTTAATCTTTAAGGAAACAATTCACGCAGTTGCTAATTCTGCAGATGGTATCATGTCTAGTTTCTTCTTAATAATAACAACGTTAAAGTTGTTCCAAATGAAGTAACGTCTGTAAAAAGCAGGGAAAAAAGGATCAAATAATTGGAAACAGCATTAACATAGCTTAAACATGGATAAGATAATTTTTTAAACCGATGCATTGTTTTCAAAACTTAATTGGAACCATTAATATCACAACAGGGAATTATTTTAGGGAATTCATTACAACCTTTGCTGAATCCCAAATATTATATATAAAAATTGCTTTGCTCAGTTAATAAGGACAATAGCTAATGTATATTTTCCTTTTTCTTTCTCTTTTCCTTTCCAGACCTAAAAAGTAAGTAAATATTTCCATCCTGAATAAATAGAATTATTGTTTCTTACCTTTCTTCCCAAATACTTATACATTCTGATTTCTGTTCGGTTTCCAAGCTATATACATGATTTTTGAGTGAATTTTTTGTTTTATTTTACATGTTAAATGCTTCACTTGTCAAGTGTTTCTTTGCTTCACTTTGCTTTTGCCTTTTGGAATTTCTAAATCCAATTGACTCTCATTCATACCTTGACATGTTTCACCACTTCTCAATGGATGCTTGGCTCTTATGCAGGGACATTTTTTGCATAATTAAGGAGTTAAGTCCCGAAATGACTCGGTACTTTTTTGTGGTTTGAACAAAACGATGCACTAAACAGTAGCTGCCATTTTTGTCTTTTGCAGATCAAAGTTACTTAAAGTTGAAAATTACGAATCTTATTTTAAGAAACAGAAAGCTGACTCAAACTGTGGGTTTGCTGAAGAGTATGAGGTATGCTTTTTTAACAATTCTTATTCACACAGGAACATTTTCCTTGCGCATATGGTCATTTCCGTTATTAGTGAATTTTTGCAATTTTCAGGAGTTATATATTTGAGTGCATTTCATTCAGTAAGGAACCAAAACTCAATTGTGAAAACAAATTTGGGCCGGATAGCTCAGGCTGGTAAGGCCTGTTATTAAGAACACAAAGCCTGCAATTACTGCAGGTTCAAGCCCGGCCCAAGGTTGACTCAGCCTTCCATCCTTTATAAGGTAGGTAAAATGAGGACCCAGATTGTTGGGGGGGCAATAAGTTGACTTTGTAAAAATATACAAATAGAATGAGACTATTGCCTTATACACTGTAAGCCGCCCTGAGTCTTCGGAGAAAGGCGGGGTATAAATGTAAACAAAAAAATAAAAATAAAAATTAACAAGTAGAAATAATAAAGACCTTTTCCTGGCATCCACTGTTACTAAAGTTCAACAATGCTAAATATTCAAAAATTGTTTCTTGAGTTTTGAGACAAAAAAGTAGTAGATCATATCTTTCTCTGTTGTAGGATCTTAGGCCTGTTGGTGCTAATCAGCCTAAATTTGCAGCTGAATTGTCAGAAAACAAAGGAAAAAATAGATACAACAATGTTTTGCCTTGTAAGTTCCCCATTCTATTTCTTTATTTACTCTTACTATTACCTAAAGTATTTTAGCTGTAACTTTATAAAATGTGATCAGAACTTCCATTTGGCCCAAAACAGTTCCTGCTATGTTTTCTGCCTTTCTGTTTACTTGTAATACAAAATGGAACTTTGATTTTGATTTTAAATTCTCCATATTTTCGGGGGGCCTTTTCGCCATGACGGCCTCCTGCAACCCTGGGCCAGCGAAAACAGAGGTTGGGGACCATGCATGAACTTCCCGAGCTTTGTTTTCACTGGCAAAGGCACCGTGGGCCAGTCCTTCACTGTTTCCAGGGAGGCACCACAGGCCAGATCTAAGCATCGCGCAGGCCGGATCCAGCCCACGGGCCTTGAGTTTGACACCCCTGCTCTAAATCATTACAAAAAAACCGAAGTGGAAAATAGGTATTTAGTGCTCAAAAGCTCTCTCTCAGTAACAATGCTTCTCTACTGAGCTGCATCAAATTCTTATGTATACCAGATACATTGACCATTGTCTCCTAAAAAAAAGTTTTGAAAATTGCATTTGAAAATTGAAAGTTTCTTTAGCTCCTTTCTTTAATGAAATTTCCATCCTGGAAATTTGATTGTTCCCGGGATATGATTGTTTGAAGGATAATTAATTTGATTGAAGTGCTAATTTGCTAGTACTTCCGTAAGTTTTAATACTTGACTTGAATAATTAAATTTTACAGATAATGTTACATAGTTTGGTAATGAAATGTCTGCAAGAAAACCACCCAGCTCAGAGAGCACCAAAGACTTCACATAATTAAACTTACTTGGAGCCTCACTTCCTATATTTTTTCACTTAGCATATGACCTTTCACAATAAACGCATTGTATTTATTTAATGAATTTTTCTAAATTACATTTAAAAAGCAAGACCTGACATATCTTTTTTTCTCCTTGCAGATGATATTTCTCGTGTTAAACTTTCAGTTCTAAATCATTCAACTGATGATTACATTAATGCAAATTATATGCCGGTAAGTCTTCCTGAGGGGTTTAAAACACATTATTTAGAGTGGCAAGTTTGTTGAAAAACGATACTGAGACCATATTTTTATCACAGGGGTATAACTCCAAGAAAGAGTTTATTGCAGCACAAGGCCCTTTACCTAACACTGTGCAAGATTTCTGGCGTATGATCTGGGAGAAAAAGATTTACACAGTTGTTATGTTGACTAAATGCGTTGAACAAGGCCGGGTAAGTTTTTTTTTCTTAACTTCTAGGACCAGTTACAAAACATCAGAGCCACAACTATCTATCATATACATGAGTGGCATTAGAATTTATTTAAAACTATTATATCTTGCTCGTTACACAAATCAATATGGCCAGTTTCTAAATAAATACACATACAATATATATTGCTGGCAAAGAGAGTTCTTTATTTATTTATTAAATTTATTGGTTGCCCATCTTACCACAGGGTAACTCTATGCAAGAGTTACTCTATGGTAACTTTGCAAGGAACACCAACATACAGATTCTGTCCGTATTAAAATATTCAAAATTGAGTTTAGAGGAAAGGTAGAAGAATGAGATCAAGTTTGACATGGGCAAAAATTAAAAGTCAATTATTAACAGATACATATTTCCGTTTAGATTTAATTTATGTTTTTAGAGATAATAACAATAGCACTTAGACTTATATACCGCTTCACAGTGCTTTTACAGCTCTCTGAGCGGTTAACAGAGTCGGCCTATTTTTTTTTTTTAATTATTTGAATTTATATCTCGCCCTTCTCCGAAGATTCAGGGCGGCTTACATTGTGTAAGGCAATAGTCTCATCCTATTTGTATATTTATATACAAAGTCAACTTATTGCCCCCCCAACAATCTGGGTCCTCATTTTACCTACCTTATAAAGGATGGAAAGCTGAGTCAACCTTGGGCCTGGTGGGACTTGAGCCTGCAGTAATTGTAACTGCAGGCAGCTGTGTGTTAATAACAGGCTGCATTAGCCTGGTGAGCCACTTCCCAGCCCCTATTGCTCCCAACAATCTGGGTTCTCATTTTATTGACCTCGAAAGGATGGAAGACTGAGTCAACGTTGAGCCTGGTGGGATCTGAACTGCCAAATTGCAGGCAGCCGGCAGGCAGCAGAAGTAGCCTGCAGTACTGATTCTAACCACTGCACCACCATAGCTCTTATAATGCTGCTACTAAGGAGAAGCTGATCCTCCATGTCTATTGACACAGATAATTAAAACAGTGTTCTGTGGCAAGAATAAGGAGGTTTTTTGTAACTGTTCCCTAGATGGTGATTGGAATCATGTTAGTCTTCAAGGTAGAAGAAAAACGAGAGCCAGTTTGGTGCAGTGGTTAAGGTATCAGCCCAGTAATGTGAGTCTGTGAATTCTAGTCCCAACTTAGGTACAAAGTCAATTGAGTGACCTTGGACTTGTCACTTTCTCTCAGCGGGTAGGAAGCAGTCAAGGACAAACCACTTCTGAAAAATCTTGCCAAGAAAACTGCAGGGAGTTTTCCAGGCCGTCTTCAAGAATTGAACATGATTGAACATAAGAAAAAAGAAAGAGCAAAGCTGATTTTCCTAGTTTCTTCAGTTCTCTAACTGTGTTGGCTAAGAATTCTGTAAAAATTGTCCTTACATAATGTCTGTCTGGCACAATGTTATGGGAAGCTGATTTATTATAGTATCTTGCAGCTGTGGTATCTCCAGTCCAAGAAAGGGTTTGACAATAAAAGTATTTTACAGTATAAACTATGGGTCATTTATATTTTTAGACAAAATGTGAAGAGTATTGGCCAAACAAACAATCCAAGAACTATGGGGATATAATGGTGGCCATGACTTCAGAAATTTTCTTACCTGAGTGGACAATAAGAGATTTCTCCATACAGCAAGTGAGTTATGATCATATATTACAGAGCTTTCTCTTGATAGAGAACCCTTTCTCTTGGGTTTTTGGTAATCAGGGTTTGGACCCATGGTATGAGACAGAAACTGCATAGATGGCTTGTGGCAAAACATGGAAAGTGTAATCACAATCATTCTTGTCTTATTAGACAGTTGGGCAGCTTCCAGTATTGTGAGGCACAATATCTTTCTGGGCTTCTTAGAAGAGTCAGGAGTGGGTGGCATTAGGTAAAGGTAAAGGTTCCCCTCCCCCACATATGTGCTAGTTGTTCCTGACTCTAGGGGGCGGTGTTCATCTCTGTTTCAAAGCCGAAGAGCCAGTGCTGTCCAAACATGTCTCCGTGGTCATGTGGCCGGCATGACTAAATGCCAAAGGCACACGGAACACTGTTACCTTCCCACCAGAGGTGATCCCTATTTTTTCTACTTGCATTTTTTACGTGCTTTCGAACTGTTAGGTTGGCAGAAGCTGGGACAAGTAACGGGAGCTCACCCCGTTATGCGGCACTAGGGATTCGAACAGCTGAACTACCGACCTTTCGATCCACAAGCTCAGCATCTTAGCCACTGAGCAACTGTGTCCCTATATTATTTTATGGGCAATTCCACTTCTTTCTGGGCAGACCAGGTCTGTGGTTGTGGGGTGCAGGATCAGGCTTGTAGGTATCACAGGAGCACATGGAGACCATGGCTAGGATAGCCTTTGTCCAGCTTCAGGTGGTACCTCTACTGCAACCTGATCTAGCACAAGATCATTTACACACTTGCCCTTTACAGCTTGATTGCTGCCATTTGCTATTCAGTTACCGAGTAGCCAGGGGACAAGATGTTCAATTGGGTGCCCTCAAGAGAATAATGAAACTTGACATCATGTTAATGGTGATCAGCTAGTGGCTTTATGTTGAGTAGAAGTAACCCTGCAATACCCTCCCTCTTTATCAGTTATGATAAAACAAATATTGTAAAACTGGATCTGATAGAAAGAGTTTTTCATAGTTGCACCAAGATTGGGATTGGACCAGTGTTTTAACAATGTGTAGTTTGTTTTCAGGGGATGCGGTGGCTCAGGGACTAGGACATTGAGCTTGTCGATCAAAAGGTCGGCAGCTCGGCGGTTCGAATCCCTAGTGCTGCCGTGTAACGGGGTGAGCTCCTGTTACTTGTCCCAGCTTCTGCCAACCTAGCAGTTTCGAAAGCACATAAAAATGCAAGTAGAAAAAATAGGGACCACCTTTGGTGGGAAGGTAACAGTGTTCCATGTGCCTTTGGCGTTGAGTCATGCCGGCCACATGACCACGGAGACATCTTCGGACAGCGCTGGCTCTTCGGCTTTGAAAGGGAGATGAGCAACGCCCCCTAGAGTCGGCAACTACTAGCATGTATGTGCAAGGGGAACCTTTACCTTTACCTAGTTTGTTCCCAGAGCTAAATTTAGTATTTATCTTCTTGCTTACCTACTTATATACTTTAGGTCAGTACTTATTTTGCCTAATCTCAAGGAATTGGGCAGGAAAAAAATATGTTTTAAAGCCCTGAAGTTTGGAACTAAGAAAAAACTTACCAGTTTTTATTAAGAGTAAATACAATGGCAATAGCACTTAGACTTATATACCACTTTATAGTGCTTTATAGCCCTCTATAAGTGGTTTACACAGTCAGCATATTGCCCCCCCCTCCCTTGAAGTCTGGGTCCTCATTTTACTGATCTCGGAAGGATGAAAGGCTGAGTCAACCTTGAGCTTGTGGGAATAGAATTGCCAAACTGTAGATAGTCAGCAGTCAGTCGAAGTAGCCTGCAGCACTGGGCCATCACAGTTCATTGTGCCATAATGCAGAGATTACTCTTATTTTTAACTTACTCCAGATAGAAGCAATATAGTACTCCTATACAGGTTTCAAAATGGAGGAAATAAATTTTTCCATACCCCAAATTCAGAGGATAAATCATTTTCGTAAAGATCATAATAAAGCTATATATAAATGCCTGTTTGCCTGCACCTGCATTAACTATATTTAATTCCAGTTAACCATCTTTTAGCATTTCCATAAAAAAATAAAAAATGTTGGGTAGAAAATTTAGATCAGGAAATGTATTTGGTTTTTATGTGGCCTCATAAACATAAGGGTGTGTGTGTGTGTTTTTTTTAGTTTATCTTCCTGCTGTATTTATCCTTGCCGGTTTGTCTCCTACCACAGCTATCCTTGGATCTAATTTCATTCCTGCTGTTTTTGTTTCCAGTTATGTAGATTTCTGCCGACCTGCTGCCCCCAATCATGCAAAAAACTATTCCCAGAATTCCCAGTGAGCTTTGCTTTCGGCAATGCTGCCTGACAATTCTGGCAAATAGACTTCCAACACAGCTGAGGGGGCACTAGGTTGAGGAAAAAATGTACATTTGCCCAGCTAGATTGGATTTGCCTCTTTTTCCTTGTCTCCCAATGTGCATTTCCTCGGTTTGCTATCACAGGACCCAGTGTAAAGAGGAGTCACAATCGATCCCTTTGATAGCTTGTCTGAACAAAGATTTTTAAAAAAATAAAGCAAGTTGCCAGAAGGCATCCGCAAAAATAATTCCTTTGTGAATTCTAACTTCTCTTCTGTATTTTGACAAGAGTGATTCACCGGAAAGTCATCCTGTGCGTCAGTTTCACTTCACTGCCTGGCCGGATCATGGGGTTCCAGAAACCACTGACCTCCTCATCAGCTTCAGGCACTTGGTGCACGAATTCATGAAGCAGAAGCCACCATCTTCTCCAACCTTAGTTCACTGCAGGTGCAAATATAATACCTTTATTGACATTTAAGTATGATTCTGTGTAGTTGTGCTTGGGGTACAATGAGCGGCTGTCTTGCAAGGCTATTCATAGAAACAGCTGCTTTTAAAATTATAAAACCATGCAATGAGCTAGGATGGGACAGTGCCATTTGTGGGGTGACAATTGTAATTCACTTGTGAAATGCATGCTATCAGTCCAGCACATAAACACGAAGTACTCCGTACACAAAGTACAGACAATCTTTTGGCTTTCACCTTGTCTGAACAAGAGAAGCTATTTTGTATTAATTATATTTTTTGACCCTTGGATTTCTGGCCAGAAGGGGGCATCTGGAACTTTTGTATTGACCTTTAAGTAATTGGGGTGTGTTAATGAAATAGAACAATCAGTTGCAGTTTTTGACGTGATGGCATCTTAACTATTTATTTTATTTTATTTATTTATTTTATTTGATTTTTATACCGCCCTTCTCCCGAAGGACTCAGGGCGGTGTACAGGCAAGATAAAACCAGCAATACAAATCTACAAGTTAAAATGTCATTTAAAAAACTTATTTAAAAAATTAGCCTGAAATTAAATTACCATAAACTAAAAACCCCGTTTAAAAATTAATAAAATTTCCTATTAAAAATCCAATTTAGGCCAGCCCCGCGCGAATAAAGAGATGTGTCTTTAGTTCGCGACGGAATGTCCGAAGGTCAGGTATTTGACGTAGACCTGGGGGAAGCTCGTTCCAGAGTGTGGAGCCCCACAGAAGGCCCTTCCTGGGGCCGCCAGCCGACATTGTTTGGCGGACGGCACCCTGAGAAGTCCCTCTCTATGGGAGCGTACGGGTCGGTGGGAGGCATGTGGTAACAGCAGGCGGTCCCGTAAGTACCCAGGTCCTAAGCCATGGAGCGCTTTAAAGGTCGTAACCAACACCTTAAAGTGCACTCGGAAGGCCACAGGTAGCCAGTGCAGTCTGCGCAGGAGCGGTGTTACATGGGACCTACGAGTAGCTCCCTCTATCACCCGCGCAGCTGCATTCTGGACTAACTGGAGCCTCCGAGTGCACTTCAAGGGGAGCCCCATGTAGAGAGCATTACAGTAATCCAAGCGAGAGGTAACGAGCGCATGAGTGACTGTGCATAAGGCATCCCGATCAAGGAAGGGGCGCAACTGCCGAACCAGGCGAACCTGGTGGAAGGCCCTCCTGGAGACGGCCGCCAGATGATCTTCAAACGACAGCCGATCATCCAGGAGGACACCTAAGTTGCGCACCCTATCCTTTGGGGCCAATAATTCGCCTCCAACAGCCAGCTGCAGCTGCAGCTGACTGAATCGGGATGCCGGCATCCACAGCCACTCCGTCTTGGAGGGATTAAGCTTGAGCCTGTTTCTCCCCATCCAGACCCGTACGGCTTCCAAACACCGGGACAGCACTTCAACAACTTCATTGGGGTGGCCGGGGTGGAAAAGTACAGCTGGGTATCATCAGCGTACTGCTGGTATCTCACCCAAACCACTGATGATCTCACCCAGCGGCTTCATGTAGATGTTGAACAGCAGGGCGAGAGAATCGACCCTGTGGGACCCCACAAGTGAGGCCCCTCACAGTCGACCTCTGCCCCCGTCAACACCGTCTGCGACTGGTCGGAGAGATAGGAGGAGAACCACCGATATACGGTGCCTCCCACTCCCAATCCCCCCAACCGGCGCAGCAGGATACCATGGTCGATGGTATCGAACGCCGCTGAGAGGTCTAATAGGACCAGGGCAGAGGAATAACCCCTGTCCCTAGCCCTCCAGAGATCATCCACCAATGCGACCAAAGCTGTCTCCGTGCTGTATCCGGGTCGGAAGCCGGACTGGAACGGGTCTAGATAGACGTCTTCATCCAGGTATTGGGGTAGCTGTCGCGCCACGGCACTCTCTACAACCTTCGCAACAAAGCGAAGGTTGGAGACTGGACGATAATTACCCAAAATAGCTGGGTCCAGGGAGGGCTTCTTGAGGAGGGGTCTCACCACCGCCTCTTTCAAGGCGGCAGGGAAAACCCCTTCCAACAAAGAAGCATTGATAATCCTCTGCAGCCAGCCCCGTGTCACCGCCTGAGTGGCCAGTACCAGCCAGGAAGGACACGGGTCCAGTAAACATGTCGTGCCGTGCAGCCTCCCCAACAACCTGTCGACGTCCTCGGGAGCCACAGGGTCAAACTCATCCCAAATGGGCTCAACAAGACGTGCCTCCTCTCCCTCGCTTGGATCATCCCAAATTCGGTCCAGACCGTCCCTCAGCTGAGCGATTTTATCGTATAGATAACCACTAAACTCCTCGGCTCGTCCCTGCAGAGGGTCATCCCGCACCTCCTGATGTAGGAGAGAGCGGGTCACCCGAAACAGGGCGGCCGGGCGGTTATCTGCCGACGCAATGAGGGTGGAGGCATAGGAACGCCTCGCTTCCCTCATTGCCACTAGGTAGGTCCTAGAGTAGGATCTAACTAGTGTCCGATCAACCGGGCGACTGGACCTCCAGGTGCTCTCCAGGCGTCTTCTCCGGCGTTTCATCTCCCTCAGCCCCTCGGAGAACCAAGGGGCCGGAGGAGACCTACGCCGGGTCAGAGGCCGCAAAGGCGCGACACGGTCCAAGGCCCGCCCGCGGCCTGTTCCCAGGCCACGACCAGTTCCTCAGCCGTGCCGTGGGCCAGTTCCTCAGGGAATGGCCCAAGCTCCGTCAGGAACCTCTCAGGGTCCATCAGGCGCCTGGGACGGAACCACCGTATAGGTTCCGTCTCCCTGCGGTGGTGAATGGCGGTTCGAAGGTCTAGGCGAAGGAGAAAATGATCCGACCATGACATTGGTTCCGTTACTAAATCATCTAACACCAGATCATTTAACCACTGTCCAGAGATATAAATCAGATCCAGTGTGCCTCCCCCCGTGTGCGTAGGGCCATCATTTACTCGAATCAGGTCCAAGGCCGTCATGGAAGCCAAGAACTCCCGAGCTGCCGTCGATGACAAGCCAACTGATGGCAGGTTAAAGTCCCCCATGACTATAAGTCTGGGGGTCTCAACCGCCACAGCAGCGAGTACCTCCAACAGCTCGGGCAGGGCTGTGGTCACGCAGCAAGGAGCCAGGTACGCGATCACCAAGCCCAACTGATTCCTATAGCCCCACCGCACATAGAGGGATTCACAGCCGGCAATCTGAGGAACAGTGGTCTCCTCGGCTCTAGATCCTCCTGATAACAACCGCCACCCCCACCCCTACCTTGGGCCTCGGCTGATGAAATGCTCGGAAACCTGGAGGCACATCTCAACAAGGGGACCCCCTCTGGGCCCAACCAGGTTTCCGTAATGCCCATAAGGTCCGCGGACTTCTGAATAAGATCGCAGATCAGGGAGCCTTATTAACCACGGACCGGGCATTACATAACATCAGCCAAGATCCAAGCTCTGAGGATCATGGCCACCGAGGCAGGTAGGGACTGAGGGCGGAGCACGCGATCGCTCTCAAACATCGAACGCGTGCTCCCTCAACTCGCACGGCCCTCCCCCGCCATATCTGCCTCTCCCACTTACCGTATAGATTGAGCAACCCTCTAAACCTGGAACGCCCTCCCCTGCCTTCAGACAAGATGGAATAGTGTCGCGAACTAGCACAGGGCTGGATCCCCCGACGGGTTCTCACCCCCACCCGTCAAATCCCGCCCCCCCCTTAAAAAACCCTTGTTTAAAAAACTATTTAAAAAACCCCACAGATTCTTCTTCCTCGCATGCCACCTCTCCGGGTCCCAAGACCCCTCGTTAAGGTAAGCCCTCGATAATTTGGAGGGCCATTCCTGCGAGGCGGGGGAACCTCGCAGTCGTAGTAGTTCGGCAAACGAGTATCTCATGGGAAATAGTCAATATACAGCGAAAGGACTAGTTGGTTAAGAAACCAAATTTGAGCTATGATCAGTTGGCTGGTAAAGAGTCCTGCTGCCATGGGGTGACTTCATGGGTTGGAATGGACTGAGATGAGAGCTGTGTGTATATTTCCAAGTACAATAGGATGGGCTATCATGCTAGTCATGTATCAGAGAGAGACTGCATTAGTCTGTGGGTGTGGGTGTGATAAATTGGGATGAAACAAACTGTCCCTCTTGATTGTCTTCAGCCATTAAGAAATACTGTTAGCTCCCTCAAGTGGCAGAATTTTTTGGGAGTCCAAAACAAATCAGGTGGAGAGTTAAGGTCAGGCTCTCAATCATGAAGCTTTCTTAATGACAATACAGAAATGATTTGCCACTGCCACCTTCTAGTATAAGGTTTTTTTTTCTTCCCAATTTCCCAGTCTAGCCGGGAGCCATATGATTCCTAACAATCCCCCATCCATGTAATCCAGTGATCCCATGGACAAGACAACGATGACGATGTTTCCGTTTATATGCAGTACATTATATTTATAATTACATTGTACTCTAGTCCCATAAACGGGACAGCTGGACAACTAGGGCATTAGTTTCCTTTTTTTCCCCTTTCTTTATGTAGAAGAGAGAAAATTTAGGCAGTGCTATTTTTAGATTAGATAGTAATGCTTGGAAAAGATAGTAAAAGAGTGAGATGAAAATATTCAACCCCGTGCCATTTTTTTTAACAGCGCTGGTGTTGGGAGGACAGGAACTTTCATTTCAATTGACCGTTTGATACAACAGATGGAGATAGAGAACACAGTTGATGTGTATGGCACTGTTTACGATCTACGAATGCATCGATCTTTAATGGTACAAACAGAGGTACGGGCAGACTGTTATTCTAAGCGTGCAGAACAAACATTGGATACAGGTAGTCCTCGATTTCTAAGGGTAACAACTGAGAATTAGGGTTATATGAGATGATGGTCATTAAGGTGGGTCACCGCAGGACAGCACCCCCAATTTTACAGCCTTTTTTTGGTCGTAAAATGTCAAAATTCATGGTCATGTGACCATGCAGGACACTGCAAATGGCTGTAAATGCAAGCTGGCTGCAAGCACCCCACGTGACAAGGCATGTGTGCAGCCTCTGGAACTTCAAAACTTTGAAAAATGGGCCAGGCCTGGGCAAATAACTTGGAACAGTCACAAAGCGAGGACTACCAGTATGTGATTATTTTTAGGTTTTGATTCAATTCTCCATAGTGCTTCCAAGTAAGTAGCAGTTTCTGGAGACTGAGTTACAAAATGTTTCTCATCATGACTGGTTTTAGACACGTGTGGTTTTCTCTTTAAACTGATGGATGCATCATCTAAAATCTATGGTAAAAATTGCATTGTTTTTTTTCCCCCTCTTAGGACCAATATGTCTTCCTAAACCACTGTGTTATGGATATTATTAAATCTAATAAAGAGAAGAAAATGGATCTCATCTATCAGAACACAGATGCCATGGCAATCTATGAGAACTTCACACCATCATCACCATATATTGGGAGGGCAAATGGCTACCATGTATAACTAGAAAGGAATGATCTGCTTTCCCATTTGGGTTTTTTGCAGAGGAGAGAAAAAAAATGCACTGCTTTTGTATGACTTTATATACAAAGACTTCAGCACATGTTTTGAAGATGCACGTGTTAAATTGCCAGTGGAAACTGTGGATTCAATATAGTGTTAAAAGAAAAAAAATCTATACTGTATTTTGCAGAGAATTTTTGCATTGAGGGTTGATAAAACAAAATATTATTGGTGAAATTAACGTTGGCTGAATAATAAGAATGAAAAATACAGACACTTTTAAATTATTTTTTAAACATGTTCATGTTCAGACTTCATAGGATACTGATTCTATTGTTCGTGTTCCAGAAATATTAATGATGTATATTGGTCACTTTAACATTTAAATTCCACAGTGACTTCTTAAATTCATTTTATTTAAAATGAGAACACGTAAACCTTTTATAAATAGGATATTTTATTATGTAATTGTGCCTTTCTATTTTGCTAAAGACAAAATAATCAGAGATCTATATTTTTGTATTGAAATTCTGAGATGATGTCTAACATTTGAATATGATTATTTTCAAAAAAATTTATCTGGAATACCTATGCTTATTCCTTCCTTCTGGAAATAGCAACCATTCATTTATATGATACTTTAGTCTGCGGAAGGTTTATTGCAGAATTCATTTGCTTGATCTTGTGAGCAGAACTGTCGTATCATATTTTGGTTTTATAAGAAGGAGAAGGCTTTCTTACATGGGTAAATTAAAATTTATCCAATTTTATTTTCATGCATTGAAAATATTTCCCACTTTTCTAAAAAATGTGGTGAAACTAGTCTTTCTGTGCCCTTTGAAGATCCTGGTTGTTCTGTTTCTCTGTACCATTTTCGTTTTTGACCATGTGTCCTTAATACCTTTTCACTGCAATGTGTATAATGATTAGAGATTTCATCTATTGTCATAATTTGTATGCTTAGTAATACTTATGAATAGCTGATCACATTTGACAATAGTATGGATACCGCAAAAGAAAATGGTATTGAGAAATAGCAGTTGTTTATGAAACAAAAGGAAGTCAAGCTCTTATTTGTGAAAATATGTTAATTTCTAAGTAAAAATATAAGGGATGTCCAAGTAGCCCTTGATACTTGTGACCTCAGGTTTAATTATTAGGGGTATGCAACTAATAATGCAAAGATGGAGAAGGTGTGCGAATGAATTGGCAACTTTAATTTCTTATCAATTTAATGGTTTTATCAAGTTTTTTTCAATTCGTAGTTCTTCAGGGTAAGAATTTGATACATCTCTCCAGCGATCAGTGCTTTTTAGGATGTTCTCGACTTAATGACCACAATTGAACCAGAACGGCTATTGCTAAATGATGCAGTATTGAGTTTTGCCTGATTTTGCGACATTTTGGCCTCAGTTGTTAAATGGATCACCATAGTTGTTAAGCAAATCCAGGTTCTCCTATTGATTTTGCTTATTGGGAGTCCCCTGGGAAGTTTTCAAATTGCAATTCCATAAGCCTGTGTCCATTTAAATACATATTAGTTGCCAAGTGCCCAAATTTTAATCATGGCCACAGGGGCATCGCAATGGTCATAAGTGCAAGGACAGTCACTTTGTTCAGTGATCTCCTGTCATTTTGCACAGTCATTAAACAAATAGTCATAAGTCAAGGACTACCTGCAGTCCTTGATTTATGACTGGTTGCTTAGTGACCATTCAAAGTTACCGCAGACCTTCCAAAAGCAAATAATTTTGATTTCAAAGTTATCACAGCCACAAACCACTACCACCACCCTCCACTGCTACAGTCACATGATTACATTTTGGACACTTGGCAACACACTCACTTTTATTGCTTTTGCCCCAATTTTCAACATTTTTTATCAGTTTCTGGTGTTTGCTTCTGATTTCCAGCAAAAGACGCCCATTGTCAGGCAGAAAAGATTTACGACCACACATAAAGTTCCAGTTAAACTGATTACTAATCATGCCTATACATAGGAAGCTACTCAACTAACGGTTAGCACTATCTTGGTGTTAGGTAGGTGGGAATGAAATTCAAGAGGGATTGGATTTAGTCCATTTGTGGCTATGTAGAGACTCTAGGCCGATTCCTCTTTTGACTCTGCCTCCAGGTTCTTTCACTCCTTCCCCTACAACTGTTGGGTAAAATAGATTTTCTTAAAGATCACGGCATTCACTTAACTGCAGCAAAAAAAGTCATAAAATTAGGTCCAGTCCTGCTGCAACTTAGGACTGTAATTTTCGGCTCAATTATGGTCATAAGTCGAGGACTACCTATAGTACTTTCCCGTGCAAAGCAGGAATATCAAAGGTGGAGCTTATGGGACCTGAGAATACCACATCGACAGCTTCCTGCTTGACCATGGTAATTCAAGTATCTCAATCATGGCATGTTGCTCAGATCTTCCAAAAGATTTTTAACAGCAACTTTTCTATTTTAAAAAGTAGTTTTTCCATATGCCTAGCACAACCCCTCCCCCTTTTACCTATCTGACTTAAATTTAGGAGGTTTTGTTCCTTTATCATGGAAGGGATAGTCTACATTCAGATTTTATACCTGGCCCCCATCTCTTCACCATTACACTGCTTACATTCAGTAACAAAATGGCCAATTTTCAGCATAACTTGCTGAAACGAGTGGAAGTATAAGCACTGGGAGATAGCCGTCTCCCATTTCATCTCCTGATACGTTTGCAAATGATCTGAAATTTGACCCTTTGCTCTCAGGTTTCATTAGCATGATTTAGAGGAGAATTTGAAAAGTTTCCAATGAGAGGAAAAGTATTGTTTGCCCCTCAGAGGCTTCTACATTTTTCAAAGAGGCCAAATTTGAGTTGCATCCTTCCCTTGCTGCCCCTAAGGCAAAAAACAAATAACCACAACCCTACCATTCTTTCGATTTTCATGAAGGTACTTTAGAAAGGCAAAAAGACATAAACAGAACTTGGTTTCCAGTTGCACTCAGTGGAGACATCGAAATTTGCATAATTAAGTTTCACATTCAGATCTCAAAGTCAAACCAAGGATTGGATTTGCCTTTTTCTGAATTGGAGCCCAAATTAAATCTAATTAACTAGCTACTTTAAAACTTGTTATTGTGTTGCAAACTGAATACTGTAGCAATAAACTCGTGTGATTTCCCATTGAATGGAGCTTTATCGCACATACACCCTCCATGCATTCTCAGGTTTCCAGATACTTATAGAATAGTAATGATTGGTTCACCACATGCAAAATAAAGCAACATTGGTCATTTTCAGTGCCCATTTCAGAGCAAACGGTTTATCTAAGTTAATAAGATTATCACTTGAAAGCTGTCACTTCAGTTGATCTTGAGGACTGACCACGAGTGGCATTCTTAAGGGAGGAGAAAAGCTATGTAGCTTTAACTGTGGTTTGCATACCATTGTTGTAATGGCGTATGGCATTGGTGGGGTGGATACCCCTCCTGTCCTGGTTGTATTTTTGTGTTCTTTTCTGTGATGAAGATTTATTTAAAAGTGCAATATTTGATTTATTGAATGAATGATTGCCTCTATTTGAATAGAGTTTACTCAGGTTCATTATCATTCCTGTTTGTTCTGTGGTTTATATTCTTGTGCAAATAGTTTTCAAAAGCCTGAAGAACTCCTGTAGTTAGAATAATCATATTTGCTCTATTTCTTTTGACTAAAAAAATACAAAGATCTACTGAAACTCTCAGCTACAGATTTTTTTATGCAGTGAAATACATACACACTCATGCATATGTTGCTGTATACATATATACTGTATATATATGTATATGGCTCTGGTTTTGTTTTATTATGCTGCTGTAGTTTGTAATGGATACGATTAATGAAAAACGAAGGGTTCTGCATTGAATTACTTTTGTTGGTACACTGTTCTTAAAATTATGAAGGCATTTTTAATGAAGGACGTGGTTTGCAAAAGGGAAGGGGATTCATATATTTCTTTTAGTCAATGCGCTGGCAGCATTAAAAACTGGTATGATATTTGAGTGTATTATATTGCTATGTTGTATTTTAGTATTGTAGATTTCATTCAGCTTTCGTCAACACAACCCACCATTGCATTAAGCCTGTGAGCAAAACTACTCGCCTTGTTCAAGTTTAAGATTTGGAGATATTCCAGTGTTATAAAGTTTGGATTACAGATTGTTGTATAGAAATGTATATTCTGCTTCTACAATAACAGAAGTTTGTCTTGGGTGGCTTTTTTTTACTCTGCTCCTTCAGTAAAATAGCACTGGATTTTGGTGTGTTTGTCCAAATGCATTCTACTTGCCTTCTTTGGTTTTAATAATTTTGTCCTTCTGTCTTTCTCATTGTCACATATACAAAGTGTATCATTTACCTCTGTGGGGACGTTAAATAGGAAGCAGCCCACCTCTTAATGTAACTTTGCCTTTGCAAGTTGATGAGAGCCCATACAGATTATAAAGAACCTTTTGGTGAAAACTGATGCATAGAGAAAAAAAGTTTTGCAGACAATTTAACTGAAAAAAGAAACTGCTGGAGGATAACAAAATGCTAATCACATAAAGGCTGAGCCATGGTGAAGCAGTGGTTTCAATGAAATATTGCAGACTACTGCTGCTGCCGGCAGGCTGCCTGCAGTTGGGCAGTTCGATTCTCACCGGCTCAAGGTTGACTCGACCTTCCATCCTTCCGAGGTGGGTAAAATGAGCCAGATTATTGGGGAAAATATGCTGACTCTGTAAACCACTTAGAGACGGCTGTAAAGCACTGTGAAGCGGTATATAAGTTTAAATGCTATTGCTATTACTAGAGCAGCCTTCATGGATTTTAAGATAATAAGGGCTTTAGATCTAGGCTGCAAAATCTGGGATGACCATTAGAGGGCAGTGAAAAGATACCAAAAATTGTCTTCACTGCTATATAGTAGTATCTTGCTATTTGCAACGCATGTCTAGTAGTGACACGTTTCCCTTATAACACCCAAAAACTGAACTATAGCGATTGTCCAGCCATGAATAAACAACTGCTGGGTCAGAAAGATCAGAATTTATGCCTCTTTTGTACTAAAAGATATGGTATCTTTTTATAGAAAAGCAATAGTAGAAAAATGTGCTTACCGTTTACGCTGATAAATACACTGGCAAAAACATTTCTTAATAAAATTTGAAAGGCCCGAGGATCAGAAGTGAGCAGTGAGCAGAGTAATCTAAACCTGTGTTGTAAAAAACTCTAAAATCAAGACAAGGCAGAGGGAAGAAATGGGGTTCAACTCTGTTTTCCTTCTATAACTGGTGTTTACAATTGTTCAGCTTCCACGGAAACCTTTTGAGTCCAGATAGAAGTTGATGGCAGGACAGAACAGAGGCCTTGGGAATCATATTCCCAAACTTTCAGCTCTTAGACCTCAGAGGAAGAAGTTTAACCAATCTTTGGCATTCTCAGCCAGGAAATCTTAATTTCATATATAAATTCAAATAGTTAATAGAAACTAGGAGGTGAATAAAGATGTTAGGGGGTTGCAAAGAGAATACTGTTATTTCCTAATTTCTTTCTCTGCTTTCTTCAAATTAATCATTTCCTCTTCATTCTCAGCATATCAGGGTGATGGTAGCAATTGCATCAGGACTGCAGCAAGTTTGTTCTAGGTTGTAACAAGTGATATGCAGAGGCAAGTGGCATGGCTGAACGGGGGTTAGGTGGATCCTAACCTAATTAATGTCCCATTTCTCTAACTGTAGACTATTTTCATAGTCCATCTCCAAAATGTGTTTCAGCTGGTTCTATAGCTACCCAGTTTGAAATAGCCACAGGTATTTATCCCTACCTTGATTAAACAGAATGGACTAAGATATTAAAGTATTTTTGTCTCAAACAGGCCTGACCTGATGATGACACAGCAATAACGGACATCTAATTGGCAAAGCTGCTTAAAGCCTAATGATCGAAGGGACATAATAGAAAATTATAAGAACTCATTCATTCATGCGATTGCTGCATCCCAGTAAGGCGGTAGCATCCCTGTCGTGTCCCACTCCTCCGCTGACGGCTGGGTCAGGGAAATCCGAATCAGGCTTGCCTCTGCAGCTCTGCCCAAAGTCCTAGCAAAGTCCTCAGAGCAGGCAGGAGACCAGTAAGTGACTTCAGCAAGATAAGTTCGACTTTTGCCTGACTCAGAGACTGCCAGAAAGTAGATCCTTTATATAGGCCATGGGGTGTGGCTCCATGACTCAGCACTCATTAAGGCCTGCCCCTCCCTTCCTTCTGTTGCCTCCGCCTCTCCAATCTTCTGATGCGAGGATTACTCCAATCAGCTGTTGTTGGGAGTAAACCCTCCTCAGGCTCACCTGCTGTGGAGGAGGGGGAGGGGTCTAGCTGCTCCGTTTGCCTGGGCATGGAGTCAGGGCTGGGGCAGGGAGATGCTCCTTCTTCTGCAGTTTGTGTGGGCATGGAGCCAGGACTTGGGCCGGGAGGCATACATTCCTCAGTGTTCGGGAGCAGGTAAGAAGGCCCCGGCTGCTCTGAGGGCGGGCAAGACACAACAATCCCTTTTTCTCAGGCACCAAACCTGCTTATCTCGTGCCTCAGTTTACTGATACCCACTGGCATTAGAAATCTAATTAAAGTGGCTTGAATAGGCATAGTTTTTTACTGGTTCTCTTGTTAAGCACTCCCTTTCAATATAGGCTTTGAAATGATCTGGAGCACCTCTTTTGCCTTAAAGCTCATGGAAGAAGATTGCTGGGATTCTTGTTGGCTGTGTCTGCCCCAGTACCTGCCAAAGAGAGATGCCCTGCTGTGCCTACTTCATGGCTGACCTCTTAGGAGAAAGGCAACATCACACAAAAGCCCATCCATCTCCTTTCTTTGAATGCTTGCCAATGGTTTAAACCAGATTTTTTTCCCATTTACCTAAAGCCTAATTTTAAAAGGGGAATGTTCTTTGTGCATTAAGTGTTGCTGTTACGACTGTGTGCCCCGATAACAGTGAAATTTCAGTATTTCCTCTATTGTACAGTTGTTTGCAATATATATATATAGTCTTTTATTTTAATGAATTATTTTTAGTGATATAAAAAGTAACTCAATAAAATATTGACATCAAGGTTTCAGTTGGCATCTTTCCTGTGTGATTCATTATAATGTAAACAGCTTGTCAGGTCATCTTATTCTGTGACAAGGTTTTTAAATCCTGTCCTTATATTCATGTTTATAAGCTTGAAATAGAGCATATAGATGAATCACTGCATGGTATTTTGCTGGGGATTTCATAAGTCTTATTCTAAGGGTGGAAAAGCAAAAAAATGGTTTGCTGTGAGAGCTCAGCCAGTTGTAGTTTATTGAATAAGCCATGAAGATTTTACATTTAGAGATAGTCTTCGTTTACTGAACACAACTGGAATGGGCAACTCTGTTGCTAAGCAACACAGTCATTAAGTGAATCACCTCAGGTTATGTACTCTCAGATGACCACAACTTGCTACTTCCTGCTGGCTTCCCCATTGAGTTTGCTGATCAGAAACCGGGCAAATGGCAATTGTGACTGGGATACTGTAACCATCCTAAATGTATGCCCATTGTGAGACACCCGAATTACATTGCCCCAGGAACAACAGCCGCAAGTTTGAGGACCTACTTTTTCATCACTGTTTGTCGTGTCCCACTCCTCCGCTGACGGCCGGGAAATCCGAATCAGGCTTGCCTCTGCAGCTCTGCCCAAAGTCCTAGCAAAGTCATCAGAGCAGGCAGGAGACCAGAAAGTGACTTCAGCAAGATAAGTTCGACTTTGCCTGACTCAGAGACTGCCAGAAAGCAGATCCTTTATATAGGCCATGGGGTGTGGCTCCATGACTCAGCACTCATTAAGGCCTGCCCCTCCCTTCCTTCTGTTGCCTCCGCCTATCCAGTCTTCTGATGCGAGGGTCACTCCAATCAGCAGCTGTTGGAAATAAACTTTCCTCAGGCTCACATGCTGTGGAGGAGGGGGAGGGGTCTAGCTGATCCGTTTGCCTGGGCATGGAGCCAAGGCTGGGGCCGGGGGGTGCTCCCTCCTCTGCAGCCTGCTTGGGCATGGAGCCAGGGCTGGGACGGGAGGTGCCCCTCCTCTTCAGCTTGTCTGGGCATGGAGCCAGGACTGGGGCCGGGAGGCATACATTCCTCAGTGTTCGGGAGCAGGTAAGAAGGCCCCGGCTGCTCTGAGGGCGGGCAAGACACAACAATCCCTTTTTCTCAGGCACCAAACTTGCTTATCTCTTGCCTCAGTTTACTGATACCCACTGGTATTAGAAATCTAATTAAAGTGGCTTTAATAGGCATAGTTTTTCACTGGTTCTCTTGTTAAGCACTCCCTTTCAATATAGGCTTTGAAATGATCTGGAGCACCTTGGAGTGTACAAACCATCTTCTCTCTTTTTGCCTTAAAGCTCATGGGAAGCACCCGAGTTTCCCAATTCAAAGGAAGAAGATTGCTGGGATTCTTGTTGGCTGTGTCTGCCCCAGTACCTGCCAAAGAGAGATGCCCTGCTGTGCCTACTTCATGGCTGACCTCTTAGGAGAAAGGCAACATCACACAAAAGCCCATCCATCTCCTTTCTTTGAATGCTTGCCAATGGTTTAAACCAGATTTTTTTCCCATTTACCTAAAGCCTAATTTTAAAAGGGGAATGTTCTTTGTGCATTAAGTGTTGCTGTTACGACTGTGTGCCCCGATAACAGTGAAATTTCAGTATTTCCTCTATTGTACAGTTGTTTGCAATATATATATATAGTCTTTTATTTTAATGAATTATTTTTAGTGATATAAAAAGTAACTCAATAAAATATTGACATCAAGGTTTCAGTTGGCATCTTTCCTGTGTGATTCATTATAATGTAAACAGCTTGTCAGGTCATCTTATTCTGTGACAAGGTTTTTAAATCCTGTCCTTATATTCATGTTTATAAGCTTGAAATAGAGCATATAGATGAATCACTGCATGGTATTTTGCTGGGGATTTCATAAGTCTTATTCTAAGGGTGGAAAAGCAAAAAAATGGTTTGCTGTGAGAGCTCAGCCAGTTGTAGTTTATTGAATAAGCCATGAAGATTTTACATTTAGAGATAGTCTTCGTTTACTGAACACAACTGGAATGGGCAACTCTGTTGCTAAGCAACACAGTCATTAAGTGAATCACCTCAGGTTATGTACTCTCAGATGACCACAACTTGCTACTTCCTGCTGGCTTCCCCATTGAGTTTGCTGATCAGAAACCGGGCAAATGGCAATTGTGACTGGGATACTGTAACCATCCTAAATGTATGCCCATTGTGAGACACCCGAATTACATTGCCCCAGGAACAACAGCCGCAAGTTTGAGGACCTACTTTTTCATCACTGTTTGTCGTGTCCCACTCCTCCGCTGACGGCCGGAAATCGAATCAGGCTTGCCTCTGCAGCTCTGCCCAAAGTCCTAGCAAAGTCATCAGAGCAGGCAGGAGACCAGAAAGTGACTTCAGCAAGATAAGTTCGACTTTGCCTGACTCAGAGACTGCCAGAAAGCAGATCCTTTATATAGGCCATGGGGTGTGGCTCCATGACTCAGCACTCATTAAGGCCTGCCCCTCCCTTCCTTCTGTTGCCTCCGCCTATCCAGTCTTCTGATGCGAGGGTCACTCCAATCAGCAGCTGTTGGAAATAAACTTTCCTCAGGCTCACATGCTGTGGAGGAGGGGGAGGGGTCTAGCTGATCCGTTTGCCTGGGCATGGAGCCAAGGCTGGGGCCGGGGGGTGCTCCCTCCTCTGCAGCCTGCTTGGGCATGGAGCCAGGGCTGGGACCGGGAGGTGCCCCCTCCTCTTCAGCTTGTCTGGGCATGGAGCCAGGACTGGGGCCGGGAGGCATACATTCCTCCGTGTTCGGGAGCAGATAAGAAGGCCCCGGCTGCTGTGAGAGCGGGCAAGACACAACACTGTTGTAATTTTGAACAGCTGCTAAATGAGGCAGCTGGAAAGTGAAGGCTACCTATACAAGGTAAGAGTCTGTTTAAACTTCATAAGTGAGCTTGATTTTGTCTGGACTTGGACGTAGGAAAGCTGCTATCCTTTAATAACAAAGTTGAGCCACCTGATCCCTTAAAACGGAGAAGGAAGGTAAAGGAAGATCTGGAAGATAGTGGAAAAGGCCGTGCAATTCTATTACAGAAGGCTCAGCACCTTATCAATTCCATCACTGAAAGAGATGGATGATGTCACTGTCAGAAGCTAAGCAGGGTCATTGGTCTCTGCTTCTCCATGGCAGGTGATAAATTGTGTCAGATTTCTGTGTTTTTTTTTTCTTTTGAGCCATCTACTTACACTGTCTTACTATGGCAGCAGTGAGTGATGATTCCTATAAAAGCTTTTAAAAAGATGTTCAACAAGTGAATACCTAACATTGAATTTCAGTCCAGGTTTTCTACTAAAGGCAATTGAAACACAGCTATCTTTAGGTCCATATTTATGGATATTAGTTTTCCAAAGTTAGTAAGTTACAATTATTAAAATGCATTAAAATATTTTTCATCACCTGAAATGATTATAGCCACGTGCTTACCAGTATTTGTTACAAAAACTGTTGTGTGATCTGTTGCAAGCAAGGAGCATCTGCATTCCAGCATTAGATTGAATTTTTGCTGTTTCAAAAATATTGCTTATCTGTCATTTAATCCTTTTCACTGTATTCCAAGCAGCTTCCAAATCCTGATTTTTATGTCCATTTTCACCCTGCTGAAAGTTTGATCCGTCTTCTAATATTTTTCCATACAGAATTTGTATTTTCTGTTCCTGCAGTTGTTCTTTTTAATTCTAGGTTACTCTCCTCCATTTCTCTCCAAGATTTACCCTTGACACTACCAAAGCCTGGTCTATCCGGCATTTAGAACTTCTCATCCCCTTTATAATGGTTATTATTGATTCTTGGGGTTCCCAGTTATCCAGTTAAACTTTTTCTACACTATGTTGTCTGATTCACTCTAGCCATATCATTTAATGGAGCATGTATTTTCTCCCAAAAACCTTCCCCTTATTCCACTATTCTCATTATTTGTTGGAATGTAACATCCAAGTATTGTCAATCTGTGCAGCCCCACTTCTATACATACCTACAATAAAAGAACCAGTTCATACTTTCTGGCATGTCTACTAGCTCAATAGCTAATTTACTGATTATTAAATCAATATTGAACTGATTATTATTAAATCATTAACTGATTATTAAACCGTGCCTTTACTTCCCAGCAGGTATTCCTCAACACTATAAAGCCAAAGGCCCAGCCCAAGAACAATGTCATAGAACAATCCCATTGAAGTTTCTGCTCATTGGTTCTTATCCTCAGGTGCTAAGTAGAATAAATCGACCCCCTCTGTTTTGTGAAATCCCTTCATCTTCATATGTGATATCCCTTCATCTTCATATCTTATCCTATCCTATCATATCTTTCTCTCCACTGATTAGCATTTTGTTAGGTAGGGCCCAATGCTCAAGTCTACAAGATCCTTTTGAACCTTGAGCCTAGTTTCTGAGATATTACCCTGAAAAATACCATCTGAAAATGATATCCCTTGTCTTCTATTCACTCATCTAAATCATTTATAAAGATGTTGAAGACATCCTGGGGGGTAGAATTAGAACCATGAAAGTACAGCATTTCCTGATCCAATTCATATAACTATTCAGTGGATAATTTTAGTGAATACTACCAAGGGTTCGGAAATACTCAGAAGGACGATCAGAACTGTATTCTTCCAATCTTTCCCATAAAACTTTCTGGCACAGTGTCCAAAATGCTTTTGATGCAAAAAATCAGGTTCAAAAGCCAACGGGAATGGATCCAGGTAATCTGTATCTTCCAAAAATGTATAAAGATGGTCAGCCACCAACCTCTGAAAGGATATTTGTGATAGGATATTTGTTCTCCCTCCAGGTTAAGGGATGTCTTCTTTAGGAGAGGCTGACCCATTTTTTTCAAGGTTTAATGAGACATTAACTACTTCTTGGAACTCACCCTGTTTGTCTTCCTCTGCTAGTTGATAATCTAGATCAACAAGGATCTAAAGCAGAGGTCACCAACCTTTTGGACCTCAAGGACCACTAAATTCATAATTTTAAATCCCGTGGACCACTAATATGATCCACCTAATGGGTGGGCGTGGCTATGTCACGTGACTGGATGGGCATGGCCAGAACTATTCACCTCTCTGCAAGGGCTCCTTAGGGCCCCAACAGGAAGCAGTTGTTGGAGCTAAGCAGCCACCACAAGAAATAGTTGGCAAAACAGCTCAGTTCAAATTGGATCTAACCAAGAAGGAGGCTCAGTAGAAGCATCTTACTGAGGACCACGAGCATAGGTTTTTCCAAGCAGAGGGAAGACCTGCGGGAGTGCAAGGCCAGGTACAGGCACCTGGAGGCTCAGCAGGCTGAGATGGTCAGCCAGTTCCAGGCCATGATGCAGTCCCACTGGAACAAGGTCCTCTGGCTCTTCAGCACCAGTGGCACTTCCCTCCTTCACCCAAAGCCCCACACCAGGAGGCCGAAGCAGACCCCAAGTCGGAATTTAGCCCCCCTCCGACCCACACAAAAAGACCTCAAAGTGGGAGACTCTGTGCAGCAACAGAAACGTTCACTGCATATATCCATTCCAGGGACCATAGTTTGAGGATCCTTGATTTAGTGCAATATTAAAAATGGAAATAATTTTTCTGCGGACCACCAAAATTTTCTCACGGACCACCAGTTGGTGATCGCTGCAGTACATATCATTGGCCAGTGGTCCCCAACATTTCTGGCTCTCTGTGCTGTGGCAGCAGGGAGTGAGAGAGGGGATGGTTTTGTGCGTGCACCCACTGCTTGCACAAATGGAGCTGCAAGCTTGCACACTTACCGCTGCTTGCATGGTCCAGTTCCCAATGGTCTGCATTCTGGTACCGAGTTGTGGCCCAGGGGCTAGGGCCTCCTGTCATAGGCCAAAGAAAAGCAATCATCTTGTCCTATCCTAAGTCCTAAGAAACTGAAAATGATCTTCCAGAACATGATCAGTCAGACTTCTCCATAATCTCAAGATTCCCAAACTGCCAAAGATATAATAAGCCTTTAACTGTTGAGTGTTTAGGGTTTGCTTGTAAATTCTGATTTTAACAATTGAATGCCAAGTGATTATTTGGGGAGAATTTTCCTCAAGAGAATAAAGTGAGAAGTTTTAAAATGTTAACACAATGGTATAAAGGGATACTTAATTTCAACTGTCCTATTTCAGTTGCACAATAACTTTGAAAAGAAGGAATGTTGAATGTTGACATCATCCAGTAAGCTTTATTGCAGACTGGGGATTTGAAGCCAGGTCTTGCCGTGAAAGCTTAACAAACTATATTTTCTCCTGATGAACTTCCTTTTTAATCTCTCCTGCTTTCCTTGCATCCCCATTGCACCTCCTCCATTCTATCAGTAAATGCCAATTAAGATAGAACAGTGTTCTTCCACCTTGGGAACTTGAAGACGTGTGGATTCAACTTTCAGAATTCTTCAGCCAGAATTCTGGGCGGTGAAGTCCACACGTTTTCCAAGTTGCCAAGGTTTAGAAAAACTGGGACAGAGGAGATTGTATTATTTAGGGGAGAAAAGAAAGAGACAGAGATCAGAGCCGGTTTGTATGAAAGCACATATTATTCAAATGTTAAAAATTAAGGGGGAGGTATTTATTTAAAGTCGTCTGTCTCCTTGAATTTCCCCTCTTTTTTCTTGCCTTCCTTTCTGTTTGAGGACTGTTAAAAGAAAACATGTTGCGTAAAGCTACTCTGGCCCAGCCTACCATTTGCATGCATACTCCATGGTTAAGCACATTCTACAGCATGACACAAACAGGATCCACATATTGTGCTAAGCGTGTTTAGTCTTGGCTTAAGGCAATGGCAAACTGCAGTATTCTTTATGAATCTCTCCACCGTCTTAGCTTAAGGGATGCTCGTGGGGTTGCATTCAAGAAAGGGCCGTGAAAAGCAGCAACTGTGATTATCCATGCTGGGAAATGTTTCCTCAGTGCAATGGGAGCCATGTAGTGCTTTAATTGTTGTTGTGGACAGAGCGTACACTGCTTAGGGTAAGTGGTGGAAAAGTATGGTAGTTTATAAGCTGAATGAAAGAAGAACACAGCCATTCACTGTCTGCCATTGGAAACCTAAAGGGAGCAGGCAACAGGAATCACATTCCCTTGGGCATAAAATACTTTGATGATTACAGAATGTGTGGCTCCGTATAGAGTGAAACCCCAACTATCTTCTTTGTTTCTGTGTGCCTCTAAACTCTTCCAGATCTGCCTACTATCTGGGAGTGAATCCATGCCTCCCATTGTCACATTCCCTCTTCCACACACCCCAGAAGCTAGGAGTTTCCTCTAGGCTGGTTAGTGACAGAGAGGCTCGCATGCAGTTAGTTGGCATGCAATGCTCCTTTCTGCACTTTCGGATGCTGGTCTTCCTTATTGGTTGATGCCTGCGTCTGCAGCCAAGGCACGAGAGAGGAATGGTCTCCTGTGGAGTGGATGGCGGTTTTAGGAGATTTAATTGGCTGAAGCATCACTTCTTTTCCAGCTCCTTTCCCCAAATTGCTTGAGATGGGAGTGAAAAGCACATTGCTCTGCTGAAGGCTGTGGAAGGACTGCTTGGAGAACGACACCACACTCATGCCTTGCTGCACAGTGAGTAGATTCAAAGGCTCTCACTCTGCATGTTGTTCTGTGTCTGTGGATGATTTACTGACACACCAAATTAAACCTACAGCATCAGCAGACACTATTTAACTGTGTGGAAATGTCCCCGGTTGTTTCTGAGATTCAGTCATTCTTGTAATGGGTCGAGTGTGAACTGCTGCATTGGGCTCTGCCTCAGATTAACTCCTTCGGTATAAGGAGATCCTTTTTGTGCCAGAGGCTTTCTCTGCAAGATGTCTATTTTAAAATATTACCTCCCAGCCTTAGCCTTTTGCCTATAAAGAAAAAATACTTAGATCACCAGAGTTATAAAAAGAAAAGAGGAAGAGAAACCTTTGCTGATTAATGTGGTTTCATTTGGGGTTACTGATTTTGAAGTTGGGAGGGAGTTGTAGGTGGGTGTATTTCAGCTGAGGGTTGTACAGGAAGGGCTGGGTTTCCAGATGAGTAAAACTAGGGCATTTTAAAAGAGGAGGGAGGGAGGGAGGGAGAGTGAGAGAAAGAGAAATTTCACTTTGACCAGCCCGCAAGTGTCCTGAGCTTAAAGAGACATGATGCTGCATTGCACCGAAATTACTCCGCAACAGTTCTCCACGCTAGAAGTGATTTCCAAAAGTCCTGCTGCTTAAAGATAGGGTGGGTTCTCCTCCAAACGTTTCGGAAAGATGGCTGGGCAGCTCTCTCAGGCTGCAGGGACCTAGGAGTGAAAACTGCAGCTAAAACCTGAAAGGTCTTCCCACACTTTCAAAGTGCTGTTGAATGTTGCAAGCAAACTCATGCTCGTCTATAACTGGCAGACGGACGTGCCAGGATTTGGACCTAGCTTTTCATTAAAAATAAACCTTGCACTTGACAGATGCAGTATTGAGGAATGGATGGTAGGAGAAGCATCAGACTTGCCTAAGATATAGGAAATTGATGAAGGGGAAGTGTGTGCGGCGGCTTCAGTTGCTTCTTGCTCACTCTTGACACTGTGATGATGCATCAGAGTTATCCTTCACAGCCTTGTTTTTTGCCCGCTACTTGGCAGGGTTTTGATTTTCAGGTGGTTCTCTCTGTTGGAAGGATCTACTGAGTCTGCATTTCGTGATGGCTGTTGACCAACTGATGCCTGCAGCTCTCCCTGGGAGTTGGGCATACCCAGAGAAAAGGTGTCCTATTCCTAAGTCCCACAGCCAAACTTTAAAGTTTCCTTTTTGTCCCCAGCATCGTCCCAGCAAGACCCAACTCAAGTACATTGTTAAAAAAAAAAAAGTGTACTGTGTATTACGTCCCTTGCCTTGGAGACAGCCTGGATGGTCTAGTAATTGCCTGTTGTCATTGTTCTCCGTGGCACTATTTTGTTTGATTTTCATAGGCTTGGGGCCAAGCTGTCAAAAACAAGGAAGCAAGAATGACATGGTTTGCAGCAAGGTATGTTTTATGGGGAAAATCCAGAGCCTTGGAAACTGTAAGAGGAATTTCCCAGCCTCTCTTAACTCCTGAGTTAATTAAGGAGAAGTCTGTTTGAAGTGCTTTTTATCAGATGTCTCCCCATCTGGGTTGAATTGCTATTTACGGAATAATCTGTCAATTGACTTGGGCCTCAGCTTTGTCAGCCTCCTGTGGCCTCTACCAAGCAGACACTTTGATCCAAGAGCAAATGCATAGCTAGAAATCCCTCTGTAGCTTCATCCAATTGATGCGGCCAGGAAAACTTTGTACTACCACTGTAGTCAAGGCATGTAAAGAAGAATGATAAATTAACCTTTAGCTAGGAGAAGGCAAATTGGCCTCTCCCACTCAATCTAACAGAAGGGGCATGCTGCAGACCCCATTGTCAAAGAGTTTTGGCTCATGAGGAACAGGGAAAGAGCCTTTTGTACTGTGGCTCCCAGCTTTTTGGAACGTCTTGCCACCTGAGGTAAGCTCTGCGTCTGCCTCCACCCTTTTGGTCTTCCGGAAGGATTTTAAAACCTGCTTTGCCATTGATTTTGGGGTCCTGACGGTGATGCTCTGTGCTGTAGGTGGCTGTCGGATGGATAGGAAAATGGCACCACTGCAGTATCCTTGCCTTTTTTTTAATTTAGTGTTCTTAATATTAACAGTTGTTATTATAAACCATCCAGAGTTGCTTTGCAGAGTGAGATAGCCAGCATATAAATTAAAGGGGGAGGGGCAGATATGGCGGAAGTGGGGGCTCATATCGTGTTAGGGGGGTGCGCGCTCGATGTTTGCAGGCGGTTGCGCGCCCCGAGCCCCCAAACTTCTCCCGTTCCCCGGATGGTCAGGATCCTCAGGGCCCTGGCCTTCGGCTGATGTTATGCAACGCGCGGTCCGTGGCCAATAAGGCCCCCCTAATTCACGATCTTATTCAGGGGGGTGCCGCGGACCTTATGGGCATCACGGAGACCTGGTTGGGCCCAGAAGGGGGCGTGCCCCTTGTTCAGATGTGCCCACCGGGTTTCCGAGCATTTCATCAGCCGAGGGGCCAGGGTAGGGGTGGTAGGGTGGCGGTTGTGATTAGAGAGAGTCTAGAGCCGAGGGAGACCACTGTACCTCAGATTGCCGGGTGCGAATCCCTCTTTGTGAGATGGGGTCATAGATGTCAGATGGGCTTGCTGGTCGCGTACCTGGCTCCTTCCTACGTGACAGCTGCCCTGCCCGAGCTCCTGGAGTTGCTTGCTGGGGTGGCAGTTGAGACCCCCAGACTTTTAGTCATCGGAAGGATTTTAAAACCTGCTTTGCCATTGATTTTGGGGTCCTGACGGTGATGCTCTGTGCTGTAGGTGGCTGTCGGATGGATAGGAAAATGGCACCACTGCAGTATCCTTGCCTTTTTTTTAATTTAGTGTTCTTAATATTAACAGTTGTTATTATACACCCTCCAGAGTTGCTTTGCAGAGTGAGATAGCCAGCATATAAATTAAAGGGGAGGGGCAGATATGGCGGAAGTGGGGCTCATATCGTGTTAGGGGTGCGCCGATGTTTGCAGGCGGTTGCGCCCGAGCCCCCAAACTTCTCCGTTCCCGGATGGTCAGGATCCTCAGGGCCCTGGCCTTCGGCTGATGTTATGCAACGCGCGGTCCGTGGCCAATAAGGCCCCCCTAATTCACGATCTTATTCAGGGGGGTGCCGCGGACCTTATGGGCATCACGGAGACCTGGTTGGGCCCAGAAGGGGGCGTGCCCCTTGTTCAGATGTGCCCACCGGGTTTCCGAGCATTTCATCAGCCGAGGGGCCAGGGTAGGGGTGGTAGGGTGGCGGTTGTGATTAGAGAGAGTCTAGAGCCGAGGGAGACCACTGTACCTCAGATTGCCGGGTGCGAATCCCTCTTTGTGAGATGGGGTCATAGATGTCAGATGGGCTTGCTGGTCGCGTACCTGGCTCCTTGCTACGTGACAGCTGCCCTGCCCGAGCTCCTGGAGGTGCTTGCTGGGGTGGCAGTTGAGACCCCCAGACTTTTAGTCATGGGGGATTTTAACTTGCCATCTTCCGGCTCGTCATCGACAGTTGCTCGGGAGTTCATGGCTTCCATGACGGCCTTGGACCTGACTCAAGTAGTTGATGGCCCTACTCACATTGGGGGTGGCACTCTGGATCTGATTTTTATCTCTGGTCAGTGGTTGAGAGATCTGGATTTGAAGGAATTAGCTATTGAACCTTTGTCATGGTCAGATCACTCTCTTCTTCGCCTGGACTTTCTGACCGCCATTCAACACCGCAGGGAGACGGAGCCATTACGTTGGTTCCGTCCCAGGCGCCTGATGGACCCGGAGAGGTTCGGACGGAGCTTGGGCCACTTCCTGAAGGTCTGGCCCACGACACGGCTGAGGAACTGGTTGCGGCCTGGGAGCGGGCAGCGGCGGGGCCTTAGATCGTGTCGTGCCTTTGCGGCCTCTGACCCGGCGCGGGTCCCAAAGCGGCTCCTTGGTTCTCCGAGGAGCTGAGGGGATGAAGCGCCAGAGAAGACGCCTGGAGAGTTCTTGGAGGTCTAGCCGTTCCGAGGCTGATCGGACACTAGTGAAGTCCTATACCAGGACTTACCTAGTGGCATTGAGGATGCGAGGCGTTGCTACGCCTCCTCCCTCATTGCGTCGGCAGATAACCGCCCAGCCGCCCTGTTTCGGGTGACTCGTTCCCTCCTTCACCAGGGGGAGCGGGATGACCCGTTGCAGGGACGTGCTGAGGAGTTTAACGGTTATCTATACGATAAAATCGTTCAGCTTCGGGACGGTCTGGACCAAAATTGCAGTGACTCAGGGGAGGCGTCCGAGGGTGGTCTTGGTGATATTTTATGGGATGAGTTTGACCCTGTGGCTCCCGAGGACATGGACAGGTTGTTGGGTAGGTTGAATGCCACCACATGTTTACTGGACCCGTGCCCCTCCTGGTTGGTGCTGGCCACCCAGGAGGTGACACGAGGCTGGCTCCAGGCAATTACGAGTGCTTCCTTGGTGGAGGGAGTCTTCCCGGCCGCCTTGAAAGAGGCGGTGGTGAGACCCCTCCTCAAGAAGCCTGCCTTGGACCCGGCTGTTTTAAGCAACTATCGTCCGGTCTCCAACCTTCGCTTTACGGCGAAGGTTGTAGAGAGTATGGTGGTATATCAGTTTCCCTTACACCTGGATGAAACTGTCTATCTAGACCCGTTCCAGTCCGGTTACAGCACTGAGACGGCTTTGGTCGCGTTGGTGGATGATCTCTGGAGGGCCAGGGATAGGGGTTGTTCCTCTGCCCTGGTCCTATTAGACCTCTCAGCGGCTTTTGATACCATCGACCATGGTATCCTGCTGCGCCGGTTGGAGGGATTGGGAGTGGGAGGCACCGTTTATCGGTGGTTCTCCTCCTATCTCTCCGATCGGTCGCAGACGGTGTTGACGGGGGGGCAGAAGTCGGCTCCGAGGCACCTCACGTGGGGTGCCGCAGGGGTCGATTCTCTCGCCCCTTTTGTTCAACATCTATATGAAGCCGCTGGGTGAGATCATCAGTGGCTTCGGTGTGAGGTACCAGCTGTACGCTGATGACACCCAGCTGTACTTTTCCACACCGGGCCACCCCAATGAAGCTATCGAAGTGCTGTCCCGGTGTCTGGAAGCCGTACGGGTCTGGATGGGGAGAAACAGGCTCAGGCTCAATCCCTCCAAGACAGAGTGGCTGTGGATGCCGGCATCCCGGTACAGTCAGCTGCAGCCGCGGCTGACTGTTGGGGGCGAGTCATTGGCCCCAATGGAGAGGGTGCGCAACTTGGGCGTCCTCCTGGATGAACGGCTGTCCTTTGAAGATCATTTGGCGGCCGTCTCCAGGAGAGCTTTTTACCAGGTTCGCCTGGTGCGCCAGTTGCGCCCCTTTCTAGACCGGGATGCCCTATGCACGGTCACTCACGCCCTCGTGACGTCTCGCCTAGATTACTGCAATGCTCTCTACATGGGGCTCCCCTTGAAGGGCATCCGGAGACTGCAGTTAGTCCAGAATGCGGCTGCGCGGGTGATAGAAGGAGCCCCTCGTGGCTCCCGGGTGACACCTATCCTGCGCAGACTGCACTGGCTACCTGTGGCCTTCCGGGTGCGCTTCAAGGTGTTGGTGATCACCTTTAAAGCGCTCCATGGCATAGGGCCGGGCTATTTACGGGACCGCCTTCTGCTACCGAATACCTCTCACCGACCCGTGCGCTCTCACAGAGAGGGACTCCTCAGAGTGCCGTCAGCTAGGCAGTGTCATCTGGCGACACCCAGGGGAAGGGCCTTCTCTGCGGGGGCTCCCGCCCTCTGGAACGAGCTCCCCCCAGGACTTCGCCAACTCTCGGACCTTAGAACCTTCCGTCGTGAACTTAAAACACACTTATTCAGGTGCGCAGGACTGGATTAGATTTTTTAGCTTTTAAATTTTAAATTTTAAACTTTATACTGATTTTAATTGGTTTTATTATTTTTAGTTCAATTGGCCGGCTAAATATTTCATTTTAAAATTATTTTAAATTCATTGTCTATCTATGTATTTTAATATGGCTGTACACCGCCCTGAGTCCTTCGGGAGAAGGGCAGTCTAGAAATTTGATTAATAAATAAATAAATAAATAAATAAATGCAATTTTGGAGCAACTGACAACCACTGCTCTAATTTGAGGATCCGGATCTCATCCATTTTGTAAACAGTTTTAGGGATTGAAGAAAAATGAATTATTTCTGTCCTGATCTAAATGTGCTTTACCCAACACTGCGTGCACACACTAGAAATATTTATCTTATTATGAGAAACCACAGAATCCTTATGAAGTGGCCAATGTCATTAACTATGACTTTTGGAAACTACATGAGTGGAACTCCACCCATATAGCCATTTACCTGAATTGCTTCCCATGATTGGAGCATTTTAAAGGAATACCTGCAATTTAATTATCAGGTTGTGTGAACTAGGAAATGGAGAACATAAGTGTGTTCAAGGATAGTAGGGTATTCAGAAATGTTCATTCTATATCAGCCTAGAAGTGCACTTAGTAACTCTGGATCACTTCTCTTATGCTGGCTCAATGTAGCTCATAGTCAACTCTGTCACTGAAGATCAAGAATATTTCCTAACAACATAGAATACAAAATAATAGAGTTAGAAGGGATCTTGGTAGTCTTCTAGTCCAGTCCCTGCTCAAGCAGTAGACCCTTTACCATTTCAGACAAAGTAGCCATCTTCTTAAAAGCCTCCAGTGATGGAGCACCCTGAACTTCTGAAGGCAAGCCGTTCCACTTGTTAATAGTTCTCAGGAAGTTGTTAGGAAGTTTCTCCTTAATTCCAGGTTTCTTCTCTCCTTGATTAGTTTCTATCCATTGTTTCTTGTCTTACTTTCTGGTGCTTTGGAAAATAGGTGGACTCCCTTTTCTTTATGGCAGCCCTTCAAATATTGGAATGCTGCTGTCATGTCACCCGTAGTCCTTCTTTTCACTAGGTTGGTCATTCCCAATTCCTGCAACTGTTCTTCATATCTTTTAATCTCCAGGCCCTTAATCATTTTAGTTGTTCTTCTCCGCATTCTAACTAACCATATCTTTTTTATGCAGGGAAAGTCTGGCTGTAGCAGATTATGTATTGGTAACTTTTCGATTTAGATTATTAAAATATGTTCTATTTGAGTCTGCCCTTGTATTGCATTTGCACACAAGTCCTTTGTTGTAGTAATGACATTGCCAAGCGTCTATTGAACCAGGTTCAATATGTTGCTGTTGAAATGTAAGGATAGCTGACAGGTCAGCCTTGTTGTGACAGGGTCGATGGCTACAAATGACTGGAGAGGGACTGAAAACCACAGAGCACTATCTTATGGTTACCCTGACAGTGCCATGGCTCCAAAGGGCTCACGCGATGGCTCCTAGGGGGATGTGGAAAAAGGTTGAAACAGCTATTTCATGTTCAAGACATGCAGTTTCAAAGTTGTTGGAAATGTTCTGCATTTGAAACATGAACCTTTTCTAAATCATCAAAATAGTTCATTTTGAATGCAAAAGAAAATGTTTCAAACTGGAAATTCAGAATTCTTGGAATTAGAAATGTTTTATCTACAGCAGGGGTGTCAAACTTGATTTCGTTGAGGGCCACATCAGGGTTGTGTTTGACCTTGGGGGTTTGGGGGGGGCATGGCCAGTGTGGGCATGGCCAGCTTGATGTCACTTTTCGGCTGAGATGGGCTCCTGCAGCCCTCTGCTAGCAAAAATGGAGCTGGGGGGGGACATGCACAACCCCCCCCCCGGCTCCATTTTCAGCTGTGATGGCCTCCTGCATCCCTCTGCCAGTTAAAATGGAGTACGGGACATGCCCCCTGAGCTCCGTTTTCGCTGGCAGAGGCACCGCAAGCCGGTCCTTTGCTGGCCCTGATTTAAGCCCCCACCCGCACCCCCCGGGCTGGATCCTGCATGCGGGCCTTGAGTTTGACACCTCAGATCTACAGTAACATATTACACACACAGAGAGAGACATAAGATTGAGAATTTTAATTTTAAAATTTAAATTTAAAAGAGAATTTTAAACACAAGAATAAAATTAACAGAAACTAACAGAGCAAGAAAGAAAAAAGAAAAGAAAAAAGGAATGAAAAAGACTAAAACTGCAAAAAAAAGTAGCAGATAAAAAAAGGAAAGATGCAAAGAAGTGATTTCCAATCTTCTTTGCAGCATTTATAACTACAATTATATTTTAATCTCTCTCTTTAAAGTTACATTGTGACTCTCTTCTTTCTATAATCTACCCTGTCTAATCATCAAAATCATCAATCATTAACGTCATTTCTTTTTTATGTAAAAATACAATCACCAATTTCATTAAATAAATTTGACCACTTCTGTCATGTTCACCAACCATTCCTCGGTCACAGCTACTGTCAAATCTTTCCATTCAGTAGTAATCTCACTGCAGTTCATAACCTACAGTAACATGTTCACCTAATTCCTCCCCGTTTCAACACAATATATGTGGCTTTGGCTTTCTTTCTCTTCTCCTTTCGTTGTTCACTTTTTAAATCAAATATGTTTTGAATTGACTCAACCCACTGGGTTTTCTTTTGTTATTATTATTTCTAAGGCACTTTGAGATTTATAATGAGAAGTGTCACATAGATACAGTATATTGAGCAAATAGTTCAAGCAGTCTGACTGGTAAGTTACCAGTGACATATTTGTGAACAGCCCTATAATTCCAAACATCTCCTTCCTTATTAAAGCTGGTGTGAGATATATATATATGCTGGTTAAGCCCTGTCTGAATTCACCCATTGCTTCATGGAGAACTTGTTTCCCATGTCCTCCTGCGTGAAGAAAAGGACTTTCCTACTACACACCTTTTCCCATGGTGGGAACTGGGTAAACCAGTAAATGCCATGAGACACTGTGTGCCTTCCCCACCACTTCGTCTACGTTTCATTCAAAGGAAGGTAGATCTGCAGATATATAATCCGGGCACAGCCAGATTAGCACTTCCAATCTAAATGGTAGGATGAGAAGGAGTTTTACATGTGGTTCTACAGGCCAGGTTAAGCCTATAGGCTCCGTGCTCCCTTTTCATAAGCTAGAAGGTGTGGGTCCAGCAAGAAATTTTCAAGCCTTATAACCTTTTAAAAAAGAAACAGCCAAATCCTTCATCTGGATTAAGAATTATCCAGCTACAGTCAAGGTAGTCTTTGACTTACAACCAATATTTAGGTGACTGTTCAGAATTATGACAGACAACCCTCCCCACCCCATACACTCACCCACCCAAAAGCTTCCCGTGACCCAGCTCTGAAGTTACGAGGACCATGACTGGAATTAGCAGGCTCAATTAGTTACATAATTGACAGGTTCGGTTATGCTCATAAGCCCCACCCCATATGGTCATGTGACTGTATTTTTGGCATTTGAGAACTGGCCTGCATTTACGGCCATCTGCAGCATCCTGTGGCCACGTGACTTGGATTTTCAATATTTTTTTCTAAAAACCACCATTTTATTTATTTATTTATTTATTTATTTTGTCACAACAATATATGTAGGTATCATGCAAAAAGATTATATAGTATATAAACACATATATGAATAAATATATGAGTAACATATATGTATATAGGAAGAAGAAAAGAAAAACAATAGGACAGGAACGGTAGGCACGTTTGTTTGTTTGTTTGTTAGTTTCGGTTTCCAGGAAAAAACATCCCCCAACGAACTATGGTTTCACTTAAAAAACTGTGGCATTTTCTTAACTGCTGCATAAGTTTAATAACCCCAACATTCACTTAACTGCTGCAAAAAAGTTGTGAAATCAAGTCTGATGTACACAATGACCTGCTTTATGATTGTCACAACTTAAGTAATCAGTATTCTCAATCAATTACATAATTTCCAGGTTCAATGACAGTCATAAATTGAGGATTACCTATATAGAACAAGGTGATGAAGATCAGAATTAGTGGTGAAGGATAAAATGAATTATCTCTTCCTACTGGTGCCATTTCCCCTTCTTCAAATTCAGTTGTTTTTTTCCTTCTTTTTTGGTTTAGTCAGCTATTGGAGTTTCAGTGGTAGGATGCAAATTTTTTTACTACTGGTTCTGTGGGTTCTGTTTACTACTGGTTGGTGGGTGTGGCATGGCTTGATGGGCATGGCAGGGGAAGGATACTGTAAAGTCTCCATTCCCTCCCCACTCCAGGAGAAGGTTACTGAAAAATCCCCATTTCCTCCTGATCAGCTGGGACCGGGAGGCAGAGAATAGATGGGAACGGGGCCAGTCAGAGGTGGTATTTACCGGTTCTCCAAACTACTCAAAATTTCTGCTACTGGTTCTCCAGAACTGGTCAGAACCTGCGGAATACCACCTCTGTGGAGTTTGTCATGCATAACACACCACCACTGGTATCTTGCAGAATATGGAAGACAAACACTTGGATGATTTTACCCAATGAAACCATTTGCTCACATTCCCTACGGCCAGGATACTGTGCTGTTCTGATAGACAAAGAGCACATGCCAAAGACATCTGTTTTAGGAAAAAATACCTCTCTATCTACTGTAATAACTTCAGCTATACTGTATAGTGATAAGCATTATGATGGCTATGTAAATACTTCCAGATGAAGGGTTACATATGCATCAGCTGCTTGTATGGAAACACTCCCACAAAGCAGTTTCCAGTTCTAGATTAAGGCCCACCAAACTTTAATGAAAATGGAAGAATGTTTTTCCATCTTTCTGCAGTAAAGTAAGGAGTTTAGAATTTTATTGAGATTAGATTAGATTAATTAGATTAGGATTATAGTAAGGAATTATAAATTATAAAACGGAAGGTTTAGAATAAAAATGCATAGTTTAATCAAAAACAGTTTTGACTATAGAGCCAAATACCGTATATACTCGAATATAAGCCGATCCGAGTATAAGCCGAGGTCCCCAATTTTACCCCCAAAACTGGGGTAAACTGGGGACTCGAGTATAAGCCGAGGGTGGGAAATGAGGCACCTACCGGTTGGGGAAACCCTCCCTCCCTCAGCTGAGAAGGCTGGCGGCTCCCCCGCCCCGCCCTCTCACTGCACCGGCAGGGCTTCCCCGCGCCGTCCGGTAAAATGTGAAAAAAAGAAAAAAAAAAAAACTCGAGTATAAGCCGTATATACTCGAGTATAAGCCGAGGGGCTTAAAAAAAAAAAAAAAACTCGAGTATAAGCCGTATAGACCCGAGTATAAGCCGAGGGGACGTTTTTCAGCACAAAAAACGTGCTGAAAAACTCGGCTTATACTCGAGTATATACGGTAGTTCTGACTTCAAAGAAGTCACTATTCAGGATATTGTTTTTCCCCCACTCATTAACTATAGCACTGTGAGAAAAATGTATCCCTAAAACTGATAATTATGGTGACCAAGTCTTGTTCTGTCACTATTTTAATTTTGCAATTAGTTACACTGATCAGAGTAAAGCAGAAAAAAAATCACCCAATTTAATATGCATGTAAAGTGGACACTGATAGATGTGTAGTGAGTAACTATGAACACGTATTGAGAAACAGTCTGTGTCTACTTTTTTCTAGGCCTGCTGTAAGAACATATTAATAGGAAGATGAAGTAAGGCGCATTGGTGCTTACAGCATATGAGTGATAGAAAACACTAGCCTTCATTTTAGAATTGCAGGCAGGTCACTGATTTTCTGTCTTGACTTAATCATGCCATTAAAATTTGTGAAATAGGACTGTGCCACTTGGTCCACCATTCAAGCATCTCTGCTTTTAAGTTACACAGGACATAATTATGTGGTGATGTTGGGCCTACTAGGTAGATGAGACCATAAAATCAATTCCCCAGCAGACTAGAACCATATCTTATTGAGATAGGCCATAATAACAGAATCTTGCAAGTCTGATTGTGCTTTACGTCCCCTCCTTCTTGTATATTGAATAAGTGAGTAAGGTATTTGCCCAAATGCCTTCTAAATATTATGGGGCTTAAAGAATGTTTTAGATTCTTTGCCTAAGTAATAGTTCTGTGTATTCCTGTCAAGATCATCTTCCTGGCTCTCTAGAGGAAAATATATCATTTCCCACCAAGGAAGCACTAAATCCCTTGAGAAACTCCCTTAATAGGAAAGCTTGATTTTGTGGTTTATAATCCATGTGCCATTGCTCCATTTATGCCCATGTGGCAGCTACTCTTATTTGCCTAGCTGAACGAGCAAGTTTGGAAAATGACCACAAGTTTCACAAAACGCATTATCCTGCTAATGTGGAAGTGTAATTATTTCCAAAACACAAAGGAAAAATACGGTGACTTATATTTGCACTTCAAAAAGGACATCTACATGTATCTAAGTGTCCATTTTATAAACATTTGGGCAGGATGTCTACCATAACCTTTGTTCCAAGTTGTTGTTCTTTAAGGCTGTTCTTAAAATCTTAAGAACTTTATTATGCATGGCTGCTCTATGTAGTGAGGTACCGGAACTATTGTTTGGAGCAATTCTTTTTATAATGAAAGGCTTACAGTTAATGTAAGGGCTCTGCTTACCCAAGCAAACTCGTGACTTCCCTCACCTGAAAAAGGTATTGTTTTGACTAGGACATTGTGTTCAGTTTTATGATTGATGTTGTCCCCAGGCTCATACCTACATTACCTACAACATAGTTCTTGCAATATACAAATCTTCTACATGTGCTGCTTGCTGGGGCCAAGGAAGGGTCCAAGGTCATATAAACTTCTATGTCCAGGGAAGACATTTTCCTGGGCATAATTTCAATTGGCAAAGAAAAAAAAACAGAAAGTGATCCATCCCTCTTGATGAAATATTTAGGGATATGACATTTAACCCCCTCTCTCCAAAGGTCCGGCTGTGCAGCCTCATCATGCCAGGGGATGATTAAAGAATGCCAGGATATTTAATCCTAGCAGGGTCACATAAGGTGTGTGAAGGCCATCCTTGCTGCTCCGCTAAAGCAGTATAGGAATATTACTATGTCAGAAGTCTTTGGGAGTTGTTGAAATATCTTCACAAGGAAAAAAAGAATCTGTAAAGACTATAATTAAGGTTTGCCAGCAAATCTCTAGAATGACACAGTGTTTGACAGATTGGATGAAGTCAATCTAAATATCAATACCAAAGAAAGGAAATTCAGCAAATTCAGAAAGTGTCCAAATTATTTTCTTAATGTTACATGCTATCAAAATAATGTTTAGAATCACTCAACACATTTTAGAGTTCTACATAGAAAAAAGAAATGCAAGATGTTCATTTGGCCTTAGAAAAAGCTGAAGGACAAGTGATGTTATTGCTGATGTACTTTGGATAACTGAGAAAGCCAATAGTAAAAAGAGGTCAACTTAAGCTTCATTGATTATTGAAAGGCCTTTGATTGTGTTGGTCCTGTCAAGTTTTAGAATTTTAGAGAAATGGGGATCTCAGAATATCTCATTGTCCTGATGCAAAACCAGATCTGGATGGCACATGGCAAAACACATTGGTCCCAGTTCAGCAACGAAATGAGACAAAGCTGTATACTTTCTCTTCATTTATTCAACCTGTTAAGTTCGGGAAGTAACGAGGCTGGAGACCAGGGTAGTGACAACAGCTCTTTAATATAGGGAGAACCCAGCAACCTGGCTGGGGAAAAACATCCCTTTATATACTGTTTAACCGGCGGCTTCAACCAATCAGCAACGTGCTTGTTTCCCGCCAAAATATTTAAACATACATAACACTCCTCCCCTCCCAGAAAACACTTTACCACTATTTACATATTATTTACATGTTATTTTTCGACGTAGTCACGCAAATAACCTGGGCGTCTCCTGATTCTTTCGGACCTGCGCGGTTCAGTCCTGGGTGGTGTTTTGAGCTGGTCGGAGGGGCTGTTTTCTCCTCCCAGCTCTTTCTCTAGGCCATCGGGCCCTGGATTACTTGCAGACTCTTTTTCTTGGCCGTCCGGCCTTGGATTACTTTTAGAGTTTTCCCTGCTGTTTCCATCGGGAACCTGATGGCGTCGCTGGACCTCCGGGACCTCAGCTAAGTCTTGCGCCTCCCCCGGGTTATGGTCGGCTGTGGGTTCAAATAATGAATGGTCATGATCTGTCTCATTTAGCTCGGGTTGTTCAGCTATTCGTTTCCTTATCTGATCTATGTGGCGCCTCCATACTCGGTTGTCTTTTAACTCAACTAAGTATGATTTTGGACCGGTTGCTTTTATGATGTGCCCTGCTAGCCAACTTGGGCCGTCCCCATAGTTGCGGGCCCACACTTGGTCGCCTATGCCCATTTCTCTCGTTTTTTCCAGTTCCCCCTTGTAGCCCTCTGGTGTGTAATGGGGATTTAAGCGGTCGAGTGGGCACCGGAGCTTCCGTCCCATCAATAATTCGGCTGGGCTTCTGCCTGTAGCAGTGCTGGGGGTTCTATGCTGAATGGCCAGAAAGAAATCTATCTTTGTCTGCCAGTCACCTGGCTTGAGCCTGGACAATGCCTCCTTAGCGCCCGGACGGAACGCCTGCAAGGCCATTCGGCGCAGGGTGGAAAGGCGCAGAGAGGGCATGTCTGATGCCCTCATCTGCCAAGTATTCCTCAAACTGGGTTGCCGTGAATTGTGGGCTGTTGTCGGAAACTAGCGTGTCAGGCACCCCGTGGGTTGCGAATAGGTGGCGCAGGGCTGCGATTACGCCCTTGGCTGTCATGGATTTCATGAGTATGATCTCCAACCATTTAGAGAAAGCGTCGACAACCACTAGGAAGGTTTGGCCGTGGAAGGGGCCAGCAAAATCAATGTGGATTCTTGACCAGGGCCCTTGGGGTTTTTCCCATTCCCTGACTGGGGCCGTTGGGGGTAGAGGTCTGGACTCTTGGCAAGCCTGGCATTTCCCTACCCTCTCAGCAATCTCTGAGTCCATGAGTGGCCACCACACATAGCTTCTTGCTAGCCCCTTCATCCTTACGATCCCTGGGTGACCCTCGTGGAGGAGATCCAATACCCTTTCCCTCAATTTCTCCGGGATTACCACTCGATCGCCCCATAGCAGGCACCCCCCTTGAGCCGAGAGCTCCTCACGTTTTTTTACAAATTCCTTAAACCGTTCGCCCGGCGCAGCGGGCCACCCTCTTTGCACCCAACCGAGTACAGTCCTCAACACAATGTCCCGGTATGATGCCCGAGCCACTTCCTTAGATGTGACTGGGCCAGAGTCCAAAGAGTCAATTAGAAGGATGGGCGTCCCCGGAGTGGGGTCTTCGATCGCCCCTGGTAGTGGGCATCTGCTTAACGCGTCTGCATGCCCCACTTCTTTTCCCGGTCGATGCTGCAGCTTGTAAGAATAAGCGGCTAAGAAAATAGTCCATCGAGTCAATCGTGGCGAAAGTGCCACAGGCGTTGGGCGGTCGCCAGCCAGTATTCCTAACAGCGGTCTGTGGTCAGTCACAATTTCAAAGTCTCGCCCAAAAACATATTCGTGAAACTTTTTTACCCCTGACACAATTGCTAGCGCTTCCTTATCTAACTGGCTATAGTTCCTCTCTGTGGAGGACATCGTTCTGGAGTAGAAGGCTATGGGGGCTTCCGTGCCGTTTGGAAGTCTGTGGCTGAGCACAGCCCCCACCCCGTAAGGGGAGGCATCGCAAACCAGCAATAATGGCAATGAGCTATGATACTGGATGAGCAGGCTATCGCTCGAGAGCAGGTTTTTTACTGCTTCGAAAGCCCTACTTTCCGACTTTCCCCAAGACCAAACAGTATTTTTCCCTAGAAGCTTATGCAGCGGTTCAGCAACGGTCGCTTTGTTTTTTAAAAAAACCGCGTAAAAATTCACTAGCCCCAGGAATGCCTGTAGCTCTGTTTTGTTTTTGGGCGCTGGAGCCTTTCTGATTGCCTTGACCTTGCTCTCAGTGGGGTGAATTCCTTTCTTGTCTATTAGGTAGCCCAAGAATTCGACGGATTCTACCCCTATCTGGCATTTGTTCACTTTAACCTTTAGTCCGGCTGCCCGGAAAATGCCCAGAACCTTTCTCAGACGCTCCCCCAATTCCTCTACGTTTTCTGCTGATATCAATACATCTAGGAACTACCCCTGGGAGCCCTTGCAGAAGTCGTTCCATTAAGTTTTGGAACAGCCCCGGTGCCACACTCACCCCAAATTGTAATCGGGTACACTTGAATGCCCCCCTGTGAGTTACAATCGTTTGGGCTTCGGCTGTGTTGGCGTCTACGGGCAGTTGTTGGTAGGCTTGAGCCAAGTCTAACTTTGCAAAGACTTGCCCTTGCCCCAAAGAGTGCAGCAAGTGTTGCACCACGGGAACCGGGTAAGCGCTTTTCTGTAAGGCTTTGTTTAGCGTCGCCTTGTAGTCAGCGCAGATTCTAATTGACCCATCTGGTTTTACTGGGGTGACGATTGGCGTCTCCCACTTTGCGTGATCGACTGGCACCAAAATCCCCTGATTTATGAGCTTATCTAGCTCCTTGTCAATTTTAGGTTTAAGGGCAAAAGGGACTCTCCTTGCCTTTAACCTAATGGGAGCTACCTGGGGGTCTAAGTTGAAGGAAATAGGGGTCCCCTTGTACTTGCCCAGGCAGTCCTTGAAGACATCTTCGAACTCGTTCATGAGTATGTCTTTCAGGTTACAGTCACTTCTGTAGATGCCAGTCACTCCCATGCCCAGTGCACGAAACCAGTCTAGTCCCAACAAACTAGGCAGGGTCCCTTCGACGATCGTGATGGGCAGGGTCTTCTTGTGTGGTCCGTACTCGACTCGGACAGAGGTGGTCCCTCGAACAGGGATGCGATTCCCTTGGTAGTCGTGGACTCGTAGCCGTTGTGTTTGCAGGTGGCGCTTCGCGACTGATGGCAACGACTTTGCCAACGTGTCCCAGGACATGATGGTGATCGCTGACCCGGTGTCCACTTCGAGTCGGCACCGTACTCCTTCTATTTTGGGTTTGGTGAAGATCTTTTTCTCCACCCGGGTTGAGGCGCGGCCTATGACCACAGTCGTTTGGTTCGAATTCGCGCCCTTTTTGTTTGAGCCAATCGCGGGTCGCCTTGCCGATCCCGCGCTCTGATTGGCCGATTTGAATTTTCGGCGGGAAGGTTGGGGAGCTCGACAGACTTGAGCTAGGTGCCCTTTCTTCTCGCACCGCCGACATGTTGCGTCCTTGAACTTGCAGTGTTGGCGCTGGTGTTGACCTCCGCAACTTCCGCATTCGTCCCGGTCCTCTTTGCCGCGTTTCTCGGTTCGGCAGACCCCTTCCTCATCCTCACCGTCGGATTCGGTCTGGATCTCTTCTTGGTGCACCGGGGTTGACTTTGTGCTCGCCTTTGGTGTGAGAGGCTTTTGCAGGGTCTCCGCCGCTTGGGTGGACATTTCATGCGCTCGGGCTTCGTCCAGGGCGTTCGCCAGCGTCAGATTGCTTTTCGATAGCAGCCGCCTCCGCAAACACATGTCTCTGACCCCCCTGATGAGTTGCTCCAGCAGCACCTCATCCAGGTCTCGGTACCCACAGTCTTTGGAGGCTTTCCGCAGGGCGGCCATGTAGTCGCCGATGGATTCGCCCTCTAGCTGTCGGCGCTCTCCAAATTCAAAACGCCGCACGTATTTGGACGGCATTGGCGCGAAATGGTTTTTTAGCAGGGTTTGCAGAGTTTGCCATGATACCGATTGTACCGGCGTTGGCTCTGCCAGGGCTTCCGCGATGTCGATGACCTCGGGACCGCAGTGGCTCAAGAAGTATGCCCTTTTGCGGTTGTCTGGAACTCCTTGCAGTTCGTTGGCTTCTAGAAAGCTTTCGAAACGGGTCATGTACGTTCCCCATTTCTCTCTAGTTGGGTCAAACGGCGCGGGCGGAGTGTAACTGGCCATCTCCGCGTTCCTGCCCTGTGTTTGCTGGGTTCGGTTCTTCCGTGCTTCAGCTCGGTTCTGGTGCTCCTTAGCCTCGAAATCCCACCTTCGTCGCCAGTGTTAAGTTCGGGAAGTAACGAGGCTGGAGACCAGGGTAGTGACAACAGCTCTTTAATATAGGGAGAACCCAGCAACCTGGCTGGGGAAAAACATCCCTTTATATACTGTTTAACCGGCGGCTTCAACCAATCAGCAACGTGCTTGTTTCCCGCCAAAATATTTAAAGATACATAACACAACCTATATGCCCAGAATATCAAGAAACTGGAAAAGATTGCCTGGAGCTTCAAAATTGATTGGTGGATCCAGTAAAAAATGGCAGCTGTTTCCTCCCTCACTAGATCTTATTTTAACCTGGCAGAAAGTTTGCTTTCTTACCCTTGACACCGGTGTTTGGAGTCAAATGAGGTTCAGAGACAAAGACCTGGAGAGGGGCGGCTGCCAAGGTCAGTTCCTGCCAATGACCAGAGAGGAAAGGCAATGTAGCTTAAAGTTGTGCATTGCGTATGCTTCTGTGACATCCTGTTGGGGTATCATGTACTGTTGACTGATGCATTTTGGGAAGCCTTGCTAGCAACTATTATGCTTGGCAGCAATTTATCCACAGAGTATCTGCTGGCAGGCTGTGACATTTCTTCTTGCTTATTCTACAGAATGCACTGGTGACATGGCTGTCTTGAGAGTATATATAGCATCAAAACAATTTTGGCTTACATGAATTCTGAACTTGGAAAGAACACTATTGTTTTGTAGTAGTGGTAATTTTAAAATGACAAATTATAATTTATGCGATGTAATTATATCTGTCTATTTTTGGCTTAATATTCTGGACACAGTTGTGCCCTGGTGATTTGCATTCTTCACAAGTCAAAGCTTCGCTGGGGTTCTGGCCCCAAAATATGCCAAATAGTCAGCAAGCCTTCCAATTCAGCAAGAACCCTGCCATTTATTGTATTACAGCAACTCTTACTAAAGTGGCTTAAGCAAAACAAGAGTTTTCACTGCAACCAAAACCAAGTTATCATAAGTTTCAGAACAAGAATACAAAAATATATGTAGAGAACTTCTTAAACATATACATCTTATGTTTCTCATCCCCGATTCCTCCATATGTCAATTATGATGCTACCATGTTCTGTAAGACTGAAAATACAATGTCTTGTGGAAATATTGTGTAATTTCTCATAAAATTCCAGATTGAAATGGCTGTTATACTTTGAAATAACCACAATAAATTGTGCTAATTAATTGCTAGGGAGATCCAGATTATGTCGGTATGAATTAAAGTTATGGATTCATAAATTTGAGTCCAAGATGCATATATTGACCTTGAAAACTTCAGTTCATCCTTGAAGAACTTCTAATAATATGTACTTTTTTATTGTGACATAAGGGAGATTCATTAATTAAATTGGAAGCATTACTATAAACTGGATTTAATTTAATTTTAATTCAATTTAATGTAAATTCCACTAAATTAAATGTCACTTTTGTTCACTCATCTTTTTCTCCTAGACCTGCTTATCTTTTTATGTACCCATCCACATGTCATTCAAAGACCGAAGTGGGGTTTTTAGATTTGGACCACAAAAACCTGGCCATTTATTAGATGGCAGGAACTGCATGAGGAATATTCTATTTCTTTAGGGCTATCTAATGGCCATCAAGATTTTTATAGTGGAGATGCAGTAGCCTTACAATGTTTCGACTGTAAATATTTTAATAGTTGTAAACCTCTCACTTAATGAGAGTGAGAAGCCATTTATCTAATAAAACCAAACAACAAAATAAAATCAAGCTGGCAGCATGCTGGCTGATAACCGGTGACTAAATAATGCTGCCGACTGGAGGTTGAACTGCTATCTGCAAGAATGCTTGAGAATTTTGGAGTCTGGTTTCTTCTTTTCTATGCTATGACCTGTATAGCGGGGAGTGTCTTTTTATGTGGGAAATGATGGGTAGTTGGGATAGGAGAACATTATGAGAGCATCTTCCTGAAAAGATTTCCTGGGTTGGGAAACTTCTTAGCAACTTCCTATTTTATTTTAGATTTTTTTTATCCTACCTTTATTTTTTTTTATAGATAACTGAAGGCGGTGAACATACGGAATAACAGAATTGGAAGGAACCTTGTAGGTCTTCTAGTCCAATCCCGTGCTCAAGCAGGAGCCCCTATACTATTTCATATTGTCAAATCCTTCTTAAAAACCTTCAGTGTTGGAGCATCCACAGCTTCTGGGGCAAGTCATTCCACTGATTACCTAATATTAACATCTAATACTCCTTCCACCTCCTATTTTCCCCATTATAACAAGCCTGTGAGATGAGTTGGGATGAGTGAGAATGATAGACTGAAAGCCACTCATGCGGTTTTCATGCCTAAGTTTCATGCCTTATTCTTATTGGGACTAGAACTCAGACTCGCAGTTTCTGGCCTTTGGTGCCTTAACCACTAGACCAAACTGCATCTATAGCATCAGTACTGCATAGCATCTACCAGTCATCAGGGCAGTGTATAAGCTCAGGTATTACTATTTATTCATCAGCATCATCAACTCTGCAGTTTTGCCATAGTGCCTTCATGCCATCACAATGCATGATGCAGTCTCCAGTGATGCCACTATGGAGTGTATTTTTATTTCATTTTGTGCTTTGGGGAGAAATGTATTTTTCACACCAATTCCTGGCTGGTTAGTATAGTAGACTGCCGAAGCTGTAATAATTCTTATAGCAGTGTCATTGGCAAACCTCTCCCCGTGGTGTTCTACAATATTTATTATTTATTCAAAAAATTTGTGTAGTTGCTCATCTCACACAAAGTACGGGTTTGTTCCTATATTCAATCAGTGACAATGAAACAATAAGATTTCAGTGTGTTTTAGTTTTAAAAATAATGTGGAACATAAATAATATCAATACGAAGTATTTATAAGTACTAAGTGAAACTACAACTGTGCTTACAATCTTACTTCAGCTTTCCTTTGTTTTAGTGCCCTATGAAAACTGTAGATGCAAGGATTGGTCACAAATTTACTTTTTCATCACCAGTGTAACTGAGAACAGATACTAAATGAGGCAATCATTAAATGAGGACTCTGAATATTTTTTTTTTAAATAAAGCTTTGGCTAGAGATAGCCAAACATATTTTTACAGAATTCATCAAGTTGTTATCTTTTCATGAATCAGAATAAGCAGTATCATCAGAATTTCAGTGTAAATGATCCTGTGTTTTCAAAGATTTCAACATGATTTTGTTTCATTGACAGTAGCAGTTTCTAACATTTTTGTGCGTTTTCTCAATGGATATGAATGAACTATGGTGTAATGGTTCCAGGCATTCTAACTGAAAAATTAAGTACATCTGTATTTTCTATAACTGAAAAGACTTGGCTTTCATTCTAGCTGTGGCATTTATGGATGAAAAATATTTCTTCCTTACTTTAATTGCTTTTTTTTTTTTGCAACTGAAAAGACTTGGCTCTGATTTTATCTATGGCATTTATAGAGTGAACCTGCCTTATTTTTCTTATTCTTATTTGAACACAAGTTTGCATCATAATTACAGAATTTTATCAATCTTCCTGAGTGATGGGGTTCCGATTTTCATGTTGATAAGAGTATACATGTCTAAACAGTATACTTTTCTTACATGGATACACATAGAACGCAAGGGAGGGTTTTGGGTTTTTTTTAGTGAAACATGTAGAACTATGATAAGGTTTGAGATTACTATATGCAGACTGGAGAGGCTTAACACTTCCATAATCCATTCAGAGGTATCTGAAGGGGAAGGATATTCGTGTTATAAAGTCAAGATGGTAGATTTGACCATGTACTTGAAGAGACCTTTATTTGTTACATTATGTTTTTCCCCCACCTTAATGAATCTATTCAGTTAAGCACCCTACTACATATTCAATATAAATTCATCCTGAATAGATAGCAGATGAAGCTATATGGCCTTGGAATATGGCCAGCAATACTTCTTCATTACTCACATTTAACCATGTGAGTCCACCCTGTGATTGTAACTTGTGAATGGTGCTTTGGAATTTTAGTTTCTGTGGGAAAATCAATAAATTTTCTTTCCCAAGAAATCTAGGTCATGAACATAGCATATGTTGTTAAAATATATTATCTTCACACACACACACACACACACAGAAGCACACAGAACAGTTGGTTGACAATACAGAAACCAACCTAAAGAAAAATAAAATTTAGAGCAGATATTTTAGGTGCTTCGGTATAAGCTACAGGTATGGCATATGACAAAAGTATAAAAAAAGTCAAAAAGTTTTCTCTATATTAGGTGAATGTCCCCAACTAGAGTTGGACCTGGAAGATTGCCCAACATTCATATATGGCATTAACTTGAGTTATTGACAACTGCAGCAAAATTCAATTGCAATTGATCACCGTGTTTGTTTTTGGACAGCTATTGTTCTACTTTGTAATTAAATCAATATGATATAAATGCAGGACCTTTCATTACTTGGCAGTTCCTGGCAAGCAATGAAGGTTACTACAAAATCCTGTAATAGGTCTAAACAGTGGCTCAGATAATGCTTGTCCAACTCACTCAGTAATAACCTATTATTGTTTACAATTTTGTGAACCCAAGTATTGTAGTTTGTAATCCATGGTTTATGGCAAAATAAACAACTTTTATTCATGTGTTTGTTAGATTTCTTCATCTGGGAGATAAAGGTAGCTTATATGCACAACTTCTTCATTTTTATATTTGCAACAGTGAATCCCACAAGTAGGTTGGATGAATGAGGCATCACCAGTAAATTTACATGGCTGAAGATGGACCTGGATCTTCCTTACCAGAACTAACACCTTAATCATCAAGTCACATTGGCTCTCACTAAGAATTGCTTTGTAACTCAGCCTTCCAAAGTTTCTGAGATCATTTTTGGCATTTTTTTTCACCTTGTAGGAATGTGATTTATTAATTTAGAAGCTGCCCAACTCTAGATGACTTTTGGTCAGGGGTGAAATCCATCAGGTTCTGACAGGTTCTGGAGAACTGGTAGCGGCAATTTTGAGCAGTTCGGAGAACCGGCAGTGGACATTTTGAGTAGTTCAGAGAACCAGCAAATACCACCTCTGGCTGGCCCCAGAGTGGGGTGGGAATGGAGATTTTGCAATATCCTTCCCCCAGGAGTGGGGAGGGAATGGAGATTTTGCAATATCCTTCCCCCAGGAGTGGGGAGGGAATAGGGAGGGAATGAGATTTTGCAATATTCTTCCCCCAGGAGTGGGGAGGGAATGGGGATTTTGTAGTATCCTTCCTCTGCCACACCCACCAAGCCATGTCCACCAAGCCACGCCCATAGAACCAATAGTAAAAAAAATTGGATTTCACCACTGCTCTTGGTAGCTTCATCTTAAAGAGTAAGAAACTATAAAACTGAACAAAAATATCACACATATTTGGAAGGAGCAAATTCAGTACACCAGAGAAAATCAGACGAGGAAAAAGTAGGAGCAACAATCTTCTGGGAAGCAATTATGCCCTCAAAAGTTTTCCAATTTCCCTCTCATAGGTTGAATTGGGCTCCTGTAGAAATAGCAAAGTTATTTTGGGAAGTGGGATGGAGGAGAGATATAAGGATAGAAAGAGGGAGAATTTTGCACCCAGAGTCCCACATCTGTAGTGATTTTGCCACCAAAATACTGTGATTTTTCAGGGCTGGATTTATGTTTCAGCCTTTAGTTTCTCAAGCTATTGAGTTGTATCTATAGGGTTGAAGCTCAGCTTACATAAAATATATTTACTAGCATTTAAATTGCTTTAATTTGACTGGTCTGGGAAGGGATATTTTGAAATAACACTTATTAGAGAAGCAAACCATATCAAGAATTTATTTTTATAATAACTGGACCTAAAATATCTGACTGTTCCTAATAACAGGTCCAGAAAAAGCAGTCCAAGCTAAGCAAAAGTTAGTTAAAATATCCATTTTCTCAAAATTTCATTTCTTTTCCAAATGTTACCAGTCTGAATCCTTAATGAAAAATTTTTACAATAAAGATGCTACAAATAGGATTCATGTGTAACAAATTATACATTTCATTGTTTCAAGCATTGTAAGATATACAGTATGTTTAGTCCAGCAATTCTAAACATTTTGAAGATGTACATTCCAATATACAATCATGTCTATTTGAGCTGCAAAGCTACTTATATAACATAGAACCGAAGTATAAACCAACAAATTACAATACATATAGCAAAAAGATTTGACTGCCAGTGTTCCTGAGATAACCACAATTCGTCATGTTCATTGAGATACAGTTCCAATTCTTTTTTCTGTAGAAAAATCAGTGGCCAGGATCCAACACATTCATATGTGCATCAGTGGTGGGTTTCAAATTTTTTTACTACTAGTTCTGTGGGTGTGGCTTGGCGGGTGTGGCATGGCTTGGCGGGCATGGCAGAGGAAGGATACTGTAAAATTTCCATTTCCTCCCCACTCCAGGGGAAGGATATTGTAAAATCTCCATTCCCTCCCCACTCCAGGGGAAGATTACTGCAAAATCCCCATTTCCTCCTGATCAGCTGGGACTCGGGAGGCAGAGAATAGATGGGGGTGGGGCCAGTCAGAGGTGGTATTTACCGGTTCTCCAAACGTACTCAAAATTTCTGCTACCGGTTCTCCAGAACTGGTCAGAACCTCCTGAAACCTACCTCTGATGTGCATGTGTACACAGATACAAACTAAGACATATTTGTAAATATATTTGAAAATATGCAGCATGTTAATAATGTTTGTAAACAAAAGAATTGAAAAATAGTGAGAAGCCAGCAAAAGGAAGATGTAGAAATCAGAAGATACTGATTTTTGTTTGCTTATTTTAATATTCATATCGGTATTTCATACAGGTTTGCCACCTGTACAAGTAACCCTATATAGGTTAGTATTAGTTGGTTAATAAACATTAACTGAGAAAAAGAAAACCAATTTCTAACTGTAGTAATATGACTCATGAAAAAAATGTAGGGTAGGAATTTGAATTCAAGCCATAATAATCCTTTCAGATTCATATTTGGACACTTTGCGCATGTAAAGAAATCTACTGCTCAAAGACTTCTAGTACATAAGAGGGAATTTTCTAAGGCCTGGCTACCGGAAAGCTACTATTTAGCCTTTCTCTATCAGAATACACCACCTACCTCCATCTTCCCATATTGTTATTCACGGAAATAAAAACAAAGCAGCCTGTCTACTCATTTTGATTTATTCTTATTTTGACTTCAGACACTGATGTGCCGTAAACTTCTGCTTTTAACTCTGGGTTAGCAAGATTGCATTGTTGCTGTTTAACACCTGTTTCAGCTTTCCTTCCCAAGAATGCAAGCACTTAATCATTACAAATGGAGTGTGAAATGGAAACATGTGGGAGAGAAAGGATTCAAATTCACATTTTATTCGGAGCATGACCAGGTAAACATGTTTCAGAGCTTTCTCTAACCAGGAGTTGGAAGTTCTGACTGTAGGACTCATTTTTTATTCCCCAGCTTAAAGCGGTAAAATATGCCAGGCGAAGATATGTGCTTGAGTTCAGAGCAATCAAATAGCCACTCAGTTATGGCTCTATGGCCCCTTAGTATATCATTTGCTCTTCTAAATTGCTTTCTATTGGGAAGGCAAAAAGCGAAATGAAATTGTCATGATGTAGGATTCCTAAGAAACCATAGGCTAGAGGCAGGGGAAAAAGTTGTACTTCTAACCCATCTTGGCTTGTGCTTACTTCTCCCGGTTCTGATTTCAAAGTCAAATTAGGTAAACAAAGACAGTTTCTATCTAAACAAAGTCGAAAAACAGTGAAAAAGATGATGCATCTTAGTATGCAACTGCTACGGTATAGTCTAATTTCTGTCTTAATTCTGTTATATTCATCCATAGTGCACTCCTAAACTAGCTCTACATTCATATTGCCTAGCAACTAGGTGGAATCAAGAAAATTAGTGTAAAAGTTTTTCTTTTTGGCACCCTATCTTCCTTCTGCAATAAGCTTATCCTGATTCTGAACCACTAGAGTTTTTATATTAGACTGTTTTAATATTATTACAGTGTTGGTTTAAATTGTTCATCCTATAATGTGGAATCTAAGAAATGTTGCCAAGTTTTGTATGCACTGCTTTTTCAGAGATATTCTGCTAATAAAGAGCTGCTTAGCTAAAATGGAGGTCACCAGAGGCTAAGCAGTTGGGACTTTATTAATTCTGTTTACTGGCAAAAGTGTCTACAGAATTTTACACTGGTCATTTTAGTTATCAAGAGACCAGCAACCTGATCCTTTTTCTCCTATTAGTCATGCATTCCAAAAATAACCTAACTGCTATCTTCCAAGAAACTTTATATATTCCACTGTCTTTCTAATGTTACAGATTTGGATCTGTACTAGTACAGAACCAATGACAACAAAAGAAAATATACACCTTGAATACCCAGCAGAGAGGAAACTAATAAGAATGTAACACCTGAAATCAGGATAAGTAGTAGAATTTGGATGGTGGTGCTGGCATCCAACCTCCTGGGGTAGGAATGACTCTTCCTGACAGCCCCAGAAAGTATTGCATATGTAGAGTTTTAAATTATGTAGAAATAATTTAAAACTCAGTGAACCAGTGAATGTCTATATTCATTTCCTTTTTCGGTGCCCTACAATTTTGCTCCCCATCTCTGCCAGCAGCAACCTAAGTTTCTAAGAAAAGACAGCTAGTAATTATAGCCACAAAGTTATGCCTGTAACTCCTGATGAAGTGAGTAAGAGTTGTTTTCTTAGAGCCATGGTGGCACAGTGGTTAGAATACAGTATTTGCAGGCTAGCTCTGCCCATAGCCTGGAGTTTGATTCCATCCTTCCACAGTTGATAAAATGAGGACCCAAATTGTTGGGGGCAATATGCTGACATTTGTAAACTGCTCCAAGAGTGCTGCAAAGCACTATGGAGCAGTATGTAAGTCTAAGTGCTATTGCTATTTCAGATTAAAAGTGGAGAGATATGTGAAGTAACTGGGGGGAAGGGGAACCGTATGGCCGTCTCACAGTATTCTTGTTGAACTACATTTTCCAGCAGCCCTTCCCATTGTTCCTGCTAGCTCAATCTGCTGGGATTACATTGGATTATATTGTCACATTCAGCCTCATTGAACAATTCAGGTTTTTAATGATTACCTAAAACCTAGAAAATTAGGAGTTACTTGAATTTCATAGAATATATCAAAGTGTCACAACAGCAAAACAATGTCTGGGAGCCTTCATTCACCTTCTATCACCAATGTAAAAAACTGCTAATGGGTACTCTCAAGAACGTCACAATGGGCAGGTTAAAACTAGCTACAGGAAACCTCCTGGAGATACCATAATGTAGAGCAAAACCAGCATTTTGAATTGTACATAGATGTGAAAGCACTGTCAGGGCATGAACCTACAGCACTGTGTCATGTGCTCATGTCACTGTATACACAAATAATTAGGCTGCAACATTCTGGACTAATTGAAGCTTTAGGGTAATTTTCAAAAGTTCCATGTAGCCTTATTTGTGCTTTACCTCCTTTCCCTCTTGTACAGCCACCTGAGCCTTTTTATATTAACTTGCTTCCCAAGGATTAAGGAATATTTCAGGCATCTTTGCTTATGAAAGAGTTATTAGGTTTTACCTTCAGAATCATCTCCTCGATTCTCTACAGGAACGTGGTCTTTCAAGGGCAGTGCCACCCCATCAAGAAACACAACTGGAGGCACCAGGACCTTGCAATGGACATTATTGGTATTAGTAATAGTAATATTATTTGTAGCAATGACTTTATTCGGCCATAGGCCAAAACCATTTATTGCACAAAACAAAAAATAATATCCCTTTCCTTCCTCTATGAGCAAGCTGTAAAACCTAGGTGGGTACAATTATTATTATTACTATTTATTAAATTTATTTGCTGTCCATTTCCCCAATAAGGGGCCTAGTGTAACATTTCTCGTCCTTAGGATTTTCTATACTGTAATTAACATCAGTTGCGATGCTTCTATTTCTTCACAGAAACTGTGATAGGATGGCATGAATATTAATAATGGCAGTGAGGAAAATACTTAAACTGATCCTGGAAGAAAAGGAAAAGTTGCTTTGCATAAGAATAAAAAGTATGGAACATGTAATAATGTAGGAGAAATCAACTGATTATTTATTTAAAAGACAAGGGAAGTTATAATGTATATGAATAATTAACAAATAATGATTAGAAGTATTGTCAGCTGTTCTTTATATATTTATAATACTCTCTCTGCATCTATATTTGGGCCTGAGGCTGTACCGGATTACAAAGTAAGGGACAGTTAGTTTTCTCAAGGTCAGCATATGTACTACTCAGTTTTACATCTCACATGACAGTTTTATTTGCAGTAATTCTATGTCTAGAAATTTTAAAAAATGGTGTGATAAATTGAAATTACCATGTGTATCTGGTGCTTTTAAGTTGGAAAGAAAATGGAAATTAGGCAGAACAAAATCCATTTATACTGCCAAATGTAAACAGATCTTTTACATTTGGAATGTAATATGATACAAAATATTAATTTTAGTGCCATATGTGAGCCTAGTCTCTAAATAATATCCATTGCAAATGAAAAAATATCCTAGTTGAAATCTTTTATTCTATTAACCTGTAGGCAGAATTTACAGGCAAGCTGGTTTTATACACTTTAATACCACATTTACTTTCCAAAACACAGATATATTGATTTTTCCAGTTTTATAAGATCAGCTGCAATGTTTTGCACTTTTTTAAAATTCTGTGTGGCTAAGCTTGACAGAATTTATTGAATACTACAGTAACTAATAGAGTACTTAATCTGATGCAACTTTTTTTATTTTAATATTAAAATTTTCCTAAGATCTTAGAAAAGGACTGGTTTGTGTAATTCTCCAGAGAAAACTCTTCTCTTTTGGGATGCTGAAAATTGTTTGTGACTTTTTCTCTTTGTTCCTTTAATTACTTGAGAGACCTATGGCAACTTTGCAATTAGGAAACCAATATAATTGTGCCACTGTCTGTTTTCTGAACTGTAAAATAACCTCTTAGCTACCTAGGACAGGATTTCATTTCACTTGTGCCATCAGAAGAGACACAACTTCTGACACCTTTTACAGAGTTCACTTCGCTGAATGATGCCTTTAAGCATTTTAGCCAATAGCTTCATCCGAAAGCATTTAAAGGTAGAAACACAAGATTCGTATTTCATTCAGGGCTGAATTACGCATGGATGGGTGGGCTAGAGATGAGAAGCTGTTGTACTCATCACCTGCTTTATTGAATAAATGACTGTTCTTTTCAGTCGTGCAAATGAGAATAAATTATTTTAGTTATCGGAGAGTATCCTTTTATTGTTTAATCAATATAAGTTTGATTGCAGAGGTCTCATTGTGTCAGTTACCATGAGACAAGTTAAGTAAGTTTAAGTTTGATTTAGCATTACAGTATCTCATCCATTTATGCAGTCTTAGATGGCTTGTTCGCTTTTTCATGCGAGTGTGTTAACTCAGTACAGAGGGGGAAAATTACAGCAATATATTCCATTAATTTATAGGTCTCTTTAATTTTCCATTAATTTTTGTACGTAAAATTAAAAATTTAATTTTTAAGGAGTCAACAAAACAATAGTAGATTGTGCAGGAGACTTCTATATAAGATTAGTACATAGGTATAGAATGTAAGATTCTTTTTCTAAAAGTTAGTATTTTATGTAAAGCAATTTAAAATCAAAAAGAATAATTTAAACCATATTTTATATATGAACATTTGTAAACCTGATGATTAACTCCTTTTTACGGATAATTTCCAGTGCTTTTAATGCATTTGAATCTGAAATGCAATCAGATTAATTTTCATTTAAGAAAATTCTTCAGAAAAAGTAATTCTTAAATTTACTGCCTGATACCCTTTTGTTTTTGGTCAAGGGTCCACAGGGGGTAAAAAAAAGTCAAGATGGCAGCTGAAAGGTATATAAAATGGGCAAAGCTTTTATAGAATAGAATAGAATTTTTTATTGGCCAAGTGTGATTGGACAGACAAGGAATTTGTCTTGGTGCATATGCTCTCAGTGTACATAAAAGAAAGGATACATTCATCAAGGTACAACATTTACAACACAATTATGGTGTCACTCTGGCTGTCTTCTTGACATTTTAATATCCCTGACAGACACCCATCTTGCTCTGATGGGTCTAAGCAAAATGATTTCTCTTCTTTTATTGGATTAATAACATATTTCACTTTCAGTTGTTTAGTTCAATTACTAGTTATTCTGTATGCATTTCCCTGCGATCACAATGGGGTTACAGGGGATCCGTGAAGGCTTGAAGAAATGTTACGATTTAAATTTGAATGAAGTCTTGGTGGTCCTTGGCCATGGTCCATAGCAACAAAAGGTATTTAAAGGGGTTCTACGGTAAAGGACAGTTTGAAAATCACTGGATTTGCCCTCTCTGTTGGCAACTTCATTTGTTAATCATGGATAAATATGCAGTTGGCAGTCAACATTTCCAATTTCTTTCTCATCCTCACGTTTTAATGTTCAGTAGTAAGAACACCATAGCGCATGAGCTTTTCTCTCAAGCAGGAAGTCCTGTACTGTACCATTTCAGGCAAATGGTTATCCAATCTCTTCTTAAAAACTTCCAGTGTTGGAGAACCACAACTTATGGAGGCAAGTCATTCCATTGTTAATTGTTTTAACTACAGCTCTACTAGAAATTGGTATTGCAATGGCTTACTTAGATACAACACTCTCCTTAAGTAGTTTTCTTGCAGTGAAAAGAAGGCTCCTGCATATTTCATGTGATTAAAATGAAAGAAGCCAGTCCTTTTTCCTCTATAATCGCCAAGAGAAGGGAGCAGTGATGTTGGGATGATGATGCAAGTTGAACTGGGATTTTCTGTTTTTTTTGTGGTTGTTTGGACTTTTGTCTTATACCTTATACTAAGCCTATTTTAAAGCAGAGGTAGTAATTGCCTACTTCAAAACAACAAAAAATGTGTCACATATAACTGTTCAGTGTTAGGAGACCCATGAAGGGATTTGAGGGTTCATGCAATACTGGGGGACCAGGTTCATAGTTTCCCAAGATGAATTTATTTCGAGCACAAAAAATCTAGCTGATTTTGTATTCCTTTCTCCTCAGATTTCAAAATGCTAACCACCTTGATTTTCTTGCTAATTACATAAGTAGCATACAACTTCTAGCAGCCTCCACGAAAGAAACTGATGTTGCAACTTGAAAGCATCATGCAACACATAGGCTCACCTCTGCATTCCAAAATCCCTGCGAAGTTGTAAAGGCAATTATGGAACAGAAAAAAAAAATCATAACCGATCTTGCAAGTGCAGACTTACCTACTGCTTACCCTGCATTTGCAATGCTATACTGTAAGCTGATATTTCCAAATAAGCTTTTCTCAGGGTACGCGCAGGATAGATGTAGATGATGACAGTAGGTTAGATTATCCTGTCCCTTTTCCCCTCGGTATTGGAGAAGGGAGGTCTGTTTTCCTTCTGTGTGTTTCCCCACTATTTCTTTCACCTTGTATTTTTTCTTTCCAGAAAAAAATCGACGAGAAAGAAATCTGAATAACTAACTACACAATGCATGTTTTCCCCCTCCGGTAATTGTCGGAATTCTGCCTAGAAGGCTCCCTAAGAAGAGGCTAAATTCCAAACATTATCGGAGAAATACCCCTGATAAAGCACTCTTGAGCTTTCCAATGGCACTTCCTTCGCCCACAATTCACGAACGCGCGTGGGGCATTCCGCCTGCACGGCCTTTCGGTGCCTCTCGAAAGACGCTGGAAAGCCAGCGTTGCCGAGAGAGACATCCGCCTGGTTCCTGGCCAGAATCTTCTGTTTCTATAGACATTTCCATTCAGATGTTATTCTTAACCGGGACCAGCTTTTCGACCTTGTTTGCCCGGTAGAGGGTAGCAAGTCTTTTACTTGCTCGATTCTGCTGTTTTCTATTCTGCGGGCTTTTAAGCCCTGGAAGCAGAACAGAGGGAGGCTCTGAGGAAGGGCAGCCCAGCCGAAAGCTCCTTTTCCTCTCCCCCCACCACCTCGCTGGCTGTAGGAAACCGCTTTCCCAACTGAGGAAAGACATTTAAAAAAAAACACCCTTGATTCTTGTTTATGTTCCTTTTAGACACCGAATGACTAACGTTTATATTGCTTTCGGCTAAGTTTATATTCCTTTCGGCTTCTTTCACAGTTAACGCGATTACAGCCGCCTCGGCTTTAAAAAAAAAAAAAAAAGATCCATTCCAGAACATAATGATCCCGGCCGGATTTTATTTACCACTTCTCTCTCTTTCTCTTTCTCTCAAACATACACACACACATACATAACACACACGGGCGCGCGCGGTCTTCCTGACGTGGTTGGCTTTAAGTCTTGTGGCATTTCCTGCTCCCGAGACTCCTCGGAACAGCTGCTCTGCTTTTCCGACTGACAAAGCTGGTCTCCCCAATCTGTTGCTCCCTGAAGTAGAGCTCCCAGGCCAGACGAGGAGCTCCGGACCTCGCCTTTGGCGGGCGGGAGGCGGAGAGAGAAGATAGAGAGAAAGAAAGAAAGAAAGAAAGAAAGAAAAGCCCGGGCTGCTGTTGCGCGTGCTGAGTTGCAGCTTACCTCCCCCGCCCGTCCAGCGCAGCAGCGCGTGGTAGCGGGGGGTGGGTAGCTGAGAAAGTGAGTGACAATTTGCAGGGTGGGAAGTCCGAAGCGAGGGCTTCTCTCTCCGTAGCGGCGGCTGAGCGGGCAAGCTAGGAAGTCGCCAGCCCGAGAAAAACGGGCGCCGTCGTTCGACCGACCGACCAACCAACCAACTAACCATGAGTGGCTCTACGAGGAGATGCTGCTGGCCGACAAATTTGGGACTATGGTGAGGCGCCGCGGAGCAGAAGGGAGCGGGTGTTTTGGTCGCCGGCAGGAATTGGGACGCGGGGGATCCTGGGCTGCCTCTGCCTGCGCGCCGAGGAGGTAAGGAGCAGCAGCAGCAGCAGCAAAGGGCGCCTTTTTTTCTTTCCCCTTTTTGTTTGCAAGAGCACAGCTGCTGGGTGCCTGCGCGGGTCTTGCGATGTGCCAATAAAGGATTCCATTTCTTCGGGCTTCCTTCGCGGGTGTAAAACAAAAAAACCGAAACAAACGCCCAAAACCAAGTCTTGTTCCCAGTCTCGCTTTTGGGAAAAGAGGAAGCCGGTGGGAAAGAAAACGTCGAGCTTCGTGAGAAAACGAAGTGCGTAGGATACCGTAACAATAGCAACCTTAATTAAGCTCCAGGGTCTCAAACGGATATTTAATATTGCATAAGGATTAGGGCTTTTTTTTTTTTTTTTTTTTGAAAAAGCCGTTTCTCCCAGCCACGAAAATACTAACGCTGTTCCTCATTAGCGAAAATGGAGGAAAGGGGAGAATCGGGAAGGTTCAGTTTGGTTCCGAGATGGGGATGTTACCTGCCCGGGAATTGGAGCACGGAGAGAGAGGTTGATGAGGAGGTGGGGGGGAAGCGCGATTCACAAAAAAATTCACTCGGTGCAACCCTCATCGTAATAAAGGCCAGACCTGCACTTTGCTGCAGCCAACACGTGTTCGGTTTTCAGTGGATTAAAACCAGGCCCATAGTACTTTCTGGAATAAAACAAGGCCACAATTTTAAAATACTCGTTTTAAAAAAAATCCTACTGCACGCATCCCATCCTAATAATTGCTACCTCTGTCCGAAAGTAATGGCTTTGAGATTGTTAAAAAGCATATTGATAATGGAAACAACAGTGAGTTTCCTTACAGAATTAAGAGTTTGTAATATAGTCCAAGTGCTTAAATTCGTAAGGCCTTCAGTAAAAAAGGGTTAACAATAAAAATTTCCCATTTGGGGTTTTTTTGTGTGTGTGAAAATAAACATGGCATAATGTATTTTTTTTTTCATAATTGCATGGTTCCTTGCCTTTTGTTTTATACAGTGTGTCCTAACAATTTTAGTTTTCTTGTATCAATGGCACATAATATTAAAGAAATCATTAAGGCTTGCTTATGACTTTTGCATTAAACAGCAAACATGCAATATATCCTCTAGATCATTTTGATGAAATTAGATGATCTTACAGGTTATTTTAAAATGCAGATATTTTTTCTTTGATTTGAATGCCACAGCACATTAAAAATAAATCTTCCTTGTGGACTAAAATATACTTGAAAATAAATCAGAGGGTCTTGGAATGCAATCATTAGAAAATAGGAAATATGTGTTTTAGATCTGAGGGCCAATATAATTAATATTTTTGTACACAGCCTGGGCTAGACCTGGATGGCCTTACTGTTTTTATTACATTTTAGGTTTTATTAGTAGGACTGATGGCATATCAGGAGAAGTTAGTTTTTCACCTAGCAACTGAGCAATTAAGATTCCTAATGAAGTGAAAGGTAGATTTAGTCAGACCTAATTGTTCTTGGCAAGCAGAGCTATTCTGTAAAGCATGACATGAACAATCTGGTGGGTGATCTTCTATTCAGTCAGTTGTGGTGATACTGGCTGAGAGGGGCTCAAGGGGATGATGGATGGTCTATTTAAATTTAAGTTATACTTTCGTCTGATGTCTTGAGATGCTTCTACAATAGAGGGTAACAAAGAAAAATGAATGACAGATGGGCTATTCTGTTTGTTTATGATTAGTCCTTGGAAATACTTGATAATTTATAAGATGCTGTTCTTTTTGTGAATGGCAGTTTTGAGTCGTCCAAAACATTTGCTCTTTGCTTATAATTATGATGGCCCAGCATAAGCTCTACATACCACATTATATGATGTAATGCAGGATCCAATCTGGGTCGGTCACCGGGACCAGAGGTTTAGATTTCTGAGCTTTGCGAGGCTGATCCACTGAAGAAGACAAAATCTGAAAGCAATTGCGCCTTTTTTCTTACTTATATGTTTGAAGCCTCACCTCCACTTATAGTAACTGGAAGCACATAGCCACAGAGGGACAGAATGACAAAAGCAGCCTGGTGGCATTGCGACAGAAGACCTGCCTTTTTTCATGTGCATTGTGATAATGATATTGTGTGCACATACAAAACAGCTGGCTTTTGTACAACAAATGTACTGCTGCTTTTGTCGTTCTGATGAAAGCAACAACCTCCTGCAGAAGCCCACCAATGGCTCTTATAGGAGAAGGGACAATGTCTAAAATCTGGCATGCTGTTGACTGGCCAGCTTTCATAGTTCCCAAAACTATAATCAGTAATTTAATGATGGTTTATGAACTCATGAACACTATTAGATGATTTCTAGCTCAAGGAACTTTCAGTGATAGTCACATTGCTTTGTACTTAATCTATTTTTTTTCTCATGAAATCATCAAGGCTATTTTGAAGAAGATCAATTTCTCAGATGGGTTGAAAATGTCCTGGCCTATGACCCTTTGTCAAAATAATGCCATGATATGAAATCACCTACTAAACAGATTTTTAAAAGGAATTCAATTCATTGCTTGATTTATTGAAAAAACAAAACCAAATATTAAGTGAATGGCTGAGACTAATGAACTTTCAAAGGGAGAAAAGAACACTATTATTGTTGGATATAGTACTATAGTGAGTAAAATTGAATAATACCTAAGAAGAGGGTGGATGTGTATGAAAATAGCTCTCATGTTATTTTTCATTACTTTCATACTGTCACCTTTGATATATAGTAGATGCTTGGTCTTGGATTCTTACAGAAAAAATCAGAAGGGTAGGATATAAGGAGAGCCAGTTTGGTAGTAATTAAGGCATCAGATTAAAAACTGGGAGACACAAGTGTTCTAGTCCCGCTTTGGCACAAAGCAACTGGGTAACTTTGAGCCAGAAACTTTCTCTAAACCCTAGAAAGCAGGCAAATCACTTGCCAAAAATTCTTGTCCAGGCAGTCACAAGGAGTCAACTCTGAATTGAAGGCAACAACAACCAAAACAAGGACATAAGAGCAAAATCTTTAAAAATGGGATTTAAGCAGGAAATGTTACAATCTACTTTTTGTATTGTTTTCTGCAGAGTACAATACATGCTTAGATTTGGATTCCTATAGAATAAGTCAGAAGGGCAAGAGCAAAGGTGGTTTCAGAACTGCATGTAATTCATGCTGGATGTCTGATGTCATCAGGGCCAAATGGGTTGTAGTAGTACAATACGGCATCTGGGAATTTAAATCAACCTTTAATCACTCTGATAATTCAGTAGAATTAAAAAGCATGGCAACTTCAGCAAAGAAAACAAAAAATAGCAGTAACTGAGAGGTTTAAGAACTAGAAAGACAAAATTCTACTATTGTAGAATAGACTTTCATAGCCTGCCTTTGAGAACCTTTGTTTCCTGTAGTTGGTGATTTGCTATTAATTTTAAAATGTGACCACATACACATAGAGAATAAAAACTTCATTTTTCATATTTGGATGTTGCTTATTATTTTGCAAACTTTGTGTTGGCCTGATAAAGATATTCCTAATATAACATCTGGAATATTTCTTATGACTATTATGGTACTCTTGGCTTTGGTCTGATAGAAAGCTGAATTTAACAGCTCAACAGGAGGCTTTTTCCTTGGAAATAAATAATTTTCTGTCATTTGAATCTGAGGCTTCTGTTCTTGATAGATGTATCTTCTGTACTTGTTTCTCCCTTTGCCTCTGGTTTTCTTTATTTTGGCCAAAACACTATCTAAAATAATATAAAATACAAAAACAGTGTAGTTTCTTTCAACTTCTGTTGTCTACTGAGGAGTTTTGTGTGTTTCTGGAGGTAGTTCTGAATAACTACTTTAAAAATGTTGTAATGAGTGTTTTTCTTTTTTCCTCTCAGAAGACAGAGTTTCAATGCAGCTTAAAACCATCACTCTTGGCATAACTTAACTTGAATGTTTGTGGTTTCCCCCCCACACATTTCTTCTTCAGACTATGTCCAAATACAGTCTCCACCACTTCAACATCAGCCATTTTTGTCTCCAACTGTTTAAAAAAAGATGCTTAGAGTTCCTCTAAGAGAGATGAGTGGAGATATTATATATATGTGTGTGTGTGTGTATACTTATTTAAAAAGTCATATGGTTTAAATGACCTTTGTGTTAACCTAATAAAGGCTCTGCCTATTATATTTGGAATGTTTCTCAACAAGCCTTTATGCAATAGCAAATTATAGCAGCATTATTTATTAAACACTTGTATATCATCACAGTCAAAAAGGACTTTCAGTGACTCATATAAAAATACAATGTGAAATATATCCTACATAAAAATTAAAAATGAAACAACATTACAAAAATAGAGAATAAAAGATGACAAAAACGGCTCAAATCAGAGGAAGGCTCATTACCCAAATATAAATCACCTTTACTCAGGCTTGGAGAGCAACGCTATAGGGCAGTGTTGGTGAACCTTTTCAGCAAGTGCTGAAAGGGGAGCGTGTGCGGGGGGGGGAGCTCTGGAAACCAGAAGAGCAGTTCCCCGGTGCTCACGTGTGTGCTGGGGAGCGGAATTTCTGGTTTCCAGTATGTGCGTGCGTGTGTGCCGGTCACATGGTCTTCTGGCTTCTGGCACGCATGCATGTGTGAAGGCCAGCTGGCCGGCGCGCATGTGTGAGCTGGAAGCAAGAAGAGCAATGGGTGACGTCTGGCATGCCCGGAGATATGGCTCTGCCTGCCACTTCCGGCATGCGTGCCATAGGTTTGCCATCACGGCTATAGGGCAATAGGGGCTTGTGGAAAACCTACAAAGAGGGCCAGCCTAATTGAGGCTATTCCATAACATTGGTGCAACAAAAAAAGCACTACTTCCTTGTCTCGGTTTTCCGCTGGTATTAAAAAATCTCCAAGATGTCAAGCAAGACTAGGAGAAGCACATGTTCCCCCATCCAGGTCCTAACACAGGTCATCCAGGAGAGTGACTGAGGCCATCTCTATCCCAAAACTGGCTCTGGACCTAATTAAAAAAGGTCCATATGATCTGTTTCCTTTATAGAGCAGCAATATTGATCCACTGCCATCATTTCAGTAACCTTCCCCCAGCAAGGAAGGTTGGAGCTAGTTGGTAGTTGTCAAATGCTACTTCAGGGCTCCCCAACCCCTGGTTCCTGGACTGGCACTGGGCCGTGGCATGCCAGAAACCAGACTGTGCAAACACGCGAAGCCCCATCCGCAGCATACAGGCAGCACATGAAATCTCACCCCCTCCGGTCCGTGGAAAAACGTCACAGAACTGGTCCCTGGTGCCCCAAAGGTTGGGGGCCGCTTTGCTACTGGATCTGGGATGGCATCTTCAGGATGGAGTCCTGATAGAGAAACGATGCTCCAGTTAGCACTAGAGACTGTCCATAAGGAATCAAAGCTATAGCAAATTCTAATGACTTAATTGGCAAAATATGCTAACTAAGCACAGTAGCCAGGTGGCAAATACAAAATTGTTTTTTTCTCCTGCAGATAGTTCATTACCTTAGACAAAGCAACCTAAGTAAGCATGATTTGCCTTATCACCATAATGTCAGCCCAGACATGGGCATGTACCCATGCCTGGTTGGATTTATTTCTAGTTGTCTTCTATCTACCTACACCATATTAGTGAAGAACAGTATTGTGTCATCTTAGCAAAGCTGAATAATGCTTACAGTATTAATGTAGAGACGCTCATGGCCAACATGATTATCTTGATTATATCAGCAGTAGAGGTTCTAGGTGATTTTGGTTTAATTTTCATTTCTCTTTACCTTGTGATGCTTATCCGTTCTAATGTTCAGCACTGAATGTGTCTGCTTAGCCTATCTTTTCTCTTCTTAGAGTTACAGAATTGGCAGGTACCGAAGGTCATCAAGTACAATCCCTTGCACATTGCAGGATTTACAGTCTCCAATTCATGACTATTCAGCCTTTTGTTTGAAAATCACCAGTGAAAAAGGAAAAAAAAACACATTGTGGTAATCTGTTCCATAGATTCATAGTTCTTACTATCAAAAAATACATTACTAATAAATTTATTTTGGAGACATAGCTTAGAATTATTCAGACAGGATATATAAAATGATAGTTACTGTAAGTTACAGCTTTTTAGAAGCCTGTAGATATGAGTAGGTATGATCACTGACAACATAAGCCTAGATATCTGATGTGAAAATTTGTTGTTATCATTGCAAGGGGATGGATGGAATTTGAAATAAACCATCCATTTTGATCTGACCTAAATTTAATTGTGACTCTAGGCAAAGGGATAATACTACATCAGAATTAACACCATTGATTTGGAAGGACACAGCAAATGAATATCCCCTCTATTCTTGTGGTTAGTCCACTGATAGATTGTGTGCCATCTAATTAATGTCAACTAGCAACATAGATAGATTTTCTTCATGATGATCTATTCCCAAGCTTGTTCTTTAAGACTTTCAGGCATGCATCCATCACAGGGGTGGGTTCTACTTATCTTTACTACTAGTTCACAACGGGATTGTGCATGCTCGTTTGCTTTGCTTGTGCACACGCCAAGCTTGGGCATGCACAGAAGCATCTGCGTATGCACAGATCGTCTGTGATGACATCCAGGTGGATGGGCAGAGCCTCCCCTGGTTTTACTACCAGTTCACAAGAACCAGACCGAACCAGGGCAACCCATCACTGATCCATCACTATTTTAATTGAGTTGATTGTTGGTTGTTATCCTCTTCTGTTTACTATTACATTCCACCACCTTATGGATTTTTCCAGGGAGCTAAGTCTTTTTAAAACATGTCCAAAAGTGCAATCATTTGAGCTCAGTCATTTGTGCTTTGATTGGACTGGTTTGTTTTATGAGCCATTTGTTTTGTTTTATTGTCTATTTCTGGACAGGTTAGGAATTTTCTGTAATACCAAATTTCATAAGTGTCAACAATCATTCCATTCTTCTTCAAGATCCAGCTTTCACTACCATAGAGCAGTGATGGCTAACTTTTTATGGATGGAGTGCCCAAAGTGTGTGCGCTCAAACACCCAAAATGCAATGCACGTGCATGACTGCATTATTTTGATCTTTGCAGGTGCATATATATCACAACATGAATATTTTTCACGAGGCTTTTGTTACTATTATACCAAGTACTATTCTGCAAAATATTTCTGCTAGTTCTTTTACTATTGATTATCAGTCTTAAAAAGCAGACACTATCTACTACAGGTGTGTCAGACTCAAGCCCTGGGGACCGGATTCGGCCCACAGGGTGCTTAGATCTGCCTCACGGGGCTGCCCTGGAAACAGCGAAGGACCAACCCGCAGTGCCTCTGCCAGTGCAAACTGAACTCAGGAGGGCGGCCTCCCAAGCTCAATTTTCGCTGGCAGGGGGTTGCAGGAGGCTGTCGCAGCCGAAAAGAAGAACTCAGGAACCCGTTTTTGCTGACAGAGCGCTTGGGCTACCACAGGCGTCCCCGACACAAGTGATGTCAAGCTGGCCTTGCCCCCCCCCGCCCCCCCGAGGAGAAACACAGCCCTGAATGAAATCGAGTGACACCTCTGATCTACTATATCAGTATCTTCACTGTGGATTCTATGGCTATCCTTAGTTTGGTTTTCTTTACAGTTAATTCTAGCCCACTTTGCTCTTTGGCTGTACAATTGCAATTTTCAAATCATTTGCATTTTCAGCTATTGGAGTAGTGTCATCAGTTATTAAACAGGTCTTAACAAAATTCTTCCATTATTAAAAAAAAAAGATTAAAGAGAAGGTAAAAAAGGCATCTAGGTTTATTGCACTGCCAAATAGTAGTATGCATTGAAATTATGCATACCATAATGAGAGACTGTCAAAGAAATTAGATAGTCTTGAATTTCATGAAAAATTAGAGACATGGCAAAGTTTTTGGGGTTTCTTGGCTAGTCTACAGTATCTGGTTATGGAATGCATACATTTTTTAGAAGTTTAACCACTATATATAAGTTAACTAAAGGTCTCTGAGCTATTCATGTCAAAGTGGCAACAGCCTTGCAGATGCCTATAATCATAGGTCTTAAAATAGGGTTGCAGATGTTTTATAATGTGGACTCCCACACTTTTCCTTGGTAAAAAATTATAGTCACAGAAATTGATATAGTAATATTTACAAATCCAAATTTGTGCTGAAGTGATAGTAATTGCAAATCTATATCGTAGAATTACAAAGGTGGGAAGCAGTGGTGGGTTTCAAAAATTTTTACTACCGGTTCTGTGGGTGTGACTTGGTGGGGAAAGATACTATAAAATCTCCATTCCCACCCCACTCTAAGGGAAGGATACTGTAAAATCTCCATTCCCACCCCACTCCAGGGGAAGGATATGGCAAAATCCCCATTTCCTCCTGATCAGCTGGGACCTGGGAGGCAGAGAATAGATGGGGGCGGGGCCAGTCAGAATTTTTTATTACCGGTTCTCCGAACTACTCAACATTTCCACTACACGTTCTCCAGAAACTGGTCAGAACCTGCTGAAACCCACCTCTGGTGGGAGGGGCTATTTAGATCGAGTACAAGTCCTGCTAAGTACAAAATTTAAATTAAAGAATCCACAAACAGATGGTTGTCTAACTTCTTGAAAGTATCAGTGAAGAGGAGCATACCATCTCTCCAGCAAGTTGACTGTTGATGAAAGTAATCACTATTAATGTTGGGACTTTTTTCCTTAAACTTTCAGTTCAAAGCTGGTTTAATATAACTTTAATCCATTATTACATGCCCTGCATTTTGGAACAAGAAAGAGCAGTTCTTGATCCTCTTCTGTGTGACATTCTTTTAAGTATTTAAAGAGTGTAATTCTGTCTGTTTATTTTTCTTTTTTCTCATGACTAAACATATACAATTCCTTTAATATCTCTTTCTAGGACTAGGTTCTAATTTTCTGATTAATCCCAATGACCTTGAATCTTTTCCCAGTTTCTCCAAATGTTTAAGTGTGGTTCCCAGGACCCTAAAATTTCTTTTTCTTCCTTATCACACTACTGCCAAATATTTCTGCTAGTTCTTTTACTATTGATTATCAGTCTTAAAAAGCAGACACTATCTACTACAGGTGTGTCAGACTCAAGCCCTGGGGACCGGATTCGGCCCACAGGGTGCTTAGATCTGCCTCACGGGGCTGCCCTGGAAACAGCGAAGGACCAACCCGCAGTGCCTCTGCCAGTGCAAACTGAACTCAGGAGGGCGGCCTCCCAAGCTCAATTTTCGCTGGCAGGGGTTGCAGGAGGCTGTCGCAGCCGAAAGAAGAACTCAGGAACCCGTTTTTGCTGACAGAGCGCTTGGGCTACCACAGGCGTCCCCGACACAAGTGATGTCAAGCTGGCCTTGCCCCCCCCCCGCCCCCCCGAGGAGAAACACAGCCCTGAATGAAATCGAGTGACACCTCTGATCTACTATATCAGTATCTTCACTGTGGATTCTATGGCTATCCTTAGTTTGGTTTTCTTTACAGTTAATTCTAGCCCACTTTGCTCTTTGGCTGTACAATTGCAATTTTCAAATCATTTGCATTTTCAGCTATTGGAGTAGTGTCATCAGTTATTAAACAGGTCTTAACAAAATTCTTCCATTATTAAAAAAAAAAGATTAAAGAGAAGGTAAAAAAGGCATCTAGGTTTATTGCACTGCCAAATAGTAGTATGCATTGAAATTATGCATACCATAATGAGAGACTGTCAAAGAAATTAGATAGTCTTGAATTTCATGAAAAATTAGAGACATGGCAAAGTTTTTGGGGTTTCTTGGCTAGTCTACAGTATCTGGTTATGGGAATGCATACATTTTTTAGAAGTTTAACCACTATATATAAGTTAACTAAAGGTCTCTGAGCTATTCATGTCAAAGTGGCAACAGCCTTGCAGATGCCTATAATCATAGGTCTTAAAATAGGGTTGCAGATGTTTTATAATGTGGACTCCCACACTTTTCCTTGGTAAAAAATTATAGTCACAGAAATTGATATAGTAATATTTACAAATCCAAATTTGTGCTGAAGTGATAGTAATTGCAAATCTATATCGTAGAATTACAAAGGTGGGAAGCAGTGGTGGGTTTCAAAATTTTTTACTACCGGTTCTGTGGGTGTGACTTGGTGGGGAAAGATACTATAAAATCTCCATTCCCACCCCACTCTAAGGGAAGGATACTGTAAAATCTCCATTCCCACCCCACTCCAGGGGAAGGATATGGCAAAATCCCCATTTCCTCCTGATCAGCTGGGACCTGGGAGGCAGAGAATAGATGGGGGCGGGGCCAGTCAGAATTTTTTATTACCGGTTCTCCGAACTACTCAACATTTCCACTACACGTTCTCCAGAAACTGGTCAGAACCTGCTGAAACCCACCTCTGGTGGGAGGGGCTATTTAGATCGAGTACAAGTCCTGCTAAGTACAAAAATTTAAATTAAAGAATCCACAAACAGATGGTTGTCTAACTTCTTGAAAGTATCAGTGAAGAGGAGCATACCATCTCTCCAGCAAGTTGACTGTTGATGAAAGTAATCACTATTAATGTTGGGACTTTTTTCCTTAAACTTTCAGTTCAAAGCTGGTTTAATATAACTTTAATCCATTATTACATGCCCTGCATTTTGGAACAAGAAAGAGCAGTTCTTGATCCTCTTCTGTGTGACATTCTTTTAAGTATTTAAAGAGTGTAATTCTGTCTGTTTATTTTTCTTTTTTCTCATGACTAAACATATACAATTCCTTTAATATCTCTTTCTAGGACTAGGTTCTAATTTTCTGATTAATCCCAATGACCTTGAATCTTTTCCCAGTTTCTCCAAATGTTTAAGTGTGGTTCCCAGGACCCTAAAATTTCTTTTTCTTCCTTATCACACTACTGCCAAATATTCAATTTTTAATCAACTATTATTCCAAGATTTCAGCAGATGGCAGCACTTTGCTGATCATAGCTTGTAAGACAAGCAGGGCCAGACCAGATCAGTACTTTGATGGAAGACCACCAGGTCTGTAGACCAGGCTAGGATGTAAAAGAAAAATCATGGAAGAAGGCAGTGGCAAATCTGCATTACAGTGTTTCCAAGAAGATTGCATGGTTGGGTCCATGTGGTTACCAATTGTTGAACCACACCCTATTGTTTACCTGCACGTTGGGTTTCTGTTTCCTAAGCAAAGCACTTAAATTCGTCTCTGCTTAAATTTCATTCTTTTACTTTCAGTCATTTCTCTAACCTATTAAATTAATTCTGGGTTTTATTTTTTTTCTTCTCTTATATTTAGTATCTTTACTAATTTACACTTTACTAATATAGGCCATCAAATAAAATTTTAAAGTAAAATAATTTATTGACTCAAGATGAGTGTATGAATTGATGTAAAGAAGATTAACTTTATTCTGCAGTTTTCTTTTGTTGTATATGGACAATTAAATTCATCATAACATTTCACCTTTTTTGATCAAACAAATTATTTTCAGATGAATTGATTTAGAGACATTGAATGTATTGATGGACTGTTCTTTGTATTCTTTTATTGTTTCTCACTTTAAAAATAATAAGATGCCCAGAATCTTATTAATCAGGAAACTACCAAATTTAAATTAAGTCAAAGATGTATTTAATTTTCTGTACAGCAAACTCTTGCTTTAAGTAAAACAAAATTTCTGTGTTCCTTTCTTGCTGTCTTCTAGTTGTGTTGCATAAATACTATGAGTTCTTCTGGTCTCCTTTGAAATATTCTTGGAAACATGAATATTTGCATAGGCTTTGATCAGTTATGATCATTTACTTTTGTCCCTAGTTGTAAGGAAATAAAAATGACCAGAGTAAAGATGAAAAAAATACATACAAGTATTGTTGGAATTAGTGGAAATCTAATTCTCAAGGGGACATGAATCATCTTACTTAGTCTCCCCCACTGACTACAAAATGATTTTGTAGTTATGTGAAAGATGCCTTTTAGTTATTTACATCTCTTGAGACTAATAAAAAGCCCTCTAATGTTTTATTCATTTACAACCAGGTTATTGCTTCATTGATTGCTATAACAAAAGGGGCTTTGACTTTCTATGGAAGACAGGAATTTATATGTCTTATTGCAGTTATTATAGGAAAGAATGTATAGAAAGAATGTTTCGCCGTGAGCTGAAAACACATCTATTTATTCAAGCGGGACTGGCATAATAGTGTTATTAATTTTAAATTGGGTTTTTATTGTCTTAGGGTTTTTTAAATTTTTAAATTTTAATATTGGCCTTTTGTAATTTGCTTAGTTTTAAATCTTGGTTTTAAATTGTATGTATATCAACTTTTTATCTTTGGCTGTACACCGCCCTGAGTCCTTCGGGAGAAGGGCGGTATAAAAATTTAATTAATTAATAAATAAATAAATAAATAAATAAATAAATAAATAAATAATAAATAGATAGATAGATAGATAGATAGATAGATAGATAGATAGATAGATAGGTCTTATTGCCATTCCTGTCCTTTGGAATCATCTCTCTACAAAGATTCTTATGGCTTTTATCCTTATTGCTGTTTAGGAAACTATTGAAGACCTGTTCTCCTGTGCCTTAAGGCAGGGTGATTATGGAGCCCCTTTTATTCCTTTTGTTTGTTTTGAATATTTTGCTATTCTGCTCAGTTGTATTTTTATGATAGGTAGAAAGGTTGCTGATCGTAAGCCATCCAGAATCATTTGGCAATTTTGTGGCCTATATATTAAATAACAATATTAATATTAGATTGATGTCAATGAACTGCTTTTTCTTCTGAATGTAATGCTGGGACTTTTGATTGTGAGGAATTAAAACAGTTTGCACATTTCATTCAATAGATTTTCAAAGCTACTCAGTGCAAAAGCTTGTTATTCAGAGTAAGTGATGTGGGAGAAGTAAATCAACAAGATCTCTACAGAAGCGTTTCCCAGATTCCCTGACCTTGAGATCTTGTATGCTTACTTTGTTCATTTTTAATCACTAGGAAGGAAGTAGGATGAGACCCTTCGGAGAAGCATTTTAACATGTTATCAGATTTTCAGTAAATCACTGAGATGGAAAAAGCTGCTGTGTCAGATGCTAAAGCCTTAAAAGGATGATGTGATAGCACTCTTAGATTTAATACTGGACCAGCAGGTTCATTTTGATAAGCTGTTGGCACAAACATGGCACAGAATACATTGCTTGCTTATAAACTAATCCCTTTTTGATCTCTGGCAAGTTGATCTTAAATAAAACCGACATAACTGCTTCTGTTGCACACAATACATGATAACAAGAAAGGATGTCACTTGTCTTGTGCTAATGCTGAAACCTGTAAATATATTTGATAAATTTAATATAAAGGGTATCAGTGTACAGTAAATACTGCCCTATAAAAAGGGTTAGCATGGAGGACAGAAGTATAAATTTGGCAAAAATGTCTTCTGTGTATATTTCTATCCACTGTTGACTAGGAAATTCTCTGAAGTGGCTGCACCAAACCTTGGAGCATATGACGTTGTCAATGCTTCAAGGAGTTTTCCTTTGTTATCACAGGTATGCATATGTATCTCTTGGTTTTTCAGTCCAACCCAAGATTAATAAGGGATGCATCCAGACAGGCAGCCATTCAATAACTTCTCTCAGGTATTTGTAGAGTTGCCCTTGATGAATGAATGGTTGGTGTATCTCTTGAAGGCCTAATATTACTTACAAAAAGAATTGTGCAGATAGGAATTCCACAAGAGCACAGTCCTTATGCAATCACTTTCTACCTGATTCTGCCTGATGGATCTTTGTGGTCCTCCATGGTAGTATGAATGAAGCTGTTTACAAATCAGTAACATATACATAAAATCAGAAGCACTTAACAATTTAGAACCTTAGTTTTTCAGAGTTCTGGGTTATACAGAAACTTGTCAATGCTGCAGTGTAGCACTGCAAAGGAGAGAAGGAGAGGACAGTGAGAATGGTCTATTATTTTCTGTTTGAGCCATTTACTTAATGTCTTCTTGCACATCCAAATAGAAAACCTCTTTCAGATAAAGAAATCTTGGCAGATATCAGTGCTGAAATCTATCACTAAATCGTGATTTTTTTTCCTTAGGCTATGTGGCTTTTAATGGTGAAAAAATGTTTTGATATTATTATGTTTTTTGTCACAGGAGACAATAACGTGATTCACTCACAGCCCCAGCCTGCCTGTTCACGTAAATATGACATTGCAAAACTGCCCCATCTTTCTTTTGTGAGATCAGAAAAGATTGAGAAAACCCTTAAAAACTCAAGTCATGCTCTTGTGAACTGAATATGAATGAGTGTAATTACGTTTTTGTCAGCTGAGTGACAAATGAATCACTGACTGACTCTTGCTACAGTGAAACTGTAAACCAGATATATTTTTTTACATAGTCCTATCCATTTTGATTGCCTTTTTCCTCATTTCAACATCAAGTGTGCTGGGATTCCATTTGAGCAACAATTTTATGAGTTATTAAATAGTGGCATATTACTGTACCTGAGGCAGTCTGCCATCTGCGGCCAGTTTGAAATGCAGTCCAAAACTCATTTTGGAGGATTGAGAGCCAAATTCTAGAAGAGTTTTCTCAGCCTCCTCAAATGATATAAACGTGAAATGTCTAATTTATCTGTGTACCTGCTATATAAACTGCTCATGTAATTGTGATTCAAGCAATTCCAAAACAAAAATGGTTAAATTATGTTCATTTAAATTTATGGGAAAGCTTTGTATGCTCAAAACCTTGTAAAAAAAGATTGGCTTTAAAGCAGGGGTGAATATCCAGCAGGTTCTGACAGGTTCTGGAGAACCGGTAGTGAAAATTTTGAGCAGTTTGGAGAACCGGCAGCGGAAATTTTGAGTAGTTCGGAGAGCCAGCAAATACCACCTCTGGCTGGCCCGAGAGTGGGGTGGGAATGGAGATTTTTGCAGTATTCTTCCCCTTGAGGGGTTGGGAATGCTTCAGGCCTGTCACTTTGTTTCTTAACAGAGAGGAAACTGTGCTACGTGTGGCTGGCGCGCTCCGTAATGGCCGCCATCTCTGCAGAGCCGAGCTGCAGCTGGTAATCAAGTCACCATAGTCTCTGACTGACGAAAGAACTCCAAACAGCCCAGACACGGAGGTAGAAGGGCTCTCAGCTGAATGAAGCCCTCCCGATATTCTTCGCGGTCGGGGCACATGCCTGATGGCAGACACCACTCAATGCCACCGCTTCTCTCTAAAAAGGGGGCTGTTGGATCACTGCTGTAATTAAAGTCCAAATGGCTGCCTTTCTCGTACTATAAAAGCCTTAGTAACACTAAAGAAATCTCACATGATAGCAATCCAGAATCTGTCCTAACGAGCTCAGGACTGAGTTGAAACTGGGAGCATCTGCAGGGGTGTCTCTTTAGCTTGAACCCAGTTCATAGAGTCAGAAGACAGTGTGATACCCATGCCGTGCCTGGAGTCTCGAGTTCTCCAGCAGGCAAAGTGTAGAGCCAATGTTCTATCAACTCATTTAGCCCCAGGCCACAGTCCCCAATAACAGCTCCAAACAAGAGATACTAGTTCTTTAATATGAATTATTTCAATTAAGTAGTCTAAAAGGAGCTTTGAAAATAATTTAAAAACAGGTGAATTATTTCTTTTAAATTCATAGTTTTCTGAAAGTTAAATGAAATTAGTAGTGTTATGTTTGCAGAGAACCATGAAAGCAATCAGGAATGTTTAAAATAGAAGTAATGGAAATTCAACATTTATTTTTATGCAAACTTCTGACATTGCTCCAATCCTCATTTTGATAGTATGTTTGTTTTTGCTACTTCTGTTTTTAGTTTCCTGAAGATAAGGCATCATCATCATATATGTGGCTATAAAACACTGTGAACATCTCCATTTCTGGAGAGGAAAAGTGAGATAAAAATTCTTGAATAATTATGATAATTTGGGTAACCAAAACCAATATTCATATATAATAAAAATAGAATATTGGTACTATTAGTCCATGTTGTTTGTTTTATTTGTCAAATCAAAATTACAAATTTGAATAAAAAAAATAAGAAAATCAAAATGTGACAGGGTTGATAGCCATGCCAGTGCATTTACATATGCCCTTAAGGACCTTTTAATTATGGACCGAGAGCCACAGAAGATAAATTAGAATTAAAACTGTGAAAGTTAATGGCTGAGGCAACTGAATCATATTGATAGTCCAGACTTTGATAACTGTACAAAAATTGAATTTTTTACAATTGAGTTTAGAGCAGTTTACATTAAGTTTAAAGGGGTTATTTGCACGTTACATTACCATAAAAGCTAAAAAGAAGTCATTTACAGGTAAAGTGTTACTTCGTACAATTTTGTATTCTTCTTCTTCTTGTTGTACCATATCCATCATCGGACGTTGGCGATCATGTTGGCAATCCTATTTTTGTCAACAGCCACATTAAAAAGTGCTGCTGAATTTTGTCCAAACCAGTCCCTTAGGTTTTGAAGCCATGATGTTCTTAAATAAGGTAAAGGTTCCCCTCGCACATACGTGCTAGTCGTTGCCAACTCTAGGGTGCTCATCTCCGTTTCAAAGCCGACGAGCCAGCGCTGTCCGAAGACGTCTCCGTGGTCATGTGGCCAGCATGACTCAACACCAAAGGTGCATGAAACGCTGTTACCTTCCCACCAAAGGTGGTCCCTATTTTTTCTACTTGCATTTTTACGTGCTTTCAAAACTGCTAGGTTGGCAGAAGCTGGGACAAATAATGGGAGCTCACCCCGTTACACAGCAGCACTAGGGATTCGAACCGCTGAGCTGCTGACCTTTTGATCGACAAGCTCAATGTCCTAGCCCCTGAGCCACCGCATCCCTCATGATGTTCTTATTTGTATACAATTTTGTATACAATACCTAAATCTGATCACAAGCATCACGGTTCTAAACTTTCCAAATCAAGAGTTTCAAGCTTGGTAGCATTATGGACAGAAGAATACAAGAATTTTCTCATAAAGTACTTTCAAATTCGCTTGATTGTATTAATGTCCAGTATGCAATAATTTTATCAGTGTAAAATTTGATATTCTGTAACGTAAGTGGAATTTAATAAAATACCACAATTAGAATGGTTGAATCCAGGATTCCTTTTAGTTGGTCTTGCTATTCCATTCTCTCCTCCCTCCTATTAAAATTCTTCTACTTCTTCCCACTCAATAGAGCTGCTTGAGATACTGATGCTTCCTTTCATACATGGATAATACTATTATGAATATATGTTCAACAGCACTTTCCTGCACATCAGAAATAGAGGGAATATTATGTGGGTGTCTTTCACTTGCACTCTTGCCGCTAGTTCTTTCTTTATCGTCCTTTTTATTCCCTCTTTGATACATTTCACAGTTGAGGTTGAAAAGATCTAAGTAAATATATTTATGTGCCGCCTTTGGTTATTGGAACCAATCATTTAATAGATTTTTATGCTTCATCATGAGAATAATGTCAGTTATACGTCTCCAATAATTTAAAGGAGTGTCAAGGATACTCGGCAAAAGTAAGCAATTGTTATTAATTTCCAAATCAATAAACTTATACTTTAAAACAGTGGTGAAATCCAAATTTTATTACTACCGGTTCTGTGGGCATGGCTTGAAGGGCGTGGCTTGTTGGGCGTAGCAGGGGAAAGATACTGCAAAATCTCCATTTCTACCCCACTCCAGGGGAAGGATGCTGCAAAATCTCCATTTTAACTGGCTGAGTCAAAGACACCACTTCCACTCCGGGTTTGTCCTTCGGGAGATAGGGCGGTATATAAATTTGATTAAATAAATAAAATAAATAAATTTGTGAATAGAAGGAGGAGGGTGACATTATACAGCGCAACCAGGCCTGAGGCAGCAGAGCAAATTGGTGCCAATATAGAGCCGTTAGGAGATTGCCGATGTGGTGGACATTTGTTGGCCTTATCGTGGGCACAAAGTGAGGAGCTGTTATAGGGCTCAGTTCTCGGCCCTCCAGCACAGCAAGCATCCTCGGAGGGCAGCGTGAAGGGCCCAGGGCCTGAGCCCACTTAGCCTCCGAGGTGAAGAGGAATATAATTAACCAGTAGCCATAGTGCGGCTGTTTTGGGCAGCCAGGCTTAAAGAATAAATTTGGCTCAATGCGACCGATTTTAGCCTGCAAGCAGAACGGCAGCAGGGTGGCCAGAGAGTGACAGTTTAGGGTGCTGGGCCCTTATAAATTTGGATCACCAAGGCCGTTTCGGCCTGTGGAACAGAGAGGTGGCTGGGTGACCAGAGAGACATTCAAGGTCCTGGGCCCCTTATAATATTGGTGGAATTGTGAACTACGGGCATCAGAAATTTTTCTATATCATTTGAGGCCTCATTTAGCGACCAGATGGAGTTGGGTGAGGGTCTCTCGGAGGGTTTCAGGGCATGGCTCAAAGGGCCGTTACCACAAGAGAAGAAGTGATAGTACGGAGGCTGCAGCAAAACTCAAGGCCAAGGCCCTATCTCTCAAGCACCCATCTTAAGGCTCAGGAGAAGGCGGAGAAACGCCTACAGCTTGCCTCAGAAAAGCAAGTGGAAAAGAGCCTTAAAGCTGCTGAGAAGCGCAAACATGTCAATACTCCGGAGTCTTCTCAGTCTGTGGATACGGCCCTGGCGGACAGGCCCTTACCAGAACTGGGGCCTTCAACCAGTTTTCAGCAGGCTAGAGCCTTGTCACCACCTCCTTCAGGGGAAGACCCTGGCAGAAAAATGAAGCCTATATCAACCCCAACCACTTCAGTAGTCCCACAAGTGGATTGGCAGGCAGTTAACCGGGCAGCAGATATGCCAGCAATGGTGCAACAATGGATTTCAGAGGCTGTTCAGCACGGCTTCGAAGCCGGAAAACGGCTCAACAAGCAATCGATACATAGGGCTGAAGTGGCACAGGTTAGGTGCCACACAGTCCCAGAACCTGCAGGACACACAAGGGTCTAGACTGGACTCTTGATTCCTCAATATTGCCCTCAGACACTGATCAATCCTTATCCACGTGTGAGGACCAATGAGAACAGGAATTATCGGAGGAAGAAGGTCTACTGCCGGACCAACCCATCTTCAAAGGGTTGTTTAGATCACATCTTTTTAAACCCTTGCTCATGAAGGCAAAGACCTCTACCAAGTAAGGGGCCACTTCCCAACAGGTAGGTACAAGATCAGAGCAGCGGACCTGCTTTTTTCTGAGCCAGCCACCGAGACTATCCCGGCTCCCCAGTAGTTTTTAGACATAATTCAGAACCAGTGGGAATCTCTTTGGACATACCCTAATATGTCTTCCTATGAGAGGAGATTTTACAATACTATGCCAGATCTTGCAGAACTCCTTCAGGTTCCGGATGTAGATGAACCTGTATTGGTGTTGGCATCATCCTCCGCCATGTTGGCTGAGCCAGAGGAGGTGATGAAGCCTGATTGTAAGTTAGAGCAGGCTCTCAGAAAGGCACACCAGGCAGCTGTCTGGGGAATCAAAGCTGCCATGGCAGCATCCTTCTTTACCAGGGCATCACTATTGTGGCTTAAGCAAATGCAGAAGTAGGTGCCGGTGAGCGATTGTAGGGCACATCAGGATTTCAACAAGGTAGTCGCGGTTGTAGAATATACAGCGGATGCTACCCTGACTTCCACTAAATTCGGAGCGAGAGCCATTGCATCCACAGTCACAGCCAGAAGGCTCCTCTGGCTCAGAAATTGGCAGGCAGACACCAAGAAGACGTGGCGCCTGGTGTCTGTTCCCTTTAAGGGTTCTAAGTTGTTTGGGGTGGCTTTAGATCCCCTATTGGCAGAACCTAAGGACAGGAGGAATGTGCTACCGGCCCTGTCACAGAGAGGAGACACTTGGTCCTCAATGCCCTTTTGGAGGTCTTATTTTCATCTCTATGGGGGATCAGGATTTAATAGGTACCAAAGGGGCTTTGCTCAAGGTCAGGGAGGCCAATCAGGACAGTTCTACCAGTAGGGGCGGGGTTTGTGGACAGGAACAGGCCGTGGCCCCAGTCTACGCAGCCTTTTCATGGAGGGAACAACCATTCCTTTCGCAGACCCTGTTGACTACAGGGACAGGGCTCCCATTGGTGGCCGTCTAGGCCTCTTTGCGGACCAGTGGGAGAGAATGACCACTGATGCTGGGTGAGGGAGACCATAATATCCAGTCTCTCCCTGGAATTTCTCGCATCTTCCCTGAGGTTCTTTCTCCGTTGTCCCAGATCACAGGACACAGCCAAAAGAAAACGCATGGACACCACCATTCAGCATTTGTGGAGATTGGAGCGGTGGATTCTGTCCCGATAACAACATGGGAATGGGTATTATTCAATGTTGTTCGTCATCCAGAAGGCCTTGGGGGGGACTGCGACCGATTCTCAACCTAAAAGGCCTGAACAGGTGTTTGAGGTATCGGAGGTTCAAGATGTACTCCCTCCGGTCCATCCTAGAGAATGTCCGGAGGGGAGACTTCTTGACTTCCATCAACCTTACAGAAGCGTATCTGCACATCCCAATCCATTGGGATCACAGGTGGTACCTGAGGTTTTACTACTACGGCAGACACCTCCAATACTGAGCTCTCCTGTATGGCCTAGCATCCGCTCACAGTATTTTTACAAAGATCCTGGCAGTGTTGGAGGCCTCCCTCAGAGCCAGAACAATCTGTCTCCAGGCCTACCTGGACAACATTCTGGTTCAGTCAACATCTTCCGTGCAGGCAGGGAAGGATTTGAGGACAACAATACGCTGTCTGCAGGCACATGGCTTCTCCATAAATATGGGAAAGAGCCATTTGAGTTCAATGAATTGCCTATTACATCTGGGGGGGCGATTGTAGACACACTCAACTATCAGGTATTCCTGTCACCGGAGAGGCTGCAGAGCATCAAAGAACTGATAGGGCAGATTCGCTTGGCCAGGACAGTTTCATTAGTGAAGCTGTCAACCCGGTTAGGCAAGATCTTTTGCATAGGTGTCGTCCCTTGAGCAAGACTTCATGCCAGGCCTCTGCAGTGGTTCTTGCTACCATTCCAGAGGTTGGCCTGAGCCATGTCACATGCCAAAGTCAGGGTTCCGGGGATGGTTCTAGCGTCTCTTCGCTGGTGGATGTTACTTCATGGACTAGGAACGTATAACAGTAACAACGGACGCCAGTTTAGCAGGTTGGGGGGCCCATTGTCTGAATCAGGTGACCCAGGGGGCTTCGTCAAAGTCAGAGTCATGACAGATTATCAGTTGGCTGGAACGGAGAGCGCCTGATTGGTGCTCAAGAAATTCAAATATTGTCTAGTGAACTGCCATGTCCTTATCATGACCAACAACATAGCGGTCAAGGACCATGTAAACAGGCAGGGGGGAACGTGATCCAAGACACTCACGAAGGAGACAAGGCTCCTCTGTCACTCGGCAGAGTGCAATTTGAGACCCATCAAGGTGGAGCATATTGCAGGGCTGAATAATATATGGGCGGATTGGCTGAGCAGGGCCCCCATAGACCACTCAGAGTGGCGCCTTCATCCAGCATTGTTTAAAGAGATAATGAGTCAGTTCGGTTGGCCGATCATCAACCTCTTCACGTCATCAATGAGCAGCCAGCTACCCTGCTTTTTCTCCCAGTTCCCGGCGGAGGGAGTCAACGCCAGGGTGTAATGTTCCCGGTTCAGACCGGATCGCCTGATCCGGTAGCGATGGCAGTGGGTGGTTAGGAGAACTGGTAGCAAAAATCCACCCCCCCCCATGCCCAGCTGAGCTGCGTGATCATCAGAGGCTTTTTTCTTTTACTTTTAAAAGCATTTTTTCTTCAGCTGAAAAAATGCTTTTAAAAGTAAAAAAAAAAAGCCTCTGATCATTGCATGGCTTAGCTGGGATCATCAGAGGAGCCTTTTAAAAGGATTTTTTCTAAAACCTCTTCGGCTGAAGAGGTTGTAGAAAAAATGCTTTTAAAAGTAAAAAAAAACCCTCTGGTGAGCCTATCGATCGCTCACCTGTGGAGGAGTCCGCCTGACAGGGTCACCCTCAACCAGGGGTCAATTTGTCATCCATAACCCCAGTGGCTACTCTTGACTATGTGGCAGTTGACCGGAGACTCTTGGAAGGGCGGAATTTCTCTTCAGGCATGATACGAATGTTGCAGGCTGCCAGACGCCTGTCCACGACACGTATTTATGATTCTACCTGGTGGACGTTTAGTGTATGGTGCACTGGCAGGAATATCCAGGTGACCAAGATATCGGTTCTGCAGCTGCTCGAGTTTCTGCAAGCAGGTTTAGAGAAAGGGTTGGCACCAACAACACTTTTTAGGCAGGTGGCGGCAATTGCATAAACGTTAGCCTGTGGGAGGAGAATATTGGTGACACAACATCCAGGCATGAGAAGGTTTCTCAGGGGGGCCATCAACTTGAGACCTGCAGTTGTTCACCACTATCCCACCTGGGACCTCCAGAAGGTGTTACAGGCACTCTCTACCACCCTCTTTGAGCCGCTTAGGACGGTTCACCTCAGCTTAACATATAAGACACTTTTTCTCGTGGCCATTACATCAGCCAGAAGAATATCAGAGCTGGCCACGCTCTCCATGACATAGGATTTATGTGTCTTTCACTCGGATCAAGTTGTATTATGTTTAGACACGGCCTTTATGCCCAAAATCAACGTTTGGTTCCACTGGGCGCAGGAGTTGGTTCTCCCGGACTTTTGTCCTAATCCATCCCATGCCACAGACCGTGTCTGGCACACTCTAGACATAAAGCAGGCCCTGAGAATATACATTAAGAGGACCCAGTCGTTCCGATGTACGGAGTCCCTTTTTGTATCCTTTTTGCCGTCAACAATGGGGCAGAAGCTTACCACTTTGGCGGTGGGCAGGTTGATCTGGGCTACTATTGCCAGAGCCTACGATGCTCAGTCATTGCCATGACCCAGGGTGGTTACAGCACATTCAACAAGGAGTGCTGCCACGACCGTGGCCTGGGCAACACAAGCATCGGTTGAAGACATATGCAGAGCGATGACCTGGTCGACTCCGTCACCGTTCATAAGACATTATCGGCTAGATGCATATGCCTCGGCGGAGGCTGCCTTTGGTCGGAGAGTTCTACAACGTGTATTGGAGATGCCCAGAGAATGGGACCAGACGGCTTCTCACCCATGAGGACTACCAGCTTTAGTAAGTCCCATGCCTGGAGTACCGAGTTCTCCAGCAGGAAAATGGGTGTTGTTCCTACCCGATACACTCCTTTTCTGCGGAGGAGATATTCCAGCCCCACCCTACAATGGGTCTGGTCAGGGGGCATCCGTGGGGTGTCGTTACAGGTGCGGTATCCTGAGATCTTGCAGGATGTCGTTGAAACTGGGAGCATCTGCAGAGGGGGCTCTTCATTTTTTATTTTATTTTTTATTTGCATTTATATCCCGCCCTTCTCCGAAGACTCAGGGCGGCTTACACTATGTCAGGCAATAGTCTTCATCCATTTGTATACTATATACAAAGTCAACTTATTGCCCCCCAACAATCTGGGTCCTCATTTTACCTACCTTATAAAGGATGGAAGGCTGAGTCAACCTTGGGCCTGGTGGGACTTGAACCTGCAATATTGCAGGCAGCTGTGTTAATAACAGGCTGCATTAGCCTGTTGAGCCACCAGAGGCCCTCTGAATTTTGAACCCAGTCCATAGATACAGAAGACAGAGTGATATCCATGCCTGGAGTCTCTCCTCCGCAGAAAAGGTGTATCAGGTAGGACCAACACCCTTTTTTTGGTGGGGGGGGGGATAAAGACTTTAGCTATTATCCGTGACATTACATTTATATTGTACATTGGGCCTTTAGTGTTGCTGTTGCTGGTCCAGATCTATTTAAATCAACAATGGTCAAGATCTATTTAAATCAGTGAAATAAGAGAGCATCTGCTAAAGGTTCTCCTATGACCTAAAAAGGAAACTATCATACAAACTTAGCAACTAGTCAGATGACTTGTTTCTGTTCTTTTAATTAAATGGGCAGACTTTCTTTATAAGCAGAACTTCATTATGATTTATCTGAGAGAACATAGTAGCCGTCTGTGCCACTTGCCCTCCTTGTCAAGATTTTCCATTGACAGTTTTTGGATTACAACCTTTTTCTTCCAAACTCTTCAATTTATTTATACAATCCGTTTTATAGATTGCACATTTATTTGGCATAATGCTAAATAATTCTAGAGAGTTATTTACGGAGGCTGGAATGTAGCACAGTTGATCCTCTGCTAGTAGAAACTCATTTCTTAGGGAGCTGCTCGTCCCTGAAGCCTGTGTTTATGTCTATGGGAAGCTCTGCAAGAATATATTAATTAGATATTAGATATTTGGGGATGATAGAAAGCTCTTTCTATCTGATGACTTGTTGCTGTGCTCTCTTCAAGCCCTATTAAGATGGCTATCTAAATTTCACTGAATCAAAGCAGATTAGGTGATCTTCAGAAAACCTGGGCTTAATGTGTTGCGTATTTATGCAAAAATGAATTTCATATGGGGTAAGAGGCCACTAGAAAGGCTGTTAGATTACCGATCATTATTTGAGATTTCTCAGATACCCCATTCCCGCCTGCCTTCCAGGGCACTATCAATGTAAAACATACCTTGATTAGTTCTTGTGTTTCTGAGTGTGAAAAAAAAAATTATCTGATGAGATTGTGGATTTAAAATTAACATAGAATTGACAGGAACCTTAAACAGGTTGCTTAAAAAACATAAAATGTAGCATCAGACAGAACAGTGATACGTAACTGTTTATCATATGCCTTCATGGAGTTGTTGCTTTTTTAGAAAGCCGGGTTAGGTGATTTGCAAACACAAAACAACTTCTCATTCAGTACTCAGCCAAGTTCTAATAATAGGGAATGGTTATCATTGGTTGTATAATGTAAAACATAGGATTTATTGCTGCCACCAGTAATTATAAATAGAACTAGTAACACAGTTAATTTTAAGGAGGTTTGATTCATTGCTTATCCCCGGTTAGAGTTGCAATCTTTATCCATGGTTTAACACAAAACAAGTATTATAATTTGCACAACCCTGTTTAATATATCCACATAATATAAATGTCCATGCTTAAAATACACAAAACGAAGTTGAGAAATCCTCTTGACCATTAAAGATGATTTACTTACAGAGCCAATTTGGTGCAGTGGTGAAGGTGCTGGCCTGGAAACCAGCGGGCTGTGAATTTTAGCTCCCCCCCATCTCCTTTAGATATAAAAGCAGCTCAGCTGAACTCATCTCACAAGATGGCTATTCTTGGGAAAATAGGAGTGAGGAAAATTAGGTCTTTTTGAGTTATTTATTTGTGTGCGGGTGATAAAAATCTAACATAGCCTTAATTTGAGCTGAGACCTGGCTCCACAAACAGTTTTAGTGCTCTGAGGCCAGATACAAAACAAAACATTTGAAAAATGTTACCATCCTAGAACCCCCCCACTAGTACTTTTCAGGGTTTTTTGATCACAGAGTGTGGTTTATCTATAGAATGCAGCCCAGACACTACTTTCCTCTGTTTTAATAAAAGATACCGGAGTTTTCAATTACAATTTTCATTACAATATCAGCATGTTTCATAAATCATTATCTGCATGACTTCCCCAGAATCAGATCAGCTTCATATACTGGAGCTTGTTAGGATTTGAGCCCACAGTGGTAGTCCAAGAAATGTGAGGTAAATCCAGTTTATATGCCACCATACAACTCTGATCAAAATAGGGAACTACAGGCAGACCAACAGTATTGGTATCAAGGGAACTGCATCTTACGTAAAGCTGCTTGGCTTCCTTTTGGATTGCTTAACCATGTAAGTAATTAGAAAATTCTGATCTTGATATCCTTTGGGCCTGTTTCTCTCTCCCCGCCATTAACTAACTTTGCTTTGCTCTTCAGAGAAGCCGGGTGTGCTGGAGGAGAATTGGATATTTATCAGGGTGTGGACTTGTAAGCATTGTGTGAGAGAGGACTGATTATGGCACAGAGAAAGAAGGAACATTTTATACGGTAACTTCTGACCAGAAAATTACAGAGATAGCACATAGGTAACTATAGACCTTGGGAAGTAGAATAGTCTATGAATACAAATTAAGCTTGTCCAATGTTTCATAATACATGAATTTAGACTCTTGTTTGATTGTTTTCTAAACTGGAGGAGAAATCCTACTTGATACCACTGGATTATGGTAACAATCTAGGAAAGTATAAGGATTGGAGGTTTAGATTATGATCTGACTCCTTTGTCTATCTTGGTATAAGAATTCCGAGGGTTTCCCATTTAGTAAATTTAACCTTACTTCTAGTTTCATGTAAATGAAAGGAGTTCTGGGCAGATAACCTAGAATTCCTATGAGTATTTGATGAAAGATAAATGTGTTTTCAAGGTTGATTTACATTTTGAAAAGCCTTTGCATATTTATTCCATCATGAAGTTTTAAATATAGATGGTGTGAAATACATTTCTCCAGGAGGGACATTCTATGGGTTTTTCATTGTGCTAATCAGTGTTTCTCAGCCTTGGAGGTCTGTATATCTTAAAGTTGCCAAGGTTGAGAAATACTGCTGTATATTACAGTTAGCAGTTGAGAGAAGAGGATTTAACTTTCTACTTCTAGGTTTATCATCAAACATTTATCCTAGCCTTGATTACTGCCTAGAATAAGGAGTTTCAGAATTCATATGCTTTGAGGGATCAGGGAGTTATTATCTGTCACCTTTGCAAATAGTGAGCTCTAGGGTGGATAAAAATCAATGATTTAAAAAAAAAATTTAAAAATCAGATTTTTAAAATTTAGATTGGATTTTTTAAAATCAAATTTATTTTAATAAAATGGTTTTGGAGTTAAAATCTATCTAAACATAGTTTTCTATTTAAGATACATTAATACTTTAATTTATTCAGCATGAAATGAAGCTTAGTTATGTACCATAAGGCTGTATATTCTGCAATATTGGGACTATCGGTAAGTCAATAGCGGGTCAGAGGAGGAGCTGCTGCGGGACAGAGATGACAGTTGCTCTTTAAAAATTATGATTTAAAGCAAGTTGATTTAAATTTACTAGTGATTTAAATCAAATTCACCCTGGTGGGCTCCTCATTTCTGTGTTTCTATTATTGTTGAGTTTAAATTACAAACATGCATACATAAATGGCCACACGTACATATAAAGGAAAATAAATTCTGAGTATGGATGGAATACTTCATACATATATGGCTACAAAAATTGGGGCCAAACTTAAGTTAGAACCATTCCTCCTACTGAAAATATCATCAGAATATTCTGATCTTGTGTACAGGTTGAGAGTAGAAGATATGTGGAATATATATACATGCAGAGACTGTGGTATATACACACAGAGAGTATACGCAGAGAGAGGGAGGGAGAAAGAAAGAAGTAATTATAGGGTGGCATGGATGTTGGCAAATTGGAGAATTCCTATGTACAATAAGTATATTGTCAGGCAATCATTTGTAAGTAATTACAAAGTCAGTTTTCAGAAACCTAAACTGGAATAAGTACCTGCACATGCAATTCACCTGTGAGCAAATTTGGCTTATTTCAGAAGTGCATAGGATCTGAGCCCAACGTTAACTGCATGGGGATTGTGCTTCAGCCCTTGCTGAGTCAGTCCACTTCAACTAAAGGGATGAAGTTATTGGCAAGAAGGAATGAAGTTTGGGAAGGCAAGCTGCAAGTGGGTTGAGTAATGATGTAACATGGGTAGAGCCATGTCATGCATCGAGATCATGACAGGATTTATTGTTGTCTTTCTGGGTTTGATGGAGAGAGGTTTAATGTCTTAACTGTGTTCAGCCTATTGTGCAGGTATGCATTCCAGATTTTGTGCTTCCTGCCCCAGAAGGATGAGAAATTGGAATACAGATAACCCTCAACTTATGACCACAATTGAGACCAAAATTTCTGTTGCTAAACGAGATAGTTGTTAAGTGAATTTTGCCCCATTTTACAACATTTCTTGCCACAGTTGTTAAGTGAATCACTGCGGTTAAGTTAGTAATACTTTTGTTAAGTGAATCTAGCTTCCCCATTGACTTTGCTTGTCAGAAGACCACCAAAGGTGATCACATGACCCCAGGACACTGCAACTGTCATAAATATGAACCCATTGCCAAGCATCCAAATTTTGATCACATGACCGTGAGGATGTTGCAATGGTCATAAGTGTGAAAAAAGGTCACAAGTCACTTTTTTCAGTGCTGTTCTAAGTTTGAATGGTCACTAAATGAATTGTTGTAAGGCAAGAACTATCTGTAGTTGTGGCTAGCAGGTTGTTCATTTATAACATAGGAATAGAGGGAGGATTTGAAATGACATGTTAACAAAATCCCATGTACAATAGGGTAGGTGGCACAACCATACCTAAATCCACAATGTTTGGTATGCTTAGCCATTAAAAATGATTTTAATAAGTTTTGCATCTGTTGCTTCCCTGAAAATGAGGGATAACACTGCTCTTTCCATTGAATTTTGTACAAACAGACACACACACACACACACACATCAGATTTTCCTCTATAAGTATGGACAACATCTGGATTCTTTAAAAGGTGCTAAACCAGGGGTGTCCAAAGTTTTTTTGGTGAGGGCCAAATACAGAAAAATAAGCAAAGGCCCGGGCCACACCACTGAACGGGGGCTAATTTTTTTCGTACCAGTTCTGTGGGCGTGGCTTATTTTGGGGTGTGGCTGAGGAACTCTGGGAATTGAAGTCCACAAGTCTTAAAGAGACCAAGTTTGGACACCCCTGATCTTGGCTTTTGTTTTGTATTTGGTATGAACTTGAAACTCCCTTCATTATTCCCTGCCCAAGGGGTGGAGGCGCGAGGAGCCTCGCCAGGCGGCCCGAGGAAGGCGAGGGTAGAACTGCTGGGGTCGGGCACGGCCAGCAGCCTCTTTCCCGCTCGCCGCCTCCGCCCCCTCCCTTCATTATTCCCCGCCCATGGGGAGGAGCCGCGAGCCTCGCAGCGAACCACCGGGCAAGTACCGGGAGGTGGCCGAAAAGGGCCATATTCAATTATACTTTCAGAATTTGCTGCGGGCCAATAAAAACTGACCCGCGGGCTGCAGTTGGCCCGTGGGCCGTAGTTTGGACACCCCTGTGCTAAACTGTCCTCATAGTTTTTAAGGACATTTTATCTATAGATCCAACATTCTTTTAAGTGAAATAATTTACCATTTTATTATGACTCTTATGCCTCTAAGTGGCTTACAAGAAAAATACCCCAAACAAAGTTTGTATCACAGTTGTGTATTATTCTCATATAAAAAAATATACTATATTTTTTGGATTATAAAACGCACCATTGTATAAGATGCACCAAGATTTCGAAGAGGTAAGCAAGGAAAAAAAAGTTTTTGCTCTCCCCAGTCCCCAGGAGCACTCTGCAAGCCTCCCAAAGCCTCTGCGCACCCCGTTTTTGCAAAAATGAGGGTGTTTTTCGCAAAAACGGGATGTGCAGTGCAGGGCTTCTAGAGGCCAAAACTGGCTGTATTTGGTGTATAAGATGCACCAACATTTCCACCCTCTTTTACGGGGGAAAAATTGTGTCCTATACTCCAAAAAGTACAGTAGATAATAGTTTACCTATAGGTAATAGTTTACCTTCTCCCTCATTCTTCCCAGGGTATCCAACTACTCTTCTGAAAAAGTCAGGTCCTTATAAGCAGCCTTAAGAGGATGCAAATTGTAATTCTGGTGGTAGGGTATTCTCCATAGTGGTGGATATAGCAGCCAGAAATGGGTTGTACTCATCTGTTCAGTTGAAGAACTGAGTCTGTCCCGCCCTTGTTGCTAGGGCCTTCCCACTTTTAACTCAGTCCTTCAGACTGGACGGAAGTGTCGAATTATTCCTCTCTCCATATTTCTGGTTGCTATCTTCTACTGGACTTACATTTCTGGAGTTTCTGATTCTCCAGACAGGTGGGAAAACGGCAGTCAGGCATGGGTTAACTCTTGTGTCAAGCTTGTAGGACCGAGTCTTTAATTTGTTTCAAGCCCCGCCTTATCCTGTTGTCTCTCCAGTTTTTTACTCGGTCCCAAGCTGGACCAACGTGTCTTCCTGAGCTCCTAAGTTAGCTATAGCTTTAGATTTATTTTCTTCTTTTATTTAATCAAGTTTTCAGCGTTATTTACAATATTTACAAAGGATTCAGATTTCAGTCCTCATACGGCAAACGGAGAGCGGCAGAAGCTATTTATCTCGCCGGCTGGCAGATTCATTACTCAGCAACCTCCCGGGGCTCAGAGAGGTTTGCTTAGCTTCCCAACTCTGCAAAGGGGGCGGAGTTTTTCTGCACGCTGCGTTTAACAGCCTTTGCTGAGCAGCTAAAACGGCGCACCGGGAGATCTATTTACAGCCCTTATCTTTCCGATCTCAGCTGCAGCTGCGGGGAACAGTTTAGCTGACGCTACGGAACCCTCCTCACGCAAGTATACCACGGGCTGGTGAAATCGTGGGAGAAGCATAGAGTGGGGCCTCTTACTTGAGCTTTGCCTCTGAGGCCACAAGGGGCAGTTTATATTGGCGCGATCTCTCGGAACGGCTAATTTTGGCGCGAAAAGACTCCGGGCGCCATTTTGGAGGCAATCAAAGTTCTTTAGCCGGTCGCCATATTGGGAAGCGATTCTTACCAAGCTTTTGCCTGCTTATTCCTGAGGATTATTAGAAAATGAGCAAAAAGACCAATAAAGAAAGAAATCTCACCTCCCGGGTTCCTGAGGATGTCCCAGGGGAGGGAACATCAGCCCCTACAGGCAGATCTTCCAAAAGTAAGGGATCTGAACTCAAATCCAAACCCATGGTGGAGGAAAGCAGGAGACATAAGGCATTAGAAAAGGCAGTCTCCAAGGCCCAGCACCAGGCCTCTCTCACTTCCAGACCTCAGTCCACTGTGAGTACTACTCCTTCACGGGAGGAGGAACAGTCCCCCCACAGGGCAGCATCTGTTACCTCTTTACCTCCTAATTGGTCACCAGATCAACCAACTACAGGATCTACTCCAGTCCCTATAGATGGGGCCCCATTGTTTCAGACTATGCCAGAAACTGATATAAGACCAAGCCAACATTCTAATACCAGGAGCCCATTCAAACAGAGCCCCATTCCAATCCTATCCAGGGCCAGGGGGGCTTACAGCTTCCTCCGGAGTTTGGGACTCTCATTGCTGATGCAATTCGATCCAGCTTCAGGCAATGTTATCAGCAGGAGTCTAGGCCTCAAGCTCCTCCAGCCAGATCTCATCAGGAACATCTAGGTTCTGAAGACATCATGTCAGAACACGGTCAGACGGTATCTCCTGACCATTCAGATCAAGAATATTTGTCAGAGGGAGAGATCCCTAGGGATGAGGCCCTTTCAGAAGATGAAGGCTTAGATCTTGAACAACCAGCCTTCATTGGATTATTTAATCCTCAAGTCTTTAAATCACTATTACATAAGGCCCAAATGACCACCCGATTGGGAGAAGTGGCCACAACTAGAATTAGTAGGAGAAAGGGGATGATCCCTCTACTACTTTATTTTCTGAACCAGCAATAACAGCAGACGCTGTACCGTCCCCCAAACTATTTACAGATGTGGTTCAACGACAATGGGGAGTCCCAGGTTCTGGACCTTTTCCAAACAGCCTAGACAAACGTTTATATAATATGACTTCTGAAATGTCCAACCTCCTACAGGTACCGGCAGTAGACAATCCTATAGTCTCTCTTTCTGCCACCTCCCACATAACGGGACCCCCAGAGGAATATCTTCGTCCTGAAGATAAAAGGGCTGAAAAGGTTCTAATAAAAGGGCATCAGGCGGCAGCTTGGTCAGTGAAGGCGGCTGCTTCAGCATCCTTTTTCAACAGAGCAACCATCATTTGGTTGAAGCAGTTACAAGCAAGGACAAACCCAGCAGATACAAGATCCCACCAGGACCTTAACAAGATCATTGCAGCACTGGAATACTCGGCAGATGCCACACTCAATGCCGCTCGCTTCGCATCCAAGGCCATAGGGTCTTCTATCACTTCACGCAGGCTCCTTTGGCTTCGTAATTGGCAGGCAGATGTAAAGAACAAATGGAGACTAGCCTCATCACCCTTTTCAGGAGAAAAATTGTTTGGGGAGTCACTTGAACCCCTCTTGATTGAAACAAAAGATAAGCGGAAGATCCTTCCATCATTGTCCAGGCGCTCTGACGTTCGCTCAACTCCTTATTCTCGTCATCAGTCCTTTCGGGGTTCCGATTCCAGCTTATACCAGTCGCGTCAACACAGACCTTTTCAACCCAGAGGCTCCTTTCAACAGGACAATCAGGTCAGAACACCTTACAAGAGTTCTTCCAGAAAGCCCTTCCGTGGGGGTAGGGGAAGGGCTCCGTAGATCTAAGTAATTCACTCTCTTCCCCTCCCATTGGCGGACGCCTGTCCCTTTTCTCCGCCCACTGGGAATCTACTATTTCGGATGCTTGGGTTCTACAGACTATTAGGGAAGGTCTCTTTTTAGAATTCACCTCTATTCCCCCTAGGTTTTTTATTCCTTGTCCCATTTCTCACGACAGTCATAACCGTGCTATCATGGAAGAGGCCATTACTCATCTCTCCAATATCAAAGCTATTCAACAGGTTCCACAGTCTCATCAGGGCAAGGGGTTTTACTCTAGACTTTTTGTAGTAGCTAAACCCTCGGGGGGATGGAGGCAATTCTGGACCTTAAATCCTTAAATAAATTCATTGCTTATCGAAAATTTAAGATGCAGTCCTTACATTCTATTTTAGAAGCCATTCACCCAGAGGATTTCATGGCTTCAATAGACCTAACAGAAGCTTATCTTCATGTTCTTATTGCCCCGGGACATAGAAAATACCTCCGTTTCTGTTACAATGGCCAACATTTTCAATATAGGGCCCTTCCGTTTGGTTTATCTTCAGCCCCTAGAGTGTTCTCCAAAGTCATGGGAGCCTTAATTGGTCACATTCGCACTCATCCCATCCGTATCCAATTCTACCTGGATGATATTATCATCATGTCCCGATCTGAGCCCTTGGCTCATCGGGACCTAAATACCACTATTCATATACTACAGGAACATGGCTTTTCCATAAATTGGGCCAAAAGCCACCTCTCACCTTCCAACATTATCTTACACCTGGGAGCTATCATAGATTCCAAACAGTCATTAGTATTCCTCTCCCAGGATCGCCAGAATAGTCTCAAGGATCTGGTCAGACAGATCATTTATTCCCGATCCAGTTCCTTGAAATCTCTTTCCCAACTATTGGGGAAGATGGTTTCCACTTTTGGAATTGTACCCTGGTCTCGCTTACACAGCAGGGAACTACAATGGACCTTGCTCCCGTATCAACGAAGAGGCCAGTCCACATCACTAACAAGAATTCGTCTTCTACCAAAGACACTGACATCACTCCAGTGGTGGCTATCAGGCGCTCTGTCCAAGGGCAGTCGATTCAGAGAACCCAACAGAATTGTCCTTACGACAGATGCCAGTCTCACAGGATGGGGAGCCCACCTGGGTCCAAATATGGCTCAAGGCTTATGGTCAGCACAGGAACGCAAACTCAATATAAACCTTCTAGAACTAAGAGCAATCCACAAGGCCCTTCTCCACTTCCACGACTTAGTGAAGGGTCAGGACATTCTTGTGCTCACAGACAACACAACAGCAAAAGCCCATATAAACAGATGGGGAGGCACACATTCAAGAACCCTCATGACAGAGACACTGACCCTCGGCCACTGGGCCGAATTCAACCTTCTCTCGCTTCGAGCTTCCCATATTTCAGGCACAGCAAATGTTCGGGCGGATGCCCTCAGTCGCCAGCAAATAGATCAAGCGGAGTGGAAACTAGATCCAGCTCTCTTTCAAAAGATTTCCCTTCGATTTGGTCTTCCCAAGGTGGATCTATTTGCAACTCCCTCAAATCGTCAACTACCCAGATTCTTTGCCAGGTTCCCGTCCCCAGGAGCGGAAGCGGTCGATGCGCTAAGATCACCATGGCCACCGGAACTGCTTTATGCGTTCCCTCCGCTTCCATTAATTCCCAAGGTAATCAGAAAACTCCTGGAAGAGAAGGCCGAACTAATCCTAGTGGCTCCTCATTGGCCTCGGAGACCTTGGTTTGCGGACCTCAAAGCTCTTTCAGTGACAACACCTTGGCGCATACCAGACAATCAGATTGCTCTCAGTCAGGGCGTTCTCATCCATCCAGAACCTCAGTGGTTACAACTCACCGTCTGGCGATTGAGCGGGACATCTTAGCAGGTCTCAACATTCCCCCAGACGCTGTACCAACAATTCAGGCAGCACGACGGCCATCCACGAAGCGCATATACCAATTCACTTGGAAGGCTTTCTCGATGTGGTGCTCTAAGAGGTCCATTTCACCTAGGGATCCTGACCTATCTCACATAATTGGTTTCCTACAAGAGGGCCTGACATCAGGTCTCTCTCCTAACACCCTCCGACGTCAAGTGGCAGCTCTTTCCTCGGTGCTTACCTTCAGCTCATCAGAGTCCCTGGCAAAGGATCCAGTCATCAGATTGTTTTGAGGGAGCCTCTAACCTGCATCCTCCTACTATTCACAGGTACCCATCCTGGAACCTTAATAAAGTTCTTAATACATTAATGAGAGCGCCATTTGAACCACTCCGAGAGGCTTCTTTACGACTCTTGACTTTCAAGGTGACTTTCCTTATTGCCATAACTTCAGCTCGCCGCATATCAGAATTGGCAGCGCTCTCAACACGCAAAGACCTTTGCATTTTTCACCTCGATAGGGTAGTTCTGCGTCTCGACCCAACCTTTGTTCCAAAAGTTAATTCACTATTTCATCGTTCTCAGGAACTGATTCTCCCAAATTTCTGTCCCGCACCCAGACATCAAAAGGAACATGAATGGCATACGTTGGATGTCCGAAGAGCCTTAAAGATATACTTACATCGTACTTCTCCATTTCGTAAAACGGAAGCTCTCCTGGTTTCCTTCCAACCTTCTTCGTTAGGCTCCAAAGTTTCGGGACCTACCATTGGCAGATGGATACGGGCCACCATAGCCATGACATACGATTTACAATCTCTTCCTCGGCCAAAGAACATCACAGCACACTCCACGAGGAGTGCCTCCACTTCGGCAGCTTGGGCGACCCAGGCGCCCTTAGAGGAAGTATGCAGGGCGGCAACTTGGTCTTCACCGTCGCCTTTCATCAGACACTATAAACTCGATACCTATGCATCGGCAGAAGCCTCCTTCGGTAGACGAGTTTTGCAAAGTGTACACGACAACCCATGACTCATCGGCCTATCTTCACCCTCCCGGACAATCACCTAGCTTTGGTATGTCCCATGCCTGACTGCCGTTTTCCCACCTGTCTGGAGAATGGACGTTGGTCTTACCTGAGACGTCCTTTCTCAGCAAGGAGGAAAACGGCAGTCAGCCCCACCCTTCTGGGGCCGATTGTTATCCATGGGGGGGGGGCGTACATTAATTGTTTGTCATTTCAGGAAGACACGTAGAGTCTGAGACAGCTTCCTCGCCAAAAACTGGAGAGACAACAGGATAAGGCGGGGCTTGAAACAAATTAAAGACTCGGTCCTACAAGCTTGACACAAGAGTTAACCCATGCCTGACTGCCGTTTTCCTCCTTGCTGAGAAAGGACGTCTCAGGTAAGACCAACGTCCATTTTCAGCATTTTCAGTGATGACTAACTCCACACCTTTGTTGGATCATACCCTCTCCCAACGGCTGGCTTTGGCTCTGCCTACTCACAGGGGATCCCAACTCCCTGACAGGTATTTTTTTCAATCTGGTACCTGGGCCTCGATTGAAAGCATTCCAGAGAAGCGGTGGAGTTTTGCGCTCCCATGGGAGCCTGGGTTGTGGATTGTGAAGCTTTTGTACTCCCCTCAGCCGGGAAGATATTGAGTGGAGCTTCGCGCTCCTGAGCAGGCTGGTCTGGTGACCATTTGCTATTTACACTCGGTGCAGCTGCCCGACGTTTTCTGACTGTCGGAGGAGCTTTGTGCTTCCATTTCGCCTGCCTGCACATTAGGCGACAGCCCAGAATTTCCCTGGCTTGGCGGCGGCAGCTACAGCACCTTGGTTTATAGCTGCATTTCCGGAGCTTCGAGATCCCCATTTCTGCTGCCCTTGGAGCTTCGTGCCGTAGGGTACATGGTACCAGTCCATTGTGCTCCAGACCCTCACGGGGGCTCCATATGAACCCTTGTGGGTCACCAGTCTCCATCTCTTGTCCTGCAAGGTTGCCTTTTTAGTGGCAATTACTTCTTCCAGGTGAATTTTCGAGATTGCCGCCCTCTCCATCAGGAGTGATCTCTGTATCTTTCACACTGATCGAGTGGTACCCCACTTGGATCCTTCCTTTCTACCCAAGATAAACAGTCCCTTCCATAGAATGCAAGAACTGATCTTACCCAACTTCTGTCCTGACGCTGCTCACCCCTTAGAACGGCGATGGTATACCCTGGATGTCTGGTGAGCCCTGCGTATCTATCTTAAGCAGATCGCTGACTTCCATAAGATGGAATCATTTGTTTCCTTTTTACCAGCTTCTTTAGGTTGTAAGGTCACGCCTTCCACCATCGGCAGATGGATTCGGCAAACTATCGCCAAGGCATATGAGCTGTATTCCCTTCCAAGACCCACGTGTGTGATGGCACATTCGACCTGGAGCACAGCCACATTGGCGGCATGGGCTACTCAGGCTTCACTGATGGGAATCTACAGGGCGGCCACTTGGAGTTCCCCCTCGCCATTTATCAAACATTATAAATTGGATAAGTTCACCTTTGCAGAGATGGCATTTGGCCACAGAGTTTTGCAACGGGTTCATCAGGACGGGGAGGTTTCTGACCAGACTGCCCTCCCCCCCATGATTCAGGGACAGTAACTTTGGTATGTCCCATTCCTGTCTTCTGTCTCCACCACTATGGAGAAGGGGTGTTGGTCTTACCTGAGACACGCCTTTTCATTGGGTGGAGATAGCAGCCAGCCCCACCCTTTAGTCAGTCTGGTCTTCAATTTCTGACTCTTTTTCTCCCGAAATGTCAAGTCTGTTTCTTTGTCTTTGCCAAAAGCTGGAAGCTCCTAGCAAGAAGGGCAGGACTTAACAACTCTGATAGACTCAGTCCTTCAACTGAACAGACGAGTACAACCCATTCCTGGCTTCTGTCTCCACCCAATGAGAAGGTGTGTCTCCGGTAAGACCAATGCCCATTCCCCAGAGAAGAGCTATTACAGAAATTGGTAACATTTGAGTCCTTCCTTTCTGTGAAGAAGTATAGATGTGACTTTGGGAATGAGGAACAAATGTGTTAACCATCAAGGGGAACTTTCAGGAAAGATTACTTGGTTCTGACAAAGAGGAGAAAGTTCTTCCTAAGGAAGAAACTCAACATAACCCCACCTTGATTTGTCTGGTATAAGATAGGGCAGGGAAGAGCTCTGATAGGTTTCAGAGCTCTTCCCTGAGTCAAGATATCATTATTCTATCTTGTACCAATTAACTGTATTCTTAGATTCTTTGTCATACCTGTTCCTTGACATTGTCTGTTTCTTGAAAGTCTCTTTAAGTAGCTTTTGACCAATGTCCTGGCTTTTATCTACTTCTATATGCCATAGCATGGAAGGAAGGAACAAAGTCTATCATTGAGCTGCCACTGGTTCTTCCATTATCATCCATATTTTGTAGGGGCTGTAGAAAAAGGCTGATTCCATGTGATTAGAATTTATTGTAAGCAAGAACCTTGCAGCCTTCTCTCTAGCATTTCTAGATGCAGATGGGCTCTGTGCAGAATTACTTTGATCAGTAAATACAGATGGGATCCTTCCAGGGCTGGTATTCACTTACCTTCCCTACCAGTTTGCATTTGCCGTATATGCGCAAGGCCTTCTGCGCATGTGCAGAGTCTCAAAACATCAAAAAATGGGACGCCATGATGTCTACTCGGGTGGATGGGGCATCCTGAAGTCGTCCATACCGGTTTGCCTGAACCGGATAGAACCAGTTGAATACCACCACTGGATCCTTCCTTTCACATGATGCCAATATTGTATTCAAAGCACTTTTGTTACAAAGACTTTTAACTTCAGATAGTCATACCTGGAATTCTCGTACTGTTTGGGAATAGCCAATTGCTTGGCTATTTTCTTCCATCTTTAAGCCACAAAGAATGGATAAATGTTGTTTGAATATGACATTAAAGTCAACTAGAGCACTTTTCTCTAGCTTGAAGATCTTGTCTTCTTGATTTAGCATCTGTGGCAGTGAGTGAACAAACTGGGCAACCTGTAGACATTTCAGGAAAAAACAACTACCGTATATACTCGAATATAAGCCGATCCGAGTATAAGCCGAGGTCCCCAATTTTACCCCAAAAACTGGGGTAAACTGGGGACTCGAGTATAAGCCGAGGGTGGGAAATGAGGCACCTACCGGTTGGGGAAAGCCCCCCCCCCTCAGCTGAGAAGGCTGGCGGCTCCCCCGCCCCGCCCTCTCACTGCACCGGCAGGGCTTCCGTCCGGTAAAATGTGAAAAAAAGAAAAAAAAAAAAACTCGAGTATAAGCCGTATATACTCGAGTATAAGCCGAGGGGCTTAAAAAAAAAAAAACTCGAGTATAAGCCGTATAGACCCGAGTATAAGCCGAGGGGACGTTTTTCAGCACAAAAAACGTGCTGAAAAACTCGGCTTATACTCGAGTATATACGGTACTTTAATTTTTGCAGCAGTATGAAATTCTTTGCCTTATGCATATCTATTAATATATATGGTAAGTTTTTGAGAATGTCAATTCACCAAATTTTTTTAGAAAGGGCAGGACAAATTGAAAGAGCCTGTCCCTTCAGACAAGATGGCCTTTGTGTTTTAATGAGCAAAAAAGCATTGTGAAATGTCAAATAAATACCAGACCATGGTTTTTTTCTTTGTTTTGTGGGTAGAATTCTGTGAGGAGAAACTACTTTGAAAAACTTTGAACCAACTATAATATTATTCTGTTAACATTCTGTTCTAAGAACTGGTTGAATTTCACAGAGGTCTGAATGAGTGTTTCCTGTCTACTCTGGACTGTATTACAAATTATCACCTTTTGAATGTTTCCTCAATTTTAGAATATGCTGGTCAGCTCTCTCATGGAATTTTGGAACATTCCATAACTGTCAGTCCCACAGATACAATACTATGTTTAGAGATTTTGGATGAAAAACCACATATTTTTGTATTATGTGGGTAAAAACTGTCTGCACAAAAGACAATTGTCTGTCACTTTGAAATGTCAAGCATACTATGACAAAAATAGGCTTTTTGTCATCTTTTTGATAAATACTGCAAACGCTTTTGTTTTTACAGTGTAATTCATTGTGCATGGTGCCACAGAGAGTTGGCTAACCAGAGAACAAAGTGGTTCATGTTGATGGGATGGATGAAAGCTGATTCTCCTCCTGTTCTGAACAAAGAAAGCTTTAAGAATACTGGAGAAGCTGCTGTACAATCTGGATCTCATACAGTTTAAAAGATATTCTAGGACAGGGGTGTCAGACTCAAGGCACACGGGCTGCATCCAGCCCGCAGGGTGCTTAGATCTGGCCTGTGGGGCTGCCCTGGAAACAGTGAAGGGCCAGCCTATGGTGCCTCTGCCAGCAAAAACAGAAGTTGCAGGAGGCTATCGCAGCCGGAAACGGAGCTCAGGAGCCCGTTTTCGCTGGCACAGCACTCGGGCCACCACAACACGACTGACGTCAAGCTTGCCACGCTCACCTCAGCCCCCTAGGTCAAACACAACCCTGATGCGGCCCTCAATGAAATCAAGTTTGACACCCCTGCTCTAGAGGACCTTGCAGATGGTAGCATTAATCAGCTTTGGCTGATCTTTCACAAAACTGATTGGGCTTGGGCATGGTTAGTACTTATATGGAAGGCTATCACAAAATCTATAGAATAGTCTGGAAAAAATGCATTTCAGAGCAATGCAATGATAAATTGCTTCCATATTGTTGCTAAGATAACAACACGGATGAGCCATGTGATCACCAGAAGCTGAGGGAGGCATTGTTTTTTATATCACCACCAGTGTGTTTTGGTATTAAATTAAATAGATCTATCCATTTACCAGAAGAACTATCATACAATATGTTAAATATATTGGATGTAGAGGGACAGCAGAATTATGTTTGGCATCTCTGTGTGAATTGTTCTTCCTAGATTTGCCCTCTTCCTATTAAGATATATGCCCAGGGCATTAATTGCAAAATTAGAATTTAAATACCATGACGGCAAGCGATTGTTCTTAGTCTTGTATGAAAAGCCAGACACTGATGGTATAAGAGTAAATGAAGAATGATTCTTTATTAAATATTTGAAAACCCAGAAAAGGTTCTGATAAACTTGGATACCAAAGAGTTTGAGTCACTTATGTCCTCAACAATCCATTTTTAATTTACATACCATAGACTCTTAGTTGTTAATCATATATTAAGATTACAAAATGTAAAACGGGGTTACTTTGCAATACTTGAGATCCATTCTTCGTGCCTTACATTATCATGCTGAATGGTGTGTGTGTGTGTGTGTGTGTGTGTGTGTGTGTGTGTGATGTAGCAAATGTCTGCAATGAACACAATTCATTATTTTTAGTATGACACTTTTTTTTACAGAGGTACATAAATTAGGATCTGATGTAGGCTTTAACATTTGAACAATGAAAAGGGAAAATATGACTTGGTGTATCTTAAGCAGGTGGTTGGTGTGAGGATGAAGTGAAAATGTTTTATGTATGCTGAAGGTCTCCATTTTAAAAGCAAGTTCTGGGAAATGAGGTTAAAAAATAATAATCCAGGTTTCTAAAAACAGCAAGTGTAGCTTCTCAAGCATACAATGGAACACATGGGAAAGCATAATCTATTTGTAATTAATACTTTGACCCTTGAGGATCAAGGCTCTGTCAGCATAAAATAAAATCAAGAACATTTCATGCTGTGTGATTGTAAGAAGCACTTTATTATTGTTTACAACAGCATTCTTTTCCTTTTTTTAACCAGTACATATTAAGAATGGTTGGCCCAAAATGATGCTCAATTTAATTAGGAATTGGCACAGCAGAGTGTGACCCCTATATAAAAATACATTTTGCATACCTTCCTAATTCTCTGTAGTCATAAAATACAAAATTGTCTGGGGAATGGAACACATGGGAAATCTCTATGAATCTGAGGTCTGAAACTTACATCATCTGCAAAGCCAAATTACGTTGTGCAATAAAATGCACAATTTACCCTATGGTAAGAAACTGTAAGTGACATGGTTCATTTATCTATATCTACTTGCTTGCATTATAAAGGAATTGTGCCTCTCATCAATGCACAGCCATGAGAACGTTTCTGGCAGCTGAAAAGGCATCATATATTTCCTTTATGTTATATCCAGTACTTTTATCAAGGAGAGCAACTAGGCTGGGGCCTATAGATTTGATTATTAAGAGTAATGACAACAAAAATGTGCTTTTATTTCTATTATAATATAAAGTTATTATCAATGAAATATTTTAAAAAATAAAAACAAACCCAGCATTTTATAACTAGACAAAATTAATGGAGTAGTGAGAAGATACAAGACTTTCCTCTTCCAAAAAGTGAGTCCAGCTAGTTCTCGACTTATGACCATAATTGAGCCCAAAATTTATGTGGCTAAGCCAGGCATTTGATGTGAGTTTTTCTCCATTTTACAACCTTTCTTGCCACAGTTAAATGAACTGCTGCAGTTGTTAGTAACATGGTTATTAAGTGAACCTGGCTTCCCCATTGACTTTGCCAAACAGAAGGTCGCAAAAGGTGATCACATGACCGTGGGACACAGCAACAGTCATAAATACGAGTCAGTTGCCTAGCATCCAAATTTTGATCACATGTTCATTGGGATTTGTGCAGTAGGCGTAAGTGTGAAAACTGTCATAAGTCACTTTTTTCAATGCTGTTGTAACTGAATGGTCACTAAATGAATTGTTGTAAGTTAAGGACTACTGTATTTCATGTCATATTCTTATTATACCTTCCCATTAGGGGAGAGAAGATATCTAATATGTTGGAGGCTTCACCATAGAAACCTTGCTATCAGGAGTGGGCAGAAACTAATTTAGGATCTTCTGGTACATTTTCAGAAGATTAGTAGGAAACTGAAACTGATTGAACAACCTTAACAGCAGGAAACATTCTTTCCGCCTCTTAGGTTGCTGAAAAGGAGTAGTTGTAGGATTAGGAGAGGATTTAAGGAAATAACATCAAACCCCTGGATAGATGTCTTTCAAAGTAATTCAAAAGCTCTCCTTTATACTTCGTTTCTACAAAATTTTATTTCACATGATTTCAAGGTTCAAAATAATGAAGTCATGTCATTTAAGACATAACAGAGTTTTTATTTTTCCTTTTTCATTCTGATTTTCACAGCACTATTGTGCTTATGGCAGACTTTTCTACATTTGGAGCCTTTTGATGTGTGGGAACTGCAGCTCCAATAATTTCCCATTAGAATGAAGGTTGGGAACTATGGGAAATATAGTTCTTGCATAGCTGTTTCAAAAGAGATCCCCTATCAAAGGTTTTGCTTAAATCTACTAATTGGCATCTTCTGCTATGTAAATTATTGTCTGGGCCACTTCAAATGAAGACTTGGGGAGGGTTATTTTATGGCAGAGGTGTCAAACTCAAGGCCTGGGGGCCGGATCCAGCCTGCCGGGTGCTTAGATCTGGCCTGCAGGGCTGCCCTGGAAACAGCAAAGGACTGACCCATGGTTGCTCTGCTAGTGAAAATGGAGCTCGGGAAGGCTGCGTGCAGCCCTCCCAAGCTCCATTTTCACTGGCAGAGGGTTGCAGGAGACCATTGCAACTGGAAACGGAGCTCAGGAGGGCCATGGGCGGCACTCCTAAGCTCCGTTTTCGCTGGCAGAGGGTTGCAGGAGGCCGTTGCAGCCGAAAACGGAGCTTGGGAGCCTGTTTTCACTGGCAGAGTGTTCGGACCACCACAGGCACCTCGACACGAGTAACATCAAGCTGACCACACCCACCCTGTGTCAGGGTTCCAACCAATGAAGATTCCAAGACCAGCAATTCCTCAAAGTTCCATTTTATTAGAGATGTCATATTGGCAAATCTGGGGAAACCCGAATCTGAAAGCTCCCAGGTTTTCCCCACCCAGAGGAAAGTTCAAGTCCGTGCCCAACTCCCACATGTCCATCACATGGTCCAATCAATCCACCATCCCAACTGAAGATGCCTCCCAGCCATGCCATTCCAGGTGCAGGCTGAACGTCCTTGACTTTCAGAGAAAAGAATGTTGTTATGGTTAACAACAACACCAACAACAATACTAACTCCATGCAAACCTCCTCCCAGTTTCCCACAGATTAAGTGTGGCAGCCCTGAAGATCCAAAAGAAAAGATGGCCTCCAGGGCTGACACCCTGGCCACGCCCATCTCGGTCCCACAAGGACAAACACAACTCTGATGCGGTCCTCAATGAAATCGAGTTTGGCAGCCCTGTTCTATGGGATGGGACTTAGTCTTCCTCCATTGAGCTGTTTTACAGAATAAGAATCATCCATCTGCAACACTGCTATGGATAAAATACTTTTCAAAGTAACAGCTACTTTAAAAGCTATTTGGGTTATATGCCTTGAACCCAGAGGTTGGTTTTATTTTGTGGTATGTAGAAGGTAACTAGAACAGGGTCATGTACATGCATGTGGAATTACAGTAAGGTAAAGTATGAAAAAGGATGCTTGGAGAAATGATGGAATGAAAGAGACTATGGCTGAGAAAAAAACGTAAACAAGATAATTTAAAAATTACTGCTGCAAAAATATGTGTTTTATAATGTGAATTGTGAGAAAAAGATAATTGAAAATGTAGTTAAATAGAGGGAACAATAGTTATAATTAAATTTTGTCAAAAGAAGTGAAAATAATTTGTCTACTTCTGTTTAATTGATTATCTGAAAGTGACAATGAACTAAAAAAAAATGTTGATTACAGCCAGAATGGGATAATCTAAACTGTGTGGGGCAAAGTTTCTTATTGAAAGAAACTGATTTTGAACACCTGCATTTGTTACATAACTTCAGTTGCCAGGTGCTCAGGAATGTATCCAGTAACCGATATATTAATGTGGGCAGACAAGTAACAATGTCAGTTAACAACCAACATTCTTCTGGGTTGCTCTGAAATGTGATCTCGTTATGTCAGTATGTTTATACAGTATTCAAACTAACAAATACCCAATTGCGTGCCTTCCAAAATGAAGTCTGTCTTTCTCATCTCTCTCCCTCTCCCTCTCCCTCCCTCCCTCCCTCCCTCTCTCTCTCTCATTTTAGCCATTGTCTATCCACTGCAGGATGAAGGCCTTTTCTGGATGTTTCCAACAAATACAGTCCCGATCTTTTTTTTGCTAATTGGGTTTGATGTACTCGATCTATCTTGTTTTAGGTCTCTTGCACACACGCACGCGCACACACAGACATACATTCACTCAGTCACTCATTCATTCTGGGCAGCCAAATCTGTAATTTTTGCCATCACATATTGAAATTCAGTTTCATTGAACGGATGGGTGGCCATGTACATTTGATGGTATACTGTGATCATATCATATCCCCCTGGAGAGTAGTGTAGAGCAGGGGTCTCCAACCTTGGCAACTTTAAGACTTGTGGACTTCAACTCCCAGAGTTCCTCAGCCAGCAAAAGCTGTAACTCTGGGAGCTGAAGTCCACAAGTCTTAAAGTTGCCAAGGTTGGAGATCCCTGGTGTAGAGACCCTGAAATATACTCCTGAGATGGCAGGATACTGTATTGATATTAGACAGAATGTCTAATGTCAATACATAATATTATATAATTATATTATATATATATATATATACATACAACTACATAATTATATTATATTATTATTAAGGGGCGTGCATAAGAGCACAAAAGTGCCTACCGTTCCTGTCCTATTGTTCCCTTCATTATATCAAATTAATATAGTTGATGCATATTTTTTTACTTATATATATATTTTCTTCTTCTTCAAGATATGTTGTTTTATCTATGACAATTGTTTGTGTATACTGTTGTGACAAAAAGAAATAAAAAAAAATAGTTGATCTCCTTATTTATTTATTTATTTATTTATTTTTCAAATTTTTATACCGCCCTTCTCCGAAGACTTAGGTAGGAATTATTTTGTTTGCATAATTATTTTGATTTACTGTTTGGATAAGGTTTGCGGAAATATACTTCCTGTGTGTTTGTTTCAAAAGCTACAGAATTACAGAATTTAAGTTCCAATATTTTGAGATCATATGAATGCTTTGATGGAAGACAAGTTGCAGTAATGAGATTTCAAAACTTCAGTTTTGTCTGGCATCGTCTCATTATCTTTTTCTCCTGTTGCTTCTCACCTTTTTCTTCCTTACCCCAATCTCAGTCTAACATAATGAAATGAAAAGGCATAAATTATACTGCAAAAGATTTGGGCTGGGTTGGCTTTCCTTATTAAACTTCACTAAATATCAGTTTTTTTATATATGTATTGTCCTGGACGTAGTTATCTGTTGGACGGTTCTTGTCATGGTTTTTATATTAGTTGTAGGGGGAAGGGGTAGGTATATGTTTTATTGCGTTGTCTTCAAGCAATTAGGAGCAGGATTGGTTTGAGCCCTAGGGTTGGTAAAAGAGGAATGGGGAAATGAAATAGTGTGAGAGGACTTTTGTGCAGTCACAGCTGAGAGTGGCTTGGCAAGGTGGGTCACAGGATAGAAATCAAGAAGTGGATACAGGAACAAAGAGCAAGTTCAGGCTTGCAACTACCTCTTTAATTCTCTGAGAAATAAATTGCCGTTGTTCCTATTTTCTGCATTTTTTGCCTTTTTTTTCTATGTCCCTTTTCGAGTTGCCTTGTACCACAGCCACCATTGCTGCTGTTTCTCAGGAGACCGAAGCACAGTCTCATAGGAAAAACACATTTAAAGGAAATAAGAAAGGATGTCTAAAGGGCTGTGAGGTATTTCTTGGAGGAAATGAAGTGTGAAACCAGTTTGAACCTTTGGACTTAAAAAAAAAAAGACAGGAAACTGTGTTTGTCCATGCATGTGGCAGTATTCTCTCCTTCCTCGGAAGATTTATTGATGGTGTGCGCTTCTTTACTTCGGTCTCCAGTGAAGTTTTATTGTTTCCTATAGAGCATCAAGCCTAAATGAATATAATTTAAAGTTGGGGAGATTTTATACCATTTCTAATCAAATTTGTATATTTATTTTCCAAGATAAAGCCTGGAAAACTACCAGACATCATTAAATTCCAGAGATTGAAAATCTTTGCTCAATTCCAGAATGGAACACAGAGTACTCTCTTTTTTTGTAAACAGCCCAGCATTTTACTGACTCATTTCTATTCCAAAATACCAATTATCCTTTCAATCTTTATGTGAATAACCTAGACACTGTGTAACATTTGAGCTGGGCCTATTATCTTTTCCAATATCCAGCACTTTAGTTTTGTGCTGAAAGAAAAACATCTATCCTGCGAACGATGCTTGAATGATGCTTGAACTCACTGTGGGGCCTTTTAATATGAAGACTTCTTAAACAGCTTAAATGGCTGCTATTTAGGGAAGAATGAGGGGTTCAGTGCCCAGATAAATCACAATTGGCAGTAATTTGAGCATAAGTTGTCTGCAATGTTTTCTGCATTGTGCAGAACCTGTGATTCTTAGCCCTGATTCTTCCTGGAACAGACTGTTCAGAAATAAGACAATTAAAACTTACAGTCACTGAGCGATGCAGCCTTTCTAATCTGATGCAGATCTTTCTAAACTGGGAGACCATGAGTTCTAGTCCTACTTTAGGCACAAAGCCATCTGGGTGACCTAGGGCCAGCCACTTTTTCCCAGCTCTAAGAAAGGTCATTTCTGAAATCACTTCTGAAAAACCTTGCCAAGAAAACTGCAGGGTCTTATCCAGGCATTCACTGAGAATTAAACACTCACTTTCATTTTTCTTGTGTTGGTTTTTTTTATTACGGTATTTTTTTTTATTGATGTTCACTGCCTAAGTTCATAATTTATGAGTTGGGCAGAATGATAATTCCTTAAAGCAAAATGAAATAAATTAAGATTGTCATTAACAACAATAAGAAAAACATAACTTGGAACAAATTTATTATGTATTTTAAGCAGATGCATCATTCTTTTTGTCCTCAATTATGCAAATAGTTTTAGGGATTTTTTAATTAAGTTCAGGAAGATTTGAATATGTATTCAGTCTTCCGAAACATAGTATGTAAATCAGAAATCACTAAACAATGGCAAAATTGTAGCTTTAAAAAACACAGACTTTCCATTTTTACATTCTCTGTTTTTTCTTCAGTGGTGCATATTGAGCAATAGAAGTGCCATATGCATCACTCAGATGTATTTGTGGTAACTCTTTTGTTCCTTATTAGCCAGAGGTTTTAGTTGCATATTTGTTTCCTATGCCAGTTTCCAGTAGCAGATTAAAAAAAATGCCTCAAATTTTAATGACTGGTTTACATTGTAATTGTTACTACCTAAATTAGCTAACCTCAAAGACACTTAAATATAGAGATGAAGAAAGAATGGTGATCTTCCTTGTGCTGTCTAGTACCCAGAGTTATATTTTGGGACACAGACACTAAGTGGAAGTAAGATAGGTTTTAGGACCCTGTGTTTATTTTTTTAACTGAAATCCTGAAATGCATTCTCCAGGAACTGATGGGGAAAAAATCCTTTTCATTCTACCATGTATCACAGAGTGATTTGCCAGCAAATTGAGATCTAGTTTCTGCTCAGTCCTTTTTCTCCCCTGCAGATGATTTAATTTCACAATTCTCTTCAAAGCTCTGATGAGTTAGTAGTTATTTATGAAACAAGTTTGAAGGAGGTATGTTTTTTTTCATAATTTGTATTAAAGATTTTAAGTATAGTAGTAAAAGGAATACAAACTTAAGTCAGAAAAAACAAAGAATAAAATGAAAAGAAAGAAAAAGTAAAATAAGAAAACATATGTAAAGAAGTGAATTCCTATTTTCATCACAAGTAAAAAAGTAATTTGATACAAATATCTCTTCTTCCAATAACCCATTCTTTGTCTATATGTAAATTGATAAATCGTGAACTGTTCACTTCTAATATCAGCAAAAAGTCCACAAAGGTTTTTTTAATATTAAAAAATATATTATTTTAACCTTGATCAAACCAACCAATACTATATTCTGTTTTACTTCTAACAGTCTTGATCATTAATTCATAACATAACATCAGAGTTGGAAGGGACCTTGGAGGCCTTCTAGTCCAACCCCCTGCCCAGGCAGGAAACCCTACACCATCTCAGTCAGATGGTTATCCAACATTTTCTTAAAAATTTCCAGTGTTGGAGCATTCACAACTTCTGCAGGCAAGTCGTTCCACTGATTAATTGTTCTAACTGTCAGGAAATTTCTCCTTAGTTCTAAGTTGCTTCTTTCCTTGATCAGTTTCCACCCATTGCTTCTTGTTCTACCCTCAGGTGCTCTGGAGAACAGCCCAACTCCCACTTCTCTGTGGCAGCCCCTGAGATATTGGAACACTGCTATCATGTCTCCCCTAGTCCTTCTTTTTGTTAAACTAGACATACCCAGTTCCTGCAACCGTTCTTCATATGTTTTATCCTCCAGCCGCCTAATCATCTTTGTTGCTCTTCTCTGCACTCTTTCTGGAGTCTGAGCATCTTTTTTACATCCTCGCGCCCAAAACTGGATGCAATATTCCAAGTGTGGCCTTACCAAGGCATTATAAAGTGGTACTAACACTTCACGTGATCTTGATTCTATCCTCTGTTTATGCAGCCCAGAACTGTGTTGGCTTTTTAACAGCTGCTGCACACTGCTGGCTCATATCTAAATGGTTATCCACTAGGACTCCAAGATCCCTCTCACAGGTACTACTATTGAGCAAGGTACCACATATACGGTACTGGTGCATTTTGTTTTTGGCCTAAATGTAGAACCTTACTTTTTCACTGTTGAATTTCATTTTGTTAGATAGCGCCCAATGTTCAAGTCTGTCAAGATCTTTCTGTAACTTGAGCCTATCTTCTGGAGTGTTGGCTATTCCTGCCAGCTTGGTGTCATCTGCAAATTTGATGAGTTCCCCATCTATCCCTCGTCCAAGTCATTGATGAAGATGTTGAAGAGTACTGGGCCTAAAACAGAGCCTTGGGGTACTCCACTGCATACTTCCCTCCATGTGGATGTAGTTCCGTTGAGGACTACACGTTGAGTGCGGTTGGTCAGCCAGTTACGAATCCATCTGGTGGTGGTGCTGTCTAACCCACATTTTTCTACTTTATCTAGTAGTAGGTTATGGTCTACTTTATCAAATGCTTTACTGAAGTCCAAGTAAATTATATCAACAGCATTCCTCTGGTCTACTAATTTTGTCATTTTGTCAAAGAATGTGATAAGATTAGTCTGGCATGATCTGTTTTTGACAAACCCATGTTGGCTTTTGGTTATTACTTTGTTTGCTTCTAGGTGTTCGGTGATTCGTTGCTTGATTATCTTTTCCAGAATCTTCCCCGGTATTGAGGTCAGACTGATAGGTCTGTAGTTTCCTGGATCTGTTTTTTTTCCAACTCAGAAGTTGTCCTAGGATTTGGTCTCTCTTCAATTTTTCATTTCCCATCACAGAGGTTTCTTTGACGATTTAGCAAACCTTTCGTAAATCCAGTAAAAAGTCATTATCTAGGTGATTGTCTTGATTTGTCATTTATATTTCCATTTTAATTTTTAAAACTTTAACCACCAGCTTATTTTGTATATTCAGTAAAAAGTTCTTATCAGGATAATTCTCTTGACTCATCATTTGTAATTTCATTTTATCTACCTTTTCTATCTTGTAGTCTATACTTTTTATGTTATCACCCAGTATTTCTGGTTCAGTATTTCAGTATTTCTCCATCAGATTTAACATCTTTTGGACATAGTTTGTCCATAGAAGTAGATACATTGCTCACATTTCTGATATTGTAGCTATTAATTAATATCTGGCCCTATTCTTCAAAAATCTCCTGAGTTATTTCTAATGTTACAATGTTTATATCATTTTATAAATCCACATACTAACTAAAACCAAAGGCATTTATACTTTTCCCCTCTGTTCCTTTTCTGCCTGGAACATTTAGTCCCCTTTAGTGTCTAATTTCTAAAATCATAAAATCTCAATTTCCTATTTCGAATTAAAATGGACAATCTGATTCTCACAAAATTATTCATTTTATTTAATTATTTCTAAGATATTACAGTAAAAGTCTCCCATTTTCCAAAGTTTTCTGCATCCTATATTTATAACTTTCTTAAGTCAGAACCTTATTTAGCATTATGCTGTTTGTTTCCAATTCTTAAATTCTAATAGTTATTTCATTTATTTGTTTGTTGTTTGTTTAATTTATATGCTGCCCATCTTACCTAGAAGCATTGTTTGTTCAAGAAAGAATGTATACTCACCAGATGGCTTTTCAGAGTTGTCGTATTGATCATCTCTAATATGCTTAGTATAGTAAATAAGTAATTTCCAAAAATGATTAGAAAGTAATGTTAGAGAACTCAGTGTCCTTTAAAATGTTCTTCCATGGTTGTGAGTACAATGCTGATCTCTTCATCTCCTAGAACCCTGATATATGGGAGACCATTATCGTATGGTCTCCTTGCAAGGAATAGCTGTCCAAAGTACATGTGGGTGATTTCCTGCCCTCTCTATATCTGGAGAAGTTGATTTCCTGTCCTCTCTATATCTGGAGAAGTTCTGAAGAATTGAACTATTTGCTGGTTCTTTGATCTTTGCTGAGATTGTCATCTATGTTCTGTCAGAAACCTGTTTAGTTCTCAATGCCTCCACCAGAAGTTAATGGAGATATGAATTGTATTAGCATTCATTGTGATTTATCCCTAATTAATATTCTTACCATCCTTACTTGGCCATTGCTAATAGCTAGAATAATTATATAGGTTACTAATTTATTTCAGCCTGTCAGTTAATTCTTCTCTAATGTATTGAGCATGAATACAAGAAAGGGTAAAAAGCCTAAGAAATAATAATAATAATAATAATAATAATAATAATAATAATAATAATAATAATAATAATAATAATAATAATAATAATAATAATAATAATTTATTATATTTGTATACTATCTATAATTAGATAGATTAGTTGATCACATGGTAGTTTTATTTTTCTGATTTGTATTTGAAGAGGAGAATTCTTTTGTTTTCAGGGCTTTTGTGCATTAGCAATCAAAGTAACATGAGATAATACCTAAAAGAAAAAATGGGGAATTTATCGTATTAGCATAGATTCAAAACTATGCAGAGACTCCAGCTATGCAACCTGTGTAGCTAGCCTGGCTATTGGTAAGGATATTGGGAGATGCAGTTCAGTAACAACCAAAGGGCCCAAAAGATCTCCAGCTGTGCTGTATCCATTTAACTAAGAAGATGCCCCAGTACAGTAATATTAACATGAATAAAGAAATATCTCTTGAATAGCTATAAAAGGGAGTCTTATGTGGAAAAGACCACTAAGAATGTGTCAACTTAAAAAAGTTTTTTTAGAAGACATATTGATGCAAGAAGCTATTCTGATTAAAAGGAGGTTAGATGCATTTATTAATATAATTATATCACTTTCTGATATTCATGGCCAGTTAGCTCAGTAAAAGAGCAGTACTTCTGTTCCTGTAATGTTGTGCTTTATTTTCTATTTCTTTAGAAGAACCAGGACCCGGCTCAACTGAATATTAAATGTTGTAATATTCACACATCTATCTTATATGTGTTTGTGTGTCTTCTCTTTGTAATAATGCATCGATTGAGACAGGTGTAGCTGGTTGATTGTCTTACTTGGGGTTGAAAATTTCTCTAAGTATTTCTACTAGTACTTTCCTTTTGTCAGATAACAGATAATCTTAAATAATTGAATAAGTAATCTTATGCTGATTGAATCATATATCATACTAATACATGCTAAACATGGATGAGTAAATGATTAGCTATCTCACACAACTCTTTATTGCATAAGTCATAGATACCGAATCAATGGATTGTATTTTCCCTTATCAACTCTGCTGTCATATAGTTTTATACATTGTATTAACCCAAAGCTAAACCAACCAATTCATAACTTACCACAATTTTGAGCTCAGATACATTGCTACTCTGACTTTTAATAAGTCCTTTGTTTATTTAATTGATTGGCATTTTATTTTATCATTTCTCTTAGATGAGGTTCTCCTCTCATTTTATTTTACAACAACCTACAAGGTACTGTACAACCTACAAAAGCACCCTGATGATAGATTACATCTATCATCTGTATTTAGGCATTGGGATTTGGCTTAAAAAGTAATGGAAAGTTTGCGTACTTTAAGAAATAATTAAGTGCTAAACTAAAATTGGCATTGCTCTTTTTCACTAGTCATGATAATGATTAGAATTCTTCATAAATCATTAAGCAGTCTTCAATAGACTTTGGATCAGTACTGTATTAATATGTAAGTTTATGGCATAAGCATAAGTAGCTTAACTGGAACTAATTCAAAAAGAAACCAAAATTGCAATGAGAGAATGCTAATAAACAAGAGTTAATGAAAGAGGCCAAAATCTGGGTAAATAAACTGTACTTCAGTAGAATACTAAGTGAATGAAGTAGTAAAACAGCATCGTTTTTATTCAGTTCCTTGGTTTTCCTATAAAAATCACAGAATGTCATGTTCTGAACTCCTAAAATAGTGATAATCATATTATCTATATATTACATATAGAGAGAATTTTCTTGTGTACATATTTTAATTTCTAAAAAGAAAGAAAACTTTATCAAAATGTAGAAGTTGAATTGAAATATATATTTTATAATATCTGTTTGATGGAACTGCTTTCTCCAAACAAGGACCTCTAATATATTGGACTTAAGTTTGCTTGTTTTTTAGTCAAATTTATAATAGCCATCATCTTACCAGAGGTGACCAAAGAATCAGTAAGAACAGTAAATAAATAAAAGCAAAAAACGTACAAAGTAAAAACCTTATTGTCGTGAAAATACAATACACAGGGGAAGGAGGATAGAAATAGTCACCTCAACAATGGAACCATCTGAACAGATCCTATATTGTAATTGTTTGAAGAATTGTGGAATTCTGTACAGTTTGGAGGCTGTGATGAAAGTGGAAGTAACTGAAAAACCAAATACGATGAAAGCCTATGCATTATGAATGCAGTTGCACGTCATGGTACAAGGACTGCTTAATTTAAAAACTGGAGAGTCTGTGAGTTCTAGTCCCGCCTTCCAAGGGTGGGTTCTACTTACATTTATTACCGGTTCGCATTGTGCCAGCATACGCAGATCACTTTTGATGATGTTCGGGTCAGTGGGTGGAGCCTCCCGCCAGTTTTACTACCGGTTCTATAGAACCGGTCCGAACCGGGGGCAACCCACCACTGCCGCCTTCTTCATGAAAGCCAGCTTTGTGACTAGGCTAGTCACTCTCTCTCAGCCCACCCTATCTCACAGGATTGTTCTTGGAAAAATAGAAGGAAGAAGTGATATTATATATGTTTGCCACCTTGAGTTATTTATAAAAGTAATAAAAATGTGATAAAAAATTAATAATCATTTTTCAATATTTATATCCTTAGTACATAAAACACAAAAAAATGATTTATGGAGAAAAATGGGAGGAACCAAAGCATCGTGTTTTTTTTAATTAGTTTTTATCTTTCTTTGTCTTCCTTAAACTCCAAAGTTCTCGTAAAGAGTCTAATAATCTCAGTGGAATTCTTGATGAAGCTGGCTTTTGAACTGCTAGAAAGAGTCATGGGTAGAATCCTGTTCCCAGCCTTCTCATTGCTTTGCATCAACCAACCCCATATGTCTAGAATGCCAGACCTGTTATTTCATGAGAATTATGTCAAAAGAAGAATGTGTGTGGGGCAGATAGGTTTTGCTCTGTAGCTTTTTTACTTGGGTTTGAACATTTTCTTGGTGAAATAAGGTTAATTGTTTTACTGTATTAATAATTAAAGGTTCTGCTTTAGCAGCTGCTATGTCATGTATTTCCAAAATGATTTTACGGTTTGTTAGTTCACATTGTGCTTTTAAGATAAATATTTCAAAACCCCCAATCTGTTCTACAGAGAGCTGTGGTCCAAGTAAGCTGAAAGGTATCTGCTATAGCATGAGTAAAACGTGGGTTGAAGCAGTGTTACATAAAATTTAGCACTCAGACCTGCCCATATTCTCTTGGTTGCAGATGCTTTCAGTGCTGTTAGGGCAATGCTCACTTTTTCCTGCACCACTTAAATGTACAGTGCAAAAGTCACTGTACTGGTTCTTGACACAGAAAAGAAAAAAATTGCCTTCAGCAGTTTCTTGATATAGCTTGTAGACCAGTGTTTCTCTGGCTGTGGAATTCTGGGAGTTGAAGTCCATACCTCTTAAACTTGCTAAGTTTGAGAAACACTGCTGTAGACATAAACACAAACGATGCAAAGAATCGCCAAGTTGTAGCTTTGGTTTATGGAGAAATCATAGTTACTTTGTTCAGTTTAGCCGTGAAAGGTGTCCTGGAAATTTACAGGTGACATCAAAACAGTCTTCCATTGAAGGGACGAGGAAATAGTAATCCTTGTCTGGATACAAAAATTTTGACTGAAATATTAAGAACTATGTTGTTGTAAAAGCTCATTTAAGTTTTTTATGAAGATGGGCTTGATTAATCTCTATTCTGAGAAAATTTAGTCTGTGCTATTATATACTTCAAGTAATTTATTTCAGATTTTTTTAGTGTTCTCTGTCTTTTAGATCACCACATTTGTTTAATAGTTCAGTCACCCAGAAGAAAAGAGAAATAAATTCTACTTAGAACAGTTAATTTCTAAATAAGTTCATCAGGTGCAAATAACTGACATTGTAGCCTTTAGTACTTTAAAATCGAAGTTAACTTCAGGAATATCTTTAAGTTAATAATTCATCAAAGAAAGCTATTGAAAACCTTATTTTAGGTTAAAGTTACAGTAAACAAAAAGTAAAGAGATCCTCTTATTACTATGGGACGGATTGCTACTATATTAGCTTTCAAATATAAATAAAAAGAAGAGGTAAGGAATTACTTTTTCTGAGCAAAGTTATGTTAGATTGCTTTCTGTAATAGGAACTTTTGTTAAAAGGAAAATTGTGGCAACAAGTTATGTATGTTGATATTATAAAAAGACCTGATATTCATATCTTAATATAATAAATGCAAATCTTACGATAATTAAAGGATTTTGCTAAGCAGGATTTTATATTGTAATTGTCAAGGATTTATTTAATGGTATCGTGCAAGTTTTCTTATAAGGTTGAAAAGAGTGTAAAGGAATTACTTGTATAGGTGCCAATAATAGAATAACAGAGTTGGAAGGGACCTTGGAAGTCTTCTAGTCCAACCCTCTGCTCAGGCAGGAAACCCTATACCATTTCAGACAAATGGTTGTCGATCTCTTCTTAAAAGCTTCTAGTGTTGGAGAATTCACAACTTCTGGAGGCAAGTTGTTCCACTGGTTAATTGTTCTAATTATCAGGAAATTTCTTCTTAGTTGTAGGTTGCTTCTCTCCTTGATTAGTTTTCATCCATTGCTTCTTGTCCTGCTTTCAGGTGCTGTGGAGAACAGAGATATATATTCCATAAGAAGTAATATGTGTAGATGGACAGATTGTATAAATAAGATTCTACTATTAATGTTCAATATAACATTAATAAGAGGTGCACTTACATTGTATTGATTTCATGTTATTTAAAAAATGTGACTTTTTGAATTTAGTAGGAAAACCTCCATTATATTATTGTTTAGAATGATTAAAAAAGGAAGAAAAGGGGGAAAGTGGAAAAATGCATAAAATAATACAAATATTTAATTTATGACTTTCCCCTTGTTTGTCCTCCAGCCAATTTACATATTCTAAGCATTTGTATTTATTAATATTTGTTCTCTACAAAAGTTAGTTTTATACTCGACAATGGGAAGAAAGACTGATGATTAGAGGGTTATGCTATAAAGACTTAATAGTTCTGATGACTGTGTCCATTTTGAAAGAATGCATGAGGCTTAGTGTCAGTAGTGTGAATATACCACTGGAAATAACCTATCTAAACAGAGATTTTGTTTAGAATAGTAAGTTCATTAGCAGCAACACTGACATTAATCACTTTTGTAAATTGCAGTAAGATGTGTCAAAGGTTTTACAGCCCTAAATTTTAGAATCTAGTAGAGATGACAGATTCACTGTCTGTTAATCCATAGTTGTGAAGAATAGAAATGTGCAACAGATTTATAAAGTTCAATTTCTCTCTCCTTGTTGTCCTATTATTGATACCTATTATTAATACATTCTATTTGTTCTATTATTCTTTGTCCAAATTTAAATTATATTTACTATATGTAGGAATCGTAGCTTGAAATAGGTGTTTCAATATATTTCACTGCATCCAAAGAAACAATGCACTAATTTTAACCTTAAAGACAGAAAAGATGGAGAGATGGGGTAAGAGCATGCTGTTAAAGTTGGAGGGAAAGATGGCTCTATGAAAATCACCACATGATCGGTTGCTAAGAACAAAGAGAAAAAGAGTGTTTCATAATTAAAAGTTAGATAGGCAAGCTGAAGAAAGAGTTTTTTGCAAAACCTACAAATAGTCTCTCAGATTATATTCAAAACAAAGACTATAATAGGTATATCCTGAGCAGAAAAAAGAAAGGCTCTCAGGAAATTGGAATTACTTGATTCTTCTGCCAAGAGGAAAGGTGAGAGAGATAAAAGGGGATTGTTGTTTTGCTCATGGCTCTCCTTTGCAAGAACTGCAACAGGACAAAGCAGGTTCAGAACCATGGCTAGTATTATTGGAAGTGGCCAAGGCTAGGTTTCAGTACTGTGGAGAGCAGACCTTCAGCTGAAATACAAAAGACTGACCTGATGGAATTGACAATATATTGTTGGCTTGCCAGCAAAGTCTTCTGAAAATTAGTGCCCTTTTATATTGTCTCTGGCTTCTGGATGAGAGTGATGGTTAGTGGAAAAAGGAGCAGATTAGAGATTGCTTCTGGAAAACTTTCTACTTAACTGCAGTAGAATGAAGGTAGCAACATCCCTTAGGAGATTATATAAACATGATACAGGATATGAGGTAGAAGAATCCAATCCAGAAATATAGAAATTCCTTTTTCTATCACTATCATATAAACCTTACTTTTTGAAGGCCTTTTGTTCCTGAGCTTCAACATTCATTAAATATCCACCAGATGACTTTGGGGTTCACTGTGAACATCTAGATTTGTAATGAGCAGTCTATAAAATTTTCAAGATTGGACTTCTTTCTTTCTTTTCAGTTCTCTCGATTAGCCACTTCAATGGTTCTGTTATGTGAACGTTAATAATATGGTGGGTATAGCCAGATATACATTATCAGGTAATTCAATTTCTCTCTAAGAATTTCTATATAATTATCAGGGGAAAGTGTGACTTTTCCTTAATTCAGTCAGTGATGGGGACATTTAAAACAATAACTCTAATACTGCTTTTGTTCCTGGCAATTCTGCGAACTTCCTGGTTTGGCTGCCTTCCCTGGAACAAAATGAAGATTTTCGAGCCAAAGTCTTTGGGTAAACGCCGAAATAAAAGTACCCAGTTCAATAGGACACATAAATAGAACACTCTTCTGCCTGTATACCAAGGAGACATTTCTGAACATAAATATCACATTACTTATTTCACTAAGTAATCGTAATGCTTTATTGAAAATACATGAATGCATTTTTGTTATATTGTGATAATATAAATAATATCTCTATATATTTTCATAGCTACAGTACTTACCGTAGTTCAACTAAATGATGTTGCTTAGAGTTAGCATGTTCTTTTTTTTTTGTTTGGCCTGATGTTTACATTCACTGTTAGTTATTTCTATAGCTAACTACTATAACGTTATTTTTATTCTCCACATTTTTAACATGTGGTTCAGAAAAGCCAAAACGTCATATGCTACACAAAAACCAGACTATTTTTTATCACAGATTGGTTAATTCTGCAAAGTATGCATAACAGAAACAGGTAACAAAATAATAACATAACATAACATAACATAACATAACATAACATAACATAACATAACATAACATAACATAACATAACATAACATAACATAACATAACATAATAACAGAGTTGGAAGGGACTTTGGAGGTCTTCTAGTCCAACCCCCTGCCCAGGTAGGAAACCCTACACAATTTCAGACAAATGGCTATCCAATAAATGCAGTGAATAGCAAGTAGAGTTGGGATATAACTATTTCTGTTAATAAATAGTCAACATTAAGGTGCTAAGGATTAATATTTCCTATCCAATTATTTTTTTTAAGCAATGGTGGCACAGTGTTAGAATTCAGTGTTGCAGCCTGACTCTTCTGTTTGATCCTGACTGGCTCATGGCTGATTCAACCTTCTCTCTTTCTGAGGTTGGTAAAATCAAGGTCTGGATTGTTTGGGGCAATATGCTGACTCTGTAAATTGTTTAGAGGGCTGTAAAAGCACTATGAAGCGGTATATAAGTCTATTACTAGTGCTATTAAGGGAATGGGGGAGATTACATTCATACCAGCTAATATTTTCTCTTCAGAAATATGGTTTATATGTATGTGTGTGCATATGTATGTTTAGGGACATATCTACAGTTTGTTTATTTTGTATGTCACCCACCTCGCTATCAAGTTGCCATCTACCACATAAGAGTAGAACATAAGAAAACCTATTATTCCATTAAGGTGAATCCTTATCTAAAAAGCAATTGTGGACAAATAAATTCCCTTGTTTTGCACCAGTAGAACACCAAATAACTTTTTGCTCCTCTTTCCTTGTCTTCAGAAAATAACTTGGGAGACTCATCAGTTTGCAATCTTCAGAAAGATTCATGAAAGAAAAGAATACCCTTGACATATTTGGGTTTGAAGTCCTGGTAGTTTTCAAAATAAAGAATTTTGTATAAGTCCCAATAAATAATATAAATAAATAATAGATGAAGAGCTTTACGTTTTGCTCAGAAGTAGATGTGTCTTCATTTGCTAGGAAATGCCTGTTAACCTTCTTAAGCCTTTATGCCATATACATTCTTAGCTCATAGAAGTAGCAAGGATGGCAGTCTGCATCGTGGACTGGTGCTATGTCATGATTACATTTGAATATAGCCTGAAAACCTCAGCTTTCTAGGGCTCTAAAAATATAGGCTGTAATTAGGCATTATCACTAGCTAGTTGTACTCTATCTTAATTTGTTTTGGGACTCCAATCTGCTCTGTTTGTCTGTCAACTCCAAATATAATGAGAATGGTAGCACATTTTAAGATTTAACATATTTTATTTTGAAATATGTTAGTCTTAAAGGAAGCTACCACACAGAAGTGCTGCACTGAGCTCAGAACAAAACAAATTGATGCTTCCTGTACTTTAGAAATCCTTAAGCTGAGATTGCTGGAATTGGTAAGTTACTCTTGAATCTGCTCTTTGTCCATTAGAAAAGTAGATGTGTATATCTTGGGCCGAATAGAACAAAAATGTGAGTATCATTTACAACTACCAATCCATTTGTATTTGTATTCATTATTCATTGCTTATTTTTTTGTAAAATTGTTTCTCAAGCTGTATCTAGCCTGATCAGTACAGTATCTATGCAGACTTCTCTTTCAATTTATTTAACAAGCAAAGCATCCTCTAGCTTTTTATTTCTTGTAACTTCCAAGTTAAAACAAATATTATTTTCATGTGATATGTAACTGTCTCCCAAACAAAGAGAATAGATAGATAAATAAATAAGGTGTGTTAAAATATATGCTTGGATATATTTTAATGAGAATCAGAAATTGGTGGAAGGAACAGCTTAAAAATGGAACATACGTCATATGTAATGCCTTTGCATTAGTCATAAATTAAAATGAGCATAAGTCAACATAATTTAGGTGTGGATTTTTCCATTTTGCGGGATGTTCATGCATGATTTTTGGCCTCGTTGCTGCATGTTCTCAGAAATAATACATTAGATAATATAGTCTGTAAAATGGGAGGATGGAACAAGATTACTTACTATTCATTGATTTTTTGGGCAGCTAAGTAAACATTGCTTCTTTGTAAATGGTGATCACAACTAAGGACTTAAACTAAATAAATGTTTAAAATAAATAAATAAAAATTGAGGTGTAGATATGATTTTTTTTTAAAAATGCCAGTGCCAAGAAGGACAAAGTTCTTGCTGAAGAATTGGAAAAACTTGACCATTAGCTTGAAGTCAGAGTTAGGTAGCCTATGGCCCTCCAGATTTGTTGGACTCAGTCTCTTTCATCATTGGCTGTTGTAAATGAGTAGTATTTGTAAGTAGGTTCCATAGGCCTACTATGTCCATAATGAAACATGAATTTGATAATAACAGCTTTTTCTGGAAAAGGCTCTAATGCTGGGAAAGGTAGAAGGAAAGAGAAGAGGACAACCACCAGTAAGGTCATTAGTTTCAGTGATGAGTGCACCATTAAGAGAGTTGAAAAAACAGGACAGATCATCATGGAGTACATCTGTACAACTTGATGGCACATCATTAAAAAAAACAAAGTAGACCTAACCCATTCTTGTGACGTGACATTGTCAGAACAATGTAGTTGATTATTCTTAGTATACATAATAGGTCACATAGTATCTCCTTCTTAGAAATCAGTTTTTATCTGAAAAAAAGTGTCAAGGAATCCAGCATGTCTTTATGAATCCTCTATTGTATGTGAAAAGCAAAGAAAACAGCAAGAGATTAAGAATTTCCACTGACAGTTGTTTTTTGAGATCTTTTGTAAAAAGAAGTAGATTGAACGGAGATAAAAGTAATAAAGATAAACTAAAATCATACATCACTCTCATGTAATATGCATATAAGTAACAGAAATCCTAAGGATTGATATGGAAAAAGATTTGATGAAATAGTAAGTAAAAATGAAAGTAGGTATGATCTTAACATGTTCATTTTGTGACTTAACCATAATAGCAGTATCATTTGAATTACTTATTTTGGTTATATAGGAAATTCAGTGTCTGTATGATATAAAAATATACTGGTTAAATAAAAGATAGGCATTTGCTGTTACAAAAAAAAATCAAGATATAATTCTAATCAATAAAACAAAAATAAAATGTATTTATAAGATGGCTGTTTTATTGATGCAAGAAAACTTTCATTGGCAAGTACTTTTGATTGTTAGTTGTTTTTGAGGAAATATAAAAAAAATTATAAAGCAATGCAATGAATCAATCTTTTTTTTCATTGGGTTAAAATCCTAACTCAAAGGTTTCTTTCCAATTTCTCTTACTTTTATATTTCTACTAACATGCATGCATTTTTGTACACATGTGCACATAATCCTGATGATGTAATTGCAAAAATAGAACACATTCAAGGAAACACAAAATTTTAAAATGTGAAAAATTTAAACATTTTTAAATCAGCATTCAGCCCATATGAATTTTTATTGCTGACCCTAAACAACAACACATAAATTATAAGTTGAAATGAAATGGTATGATATATACTGATAGTTAATCTACATGATTTAGCAAGTAGAATCATTAAAATGTTTTAGAGAACTAGGAATATGTTTGTGCAGATTTTCACAATCTGCTGCTTTCTAAATATGTTGGGATTACATCTTTAAATTCTTAGCCATTGTGGCCATTGACTGGGACTTAAGGAATGGTGGCCTCTAAATGCCTGAAAAGTCCTAGCTAGGGAAGACTGCACGAGAATTTGGAAGGATGTGGCTTTGCATTTATTTTTCTCATAAGCTTTTGATTTTCCAGTTGACCCATTTAAAACATTCTGAACTAATGAATAATAAATGACCATACAAATATAAAGTCACATTTTAGAAAGATTCAGGATAGTGGGCAAATAGTAGCTGACTTATAATTATTAGATGAAATACAATTTAATGTTCATTTATTATTTTGGTTTCAGTTCACTTTTGACACTTGGTTAAATGCCTAGTTTCTTTTTCATATGTATTGTCAGCTTGGTTCTTACGTAATATTCAGACTTCACCCAAATATGTTGTTAAATTCTGGGCATTACACTATTTATTTATTTATTTATTTATTTGATTTTTATATCGCCCTTCTCCCGAAGGACTCAGGGCGGTGTACAGGCAAAATAAAACAATACAATATAAAGATTAAAATACCATTAAAAAACTTATTTAAATTAGCCTGAAATTAAGAATTTCCATACTAAAAACCCCGTTTAAAATTGATAAAATTTCCCAATAAAACTAATTTAAGCCAGCCCCGCGCAAATAAAGAGATGTGTTTTTAGTTCGCGACGAAATGTCCGAAGGTCAGGTATTTGACGTAGACCCGGGGGAAGCTCGTTCCAGAGTGTGGGCGCCCCCACAGAGAAGGCCCTTCCCCTGGGGGCCGCCAGCCGGCATTGTTTGGCGGACGGCACCCTGAGAAGTCACTCTCTATGGGAGCGTACGGGTCGGTGGGAGGCGTGTGGTAGCACTGGGCAGTCCCGTAAGTACCCAGGTCCTAAGCCATGGAGCGCTTTAAAGGTCATAACCAACACCTTAAAGTGCACTCGGAAGGCCACAGGCAGCCAGTGCAGCCTGCGCAGGATCAGTGTTACATGGGAGCTACGTGTAGCTCCCTCTATCACCCGTGCAGCTGCATTCTGGACTAACTGAAGCCTCCGAGTGCACTTCAAGGGGAGCCCCATGTAGAGAGCATTACAGTAATTCAAGCGAGAGGTAACGAGCGCATGAGTGACCGTGCATAAGGCATCCCGATCAAGGAAGGGGCGCAACTGCCGAACCAGGCGAACCTGATGGAAGGCCCCCCTGGAGACGGCCATCAAATGATCTTCAAACGACAGCCGATCATCCAGGAGGACACCTAAGTTGCGCACCCTATCCTTTGGGGCCAATAACTCGCCTCCAACAGCCAGCCGCGGGTGCAGCTGACTGAATCGGGGTGCCGGCATCCACAGCCACTCCGTCTTGGAGGGATTAAGCTTGAGCCTGTTTCTCCCCATCCAGACCCGTACGGCTTCCAAACACCGGGACAGCACTTCAACAACTTCATTGGGGTGGTCCGGGGTGGAAAAGTACAGCTGGGTGTCATCAGCGTACTGCTGGTATCTCACCCCGAAACCACTGATGATCTCACCCAACGGCTTCATGTAGATGTTGAACAGCAGGGGCGAGAGAATCGACCCCTGAGGGACCCCACAAGTGAGGCCCCTCGCGGTCGACCTCTGCCCCCCTGTCAACACCGTCTGCGACCGGTCGGAGAGATAGGAGGAGAACCACCGATATACGGTGCCTCCCACTCCCAATCCCCCCAACCGGCGCAGCAAGATACCATGGTCGATGGTATCGAACGCCGCTGAGAGGTCTAATAGGACCAGGGCAGAGGAATAACACCTGTCCCTAGCCCTCCAGAGATCATCCACCAATGCGACCAAAGCTGTCTCCGTGCTGTATCCGGGTCGGAAGCCGGACTGGAACGGGTCTAGATAGACGTCTTCATCCAGGTATTGGGGTAGCTGTCGCGCCACGGCACTCTCTACAACCTTCGCAACAAAGCGAAGGTTGGAGACTGGACGATAATTACCCAAAATAGCTGGGTCCAGGGAGGGCTTCTTAAGGAGGGGTCTCACCACCGCCTCTTTCAAGGCGGCAGGGAAAACCCCTTCCAACAAAGAAGCGTTGATAATCCTCTGAAGCCAGCCTCGTGTCACCGCCTGAGTGGCCAGTACCAGCCAGGAAGGGCACGGGTCCAGTAAACATGTCGTGCCGTGAAGCCTCCCCAACAACCTGTCCACGTCCTCGGGAGCCACAGGGTCAAACTCATCCCAAATGGACTCAACAAGACGTGCCTCCTCTCCCTCGCTTGGATCATCCCAAATTCGGTCCAGACCGTCCCTCAGCTGAGCGATTTTATCGTATAGATAACCGCTAAACTCCTCGGCTCGTCCCTGCAAAGGGTCATCCCGCACCTCCTGATGTAGGAGAGAGCGGGTCACCCGAAACAGGGCGGCCGGGCGGTTATCTGCCGACGCAATGAGGAACGCCTCGCTTCCCTCATTGCCACTAGGTAGGTCCTAGAATAGGACCTAACTAGTGTCCGATCAGCTTCGGAGCGACTGGACCTCCAGGTGCTCTCCAGGCGTCTTCTCCGGCGTTTCATCTCCCTCAGCCCCTCGGAGAACCAAGGGGCCGGTCGAGATCTACGCCGGGTCAGAGGCCGCAAAGGCGCGACACGGTCCAAGGCCCCGGCCGCGGCCTGTTCCCAGGCCACGACCAGTTCCTCAGTCGTGCCGTGGGCCAGTTCCTCAGGGAATGGCCCAAGCTCCGTCAGGAACCTCTCGGGGTCCATCAGGCGCCTGGGACGGAACCACCGTGTAGGTTCCGTCTCCCTGCGGTGGTGAATGGCGGTTCGGAAGTCTAGGCGAAGGAGAAAATGATCCGACCATGACATTGGTTCTGTTACTAAATCATCTAATACCAGATCATTTAACCACTGTCCAGAGATATAAATCAGATCCAGTGTGCCTCCCCCCGTGTGCGTAGGGCCATCATTTACTCGAATCAGGTCCAAGGCCGTCATGGAAGCCAAGAACTCCCGAGCTGCCGTTGATGACAAGCCAACTGATGGCAGGTTAAAATCCCCCATGACTGGGGGTCTCAACCGCCACAGCAGCAAGTACCTCCAACAGCTCAGGCAGGGCTGTGGTCACGCAGCAAGGAGCCAGGCACGCGATCACCAGGCCCAACTGATTCCTATAGCCCCACCGCACATAGAGGGATTCACAACCGGCAATCTGAGGAACAGTGGTCTCCCTCGGCTCTAGATCCTCCTTGATAACAACCGCCACCCCCCCACCCCTGCCCTGGACCCTCGGCTGATGAAATGCTCGGAAACCTGGAGGGCACATCTCAACAAGGGGGACCCCCCCCCCTCTGGGCCCAACCAGGTTTCCGTAATGCCCATAAGGTCCGCGGACTCCCCCTGAATAAGATCGCAAATCAGGGGAGCCTTATTAACCACGGACCGGGCATTACATAACATCAGCCGAAGATCCAAGCTCTGAGGATCATGGCCACCCGAGGAACGGGTAGGGACTGAGGGGCCGGAGCACGCGATCGCTTTCAGACATCGAACGCGTGCTCCCATAACTCGGTACGGCCCCTCCCCCCCGCCATATCTGCCTCTCCCACTTACCGTACAGATCGAACATCCCTCTAAACCTGGAACGTCCTCCCCCCCTGCCTTCAGACAAGATGGAATAGTATCGCGAACTAGCACAGGGGCTGGATCCCTCCCCGACGGGTTCTCACCCCCACCCGTCAAATCCCTCCCCCCCTTAAAAAACCCTTATTTAAAAAACGATTTAAAAAACCCCACAGATTCTTCTTCCTCGCATGCCACCTCTCCGGGTCCCAAGACCCCTCGTTAAGGCAGGCCCTCGATAACCCAGAGGGCCATTCCTGCGAGGCGGGGGAACCTCGCAGTCGGAGAAGGTCAGCCGACGAATATTTCAAGAATAATACAATTACGGACAAACTGGGATAGATGCAAAGAAAATCAGTGGGAATGAACGATGGAAATTTCAGAAAAAATACTTGTGGGTGTATATATTTTTTACTGCCTTAAGGGGTACCACATTGAAGAATGTACGGATCTGTTCTTTATCACCTCAAAGCACAGCATACAGAATAAAGATTTTAATTTACATAAAGTTACAGACTGATTAAGCAGTAAGAAAAATGTTACTGTTTGATCATGAAACCAGTTTTGGTGTGAGAGCTACTATGCTTCACTCTGTTCAACAAGAGCCATCTCCTAGGGGTGCATTAATTTGGGTCCTAGCACTGAGCAGATGGCTTCCTTCACTTTAGGGCATTCAGGATTAATATAATAAAGAGCAAGAATATCTAGCTGCTTCCTAAAACTCTCATTGTCTTTTTCATCTGGGAGAGGCAAGCTGACCTTTCTGATTTCTTTAAAAACAACAACTTAGACTCTTTCCATAGAAAGCCAGTTACAGTTTCAGGATATCCTTTCTCTGCAGATTATCTGTGGACATTCTCAGTGAATTTCCACTTTGGGCGGTGTTTAAAAATGTTCAATTAATATTCAGTAGATGCTTCTGTCAGTGAGAACATCCCCTGGCTTTTTGAAGATGTTCACATTATCTCATTTTAAAATTTCAAAATATAATAACACATACGTTCTCTAGTAAAAAGAAAAAGCTTCTGTACAAGTGTACAGAAAATGCTTCAACAACTTGACTGCCCATCTTCCCTTTCAAAATAAATAAAAATTAGTATAAATCCTTGGTAGTGTAGCTTATAAACCGGCTGTGGGGGGAGATAAATTCAATCATATTTCTAGAGTTGGTAGCTTTCTTATATATTATTCATTTTATTGTTTACATGACTGACAAAAGATAAATTTTATTACATTTTGTACATGTTTCTTTCAGTGTCTTAAAAGAGTTTCTGAAAAAAATTCTCAGTCTGGAGGAAAGCAAGGATTTGAATAGTAGTGTGTTAAATAGTCATCAAGCTTCAAATTTTACTTCACAACTTTTCACACAACTTCAGATGTTCACAGTGTACTTGCTGGTGATTAATGAAAATGCCACAGAATATGCACTGTAAAAATAGAGAAATCCCTCCCCTCCAAGAAGTGGAACTCTCACAAACCCCTGTATACCAGCCATCACTCGTCTCTGATACTTTAAGGAAAGGTGCACTCTATACAGGTAGCCCTTGCTTAGCAAGCACAGCTGGGACTGGCAATTTGGTTTTAAAATGAAATTGCATTAAGTGAAATCACAACTGTGCTTACAATGTTACTTCAATTTCCTTATTTTATAAACCTATGAAGGTCATAAATGGGAGGATTGGTTACCAAGTTACTTTTTCATTACTGTTGTGACTGAACATTTGCTGAACAAAGCTCAGCAACCTTTATTAAACAAGGACTATCTGTATACCAGTCTGATAAGGCTTCACAATTCTTTGTGGCAATCAAGTTGCCAGGCACCAAAATCTCCAGTAAAAAAATATTACTACAAATTGGCAGAGACGGAAGAGTCATGGCTCTCTTCCAAAAATATATTGCTAGACTTCTTCCTCAATTAAGGCAGAATTGGAGTAACATTGGATACATTAGAAAGGAAGGTGGGATGTTTTTCTACACAGTGTTCCTAAGGAGCAGTGCTTTGTCATCATGTATTGTTCCTGGGGTTTTGCAGCACAAAGCGTGCAGCACCCAGTTGAGTTGCTTTGGAAAGTGTGAAACAAAATTGAATGAGTCTGAGAACCTGCAGATCATGACCAAAGAAGCTGAAGTTATAGATGCCTAGATTTGGAGGGCTGAGAGCTCCACGTGGAACTTGTAGACCTTGCATGGCATGGAGAAAAAGTGGAAGGCCTCAGGAAAATATTAGAGAGTAGGCAGATCCATTGAAACAACTACTCCGACCTTTTTATATTCTACGCCCTTTTTCAAGTTGCTTTCCCCACCCCCCTGAAAATCATCATGTTTAATTTTAATAGGATCTTGATAGCACCAAGGAAGGCATTAGAACTAAACAAAATGCTTGCAGATTAGTACTACAGATATCAGAATCCTTACAGCTGAATACTATTTCCATAATTTCCAGTTTTCTTTATATCAGATGCATTGAAAAATCTTTTAAACCAAACTCATAGGCTTTGCTAAAGAGTTAAACTTCTCTTTTCTGGGCTTGTGCATAGTGTCACTTGTAAGGATAAATGGTGTTTATTTTAAAGGATAGTCCTTTGCCAGGGGAGAGACAAGAAAAGATGATCTGTGATTCATTATTAGCAACATTCCAGGGCTATTTAAACACCAATTCATCTGGCACCCCAGTGCAAAAGAGCATTTTTCTTGTTACTGAAGGCTAACAGAGCCACTTATGAACTGTAGCAAGAGGAGACAGACATTAATTATTGCTATGAAGAGTAGAATGGTACAATTCTAAAAGAAACAAAACAGATTTGTGCCAGAAAACCAATTTTTGTCCATCTTACTACTTGGCATCTGTTGGTCAGATGGTGAAAGCTATAGCACAGGGCCTCGATTCAAGGGACTGCTTCAGGAAAAAAACAACACCACCAACCACAAAAGTATCATTGGATGATGGTGGCAACTACACTTGCCACCCACCTCTCCATGGGATTTAATTGTGAGCATTGGCTCCAGGTTGGACTTCACTCTGGGGAACATTAAAACTTCTCAATGACAAGAAACCAAAAATTGCATACATAATACTTGGGTTCTCTCCTTTCGTCTTTACTACTTCTTCCAAGCTTCCTGAGCATTTTCATTTAGGTTGAATGAAGATTTGAACTCCTGTTGGCTAACCAAGCTACAAACTCTTTCTTGAGTAAATCTTTCCCAAAGCCCAGATCGGTTTTCCATGTATCTCCTGTGCCTCAAATTTTAAACTGCAGTTTCTTGGCGTCTGTGATTTCACAGTTTTCAAAAGAGAATATAGGCATTATTGTTTATTTTTAGCTCAATTAATAGTTTGGGCTTGAAAGTGTTTAGTCAGAAAGACTTCTGGAAATCATATTATAGGCTGTTTGGCCTACTTTACAGGCACATATAATATTGTCACTTTTTTCTATGAACACACTGGCACACATTAAAAAATGAAAAATGTATATCCTAAATAAATAAATTAAAACTAAGCCTGAGAATAGAATGCATGGACTTGTACTACAGGATGGAAATTAAAATTTTATATATGTATGAAACAGGCAAAATTCACCTTTTTCCACTCAAAATTACCTGGTTTTGGATGCTTAAAGGAAGATGTTTATAGTACAGTTTTGACACCAGATCAGTGAAAATAGCTCATTTGATATTCCTTTTCTTACCCATTCCCATTTCCTCTCTGATAGTAAATGTATAAACTAATTTGCCAGTCCACCAGCCATGTAATATTCTTAGAGAAAATTCTGGTGAATTCATACATTGCAGCAAGCCATTTTCTAAGAATCAAGACACATAAATCATCTATGTGGCTTACTTGACAACCCAGGACTGATAAACTCATGGCTTATTTAAGAACTAGGCATACATAACACACACTCTCTCTGCCACCTCTGTCTTCAATACTTCTGAATTCCAGCGTGAAATAACTCTGCCAGTACTAGCACAAATAAATATTTAAATTCATTCCCTCAGAGTCAACTGTGGAATTTTCTTTAGCATTTTTGTATTTTGAATTGTATCTAATTCCGTAATGGAAAGGATGCTACAAATGATTAAAATAAATCCTATCCTTTTACTAATGCAGGGTTGTGCTCAGTAGCTTGACATTTGACATTTTTGAGAAATTGTGCAGTGAAGCATAATCCATTGAGCCAATATCTGTCATCCCTTTGCTAGCTCTCCTCCTCTAGTCAACACATCACTGATAAAAAATTAGCCATTATCTTGATGAAATGCCTTGCAGCCAGATTTTTTCTAAGCTTTTGGATATTATATATTAGAGGGATATCGAAGATAATACAGCTGAGCAGGAATATGTTCCTTAGTTATATGTGACATTACAATCCAATGTAATATCATATAATATAATTGCAACATGTATATTCAACTATTTGAAAGCTCAAGGTAAATTACACAGGTCTTTCCCCCTCCATCCTTTTATTCCCTCAGTAACAACTCTGTGAATTGATTGCACTGGAAGAGTGACTGGTCCAAAATCATCGTGTGAAATTCATGGAGCAGTAGGGACTTGAATATATTATCCTTATACCAACCCCAGTGTCTGATTAAATCAGGAACCTAGGCAGAAGTTCCTGCTTTAATTCAGACGAACACCAAATGAACAGGATCTTTGAGACTATTGAGCTAGGAGTAGGATAGCAGCCCACGGAAAATTAGGCTTCTGTTGGCCTAAAATTTGTAATGAATGATACTAATTTAGATACATATTAACATTCCTGAAAGTTGAATTCTTTGATCATGACTCACTTATTCAATAGTCTTCTCCCAGACTGGTCAATCACATAGACAGCCTAGATGGTTAGTAATGGCAGAAAATTCTAATTTCCAATCAAAATCTTTAATAATACTTTATCAAAATATAATTGCAGTTTAAATTGGATCAATATTGTCCTTTTCAACGGTTGCAAGTTAATAAAGAGTGTGGTTTGTTTCTTTTTTGACCTTGGGAGATAGAGAAAATAATGCAAACACATTTTTATTTCAACTTACCAGATGTTATTCTTACCCACTCCTACTATTTTCTTTTAATGTTGCATTATTTTCTTCATTAAATTGGATGGCATACTGTCAGCCCCACTGAATGGACCAGACCAGAAAATCAACTCCACAGGAAATCTGAAACTGCTTTTATCGAGATTATAGTAATATTTGATAATATGACAGACAGACAGATATATAAAACATCTCAACCCCTTTTGCCTAGGTAATAGTTCCTACATACAGGTAGTCTTCAAATTTGTAGGTTCTATCATATCGCAAGATCTAAAATGGACAGCTAACATCAAAAACATTATTAAAAAAGGACAACAAAGAATGTTCTTTCTGCGCCAACTCAGTAAGCTCAAACTGCCCAGGGAGCTGCTGATTCAGTTCTACAGAGGAATTATTGAGTCTGTCATTTGCACCTCTATAACTGTCTGGTTCGGTTCTGCAACCCAACAAGAAAAACACAGACTTCAGAGGATAATTAGAACTGCAGAAAAAATAATGGCTACCAACCTGCTTTCCATTGAGGACCTGTATACTGCACGAATCAAGAAGAGGGCCGTGAAAATATTTACAGACCCCTCGCATCCTGGACATAAACTGTTTCAACTCCTACCCTCAAAACGACGCTATAGAGCACTGCACACCAGAACAACTAGACACAAGAACAGTTTTTTCCCGAAGGCCATCACTCTGCTAAACAAATAATTCCCTCAACACTGTCAGACTATTTACTGAATCTGCACTACTATTAATTGTTTCATAGTTCCCATCACCAATCTCTTTCCACTTATGACTGTATGACTATAACTTGTTGCTGGCAATCCTTATGATTTATATTGATATATTGATCATCAATTGTGTTGTAAATGTTGTACCTTGATGAACGTATCTTTTCTTTTATGTACACTGAGAGCATATGCACCAAGACAAATTCCTTGTGTGTCCAATCACACTTGGCCAATAAAATTCTATTCTATTCTATTCTTTGACCGTCACTTAACAACTGTTTAACAAATTTTGAGCTCAGTTGTGGTCATAAGTTGAGGACTACCTGTAATTTTAAGTTACCTTCCTTACTTTCTCTAAATAATTTTCAAAGTTAAATTGTTCCCTAGAAGCACCATTGAAATCAGTAAGCAACCTAATGGATAATAGAAGTTCTCTTTATTTCAACAAGATTTAGTTATATCAACTTAATTTGAACTCTACTCATCAATTTATAAACTTTCCTGAAAAGGCAATATATGTATTAATGAAATACAATGAAGAATATATAATTTTGTGTTCAGTCACATATAACGTGACATCTCATAAAGTTAAAATGTGTTTCTTACTTTGAAGACTTTCGTGTGTCAAGTCTACTAGCAGTAATGAGAAGAACCAGGGCAGGAAGAGACAAAGAACCTGTTCGAGCTGGATATTTCTAGACAATTGTCTCTATATATGTATATTGCCATTCTGATGAAAAGCATGAATGCTGCCCATTTTTTTCAATAATAAATCTTTGGGGCCAGATTCTCTTTCTCCCCCTACTTGCTCTTTGTTTTATTGTGAAAGTGTGTGGGTGTGTATGGGGTGTGTATGTCTGTAGTAAACAGACAAATTAGCGTTCTTAGTTTAGTTGCTGAGGTTTGAAATGGAATACTGTATAGCAAAGAGCTGTCATTTAGTCTTCTCCCAGACTGGCCAATCACGTAGGCAGCCTAGATAGTTAGTAATGGCAGAAAATTCTAATTTCCAATCAAAATCTATAATAATACTTTATCAAAATATAATTGCAGTTTAAATTGGATCAATATTGTCCTTTTCAAAGGTTGCAAGTTAATAAAGAGTGTGGTTTGTTTCTTTTTTGACCTTGGGAGATAGAGAAAATAATGCAAACACATTTTTATTTCAACTTACCAGATGTTATTCTTACCCACTCCTATTATTTTCTTTTAATGTTGCATTATTTTCTTCATTATATTGGATGCCATACTGTCAGCCCCACGGAATGGACCAGACCAGAAAATCAACTCCACAGGAAATCTGAAACTGCTTTTATCGAGGTTATAGTAATATTTGATAATATGGCAGACAGACAGATATATAAAACATCTCAACCCCTTTTGCCTAGGTAATAGTTCCTACATACAGCTAGTCTTCAAATTTGTAGGTTCTATCATATCGCAAGATCTAAAATGGACAGCTAACATCAAAAACATTATTAAAAAAGGACAACAAAGAATGTTCTTTCTGCGCCAACTCAGTAAGCTCAAACTGCCCAGGGAGCTGCTGATTCAGTTCTACAGAGGAATTATTGAGTCTGTCATTTGCACCTCTATAACTGTCTGGTTCGGTTCTGCAACCCAACAAGAAAAACACAGACTTCAGAGGATAATTAGAACTGCAGAAAAAATAATGGCTACCAACCTGCTTTCCATTGAGGACCTGTATACTGCACGAATCAAGAAGAGGGCCGTGAAAATATTTACAGACCCCTCGCATCCTGGACATAAACTGTTTCAACTCCTACCCTCAAAACGACGCTATAGAGCACTGCACACCAGAACAACTAGACACAAGAACAGTTTTTTCCCGAAGGCCATCACTCTGCTAAACAAATAATTCCCTCAACACTGTCAGACTATTTACTGAATCTGCACTACTATTAATTGTTTCATAGTTCCCATCACCAATCTCTTTCCACTTATGACTGTATGACTATAACTTGTTGCTGGCAATCCTTATGATTTATATTGATATATTGATCATCAATTGTGTTGTAAATGTTGTACCTTGATGAACGTATCTTTTCTTTTATGTACACTGAGAGCATATGCACCAAGACAAATTCCTTGTGTGTCCAATCACACTTGGCCAATAAAATTCTATTCTATTCTATTCTTTGACCGTCACTTAACAACTGTTTAACAAATTTTGAGCTCAGTTGTGGTCATAAGTTGAGGACTACCTGTAATTTTAAATTACCTTCCTTACTTTCTCTAAATAATTTTTAAAGTTAAATTGTTCCCTAGAAGCACCATTGAAATCAGTAAGCAACCTAATGGATAATAGAAGTTCTCTTTATTTCAACAAGATTTAGTTATATCAACTTAATTTGAACTCTACTCATCAATTTATAAGCTTTCCTGAAAAGACAATATATGTATTAATGAAATACAATGAAGAATATATAATTTTGTGTTCAGTCACATATAACGTGACATCTCATAAAGTTAAAATGTGTTTCTTACTTTGAAGACCTTCGTGTGTCAAGTCTACTAGCAGTAATGAGAAGAACCAGGGCAGGAAGAGACAAAGAACCTGTTCTAGCTGGATATTTCTAGACAATTGTCTCTATATATGTGTATTGTCATTCTGATGAAAAGCATGAATGCTGCCCATTTTTTTCAATAATAAATCTTTGGGGCCAGATTCTCTTTCTCCCCCTACTTGCTCTTTGTTTTATTGTGAAAGTGTGTGGGTGTGTATGTCTATAGTAAACAGACAAATTAGCTTTCTTAGTTTAGTTGTTGAGGTTTGAAATGGAATACTGTATAGCAAAGAGCTGCCATTTAGTCTTCATAACATTGGTGTCTCTTTAGAAGACTTAAGAGTTTTTATTCTTTGAAAAATAAACTACTTATAAGAGTCTCAAATCAAAACCCTCGCCCCCTCCCCCCCAGTTCTTAGAACAGCACATTGTGGAAATGTAATAGACTCACTCCTAGAAGGCAAAGAGCATTGTGAACTATTGTGAAGATAAGCAATACAAGGAGATTGATCCTGACTGCTCTTTAGAAGGCCAGATCCTGAAGAAGAAACTCAAATACTTTGGCCACCTAATGAGAAGGAAGGACTCACTGGAGAAGAGCCTAATGCTGGTGTTAGGTCCTCGCGGCTACGTCCTGTCTGCCTCAGCCAAGCTGGTTAGCAATGCACTGATTGGCTGAGGCGCAGGCAACAAGGAAGAGCGGGAACCAGGAAGAGCCGTCATTGGTTCCCATTTTGACAGCTACTTTTGTAGCTGTCAACACCAGCGCTTCTCCTCAGAGGCGTTCTTGTTCAGTTGTTGGAAGGTTAACGTTTTAGTCCTGTTCTGTTATGCCAATAAAGTTGAGTTTAAGGAAGCCTCGCCTCTGTCCTTATTGAGCCAGTCTCGGATCTAACACTGGCGACGAGGATGGGATCCTCCCGACATTAAGATCCGAGCTACGGACAGAGAGAAACTGCCTCACGACTCGCAACAACCATGGCCGGCGCGTTGCCTATCTTCCCACCGTTTGTTCCGTCGTCCGAGAAGTGGGACGAGTATATCGAGAGGTTCGAGTGCTTCCTTCACGCCAATGACCTCGCGGATATGACTGGCGCGAGGAAACGGGGCTATTTCCTAAGCTCATGCGGCAGTGAAGTGTTCAGTACCGCTCGAGCTCTCGCAGCCCCGCAACTAGTTTTTGAATTAACATGGGAAGCACTAGTGGAAAAATTGAAGAATCACTATGCTCCCACCCCGTCCCGAATGCCCCACGCCCACTTCTAAGGCCGAGCTCAAGTGTACACGACTCCAATTTGGAGTCAGTGTAGCACCAGGAATATTCAGGGACTCATGGGCGGTTGCTCTATGGCCTCCCCGGTGTTATTCCTTACTTTGATGACGTTCTGGTGTCAGGGAAGGACCTCCCAGAACTAGTCACCAAGGTAAAGGCTGTGTTAGGCCGATTCCGCCAGGCGGGTTGAAGCTACGGAGGGACAAATGCCGGATCGGAGTGCCCCAAGTTGAATTCTTAGGGTTCCTTGTGGATGCTCATGGCATCCGTCCAGCCCCTCAAGGTCGAAGCAATCCGAAATGCCCCACGCCCACTTCTAAGGCCGAGCTCAAGCTTTCTTAGGCCTCCTAAATTTCTACGCTATATTCCTTCCCCATAAAGCGATGGTGGCTGAGCCACTCCATCGCCTCCTAGATGCTGGCGCACCTTGAATTGGTCTAAAGCCGCAGCTTCCTTTGAAGCTGTCAAACGGCTCCTAACATCTTCCGCTGTCCTGGTGCAATACAATAGAGAAGAATGATAGAGCTGCATATAAGATAGAGGCACATTCTACACATGTGGCCTCCTCCTCTGCCTCCTGTGTTTAAGACGCCCCTCCATTTTCAAGTAAATATTTTCTAGAAAAGCATCTTATACACAGAAAAATACGGTAGATGTAATGTGAATCCAAGTCATAGTCAAAAACACATATTTTGCAATGAATAACCACTGGAAGGGTTGCCTCGGATCATATTCTCAGGATTAGCTGCTCAGCAAAATATCAGATCTAAATTGGGAAGTGTGAATTGTTGCTTTTCAATTTAGACTTCATTTCCAATTGTTTCTGTCTAACCCTTTAAAGCAGGGGTCCCCAACTCTGGAGCAGCGGATCAGTACTGGTCTGCGGCGTCCGGGATGTGAGACTCCAACGGCGCCTCCTGGCACGAAACGGCGCCTCCTGGCACGACCTTTCCACAGCCTTATCGGAGGCCAGAGCTGCGGAATTGGCCGATGACTCGGCCGCAGAGCTCCAGCGACACCAAAGGGGGTCCCTAACGAGCGATCGCCCCCTGGGCGTTCACCACGAAGATGTTACCCAGGGGAGCTCGTCGGAAGAAGAAGCAGGCGTCGCCGCCTAAATCTACGGCCAAGGCGGCGAGGGACTTCCCGACAAGCACCTGCCAACCCTCCTAGGGCTGGACTGGTTCGCTGCCCTCGGCCTAAATGTGGCAGGGGTCCATATTACTCTTCTTGATGTGACGTCAGCGTTGGCCAGCGAATTTGCTGACGTTTTCGAAGACACCCTGGGTAAATATAATGGAACCCCAGTGTCACTTCAGCTTGACCCCCAGGTGCAGCCCATTCGATTGAAGCCAAGAAGGGTCCCCTTAGCACTCCGACCGAGAGTAGATGAACAATTGGATAAACTAATATCCCAGGGCGTTTTGGTTCCCATTGATCATGCTAAGTGGGAAACCCCCATCGTAACCCCCCTGAAGCCGGACGGATCCATACAGATCTGTGCGGACTACAAGGGGACGATAAATAAAGCCCTCCAAGCTAATCCGTACCCTGTCCCAGTGGTGCAACACTTGCTCCACTCCCTGGGCCAGGGCCGAGTTTTTGCAAAGTTAGACTTGGCACAGGCCTATCAACAGCTTCCGGTGGATGAGGAGACGGCCATCGCGCAGACAATCGTCACCCACCGGGGAGCTTTCAAGTGTACACGACTCCAATTCGGAGTCAGTATAGCACCAGGAATATTCCAGGGACTCATGGAGCGGTTGCTCTATGGCCTCCTCGGAGTTATTCCTTACTTTGATGACGTTCTGGTGTCAGGGAAGGATCTCCCAGAACTAGTCACCAAGGTAAAGGCTGTGTTGGGCCGATTCCGCCAGGCGGGGTTGAAGCTACGGAGGGACAAATGCCGGATCGGAGTGCCCCAAGTTGAATTCTTAGGGTTCCTTGTGGATGCTCACGGCATTCGGCCAGCCCCCTCGAAGGTCGAAGCAATCCGAAATGCCCCCACGCCCACTTCTAAGGCCGAGCTCCAAGCTTTCTTAGGCCTCCTGAATTTCTACACTATATTCCTCCCCCACAAAGCGACGGTGGCCGAGCCACTCCATCGCCTCCTAGACGCCAGCACACCTTGGAATTGGTCTAAAGCCGCGGCAGCTTCCTTTGAAGCTGTCAAACGGCTCCTGACATCTTCCGCTGTCCTGGTGCAGTACAATGAGAAGCTCCCCCTAACGCTCACTTGCGACGCCTCGCCTTTTGGGGTTGGGGCTGTTATCAGCCACCTATTCCCAAATGGATTGGAGGCACCCGTAGCGTTCTACTTGCGCACTCTCTCTCCAGCTGAACGAAACTATAGTCAGCTGGATAGAGAGGCCCTTGCAATTGTCGCAGGAATCAAAAGATTCCACGACTATCTATATGGCCGATTTTTTTCCCTGGTCACTGACCATAAGCCCCTGTTAGGGTTACTAGCCAGTGACCGCGCAACCCCGCAAATATTGTCACCGCGCATGTCGCGGTGGGTAGAATTCTAGCAGCATATTCCTACCAACTGAGCCACAAGCCAGGCAGCCCCATAGGACACGCACACGCCCTCAGCCGCTGCCCCCTCCCAGCAACGGTCGTCGACCCAGCCCCAGCCCTGCCTGTGCTTCTGATAGAGGAGTCTAACTCCCCCATCTCCGCACAGGATGTCTCCCGTGAGTCCGCCAAGGACCCGGTACTGGTGCAGGTCCTCGACTGGGCCCGCAGGGGCTGGCCGAAAGGAGCTGTGGGGCCGAGTTTCTACCATATACCCGCAGACAAGGGGAACTGTCAGTGCATAAGGATGCCTACTCTGGGGAGTAGAGTGGTGGTCCCTCCAGCTCTACGCTCTCAGGTGTTAGAATGCCTACACATGGCCCACCCGGCATAGGGAGAATGAAAGCCCTAGGTCGCAGCTATGTCTGGTGGCGAAGCTGGACCATGACATAGAAACTTGGGTTGACGTTGCCAGCAATGCCAGGGCTCCAGGGCTGTAGCCCTGCAGCGCCGGTCCGGGATTGGGAGATGCCCGGGACCGTGGGCGTGGATCCATTTAGATCTCGCCGGTCCTTTTCTTGGGAAAACGTTTTTAGTGGTGGTGGACGCGTATTCTAAGTGGGTTGAAATATTCCTAATGCACTCCACCACCACAGACACTATAGTCCGGATCCTAGACAGGCTGTTTGTAACGTTCGGTCTCCCAGATGTGTTAGTCACAGATAATGGGCCTCAATTCTCCTCGCCGTCGTTCCTCCAATTTTTAGCAATCCACGGGGTTCGGCATGCCCCCACGGCCCCGTACCACCCGGCGGCGAATGGAATGGCAGAACGGGCCGTAAGGTCAGCCAAGGAGGCTTTAGGCCGCCTAGGCGCCTCCAACTGGCAACAAAACATAAATAAGTATTTGATGGCCCAACATACCACCCCGTGCCAGGTCACAAAGATGAGCCCGGCGGAGTTGCTAATGGGACACCGGTTGAGAACCGTGCTTGACCGTTTGCACCCCACGTAATGCCGGAGAAGCTCCAAGAGCCCAATATAAGGGCCCGAGCGTTTGATGAGGGGGATCCTATATTTGCACAAAATTATGGGGGAAACGAAAAGTGGTTGCCGGGGCACATCATTAAATTGACTGGACCATACTCTTATAGGGTCCAGCTCACTGACGGAAGAGTGTGGCGGCGACACATCGATCAATTAAGACGCAGAGCAGCCGGGGATGAGACCCACCCACAGCAACAACACCAGTCGCCCACTCAGGCCGAGGTCGCCACACAAATCGAGCCGCCAATAGACCAGGCCTCGCCGACAATAAGGCCATTCAATCCCCAGAACTTCCCGCAATCAGCAATCACCGCGCCATCCCGGGCGTTCTCGGCGGCTGACGTACCTGCTCATCCATTGGGTCCACTCTGAAGATCCAGCTCCTCCCACGGTCATTCAGGGCCAGCCTCCAGATCCTCCCCCGACCGCTCCGCTTCCAGAACTGAGGCGCTCGGGGCGGAGCCGACGCCGGCCGGCGTACTTGGCCGACTACGCATGCGCGGTCCGGGGGTTGAGGAGTGTTAGGTCCTCGCGGCTACGTCCTGTCTGCCTCAGCCAAGCTGGTTAGCAATGCACTGATTGGCTGAGGCGCAGGCAACAAGGAAGAGCGGGAACCAGGAAGAGCCGTCATTGGTTCCCATTTTGACAGCTACTTTTGTAGCTGTCAACACCAGCGCTTCTCCTCAGAGGCGTTCTTGTTCAGTTGTTGGAAGGTTAACGTTTTAGTCCTGTTCTGTTATGCCAATAAAGTTGAGTTTAAGGAAGCCTCGCCTCTGTCCTTATTGAGCCAGTCTCGGATCTAACAGCTGGGAAGACTTAGGGCAAAAGAAGGGGCCGACAGAGAACGAGGTGGCTGGATGGAGTCACTGAAGCAATAGGCATGAGCTTAAATGGACTCCAGAGGATGGTAGAGGACAGAAAGGCCTGGAGGAACGTTGTCCATGGGGTCGTGATGGGTTGGACACGACTTTGCAACTAACAACAACAAATAAAGTGAAATGTGTACACTGACACAGGATGTCAGTTCCATCTGTAGTCATTGAGCACAGCGACACATGACTTCGATTTGCAAATTCCTGCTGGTGTCCTCATTGTCTTTGCTTGTCAGAAGACAGCTCTGAAGGTCACAAATGGTGATTACACGACTATATGACACTGCAAACATTGTAAATGTGTGCTGGTTACCAAGTGCCCGAATTGTGATCACATGACCATGAGGTGGTTTAGACTGCTGCAACTTTGAGGACTGGTCATAAGTCTTCTTTTTCAGTACCATTGTAACCTCACATAGTCACTGAATGAGCAGTCATAAAGTGAGGACTACCTGTATTTGGGGATAAGAATGATAGATAATTATTAATCTTGAGTGATCCCTCTGTTCATCATCATTTATAGATAATAGTGATGAGGAAAGATGAAAAAATGGAAAAGAAGAAAACCACTAAAGTCAAGAATGATAACTATTGGAAAGGGTGGCAGTAGAATTGTTGTGTTGCAAAGGAGAAATACTGTATTTTTCCATCTATAAGACTCCCCCATGTTTCATGTAGCTTCTTGTAATAAGCAGACTACTAGCCATCACTTTGCAGAAGCCATCTTGTTAGAGTGAGTAATACAACAAGAACAGGAAATGCATCACAGGAACAATAGAGATGAAACCTAGAGTGGCAATTTGATATAGGAAACAACTACAATAGAGAAGAATGATAGAGCTGCATATAAGATAGAGGCACATTCTACACATGTGGCCTCCTCCTCTGCCTCCTGTGTTTAAGACGCCTCTCCATTTTCAAGTAAATATTTTCTAGAAAAGCATCTTATACACAGAAAAATACGGTAGATGTAATGTGAATCCAAGTCATAGTCAAAAACACATATTTTGCAATGAATAACCACTGGAAGGGTTGCCTCGGATCATATTCTCAGGATTAGCTGCTCAGCAAAATATCAGATCTAAATTGGGAAGTGTGAATTGTTGCTTTTCAATTTAGACTTCATTTCCAATTGTTTCTGTCTAACCCTTTAAAGCAGGGGTCCCCAACTCTCGAGCAGCGGATCAGTACTGGTCTGTGGCCTGATTTTTTTATTTTTAATTTGGATTTATATCCCGCCCTTCTCCGAAGACTCAGGGCGGCTTACATTGTGTTAAGCAATAGTCTCATCCATTTGTATATTATATGCAAAGTCAACTTTTATAAGGCTGAGTCAACCTTGGGCCTGGTGGGACTTGAACTTGCAGTAATTGCAAGCAGCTGTGTTAATAACAGACTGCATTAGTCTGTTGAGCCACCAGATTATAGAAGTAACAGTAACAGAATTGGAAGTCATCTAGTCCAACCTCCTGCTCACGCAGGAGACCTGTAGTAGGGATTGGAACCGCTGAACTGACCTTTCTTATCAACAACCTCAGTGTCTTAGCCACTGAGCCACCTAGTCAGGCTCCTATTAGGAATCCGTAATTATCTGTGGAATGTGCAGTCTGTGGAAGAATTGTCTTCCATGAAAGCAATCCCTGGTGCCAGAAAGGTTGGGGGCCACTGCTTTAAAGGCAGAGGCTACATATTTAAAAATGGTCTTTCTATAAGAAGAGCAATATAGTCCAATGCCAGTTCTATTGTTTTCTCTCCTGCACTTAATGGGGCAAGGCAGGAATCTATAATCTCACTACTTATTTTGCTATTGCTCCTGAATTTGATCATGCTAAATGTAAAAGGAGAGGATAGTATCAGCTTCTCCGTGATGTTTTTGGCATTTTTTCAGTATCCTATGCTATTATTAAAACAGGTATCTAAGAGTAACAATTTGTGTGTGTTCCTTGTTTACTTTCCAGTCAATGTTTGAAGTCCTCGTTTCTTAGCTGCATTTCCCTTGTAGATTGTAGATTATTATTGTACAAAGTTATGGTCTGTCCACAAAGGGTACTATGTAATGATGATTATGAAGATCATGTGACATTTTATCAAGCAAGTTGATGAAAAATGATGGTGGTGGTGGTGGTGATGATGATATACTCCACAAACTTTATTTTTAAGATGTAATCTTCGATGGAACCATAAGGTTTTCCTAAACTTTAGAAATAGACTGACTTTCACAAATATCAAGACAAAAATGTTCCCTTCGTTAAGCAAAGACTTTTAGTGGCAGTTTAGAAATCACTTCTCATACTAAAAAACTAATAAATCACAGAACAACAATCTGGGAAGAAATATTAAAGTAATTATGGTATTTTCCCCCTCCCCCACCTACAATAACCAGAAAATCTTGCCTTCACTCTGCCTGCTTGCTTTCTGTCTGTCAGTCATGTTTTGGCAACAAAAGCATCTTTTGAGACTTTTGTAGTTATCGTTGTTGTTCCTATTATTGTGAGGAAGCGAATTAGTAGGGATTAACTCTGAGGTGAAAGAAAGAAAACATTGTGATCACTCAGGTTTTCAAATATGGAACTACCATTTCTGAGCAGCCCATGTACTTCTTGTTTTAAGGATGAAGTAAAAAATACTCTGTATAATAGATATACTTTCCTTTTCATAAAGGGTGGTGCCATTTTTCTAATAGCGGTAGTTGCTTCAAATCGCTTGAGACATCTATAGCAATAGAAGTTTTTCTCTTTCAGCAAACAGATTTCATAAAAATTGTTTTTTGCATTTGTAAGTGAATGCATTGCAGGGGGATTTTTGTCATTTCTGGAGGTGGGGTGGATGAGGGGATTCTGTTCTTGTTCAAGAATGTCTCCCTTTTTAAAAAAAGAAAAAATCTGAATTTTACTGCCTAAAAATTTGGTGGAGAATTTTAGAATGTCATTTGTGCATTACTCTGCAAAAAAGGAGCAATTGTTGGAGAACTTGCTTAGCACAACCTATAAACTAAATCTGTTTTATTCCAACTCTGATTAATGTATATTGTTCAGTTTTTCCCTTCAGGCACTATTTTACTCTATATATTTTTTCTGAGTCTTATGACTTTTATAACTGTAATAAAAATAATAAAAATGATAGAACTACTGCCACAAAATTGAATACCAGAGCTTCTGCAAGAGCAATAACAGAACAGGAAAACTACAGCCCCTTTATTATAGCATCAGGACTAATGAAAGATTAATTTTTAAGAAAGGAGATTGAGAATTGCTAAGAAGATAGGCCATCCTCTCTAATTCTTTGATAAATAATTTGTAGGTACAAAAGCAATGATTTTTGGATGAAGTAACAACGTATTTATGAAGCTATACCTTTGTAAAACGAAAACTTTGAATACTGTATATTCCTACATTTTTCATGCCTGCTCAGTTATTTATTTCCTAATTTTTTTAAAAAGAAGGTAGTAAAAGAGTGTCACTTTTTTCACTAACAATGCTGTATTTTGGCTCACTTATAAACAATAGTATACTTTATTAATTTTTGCTGCAACACTACCACTTTATTTGGACAAAATATTGTTTCTGCCCAGTGGTGGGTTTCACTTATCTTTGCTACTGGTTTGCCCGAACTGGTAGCCACCCACCACTGTTTCTGCCTCAGAAACAAGGAATATGTATAACAAAATAGAAAAGAAAAACACAGAAGCTTGGAACTGACAGGAGAACAAGTTAATACCAGTTTCCTAATTGAGTATCATTTTGACAGATAGTACTAATTGACTCCTTTTTTTATCATAATGACTTAGTTGCCAGGACATGCAGCTTCTGTATCTTAGTCTTACATATGAAAAATAATACGCAAATATATACCCTTGTGGTGTCAAAATAATTAATTAAAACTTTTTATTATGTACTGGAGAGGCAGAGAGGTCACCTGTATTCATTCAAGCTGTATTTTATATTCACTTATTATTCATGTATTGCCTTCTATGAATCATTGCACGATAATTGGGTTCATATAGTGCATTAAGCCATGTTTGCCTAAGCATGTTTTATTGAATAAACTGGACACGCACCTTGGGTAAAATACCATAATGGGCTGGGTTCATACCATACACTGAAACAAAATCAAATTATTTTAGGGTTTATCATTATGTTTGAACTGAATTTCTGAGTAAACACTTTGAACTGTGGGATGAGTAACTGAACCCTGGCAATATCTTTAAATTAATATAGCAAGTATGTAAATTCAACCAAATTGTTAATTTGGGGGGAATTGCTAGATTAGTACGTTCTGGGAGGCTAATGTGATTAAATTGTCTCTAATCCAAGTAAATTTCAGTAGCCTCCTTCAGGCAAGCATCTTAATTATGCGAGTTAAAAATTCTGTTGCAATGCAGGTACTTCAAGCCCTAACAGGTATTTAGCATTTTGTCAGATTGATACTGTCAAATGAAGGCAGTGTTGGGTTCTGCTGCTATTTGCATGTTTCTTTAAATAGTTGTGAATCCATTTGCCTTTTCCCAAAGCCAAAAAGAGATGTGAATAAGAGGGCTCTTATTTCAGCTAGAAAACATATGCTTTTTTTTCAGCCATAATCTAACATCTTTGAAAGAACACTGGACAAGGCCTCTATTTAATACCTTGCTATGGTTTCTGTGATTCTTTTTGATTAAGAGCCTTTGAAACAGATAAAACCTTACTGATACTTACTCATTCCCTAGTGCTGAGTATCTTGATCACAAAGATATTTCACTTCAACTCCCAATAATCCCAGCTAACATTACAAGTGATGAGGAATGCTAGTAATACAGTAGGATCAAAAATTGCCCATCACTAACTAACTAACTAACTAACTAACTAACTAACTAACTAACTAACTACACACACACTGTTACTGGTAAAAACATCCACGCTAAAATCCTAGTAATTTGTGTATTCAGAAACCAATAAACAATTGTATTTTAAACCATGGAATTGTACATAACACTGAACTATATCATGGTTTTCAGACTACAATGGCTGTGTTCACACATTGGGTAAACATATATTTTAGTAAAGGATCCTTGTTAAGAACAGTAGGGAAAAAACCCCATCTATTCCCTTCAATTCTTAATAACAGAGAACATTACCTTTGCTTCATGTGTGAAACTAGAACCTTACTATTAAGTACTGCAAAATATTAATAAGTTGATTCCAGGGAGTGTTACTATGCACAAGGAGGAGTAGCCACATTTATGTCTCATTGCGTAATGAATAATTATTCTGTGGAAATCTGACATAATTAGAACAAATATCCCTGGAACATAACTGGAAGAACAAGTTGGAGAACATGGTTTCAAGAAACAGATCCTAGACCCATTTAAATGATTGCATTACAAAAAAGATGAAAGAAAGCCAAGCAAGAAGTATTTGGTTTTCTTTTAAGGTAGTGCTTCTTTAACACTCCTATTTTTGAATGAAGAGTAGAGCATCTCTGCTTTTAAATGTGTGGCAATAATATTGAAAGCCAGCAGTGGACAGGGAGGGAGGGAGGGAGAAAAGGAAGGGAAGGAAGGAAGGAAACAACCTAAGCATATGAGGCTGATGTAACGGTTTTATTGGGGAGTCTGGCTTACCCTTTATGGTTTCTATATTATTTATCCAGTACCTGAAGGTGAAAACTTTACACGTGATGCTCCATTGCTTAGATTAGTTATTCTCTTGGTACCGACTGGCAAACTAAGAGATCAAAGACTTACAAAAATAATATTTACAGAGTCAAGTGGTTCTAGCTATAAATTGACAAGCTGATTTTACAGCATTTTTTAATACAGCCAAGTTCATGGACACTGTACATGACAAGGTCATGGCTAAGTGGTGAATTTTCACTTGAAAATCTTTTGAAAGCATTTTTTTTTTTCCTATTGGTCAGGCTGCCTTCTATGATTTTAGTCAGTCTTTCTCGCTTCAATTGCCCACAGTTTAAAAAAAAAAAGATGCACCCCTAGTTCTGCTTTCATCCCTTCCTGTGTTATGCTCCATAGCTCTTTCAAATCCCAACTGTGTGCAAGCAGTACTTCTTTATTTATGAGCCCTAATCTCAAAAATCCCATATGGTGATTAGAATCTTGCTAACAGGGTGGTCAGGTATAAATGGATGATGGAAGTAAGCATTTTTGCTTGCTAATGGGGAAAGGAAATTAACTTTGCATTTTTCTTTCAGAGTAGCAAGTTGCCTTTAACTTTTTAATTCTTTCCCCCGCCCGCAAGGAAGAAAAATAATTATGGGTATTTTCAAAAATAAAAATAAACTCAGTATGCCCAGTAATCTGGGTTTGTAAATGTTGTCAGCGTACTGATTCAGTGTTTACAGGAATTGAAGACTCATGTGGTTGGGAAGTTTTGTGCACTACAGGTAATCCTTGATTTATAGCCATTCGTTTAATGACAGTGCTGAAAAAAAGTGACTATTGCAGCATCCCCTGCAGTAAGATTATAAAAATGCAGTGTTTGGCAACTGGCATTTATTTATAGTGGTTGCAGCATCCCTGGGTCATGTAGTCACCATTTACAACCTTCTCAGGGGCTTCTGATAAGCAGAGTCACCAGTGGAAGCTGGATTCATGTAACCATATGATTTGCTTAACAACCGCTGCAGAAAAAGTTGTACAATTGAGCACGATTCACTTAACCACACCACTTATCAGGGGAAGTTCCAGTCCCAATTGTGGTTGTAACTGAATGACTACTTGTATGCAGGAATTGCACTGCAGTTTAATACGATAGGAGAGGTGATAGCATGGGGATATAGAAGAAAATTAATTTAAAAAACAGTATTAAATTAACCAGAGTTAATTAATACTGTTCAGCCATTGCACCAAGATGGGGATTAGGCTCAACACAGTATATCTGGGGCGACAGTGTTATGCCACCTTTGTTCTATAAAGTTTTAATTTTTGGGGTTTTTTTTTTAAAAAAAATTTTGTATATTGTCATGAGCTGCCCAGGTTTGTAAAAAATGGGCAGGTATATAAATCTTTTCAAATAAATAAATACATCCAAATAGCTTTTTTGAGCAATTAAAAAATGCATGCAAGTAGTCTCTAGTCTACTTAAAAAAAAAAAAAATCCTCACAGCATTAAGAGTAATTTTTAAATATCATTGTGAAAATTCAGTTTAAAATCAAATTATTCCGAGTATTACTTGATTGCTTTCATTGTGATCTGTTTCTGGTTTTTTACCATTAAATGGAGTGAGGTGATTCAGAAGGTTCCAAATACATTACATGATTCTGAGGGTTTTATGATTTAGCAACCTGTATATGTTGCCATCTATATATGTTATGTCCTTCCATTGAACCTCTCACTGAAATAAAGCAAGAAATAGAGGGAAAGGGAAGCAGCAATAGCAATAGCACTTAGACTTATATACCGCTTCATAGCAGGGGTGAAATGTAAAATTTGTTACTACCAGTTCTGTGGGCGTCGCTTGGTGGTGGTGGTGATAATGTGACTGGGTGGATGCGACCAACTTTTTTTTTTTTTTTACTTTTAAGAGCATTTTTTCTACAACCTCTTCGGCCAAAGAGGTTGTTAAAAATGCTTTTAAAAGCCTCTGATGATCAGGCAACTCAGTTGGGATCTCCAGAGGAGCCTTTTAAAAGCATATTTTCTACAACCTCTTCGGCCGAAAAAAATGCTTTTAAAAGGTTCTTACAATCCCAGCTGAGCCGCATGATCATCAGAGGCTTTTTTTTAACCTTTAAAAGCATTTTTTTGGATGAAGAAAAAATGCTTTTAAAAGTAAAAAAAAAAACCCTCTGATGATCGCGCGGCTCAGCTGGGCATGGGCGGGGGGAGGGCAGGGATTTTTGCTACCGGTTCTCCGAACCACCCACCGCCATCGCTACCGGATCAGGAAATCTGGTCCGAACTGGGAGCATTTCACCTCTGCTTCATAGTCCTTTTACAGTGCTCTCTAAGCGGTTTACAGCATCGGCATATTGCCCACAACAATCTGGGTCCTCAACAATCAAGCTAGAACCTGGGAGACTGTGAGTTCTAGTTCAGGGGTGTCAAACTTGTGTTGTCACAGTGGCATCACATGACGTATTGGGACTTTTTTCCCCCTTTGCTAAATCAGGCGTGGGTGTGGCCAGCACATGATGCATCCGGTCCACAGGCCACGAGTTTGACAGCCCTGTTCTAGTCCTTCCTTAAGCACAAAGCCAGCTGGATAACTATGGGCCAGTCAATTTGTCACAGCCCTATTGAGGAGGCAATGGCAAATCACTTGTGAAAATTTCTTTGCTAAAAAACCTGCAGAGACTTGTCCATGCCATCTTTGAGAATCAGACACAATTGAACAGAAGAAGAAAAAAGGGAGTGGGGTATGATTCAACCACATACCATCTCTCACCCAAATAAAAGTAGTTCCCAAAAGGATTCAAGTGGTGCTTCGGTTGTTTTGAGGTTGCACCCAAAGTGCCTAGTCTTATTGGTACCATTTTTGCTTTCTTTTGCCACAGTCATTCTACTTCTATTTGCAGGTGTTTTGTTATCTTCTCCAATTCTTCCTCTACTTTTCTGCTATCTCCAGGTACTCCCTTATCCAAACATTGTCTTTCTTATCGACAGTGATCAAGTCTGGAGTGTTATATGTCAGGTGCTTCTCTGTTTGAATTCTTTAGTTCTACAGCATTTTAGCTTCTTCGTTTTCTGTTACTTTGTCTGTTTCATAAACCATCAATTCTTGCTTGCAGGCAAATAGTATTTCTTGCAGATATTCCAATGTAACATTGCTGCTTATTATTATTTTTATTATTGTACAGAGCAATGAGATGTCACAGCTGCCAGTTTTGTAGCTGGTGTTGGCCTCCATTTGCATCAAATTATCTCAGGAAAGGAGGAAGATGAGGGTTTTTCCATCATATCATTTTACTTTTTATATTACATACATTCCTGCTTCCTAGTTTCACCTCAACAGCACCTCTGTGAAGTGAGTTGGGCTAAGAGAGAGTAACTGGCCCAAAGTCACACAGACAGCTTTCAAGCAGGGGTGAAACGCTCCCGGTTCAGACCATCACCTGATCCGGTAGCGATCTTGCCTGGTGGTTCGGAGAACCAGTAATAATCGTGGTGCGAGGCTCCGCCCACCCATCCAGCTGTTATTACTTTCTGGTTTCAACCAGGAAGTAGTGTGTTTTGTACCCTTTGCGCATGTGCAGAAAGGTTTTGCGCATGCACAGAGGGTGTGTGCGTGCATGTGACACTTTGCTCGCGCGCGGGGCGCATGCGTTTCTGAACCAGTAAGGAAGGTAAGTAGATTTCACCCCTGCTTTCAAGCCTAAGGGAGGCCTTGAACTCACAGTATCTAAGCCTCTAGGCCTCTACCTTCACCACTACACCAAATTTACTAAATAAATCCCTCCCGAAAGAAGGTCAAGATCTCCTTGATAAATACTGGGTGTTACAACAAATGCAGAGAACACATGAAACCAGCAATTGTCAGCATATGCAACCAGCCTCATTCACGTTGCAGCCAAGGTCAATATGTTTCCATCTGATAGTTAGATTAGCAAAATATAAAATGGAGAAGTGACTTTGTTTATGAAATCTTATCCATTCATTAACTTGCTTTTTGTATGCTCTGAAAGAGTAAAAGAATACATTTATCCCATTTATTTATTTTTAACTAAATAGCTTTATCAGGAGTAGGGTGGAGGAAATATATCTCATGAGTTTGCTAGACTAAAATGTGATTGTCTCAATTGTAGCTCTTTAGTGCGTTTTAAAAACCATTTTGTAGCTTGATGCATTAAACCATTTTAAGTGGGTTAAGTCAAGTAAACTATAATAAAAGCGAGCCTATTATTCCTGCTGTTGATCTGAACCGAAGCCTGGGTGTTAAATTTAGTTTGAGATTGGCTTTCTATAACAGAACATTTATGAGAGAAGTTGAAGCTGAAATGGTAGCTGCCTAGGTCTGTTTTTGCAGAATAGTGATACCTATCCAAACTAGGTAACATCATCAGCACTGATGATGTTAACAACTTGGGTAATGATCTGCAAAAACAAAAAAACAAAAACAAAAACACAACCAAGCTCAGAGAGCATCAGGGACCCCTCATTTCAACTCTGGGCTACAACATATTGGGCAACATATTCTTTATTGGTAGAATAGTGTCTTTTTGTTACGCAATTGCTGAGGATACTCGCAATAAGAGTTTGCAGCCCAATCAGATTCAGCATTGAACTGTACAGTCACATGACATCTCAGTATTGATAAATGTAGTGCTGTTTTTCTGATTCGACTGAAGATTTATTTGAAATCGCACCATAGCTGGTGTTTTCTTTTTAGTGATGCATTTGTATTAAGATTACCAGATCTGGGATTTCAGAAATTTAGGCAGCCACTAGGTGGCAGAAGAGGAGGAAACTTTTCTGTTTATCTCTGGAAATGGTTCCAAGTTTGAGGCTAAGTGGTTTCTCCATTTTTAGGAACTCTTGCCTCATTCTGCCTCCCACATCTCAGGCTTCAGTTATCTGACCTATCATCTTCAAACTGCTTTTGAGAATTGGAAACAGTGGCAGTGTAAAAGTCTAGCAAGTTGTATCAATTTTAAAGCGAGATCCAAAGCTAAAACCAAATGACTCCATTTCTTTTTACCCCAAACTGCGGGAACAGAACTGCAATCACCTGTTCAAATACCTGAAACCTGCAGCCACATATCTGGGTGATGGGGGCATTTTTTGGGTCTAGAAATGAATTCTTAAGAACTATTTAGAAACCATCTATTTCACAAGTAGACATTAATTCACCTCCGGTGATTCCTGCCAGTGAATTCAGTGTTGTCAGCCAGACTTAGAGTTGTGTGTATATTCTACCATCATATCATGTCCGGATAGCTTGAAACTGTAATACTGTTATTAACTGTACACTATAAAATGAAATAAATATGATTACTGCTTGTTATAGAAGAAATAAAGTATATTAATAATAATGCAGAAAGCAGCATTGAGAGATGCTTGAAGTCTGTATGCAAACCATGTTATTAGCCCTACTTTTATGAAATACTCAAATAGAGTATCCAGAAATGGTCTTATTGAATAAAACATATGTACATGTTTTATTAAATAAATTTTAAGATGCTAAAATGAAATACAACATAAGAGGTATTGAAAGAAAATGGTATGATTTTTTAACAGGGAAATCCTATTCGTGTTAGAAAAGCAAGCTCCATTTAATTTTAGGAGTTGTCTCTCCAAATAACTAGGAATGAAATTGAACTGTCATAGCCTTGTTAACTCAGTAGGACTTCTTTCTTTATAGAATTAGTTTTTTTAACTTGGATACTTTAGGGGGTATGTTATTCTACCATTTGCTTAACTATTGTTCATCAAGCTGCAATTGAATGGGTCTTTTCAACTCTCAGAAACATAAAACGTAATTTTTAAAATACAGCAATGAGTTCACACATTTCAGAAGTCAAAATCAAATGAAAGGCATTATATCACAATGTAATTTGTAAAACTAGCCATTAATTAATCAAGGAGAAAATTATTTCTGAAGAACCATAGTTGTGTTCAGCACTAAGATGTAATGAAATTAGCTTAGATTTGAGATTGTATGTCAGTATGGTTACTTATTCCTTCTTACTCTTTCTACTGAATATAGTTTTGAATATATTCTTGTTTGCTTTGCATTTTGTTCTTTTTTCCTTTTTTATCTTGTTTGAGTGTATCTAAACCAATCTGGTTACAAATTGACATTGAATACTATAATAATAAAAAGAATCCTAAGACATTTTGCCTAAACTTTAAATCTGGAGATTGAAGAGTGAGACTAATGTCTAAATCCTCTTTGTTTTGCTACTATGACATTTTGATTGCAGGACAAGCTGAGTTCTTTCCCCACTAGACAATCCAGAGGCTGAACAATGAGCTCTTCTTAATGAAGGGAGCCTTCATCTTTATATAATTAATGGAATATATTTTTTGTGAAATGAGCACTATGAAGAATTTTAGATCCTATCTTTTCCAGACTCCATAAAAAGGGCAGCAAAACGGGGTGCTGTTGCCTCCTGGAATCTAGACTTTGCACATGAGGGAATTTTTGACTTGTTGAGGAGACTCTAATCCTTACATCCACATAGCAGTGATGTTCTGTAAAATTAAATGGTTTAAAGTCCCTTCCCCCCTCCGCCGATCCCTGTAATATGGTTTTTACACAAAAGACCAGAGTCACCTGGCTCTCTTCTGTGTTGCTAGAGCTTCCTGTCCTTGTGTTTTTGACTGCTGAGTGCCAACCCACTAAATTACTCGGAGCAAATGTGGTGGCTGGAAAGGTCTGTTGGGTCATGTGAGTTAGGAACCCACACTTTGCAGTTCACTGAAAACTTGGTTCCAGAATTGGCAATACAAAAGTAGTTTTCTGGAAAATGGATTTCACCCATAACACTAATCCTTATGAATTTACCATTCATAATGGCATAGCACTGGGATATTTGAGCAACCTTCTTTCCCAGGTTGGATCTACCCATATCCCATCAGATCTGACAGGAAAGGTGTTTTACAAGTCCTATTCACTAAAGAATGTCATCTGTTGGGGATCCAGGAAGAGTGTTGTGTCTTGTCCGCTCTCACCGCAGCCGGGGTCTGCTTATCTGCTCCCGAACACGGAGGAATGTATGCCTCCCGGCCCCAGTCCTGGCTCCATGCCCAGACAAGCTGCAGAGGAGGGGGCACCTCCCGGTCCCAGCCCTGGCTCCATGCCCAAGCAGGCTGCAGAGGAGGGAGCATCCCCTGGCCCCAGCCCTGGCTCCATGCCCAGGCAAACGGAGCAGCTAGACCCCTCCCCCTCCTCCACAGCATGTGAGCCTGAGGAAAGTTTACTTCCAACAACAGCTGATTGGAGTGACCCTCGCATCAGAAGATTGGATAGGCGGAGGCAACAGAAGGAAGGGAGGGGCAGGCCTTAATGAGTGCTGAGTCATGGAGCCACACCCCATGGCCTATATAAAGGATCTGCTTTCTGGCAGTCTCTGAGTCAGGCAAAGTCGAACTTATCTTGCTGAAGTCACTTACTGGTCTCCTGCCTGCTCTGAGGACTTTGCTAGGACTTTGGGCAGAGCTGCAGAGGCAAGCCTGATTCGGATTTCCCTGACCCGGCCGTCAGCGGAGGAGTGGGACACGACAAAGAGACTCTTTTCTGCCTGGATAATCTGACCTTTGGAAAACCATTCCTGGTCAGTGAATTAGAAAAAAACTCATGGTAGATTTGTGTATATATTGTAGTACCTGCAGCAAGATTACAGGTAGTTCTCGACTTACAGCAGTTCACTTAGTGACCGTTCAAAGTTACAATGGCACTGAAAAAACTGACTTATGACCATTTTTCACATTTATGACCATTGCAGCATCCCCATGGTCACGTGATTTACACACGGATGCTTGACAGCTGACTTACATTTATGACGGTTGCCGTGTCCCAGAGTCATGTGATCACCTTTTGCAACCTTCTGACAAGCAGTCAATAGGGAAACCAGATTTACTTAACAATCATGTTTCTAATTTAACATCTTCAATGATTCCCTTGACAAATGTAGCAAGAAAGGTCGTATAAAGGGACAAAAGTCACTTAACAAATTTCTCAGTTAGCAGATACATTAAGATTGTAGCAATAAGATTGTAGTTATCTATTAAGAAAGTAGGAAGTCATTTATACTTTAGGTTTTTTGAGGGGGTTTGCACTTTTTTCTTTTCTTTTTATCTGTATTTTATAAAATGAAAATTCTTAATGAGCATTATTCCACCTGGAATTTAAAAGTGGCTTCTATTATTCTGACCTTTATTTATTTTATTTATTTATTTTATTTGATTTTTATACCGCCCTTCTCCCGAAGGACTCAGGGCGGTGTACAGGCATAATAAAACCGACAATACAATATACAAGTTTAAAATACGATTTAAAAAACTTATTTAAATTAGCCCAGTAATTAAAATTTACCATATTAAAAAACCCCGTTTAAAATTAATAAAATTTAACATTAAAATCCCAGTTTAAGCCAGCCCCGCGCGGATAAAAAGATGAGTCTTGAGTTCGCGACGAAATGTCCGAAGGTCAGGTATTTGGCGTAAACCCGGGGGAAGCTCGTTCCAGAGTGTGGGAGCCCCCACAGAGAAGGCCCTCCCCCTGGGGGCCGCCAGCCGACATTGTTTAGGGAGAGTGCCATCATGCTTGGTAGTTTTGTAGGACTGATGAGCCTTTTCAGTGGTTATAATGAATGGGATTTGACTTCATTCATCTCCTGTGTTTATGTTTTGTGTTTGAGTTTTAATAGTATATACAGTTCTATGTTTTGCTATATTTAGTCTTGTTGTTGTTGTTTTTAATAGTTGTGAGTTGCTCAGTGACAGCTGTGAGATGGGCGGCTGTACATATAAAATAGAATAAATAAAGTAATAGTAAACAAACCACATTAAGGCTCTGTGCAGGGCTGTAACCCAATTATTTTTTCTTTCAGTCTATGGAGATAAAAAAAGTTCCCCACCATCATATACTGCAGTTCACA